>NC_082712.1:158891644-159516654 GCF_030144855.1 Hypanus sabinus
GTAAGCTGACAGTTGCCATGTGCAGAACTTTTTCGTAGGATGTCAGCAGGACTCGAGCTCCAAGTTGGGTTCTGACTAGGACCTCTCATTCAGGCAGCACATGGCTGATTAGTGGTGACTCAGTCCCTAAAAATGAATCCAGACAAATTTCTTCCCTAGAAGGAACAAAAAAGAGATACAATTTTCTTCCAGGACTATGTCTCAAAGTATGTGAAGAAAAATACATGCATGGTTATGTAAAAACAAGATAAAGTTTGCTCACCTTTTTTGAAATGACATTGAAAGGCTTGTTCGGCATTTAAGAGAAAACATTTCAGTTTAAGCCTAACACCCTGACGTTGGTTCAAAGATTCATTTTGGCTGTAACTAAACTGCTCCAAAAACATCAGATTCAAAACTAATGGCAAACAGCTGCAATTGCTATTTTTCTCACAGTAACAACGGCAAACGGATATTTTGGCTTCTCTCCAAGTTCACTGCTATAAAGAGCACAAACTGAAACATTCTTCAAAGACATCCTGGCATAACTGGAAGCAAGTCAACTAACCATATATAGAATGGCTCATACTCATACAGCAAGGATTTCCCAAACTCAATTCAATGCATTCAAATGTGCTCCATGGGCTTTAGAAAAAAGATGGAGGCCACTTTAATCCCAGTCGTCTGATGGAAAACCAAACAGGAAGGCACATAACATCATTCAGTGACACTTACCTGCTGGAAAACTGCCAGGAGTTCTGAAATTTGACCTGATCTCTAGAGTTGGTAGTAAGGACTGACAGCCAGGAAGTTTGTTCTGCACACCCATTGATGTTTCAGATTTTGACAGTGGCTCCAAGCGGGGAAACTTTGTCTGTGTGAAAACAAGATCAGGGACCAGAAGAGGCTAAAATGGAACCAATTTCTTTACTTTGTTTCTGAGAAGCAGAAGCTCCCTTACTGATTCCAGAAGGTTTCTCACTACCATCAACTTTCCTCCCAATGTAGCAATGAACAAGTATTTACATACTGCCATGTTACAGAGAAGCATTGTGAACACATAGGCACCTTACATAAACTGATTTACTTCACAACCACCCTCCCTCTGTTCCTCTCAGTCATCTCCTTGATCCATATGAGGAAAGTCTGCAGATCCCACATGGCCCTCATGAGACGCCTTGGAATCCACAGAACAGGACTGAGAGCAAGCCATCTTTTTTTTAAAAAAAACTTTTTTTATTGCATTTTTAAATGGTTACAAAGTATGAAAAAAACAATGTATATAACCCTTACCCCCTCCCCTTAACCCCTCCCCCCTAACTGCCATCTTTGATCCCTAAATACTGTCAAGAAAGCACAGTGGATTTTGGTTAATAGAACATACTGGGATATGTACATTTTGGCCCAATTTAGCGGCTGCCCCAATTAGCCCAAGCTTCATGGAAATAGTTAAAAAGGTATAAAATATACAAACCTTGCCTTGGAAGGCAGAGCTATAATGGCACTCGACAAAGACACCTTCAAACTCATCTGCGGAAGCAGCTTAATTTCTACCTTTAATGTCTTTCTTTCTCCTTTTCGAGGTGGATGGGGTTCTGTTGGAGACCCTGACGTGGAGATACACTCAGACTTGAGTTCTTTGCAGCATTTGGACCCGCTCCCAGGGGTTCACAACCGGTCATTTTTCGCTAACCTAAGGATGTAGCCTAGAAGATGAGTGCACCTTTGGTGTTCTGTGGCTTTGTAGTCCTGTGAACGAGCCAATTCCACATTGGTGCTGCCGACTGAAGCATCGTGGAAGAATACGGAACAGCAGGTAGGCTGTCGGAGGCTCTGTACTCAGTGAACTGCGGGCTCTCTCTCGTTCTCTCATTTGTAGAGGACAGTTTGTTGCCGATTCTTGAGTCAGAGAAATCAGGGAGGAAACCAAACACAGCAGACTTTAACACCATAAGTTAGCGAGTTGTTCGTCTTTGTTGGCCTCCACTCTCGCTGTGAAAGGAGGAACCTCTCTGTCAATTTATTCGGGAGAGAGAGCTTGTGGTAGGTCAAATTGTCAGGCGAATGATTAGTTTTTGTTGTACTGCAGATCATGGTCTCTCCTGAGGCCTTTGCTATTGCTTGCTTAGTGGGTAGAGTGTGTTGATGCTGTTTTTTTGCTGAAGTGGGAGAGGGTGAGGGTCACTTCTTTGCTGCTGCTTATTCTTGGGGGGAGTGGGAGGGCTTTGGTGTTCTATAATTTTTACTGCCACCCATACTTTGGGGCACTCTTCTGTTTTCATGGATGTCTGTAAAGAACAAGAATTTCAGGTTGTATATTGTAAACGTTCTCTGATATTAAGTGGAACTACTGAACTATTGCTTAACTGAGTAAAAAGTTATGCATTTAAATAAAATACAGAACAAATTAGAACACGATCAATACTACTACAGGACTATAAAACTATGTATTAGTTCCTAATAATTATCAACGGAGGTATTTATCCAGTGTACACTGCCTATAAATTGACAAAGTCAGTGCAGATACCTGGTGTAGATAATGGACTGCCTTCATACCATGCCGTCGACGATTTACACATCTCTACGTTATCATTGCAGCATTCAAGATGATTGTCAATACCTTCAAATTCCTTGTAGTTTCTAACTTGTTGAAGTAGGGAAGTCATTTCATTTTCACTTCCAACCGTTCCTCACACTTTGAAGCCTGAATGTTCGAAACCACAGTGAGCAAAACTATTGTGAATTGTCTTACTGCTGATTTCTTGCCAATTGATTATGACTGGTCACTGGTTTTTGAAGACAAGCACACGCAAAAAAATGTTATTTAAGAACTAATCACTCTAAGCTTGGTTTAGTGTCTAACAAGCACAGAAGTGTACATATTTCACACTAGTTAGAAACCAATTAAGCTGCATAATGTCCCAAATAAATGAAGAGATGCCTGGCTATTTCCTTGATCAGTTTTTGTTCTTTAAGAGTTGTCCTAAGTAGGTGACTGCCCCAGTTAACCAATGGCCAATTAACCAGAATTCACTGTAATTATAAAAGCTATTTGTGCCAAGATATGATTTGTTTTTTTTTTCTCTCTTCAAAGTGGTCCTCTTCTCAGTTTTATAAGGTAACACACCTTTATGACTAGAAACTGGTGGCTCTAGCCTCCACCATCTTGAACTGATTGAAGTGGCTGGTCATGGCATGCATCAACTTCAGACAGTCTTAACAACTGCATTCAGCCTTCACTGTGGAAGACACCAACAGCATGCCAGAAATTTGAGAGAGTCAGGGGGTACCAGTGATTATAGTCGCTATTCCTAAGGTGCCTGGGAAGCTGAAAGGTTTGAATTTCAATAAGTCACCTGGACCAAATGGACTACACCTCGGGGTTTTGAAAAAGGTAAATGAAGATATTGTGGATACATTAGTAGTGATCTTTCAGGAATCACTAAATTCAGGAATGGTTCTAGGGGATTGGAAATTTGCAAATGTGACTCCACTTTAAGAATGAAAGGAGGCAAATTACAGGATATTATAGATTAATTAGCCTACCTTCATTGCTTGGCTAGATCTTAGAGTCCATGGACAGAAGAATGACTGACTGGTAAAAGGCAAAGTGTGGACATAAAAGGATCATTTTTTGATTTGCAGTCAGCAACTAGTAGTGTTCCACAGGGTTCAAAGTTGAGTCCATAATTTTCATATTATCTGTTAATGATCTGGACGAATGGCTTTGTGGCCACGTTTTCAGATGATAGGAGGAGGTGCATATAGTGTTGAGAAGCAGGGAGTATGCAGAAAGAATTGGACTTATTAGGAGAATGAGCAAAGAAATTGCAGATGGAATACAGTGTAGGGAGGTGTATGACCATGCCCTTTAGCAAAAGGTCAGACTATTTTCTAAATCGGGAACAAATTCAGAAATTGGGGGTGCATAGGACTGGGGAATCCTAGTGCAGGATTCCTTATATGTTAATTTGCAGTTTGAGTCAGTAGTATGAAAGGCAAATTGAACATTAGCATTCATTTCGAGAGGACTAGAATAGTGTTGTAATGTCTAGGCTTTATAAGGTATTGGTCAGACCACATATGGAGTATGTGAGCTGCTTTGGGCCCAGTATCTGAAAAAAGATCATGCTGGTGTCAGCATTGGACAGGGTCCAGCTGAGATTTACAAGAATGGTCCTGGGAATGAAAGGGTTAATATATGATAAGTGTTTCATGACTCTGAGCCTGTACTCACTGGAGTTTAGAAGAATTAATGGGGATCCCATTGAGACATATTGCCTATTTAAAGGCAGAGACAGAGTGGATGGATGCAGAGAGGAAGTTTCCTATCATAGGAGAGTCTAGGACCAGAGGGCCAAGTTCCAAAATAAAAGGATATCCGTTTAGAATGGAAATGAGGCGGAGTTTCTTTAGCCAGAGGGTGGTGAATCTGTGGAATTCATTACCTTACATGGCTGTGAAGGGCAAATAACTGGGTATATTTAAAGTGGGGGTTGATAAGTTCTTGATTAGTAGGTGTGTCAGAGGTTGCAGAGAGAAAGCAAAAAGGAAAATAAATCAGCCATGATTGACTCAAAGACTTAAATAGCCCAATTCTCCCCCCGTCTTATAGTCTTACAGCCTCGATCAATTGCAATTTGCCTAACTGTGAAAGAGGTCCATGACCGATGCCATCTCCCTGTTCCTACAGCCTTCTCTGGAGCGCCTGGACAGTAAAGACATCTCCATTAGACTATTGTTTATTAACCATAGTTCCACTTCCAGTGCTATAATTACAAAGAAAACTCATCTCCCAAGCTCCCTGACGAGCAAGTCCCTCCCTTGTAGCTGTATCCTTGACTCTGTAACTAGCAGACCACAATCAGTAAGGATAGGCACGGTTACCTCCACCATGATTATCCTCAACAATCTACCTCATTATATGTAGACTTGCATCCTATTCCCTGCCTGTATTGCATCTTCGGTGTAAGTGTAACTCTTTGCTCTGCATTCTGTTTTGCTTTCCCTTCTACTACCTTAATGTAATGTTGTAATGAAATTATCTGTATAGAGAGCATGTAAAACAAAGTCTTCCACTGTAGCTCAGTCCATGTGACAACAACTAATTAACCTACTAAATTACTGATTTATTCAGAGCATTGTAAAAGTTATGGAGGTTGTCCATGCCAGCATTAGTGTTCACATCAGCACATATCCAAGTTCAAAGTACATTTACTATCAAAGTATGTATGTGTCACCATATACTATCTTAAGATTCATTTTCTTGCAGGTATTCACAACAGAACAAAGAACTACATAGAATAAAAAAAAACTATATACAACATCTCACAAACAACAATGTATAAAAGAAGACAAACTGCAAATAAAATACATAAATACAGTATTGTATAAAAGCTTTTGGAAATATATATTGTTAGGGTGCCTATGACTTCTGCACAGTACTGTATTTGTCATTGTGGAGCGAAGATTGGTGGGAGGAGAGGATGTTTGCAATGGAGAGGGGTGTGGGACAGGTGGCAGAGAAGGAGTACCAAGGGCAAGGGTTGGCATGGGTGTAGGCATGCCCAGCCCTGAAACACCAGGGAAGGTTATTTCTTTCCAAATAATTGGTTTTTAGATCATTACGTAACATCTCTCTGATGCTTCCCAATCCCTTCTCTTTTTCCCAACATTTATTCCCCTCTCCCTGCCCTTCCCACTTTCAGTCCACAACAGAAACCCATATCAGAATCAGGTTTATCATGATTCTCATAGGTTGTGAATTTTTTTTGTGTGTGCGTGGTAGCAGTTCAGTGCAATACATAAAATTACTACTGTATTGTGCAAAAGTCTTAGACACCATGGCCATATATGTGTGCCAAAGACTTTCTGTAAGTAAATAAGTAACAAAGAGAACATGAGTTGTAGAATCCTTGAAATGAGTCCATAGGTTGTGGAATCAAACCAGTTTTGGGGTGCATGAAGTTACCCACACTGGCGCAGAGCCTGATGGTTGAATCGTAATAAGTGTTTCAGAACTTGGTGGTGTGGGCTTAAGGCTTTTGTACTTTCCCCAGTGGCAGCAACAAGAAGAGAAGATGGCCTAGATGGAGGGTATCCTTAATGATGGATGCTGATTTCTAGTGGCAATGCTTTTTGTAGATCTGCTTAATGGTGAGGAGGGCTTTGCCTATGCTGGACTGTGATGGATGTGATGGTATTGTGGTGAAAGTCCCAGGGACATGAACCAGTACAAACTTAAACCAATGGAATATCTTCTGCCCTGCTGCATGTACTGGTGTTTGCCTGAAGGAGTACCGGTCAATTTCTCACACCAGAAGGTTGCCAATTTTTCTATGGACTTGCCAGGTCCTAGGCTAGGGAAACTCTCATGTTAAAGCTTGTACATTCCAATAAATGAAAGGGATTGGTTACTGGGTAAGTTAAAAAGTTTTTTTATTTGCGTTAATAAGCCAGATTCAATTGTTCAATTGATCAATTGTTTATCAGTATTTATACTTATGTTTTTGTGTGCTTTACTTTTTCAAAATGATTTTCATTCTTTAAATAATACTTCAGGTTCTGAGCTCATATGGATGTTTCTGGAAGCCATGATATAAACATCCAATGCTAGTGACAACTTTGTTGACTCGTAAGCCTTGGGGAAGGGCCTCTCCAGTTTTCAAAGCTGTTCTATGAGTATATCTCGCTGTTTACATTAATAGCCCATTCAGCCATGTGGATGTGTGTCAAGGTCTCATGACCGTGCCTGGAAGTATTCTGGAGAAAGTAGCACAGTAAAACTACTGGCAGTTATTGATTTCAGGGCCGAAGATCTGCTTTAATTTTCATGTGGTGAATTTGCAGCTCTTGGTAAAGTGGTCTCAGGTCTCATATTGCAAAAGGACATTTAGTCCCAATACCCAGTGTCTGGTGCTGGAAGCTAGAACAGGAGGCCATTCATCAGGCTCCAGAACTGTCTGACTGCCCATTGCTGAACACAAAATCACAGTTCAGTATTATGTACTGTAGAAGCATCCCTTTCCAGCTCCAATATAAACAACAGTTCCCTCAATGACATAGAAAAGCTTCTTTCCAAAATTTATACTTCAGCTCAATAAGTTATTTAATGGCTTAAAATCAGGAATGTCTGAAATTTTTGTCTGAAATTTGAAACTCACCACACATGAGTCACATCTGAAGCAAGTACCCAATAATTCAAGTATCTTTCAAGCTGTGATTACTATTGATTATTTTCTTAGACTCAGTGTGCTTCTTACAAGTCTAAATATTATATTAAATATGTTAATATTATAAGACTAGCAATAAAGAAGTCATTCATTTTGTGAAAGCTTAAGTCTAGCTTTACATGAACTGCGAAAACTGAAAGACTCAATTGTGATAAACCCTTAATAAAAGCTAATAATTACTGGATTTTGTCAGTTATCTTAAGCAGCAAAAGATTAAAGAAAACTTACCGTTGATGCTTTGTTTTAACAACCTAATGTAAGGTGTAGGATCATAGACTGAAAAGGAGGTTCTTTAAGAAATAAGAATAAATAATAGATTACCTTTCCTTTCTTAAATTATTTCTACCAACACATTTCCAAACTTTATAGTTTTATAAAATATTACTCTAATAAAAACATAAAATATATATGCTCATCTATATGTAATTAAACAAAACCATTCTTCAAATAGATAAATCAAAGTTTGAAAGTTACATGACTAATAAGGACTTCTCAGGCTGTGTAATTTGCACAATCTATCAGATGAAATGAAGCAAGAAATTTTATTGCAGCATAAAAACAGTCAAAATGAGGGAAGGAAAGAACTTGTGATCCAACAAGCCAGTCCCATCTCAGACTACCTAACTTACCCAACACATCAACTCATTCTCTGAAAGGGACAACCAAAAATGATACAAGAAAAAAACTAAGTCAAGTGTCTGGGAAAAGCCTCTTAATACTTAATTCTCCATGCATTGAGTGAAGTTGGGCAAGAAGAAACCAGACTTTTTCCTAATTGCAGTTTTCTCTAAAATGCAAGGGGCTGCATGCCCCAGCCCACTTCACCAACCTGGTTTCAACTGGAGTGGACACGAGGAAATCAGCAGATGCTGGAAATTCAAACAACAACACACACAAAATGCTGGTGGAACACAGCAGGCCAGGCAGCATCTATAGGGAGAAGCGTTGTCGACGTTTCGGGCCAAGACCCTTCGTCAGGACTAACCGAAAGGAAAGATGGTAAGAGATTTGAAAGTAGTGGGGGGAGGGGGAAATGTGAAATGAAAGGAGAAGACCGGACATATGAACAAGGTGAGAAGAGATTGAACAAGGGGGGATAATTCATTTCTGCATACCTTGACACTGTCTTATCCCACCTTGTTCAATCTCTTCCCTCCTATGTTCGTGACACTTCTCATGCTTTGAATTTTTTCAATGATTTTAAGTTCCCTGGCCCCCACCGTCTTATTTTCACCATGGACGTCCAGTCCCTATATACCTCCATCCCCCACCGAGATGGTCTCGAAGCTCTTCATTCTTTTTGGATTCCAGACCTAATCAATGCCCCTTTACCACCACTCTCTTCCGTCTAGTGGAATTAGTTCTTACTCTCAATAACTTCTCCTTTGGCTCCTCCCACTTCCTCCAAACCAGGGGTGTAGCCATGGGCACCCATATGGGTCCCAGTTATGCCTGCCTTTTTGTTGGCTTTGTGGAACAGTCCATGTTCCAAGTCTTATACAGGTATCCAGCCCCCTCTTATCCTTTGCTACATCGACAACTGCATTGGTGCTGCCTCCTGCACTCATGCTGAGCCCGTCGACTTCATTAACTTTGCCTCCAACTTTCACCCTGCCCTCAAATTTACCTGGTCCATTTCTGATACCTCCCTTCCCTTTCTTGATCTTTCTGTCTCCATCTCTGGAGACGGCCTATATACTGATATCTACTATAAACCTACAGACTCTCACAGCCACCTGGACTATTCCTCTTCCCACCCTGTCTCTTGCAAAAATGCTATCCCCTTCTCACAATTCTTCCGTCTCTGCCGCATCTGCTCTCAGGATGAGGCTTTTCATTCCAGGATGAAGGAAATGTCTTCCTTTTTTAAACAAAGGGGCTTCCCTTCGTCCACCATCAACTCTGCTCTCAAACGCATCTCTCCCATTTCCCGCACGTCTGCCCTCACCCCATCCACCCGCCACCCCACTCGGGATAGGGTTCCCCTTGTCCTTACCTACCACTCCACCAGCCTCCAGGTCCAACGTATAATTCTCCGTAACTTCCGCCACTTCCAACGGGATCCCACTACCAAACACATTTTCCCTCCCCCTCTCTTTCTGCTTTCCACAGGGATCGCTCCCTATGCGACTCCCTTGTCCACTCGTCCCTCCCCCCATCCCTTCCCACCGATCTCCCTCCTGGCACTTATCCTTGTAAACGGAACAAGTGCTACACCTGCCCTTACACTTCCCCCCTCACCACCATTCAGGGCCCCAGACAGTCCTTCCAGGTGAGGCGACACTTCACCTCTTAGTCGGCTAGTGTGGTATACTGCGTCCGGTGCTCCCGGTGTGGCCTTTTATATATTGGTGAGACCCGACACAGACTGGGAGACCGTTTTGCTGAACACCTACGCTCGGTCCACCAGAAAAAGCAGGATCTCCCAGTGGCCATTCATTTTAATTCCACGTCCCATTCCCATTCTGATATGTCTATCCATGGCCTCCTCTATTGTCAAAATGAATCCAAACTCAGGTTGGAGGAACATCACCTTATATACCGGCTGGGTAGCCTCCAACCTGATGGCATGAACATTGGCTTCTCTGACTTCCGTTAATGCCCCTTCTCCCCTTCTTACCCCATCCCTGACATATGTAGTTGTTTGCCTATTCTCCATCTCCCTCTGGTGCTCTCCTCCCCCTTTCATTCTCCTGAGGCCTCCCGTCCCATGATCCTTTCCCTTCTCCAGCTCTGTATCACTTTCGCCAATCACCTTTCCAGCTCTTAGCTTCATCCCACCCCCTCCGGTCTTCTCCTATCATTTCGCATTTCCCCCTCCCCTCACTACTTTCAAATCTCTTGCTATCTTTCCTTTCAGTTAGTCCTGACAAAGGGTCTCGGCCCGAAACGTCAACAGCGCTTCTCCCTATAGATGCTGCCTGGCCTGCTGTGTTCCACCAGCATTTTGTGTGTGTTGTTCAACTAGAGTGGAATGGATTCATGATTTCCTTTGTTTATTCTCAGTCAGTCTTCTATTCTACGTTTATTCAATCTAGGCCTCGAGGGTTCAGGTTAGTTACAGACATAATGCCAATTGCAAACACAAGTAAGTCTGCAGATGAAAGAATGCGAGAATTTAAGAATGGGAAGCCTGATTAGGTCATATGACCGTATGTGCTTACTCAGCCATTCCTTAACATACTGCTCTTCTTCTACCCCTGAATAAATAGAAATCTTTGTTGTGAATGAACTCAATGAGTGGGACTCCACAATTTTCCAGGGTAGAGCATTCCAAAGACTAAAACAGTTCCTGCATGAAGATTCTCTTGACTTTTTTTCCCCAAATGGATGACCCCTTATTCCGAGCATAGTGACCTCATAGTTCTAGTCTCTCAGCCAAAGGAAACATTCATACTGGCATCTATCCTGTTAAGCCTTGTAAGAATTTTGTAACTAGATCCTTGACTTCCTAACCGGAAGACCACAATCTGTGCGGATTGGAAATAACATCCCCACCTCACTGACAATCAACACTGACGCACCACAGGGATGTATGCTTAGCCCATAGCTTTATGCTGTCTATATCCAGGACTGTGTGGCTAGGCATAGCTCAAATGCCATCTATAAATTTGCTGATGATACAACCATTATTGGCAGAATTGCAGATGGTGACAAGAGGGCATACAGGAGCAAGTTATGCCAGCGAGTTGAGCGGTGCCATAGCAACAACCTTGCACTCAAAGTCAGTATGGCTAAAGAGCTGACTGTGGACTTCAGAAAGGGTAGAACGAGGGAACAATCCTCTTAGAAAGATCTGAAGTGGAAAGAGTGAGCAATTTCAAGTTCCTGGATGTCCATATCTCTGAGGACCTAACCTGGATGCAATATATTGATGCAACTATAAAGAAGGCAAGACAGCATCTATACTTCATTAGGAGTTTGAGGGGATTTAGTTTATCACCCAAAACACTTGAAAACTTCTACAGATGTACCATGGAGAGCATTCTGACTGACTGCATCACTATCTGGTGCAGGGGCTGCCGTAGAAAATTGTAAAATTACTTAGGTCCCTCATGGATACTAGCCTCTGTAGTATCCAAGGTATCTTTAAGGAGTGGTGAACAGGAAGGCAGCGTCCATCATTAAGGACCCCTACCATCCAGGACATGCCTTCTTCTCATTGTTACCATCAAGAAAGAGGTACAGAAGCCTGAAGACACACACTCAGTGATTCAGGAACAACTTCTTCCCCTCTGCCATCCTATTTCAAAATGGACATTGAACCCATGAACTCTACCTCTCTACTATTTTTATTTCTTTATGTTTTTTGCACTACTTATTTTAACCTATTTAATATATACATATATTCTTACTGTAATTCTGTTTTTTGTATATTTATCATGCATTGCTGCCACAAAGTTAATGAATTTCGTGACAAATCCGGGCAATATTAAACCTGATTCAGATTCTGAGATTCAATAAGGTTACTTCTCATTCTTCTGACTTCTAAAGTCCCACACAGTTTAAACTCTCTTTGTATAAGAGCCCTGCCATTTGGGGAATCAATCTATTGCTGTTGTGCAAATATATCCTTTCTGGACTAAGGAGACCACACTCTTCAGGTGTAGTTTCATCCTGTAGAACTGCAGTGAGAGATTTTTACATAAATTGACTCCTCATAAATGCTAATGTAGTATTTCTCTTTCAAAATTTCTGCTGCAACTTCATGTTATCTTTCAGAGATTTTTGTACAAACAAAATCTAGTTGTTTTGAACAAAATTTTTCCTCATGTTACCATTTAAAGAAAATTCTCTGCTCTGCTGTTTAATGCATTGAGGTGGATAGCCTCACATTTTTCTGTTCTATGTGGTATGCTCACCCTCTCCTGTGCATCTCATTTAAGCTTCGTTGCATCCTCTACCCAACTCACAATCACACCTAGTTTGGTACCAATGAGCAAAGTTTGAAATATGGCATTTGGTCGCCTCAGGCAAATTTTCCACTGGGTTGTGAATAGCTGGGGATAATCAACAACCTCAGGTACCTGACTAGTCAAACTCTCAATCTGAGAAAAGTCCATTAATTCCATCCTACCATTTAACCAACCAGTTGACCAAATTTCAGTCCGCATCAGTTCCAATTCCACATGCTCAAGTGCCATAAGAGATCCTGCAGATGCTAGAACACAAGAGTGATACACTCAAAGTGCTGGTGGAACTTGGCAGATCAGGCAATATCTATGGAGGGAAGTACACAATCAATGTTTTGGGCTAAGACTGTATCAGCCCTAAATGTTGACTTTTTATTTCCCCGTATGCTGAGTTCCTTCAGCAGATTGAATCAGAATTAGGTTTAATATTATTGGTATATGTCATGAAATTTTATTGTTCTGCTGCAGCAGTACAGTGCAATCTTTTTAAAATTATAAATTAGAATAAGAAATATTTACTGCAAAAATTGAGCCAAAAATAGTGAGGTGGTGTCCATGATTTGGTTCATTGTCAGTTCAGAAATCTGATGGTGGAGGGGAAGAGGCTGTTCCTAAAGCATTGCATATTTACCTTCAGGCTCCTGCACCTCAGGAGCCTCAGTGATGGGGTTCCTAAGTCCAGCCTCGGTGGTAAAGCTAATGAAAAGACCATAAGACCAAAAGATATAGGAGTAGAATGAGGCCATTTGGCCCATTGAGTCTGCTCCTCTATTTCATCACGGCTGATCCAATTTTGCTCTCAGCCCCAATCTCCTGCTTTCTCCCCGTATCCCTTCATGTCCTGTCCAATCAAGAACTTTCCAACCTCATCCTTAAATATCCATAATGACTTGGCCTCCACATCTACCTGTGGCAAAGAATTTCACAGATTCAACACTCAGTGGCTTAAGAAATTCCTCTTAATTTCCATTCTAAAAGGACAACCCTCTATTCTGAGGTTTTCTCATCTGGCCTTCGACACTCCCACTATAGGAAACATCCTTTCCACATACACTCTATCAAGACCTTTCACCATTAAATAAGTTTCAATGAGGGCACCCTGTATTCTTCTGAATTCTAGTGCATACAGACCCAGAGCCATCAAATACTCTTCATAAGACAAGCCATTTAATCCTGGAATCACTTTTGTGAGCCTCCTTTGAACCCTCTCCAGTTTCAGCACAACCTTTCTAAGATAAGGGGCCCAAAACTGCTCACAATGCTCCAAGTGAGGCCTGTCCAGTGTTTTATAAAACCTCAATGTTGCATATTCCAGTCCTCTTGAAATGAATGTTAACATTGCATTTGCCTTCCTCACCACAGACTCAACCTGAAAATTAACATCTAGGGGATCCTGCACAAGGACTCCCAAGTCCCTTTGCACCTAATTTTTATTTTGTATTTTCTCTCCATTTGAAAATAGTCAACCCTTTCATTTTGTCTACCAAAGTACACTTGCAGACATACGCTCACGGACACTATATTCTGTCTGCCGTTGCTTTGCCTATTCTCCTAATCTGTCTACATCCTTCTGTAGCTTTCTACTTCCTCAAAACTACCTTCCCCTCCAGCTATCTTCAAATCATCTGCAAACTTTGCAACAAAGCTATCTATTCTGTCATCCAAATCATTGACATATAACGTAAAAAGTATCGGTCCCAATGTGGACCCCTGTGGAACACCACTAGTTTCCAGCAGGCAACAAGAAAAGGATTTTTTTATTCCCCATCTTTGCCTCCTGCCTATCAGCCACTGTTTTATCCATGCTACAGTCTTCCCTGTAATACCATGGGCTTGTAGCTTGCCAAGCAGATTCATGTGAATACCTTGTTAAAAGCTATCTGAAAATCTAAGTACACAACATCTCCTTTGTCTATCCTGCTTGTTATTTATCCAAAGAATTCCAACAGATTTGTCAGGCAAGATTTTCCCTTGACAAAACCATATTGACTTTGGCCTATCTTATCATGTGCCTCCAAGTACCCTGAGACCTTCATCCTTAATAATTGATTCCGACAACTTCCCAATCACTCAGGTTAGACTAACTGGCCTATAGTTTCCTTTCTTTTGCCTCTCTCCCTTCTTGAAGAGTGGAGAGTCAGTTGCAATTTTCCAGTCTTCCAGAACCATTCCAGAGTCTAGTAATTCCACAGTCTCCTCAGCCACCTCTTTCAGAACTCTGTGGTGTACACGATCTTGTCTAAGTGACTTACCTAGCTTCAGAACAATCAGTTTCCCAAGATCCTTCCTTCTAGTAATGGTAACTACACACACTTCATGACCCCTGAGACCTGGAACCTCCACCATACTGCTGTGACTTTTCCAAAATACTTATTCAGTTCATCTGCTATTACTTTGTCCCCCATTACTACCTATCCAGCATTGTTTTCCAGTGGTTCAATATCCACTCTCACCTCTCTTTTACATTTTATGTATCCATAGAAACTTTCTGTATCTTCTTTAATATTATTGGCTAGCTTATTTTCATATTTCATCTTTACAATGACTTCTTTAGTTGTCTTCTGTTGGGTTTCAAAAGCTTCTCAATCCTCTAACTTCCTGCTAATTTTTGCTCTATTATTTACCCTCTCTTTGGCTCTTACATTGGCTTTGACTCCTCTTGTTAGCCACAGATCTGTCATCTTTCCTTCAGGATACTTGTTCTTCTTTGGGATGTACATATTCTATGCCTTCCAAATTGCTTCCAGAAATTCCAGCCATTGCTGCTCTGCTGTCATCCCTGCCAGTGTTCTTTTCCAGTCAATTCTGGCCAACTCCTCGCTAATGCCTCTGTAATTCCCTTTACTCCACTGTAATATTGATATGTCTGACTTTAGCTTCTCCTTCTCAAATTTCAGAGTGAATTCAATCATATTATGATCACTTGCCCCTAAAGGTTCTCTTACCATAAGCTGGCTAATCAATTCTGGTTCATTGCACAACACCCAATCCAGAACAGCTGATCCACTAGTGGGATTAACCACAAGCTGCTCTAAAAAGCCATCTTGCAGTCATTCTGCCCTCCATCCTACACCAACTCCTTAGTTACGTATTAAACTGTGTAATCTTCCAAGCTCTGGCCTCACTAGCACATTGGTATGGGTAGCAATCCTGAGATCACAACCCTGGTGGTCCTGCCCTTTAATTTAGCACCTAAATCCCTGAACTCCCTATGCAGAACCTTGTCACTTGTCCTACCTATGCCATTGGTATCTACATGGACCATGACTTTTGGCCGTTCACCAACCTACTTAAGAATGCTGAGGACTCGATCCAAGATATTCCAGATTCTGACACCCAAGAGGTAACATACCATCCAGGAATCTTTTTCTCGCCCACTGAGCCTCCTGTCCATTCCCATAACTAACAAAGCCCCTATCACCACAGTGCCTTTTCTCCCCCCCTTCTATTCTGAGTCAGAGCCAGACTCAGTGCCAGAGACCCGACCACTGTGACTTTCAGTGAAACCTCCCAACAATATCCTGTTGTTGAGGGGGATGGTCACAGGGATACACAGCACTGGCTGCTTAGTCCCTTTCCCCTCCTGACCATCACCAAGCGTCCTATGTCCTGCACCTTGGGTGTAACTACCTCTATATATGTCCTATCTATCACCCCTTCAGCCTCCTGAATGATCCGGAATTCATCCAGTTCTGGCTCCAACTCATTAATGCAGATTGTGAGATGCTGCAACTGGATGCTCTTCTCACAGTTGTGGTCATCTGGGACTCTGGAGGTCTCCCTGCCTTCCCACATCCTGCAAAAGGAGCGGTCTACTTTCCTGCCTGGCATCTGCACTATCCTAACTGAGCATATATAAAGAAGGGAAGGAAAAACAACTTAACCTGAAGCTTCACTTCGTGGAAGCCTCGAAGAGCTAAAGCCTCAAGATCACCAGTCTGACTCTGTCCACGCAGATGACGGCCATGCACTTGCCCCTGCCTTCCTTCTGTTTGTTCTTGCTAACCAATCCCAAATACCAATTGGTCGCTGACCAAAGATCTTTTTTTGTTGTAGCAATCCACTGTTGGCTTTTCTACTCAGGCAGTAGACCTGATTGAAATCCTCTCCTTTCAAAACTTCTGATGTCTGGATTGGTCACTGGTCAAAGCTCTTTTCCTTGAGGGACCTTGAGCAATCTTGACAGTCTGGACATGGAGAAGACATAGGAGATTCTGCAGCTGGCGGACTGAAACAGATGAAGAGGTGAGTGGTTGGGGATAGGTGATACCTGGTGAGGAGGAAGGTCATTGGAGATAAGTGAAACCAGGTGAGGAGGAAGGTGAGTAGGGATAGGTGAGACCAGGTGAGGAGGAGGGTGTTTGGGGATAGATGAAACCAACTGAAGAGGAAGGTGGTTGGGGATAGGTGAAACCAGGTGAGGAGGAAGGTGGGTAGGGATAGGTGAGACCAGCTGAGGGAGAAGGTGGTTGGGGATAGGTGAAAGCAGGTGAGGAGGAAGGTGGGTAGGGATAGGTGAGACCAGCTGAAGAGGAAGGTGGTTGGGGATAGGTGAAACCAGGTGAGGAGGAAGGTGGGTAGGGATAAGTGAGACCAGCTGAGGGAGAAGGTGGTTGGGGATAGGTCAGACCAGGTGAGAAGGAGGAACCAGGAAGCAGGAATAACATAAATGTTTCCCTGCTTCCTTCAATGCATACATTTCTGCAGTTGCCTAATTCCTCCGTTGTCCTATACTTTTTGTTGACTCCCCAAAAAAACTCTGGAACCTCCCATCTTAAATCCTTTTATCTCTCTACTGTCCCTTTTGATATTCCTTAAAACCTTGCTTGTTAACTAATGCTTTGCATATTGCTTCCAATATTACCCATTGTGAAATGAGTTCATATTTATATTGATTTCACTCTTTTGCAGTGCCTTGGGGATTTTAACTGTCATACAGATGTTATCAGAAGCCAGATTTATCTCTCTTCCCTAAATCTGGTCGAATAGAACAAATAATGTTGGAGTCTTTCTATTACAGACAAAATTCCTTCAGCCAAGATCTGACTAGCTGTGTTTCTGGCAAGGATTTGGCAGCTGAAATATAGATGAGGGTAATTGGGATTTAAATGTCTGCCTATAAAATTGTCCTGTGCAACTAAATTATTTGTGCATGCTGGAAAGCAGGAGGACAGGAATTTGGCACTGATATTAATGAGTTATGGCTCAGGAAATTAATTCCAGTCTTAAAGATTAATGGATGAGCAAATTGTAATCAATTGTAATCACATATTTTCCATTTGTCCACTGGATGAGAATAGCCAGGAATAACCAGGAATTTTTCAGAGGATCCACTAATAATCCTATTGCTGTTCCCCATTTGGAACTGAAACCAGAATTCAGCTCTGCTGCAAGTAAGGACTATGATAATCTTTTTTTAACTTACATTACCTATTTGTTAAATTGATTTATTAAAATTAACCCAGTTGACTCATAAATAGTTCTGGAGCATGGTAACTAGAATAGTTATGTATCCTTTGAAACCAATTCTGCCAAACAATGGTTGATCTGAGACCAGAGTTAATATCCCCATCATTGCATCGTCTCCCTTTGTAACTCCGGCGAACAAAAATTTATTGATCTCGCTTGTAAAGTTAATGAAATGATTCTGAGAGATCTTGATAGTCTGGGTGTGGAGAGGGCACAGGAGATTCTAGAATTAAGGATACTTAAAAATAAAGGATAATCCACTTAACTGAAACACACACACACACACACACACACAAAATGCTGGAGGAAAAGAGTAAGCAGTCAACATTTCAGGCTGAGAGCCTTCATTACATTTCTTCTGCTTGTGACCCGTTTAAGATATTTAGGTACAAGATAGTTTTCTCTCATACAGTTGAAAAAGCTAGAAGCACAATTCATCTTTAGCACTCAATGGACCAAATTAAAGGAAAATGAAAGCATGGGCTTTGAGTATTTTTAAGATAGAGGTAGATAGATAGATAATAATGAAGGAGGTGAAAGTTTACCAAAGGTGTGTAGGAAGGCAGAGTTGAGATTAGAGTCAAATCAGCTATGATCCTATTGGGCACAGAAGTGGTTTTAAGGGCCTGAATGGCCTTTACTGCTCCTATTTCAGAATAAACTTAACAATTGCCATTGTTGAAGCGAGTTCCAAATTTCCACCAAACTTTGCTTGTTGAACTGCTCCCTAACATTAGTTTTTCATTCGTTCATACACTGCCCTCGTTCTAAATATGAGGCAATGTTCTCCTGTTCTAGGTATCCCAAACTATGGAGATAGTTTTCTCCCAGTCACTGTATCAGTTCAACTTAGCTTCCTAATCATTTTGATGCTGATACTTCGGTGCTGTGATTGTAATGACCTGGATTTTGTGGTCAACTGATATTGAAGATGATCAACATCAGTAAATTTACCTTTAGAGAACCTTGCATTGTGATCTTCAGCACACTATGGAAAGCTTTTCTATGGAGGACTTTCAATCATTGCAGTCTCAAACGAAGCATCAAGTGAAGAAGCCAAGATTAGTCCCAACCACAAAATCAGAAAAAAGTGTGACACAAAACTAAATTGGATTTGCCAGATTTAGCTGGAACTATTCAGACATCTAGAAATATTCTGGATGTTCCTGAAGAATTGAAAAGCATTCAATTACCTTAAAAGACTTCTAAAATGCTGGAAGAACTCAGTTCCGATGAACAGTCTCAGCACAAAACGTTGGCTGCTTAATGGTCACCATAGATGCTGCCTGATCTGCTGAGTCCTTCCAGCATTTTGTAAGCACTGCTCTGCACAGAATCTGTAGAATCTCTTCTACTTAGAAAACTAAACTTTTAAAAATTGCATGAAATAATTGTAAGTGCTTAGTTTAAAACTCTAAATGAAAACACAGTAAAAACTCTTTTAGTTAATAGACTATAGGAATCAGAAGAGAAGACATAAGAGCAGAAGTAGGCTAGTCAGCCCATTGAGTTGGCCCTTTCCATCATGGCTAATTTGTTATCACTCTCAACCCTATACACTGCTTTCTTCTGATAACCTATGATGTGCTTTAAAATTAACAGGGCGCTTTCTGGGTCCCTCCTTTCCATTAAATCCAATGGGGAAACCACTTGAGCGCTCAGTGGAGGGCACCAAAGCTTTTTTTGCTGGTGGGGAAGGGGGTTTCTTGCCTTGCTACTGCTTGTACATGACAGGGGCAGCTGGGGTGGGGGAGGCTTTGAGCTTCTAATGTTTAACTGTCATTCATTCTTTGGGCCATCCCTCTGTTTTTGTGGATGTCTGCGAAGAAAAAGAATTTCAGGATGTATACTGTATACATTTCTCTGACATTAAATGTCCCCATTGAAACTTTCCATGTAGCAATAAAACAGAAAGAGGTGAAAAATACTCAGAAGTTCAGGCAGCATCTGTAGAAGGAGAAACTGCATTAATGCTTCAGGTCAAAGACAAATTGTGCTTCCAAATTTTTCAGTTCAATTTTAGATTTCCGGTATGAGGTTTTAAAAAAAGAGCTTTGGTCCTTTTGGCCCTTTTTAACAGTTTGCAATCAGTGCGGGACCAATAAAAAGAATGGAGGAGTAAGAGGAGCGGCTATTGTTGGAGTGGTCAAGCTTTGGATCAACAGGCTTAAGCGAGAACAGACTTGAAGTGCTCTCAGCTGCAGCTCCTCAGAGACTATGTTAAGGAACTGGAGCTGCAGCTGGATGACCTTTGACTCATATGAGAAAATGAGGAGGCGATAAATAGGAGCTACAAGCCTAAATTGCAGGAAGCAGGTACCTGGGTGACTGTCAGCAGAGAGGAAGGGAGTAGGCAGCCTGTGCAGAGTACCCCTCTGGCTGTTCCCTTCAATAATAACTACAGCTTTGGATTCTATTTGGGAGGAAGTCCTACCGGGGGTAGCCATAACGACCTGGTACTGACTCTGAATCTGTGGCTCAGGAGGGGAGCAGGGAGAAGGGAAGAGCATTTGTGATAGGAGATTCCATAGTTGGAGGAGCAGAAAGCAGAACCTGTGGATGTGAAAGAGACTCCTGGATGTTATCTTACCTCCCAGGTGCAAGGGTCAGGGATGTCTTGGATCGGGTCCACAGCATTCTAAAGAGGAGGGCAAACAGCCAGAAGTCACGGTACATATTGATAACAACAACATAGGTAGGAAAGGGGAAGAAGTCCTAAAGAGAGAATAGGGAGTCAGGCATAAAACTGAAAGGCAGGACCTCCAGAGTAAGTGAGGGTACGAATAGGATGATCGGGCAGATGAATGTGTGGCTGAGGAATGGGTGCAAGGGCAAGGTTTTCGATTTCTGGATCATTGAGATCTCTTCTGGAGAAGATATGACCTGTACAAAAAGAAAGAGTTACACCTGAAACCAAGGGGTATCAATATCCTTGTGGGCAGGTTTAGTACAGCCTTTGGATTAAGTTTAAACTATTTTGCCAGGCAGATGGGAACTGGAGTGATAGGGCTGATGATGGGGCAATTGGTATGCAACTAGATGCAGTGCACAGTGAGACTGTGAGGAAGGACAAGCGATGATAGAGCAAAATTGCAGTCAGTGGGATGAGTTAAAGCAGAAGAGACAGGCAGATAGAAAGGGGGGTGGGTGGCAGTATTGGTAAAAAAATTAAATAAAATCATGAGAAGGAGGAGAGTTAGGGTCAGAAGATGTAAAATACTTGTGGGTAGAGTTAAGAAACTGAGAGGGTAAAAAGACCCTGCTGGAAATTACGAAGGGTGCTTGATAAGTTCATGGCCTAAGGTGGAAGGAGTCAATTTTAGAAAACCTAGCACATTTATTTTTCAACATAGTCCCCTCCTACATTTACACACTTAGTTTAGCGGTCGTGGAGCATATGGATTCTCAACCTCCAGAAAGTGTCCACAGATGGGTGATTGAAAAGTTCATGGCGTAAGGTAGAAGGAGATGAGTTATACAGCTCTCATTACATACATGTGCAGTTCAACTCTGAGTGATTATGCAGAAAGTTTGAAGTTAATAACTCATCTCCTTCAACCTTAGGCCACAAACTTATCAATCACCCCTGAGGAGTTATTAACTTCAAACTTTCTGGAATTTTCCAATCTACCTGCATATTGAAATCTCCCATGATTATCGCAATATTGGCTTTTTTACATGCCTTTTCTATCTCTCAAGAGAGGGAATTTGTGGTGCACATCCTGGCTATGGTTTGGAGACTGTATATGACTCTCATCATGTTTGTTTTACTCTTGCAGTTTCTTAACTCTAACCACCAGGATTATCCATCTTCCAATCTTATGTCACCTCTTTCTAAGGATTTAATTTCATTTTTTACCAATAGAGCCACCTCACCTCCTCTGCCTACCTACCTGTCATTTCGATACAATGTGTATCCTTGGATTATGTGGGGTAGAAAGTAGCTCAATTAATAGAGAGATGGTGTGGGCACAGAAATACGTAGGAGTAAAAACATATGAAGGACTTCTTAATGAACAGCATAATAGAAGATAATATTTCTCTAACATTGTACTAAGACAATGTTATACTGCTGTGTGTTTTGTATATACAGAACATAGTAGCCAAGTGTTCTATTTGTGAGAGTGGGTTATTGATGAAGAGATCTTCCAACTCCAGTCAAGAGTTATCTCTCAAGAACTATCGCTTTGAAAATGGGTGATTGATTATCCTGGAGTCATAGAGAACCACAGCACAGAAAAGGGGCCTTCAACCCATCTAGTTGATCTATTAACCTGCCTAGTCTCCTTGACTTGTATCTGGACCATAGTCCTCCAAACCCCTCCCATCCATGTGCTTATCCAAACCCCTATTAGATGTTGAAATCAAACCTGTATCCATCACTTTGGCTGACAGTTTATGCCATACACTTACCAGTCCCTGAGTGAACTTCCCTGTCATCTTCCTCTTTAACATTTCACCCTAAACCCATGACTTCTTGCTCTATCCTCACCCAATCTCAGTAGAAAAAGCCCGCTTGCACTTACCTTATTTATACCATTCATAATCTTATATATACCTTTCAAATCTCCCCTCATTTTTCTAATATTCAGGAATAAAGTCTTGATGTTTCCTGTACTTCAATCTTACTGATACTTTCCTATAGGTAGGTGACGAGAAATGCATGCAATACTTCAAAGCAGGCCTCACCTACGTCTTACACAACTTGAACATCACATCCCGACTCCTTATCTTGGTGATCTGATTTATGAAGGCCAATGTGCTAATAGGTCTCTTTACGGCCCTAACTAACTGTGTAGCCATTTTCCAGGAATTATGCATCTGTATTCCCAGATCTTTCTGTTCTACTGCACTGCTCAGTGCCCTGCTGTTCTTTGAGTAAGCCCTGTCCTGATTTGATCTCCCGAATTGCGACACCTCACACTTACCTTCATTTGCTTAACCTATCCCTGTAATCCACGTCCTCAACTCTGAACAACATCTTTGTAAATTTTCTCTTCATACATTTGTCATTGGGATCCTACTGACCACAAATTGGCTATCAAATTATCTTACAAGAAATCTCACAAGAGTCCAATAGTTCTGATGACAGGACAACAAAGATCTGGTTGCAAGCCTGCCCTGAGTCAATGAAGGCTTCAATCCCAAGAAATGATGTCTCAAGAATGGTTAAAAGAAGAAGAAAGTGGTGTAGACCAGGTATAGGCAGTTAGAATCAAATGAGTCTCTTGAGAGGCATGAAAAATGCAAGGTAACATGTAAGAGAGAAATCAGGAGAGCTAAAGGATGATATGAGGTTGTTCTGACAGACAAGAGTGACAGAGAATCCCAAGGGCTTCTATAGATATATTAAGTGTAAAAGAATAGAAAGGAAAGATCAGTGTGGTCATCTACTGTATGTATGAAGCCAAAAGAGATGAGGGAGATCTCAAATAAGATGTATCTCATCTGCATTTACTCAAGAGACAGAGACTGAGACTAAAAATTGAGGTCATGGACAGTATGAGAAGACAAAAGATTAGTGAGGTCATGGACCATATCGAGATTACAGCAGCATCCAGTGATCACCGTCTTGAGGCAAATTTGGGTAAGTCCCCCGAGCCTGATGAAGTGTCCCCTTAGACGTTGCTGGAGACTAGTGCAAAAACTGAAGGGGCCTTTGCAGAGATATTTAAAACAGCCTTAACACGGGTTAGATGCCAAAGGACTGAAGGATAGAAAATGCTCTGTTGTTCAAGAAAAGCTCTAAGAATAAGCCCGGAAATTAAAAGCTGGAGAGCTTGAATTGAATAGTTAGTAAGTTTTTGAAAAGTATTCTAAGGGACAGGACATATTCACATTTGGATAGACAGGGCTTGATTAGGCATAGTCAGCCTAGCTTTGTGTGTGGTAGGATGCATCTAACCAAACTTACAGAGTTTTCTGAGGATGGTTAATGAAGGAAATGTGGGGGATGTTGTCCACAAGGGCTTTAGCAAGACTTTTGACAAAGTGGGAGGCTGCTCCAGGAGGTTAAGTCACATGGCACTCAGGATGAAGTTGTAAACTGGATTCAGCATTGGTTTAGCAGGAGAAGCCAGAGACCAGTAGTAGATGGCTGTCTCTCTGTCTGGAGGTCTATGACTAGCGGCATGCTGCAGGGATCAGTACTGGGTCCATCATTATTAATGATCTATATTAATAATTCAGGTAATAATATGGTAATCTGAAGCAGAAAAATTGTGGATGACACAAGATTGGGGCCATATTGAATGCTGGAGTTGGGATGTAAAGTTGACATTGTACAGTACGTTGATGAGGCTGAATTTGTACTATTGTGTGCAGCTCTGGTCATCTACCTATGGGAAAGATATCAATAAGTTTGAAAGAGTACGGAGAAAATTTGCAAAGATTTGATCATGAGGACAAAGTTGTCCCCCAGTCTACCTTAGAGCAATGTAGAACAGGCTGCATTGGGACGACCGGGTAGAGTAGACGAGCCCAAACAGATTTGCAGGGGAAGTGTCTCACCTGCAATAACTGTTTAGGACCCTGAATGGAGGTGAGGAAGGAGGTGGATTTTTTTATTTTTGTTAGTGCCAGGAAAATAAAGCGTTTTTTAAAAACATAATCAGGCACTGTAACTCAACATGTATTAAAGCATTATACATAATACATTAAAGCATATCAATATAGTATTGTGATTGCAAACATTCGAGAATTTAGATGATAGAAGGAGATTAACATTTAAATTGTAACATTAGGATGCAGTGAATATAGCTTTGCATTTCCAATGCAATTGATACTTGTAAACATTGCATTAAAATGCAAATGAATTGTCAGGACAATTTAGTGAAACCTGAAAGCTGGTCAGCATCGATAAGCAAAATTACAGACATTAATTTGGAAAATACGTTCAGAAGAGTTTGGACAAAGGAGCAAACGGAGAAAAAAAAATCAGACGAGATTCAAAGCTGATAGATTCCATTTGTCCCGGTCTTGAATTTATTGACAACCAAAGGAGTCACTAAAGCTGTACTCACAGACCTATTCAGATAAAGAGCTGGAAAGGAATCTAAGATCACACTGACAGTTGAAAAGCTCTGTTCCTGTAGCTCACAAAATATGCTGAAAGTAATATTTAAATCCCAAGAATGACCAGCTATTTCAGATCAATCATTGCTTATGTGTGTCATGAAATTTGTTCTTTTCTGGCAACATAATTGTCATTAATTGTCCATAATTGATAGAAATCAAAAGAATCAGGTAGACCAGGAGAGGAATGACAGATGGATTTTAAACTGGAGGCATGTGACAATAGACAATAGACAATAGGTGCTGGAGTAGGCCATTCGGCCCTTCTAGCCAGCACCGCCATTCACCGTGATCATGGCTGATCATACACAATCAGTACCTTGTTCCTGCCCTCTCCCCATATTCCTTGACCCCGCTATCTATAAGAGTTCTATCTAACTCTTTTTTGAATGCATCCAGAGACTTGGCCTCCACTGCCTTCTGGGGCAGAGCATTCCACATATCCACCACTCTCTGGGTGAAAAAGTTTTTCCACATCTCAGTTCTAAATGGCCTACCCCTTATTCTTAAACTGTGGCCTCTAGTTCTGGACTCACCCATCAGTGGGAACATGCTTCCTGCCTCTAGCGTGTCCAATCCCTTAATAATCTTATATGTTTCAATCAGATCCCCTCTCATCCTTTTAAATTCCAGTGTATACAAGCCCAGTCGCTCCAATCTTTCAACATATGACAGTCCCGCCATTCCAGGAATTAACCTTGTGAACCTACGCTGCACTCCCTCAATAGCAAGAATGTCCTTCCTCAAATTTGGAGACCAAAACTGCACACAATACTCCAGGTGGGGTGTCACCAGGGCCCTGTACAGCTGCAACAGGGCCTCTTTAATCCTATACTCAATTCCTCTTGTTATAAAGGCCAGCATGCCATTAGCTTTCTTCACTGCCTGTTGTACCTGCATGCTTGCTTTCATTGACTGATGTACAAGAACACTAGATCTCATTGTACTTCCCCTTTTCCTAACTTGACTCCATTTAGATAGTAATCTGCCTTCCTGTTCTTGCCACCAAAGTGGATAACCTCACATTTATCCACATTAAACTGCATCTGCCATACATTTGCCCTCTCACCCAACCTGTCCAAGTCACCCTGCATTCTCATAACATCCTCCTGACATTTCACACTGCCACCCAGCTTTGTGTCATCAGCAAATTTGTTAATGCTACTTTTAATCCCTTCATCTAAATCATTAATGTATATTGTAAACACCTGCAACCCCAGCACCAAACCTTGCAGTATCCCACTGGTCACAGCCTGCCATTCCGAAAGGGACCCGTTAATCACTACTCTTTGTTTCCTGTCAGCCAGCCAATTTTCAATCCATGTCAGTACTCTGCCCCCAATACCATGTGCTCTAATTTTGCCCACTAATCTCCTATGTGGAACTTTATCAAAAGCTTTCTGGAAGTCCAGGTACACTACATCTTCTGGCTCTCCCTTGTCCATTTTCATAGTTACATCCTCAAAAAACTCCGGAAGATTAGTCAAGCATGATTTTTCCTTCATAACTCCATGCTGACTCAGACTGATCCTTCTACTGCTATCCAAATGTGTCGTAATTTCATCTTTTATAATTGACTCCAGCATCTTTCCCACCACTGACGTCAGGCTAACTGGTTTATAATTCCCTGTTTTTTCTCTCCCTCCTTTTTTGAAAAGTGGGACAACATTAGCCACCCTCCAGTCAGCAGGAACTGTTCCTGAATCTATAGACCATTGGAAAATGATTACCTATGTGTCCACGATTTCCAGAGCCACCTCTTTAAGTACCCTGGGATGCAGACCATCAGGTCCCGGGAACTTATCAGCCTTCAGACTCAACAGTCTATCCAACACCGTTTCTTGCCTAAAATAAATTTCCTTCAGTTCATCCTTTACCCTAGTTCCTTTGGCCACTATTACATCTGGGAGATTGTTCGTTTCTTCCCGAGTGAAGACAGATCCAAAGTACTTGTTCAACTCATCTGCCATTTCCTTGTTCCCCATAATAAATTCACCTGTTTCTGTCTTCAATGGCCCAATTTTGGTCTTAACTCTTGTTTTGCTATTCACATACCTAAAGAAGCTTTTACTATCCTCCTTTATATTCTTGGCTAGTTTACCTTTGTACCTCATTTTTTCTTGGCGTATTGCCTTTTTTGTTATCTTCTGTTGCTCTTTAAAAGCTTCCCAGTCCTCCAGTTTCCCACTCATCTTTACTATGTTATACTTCTCTTTTATTTTTATACTGCCCTTTACTTCCCTCGTCAGCCACGGCCACCCCTTACTTCCCCTAGGATCTTTCTTCCTCTTTGGAATGAACCGATCCTGCACCTTCTGCATTATTCCCAGAAATACCTGCCATTGTTGTTCCACTGTCTTCCCTGCTAGGGTGATTGTTCCATTGAACTTTGGCCAGCTCCTCCCTCATAGCTCCATAGTTCCTTTTGTTCAACCCTAATACTGACACATCCAATTTTCCCTTCTCCTTCTCAAATTGTAGGTTAAAACATATCATATTATGGTCACTACCTCCTAATGGTTCTTTTGCCTCGAGGTTCCTGATCAAATCCGGTTCATTGCACAACACTAAATCTAGAATTGCCTTCTCCCTGGTAGGCTCCAGTACAAGCTGTTCTAAGAATCCATCTCGGAGGTACTCCACAAACTCCCTTTCTTGGGGTCCAGTACCATTCTGATTCTCCCAGTCTACCTGCATGTTGAAATCCCCCCATGACAGTTGTATCATTACCTTTGCAACATGCCAATTTTAACTCTTCATTCAACTTACACCCTACATCCAGACTGCTGTTTGGGGGCCTGTAGATAACTCCCATTAGGGTCTTTCTACCCTTAGAATTTCTCAGTCCTATCCATACTGACTCTACATCCCCTGATTCTATGTCCCCCCTCGCAAGGGACCGAATATCATTCCTCACCAACAGAGCCACCCCACCCCCTCTGCCAGTCAGTCTGTCCTTTCAATAAGATGTATATCCTTGAATATTCATTTCCCAGGCCCTGTCTGCTTGAAGCCATGTCTCTGTTATTCCCACAGCATCGTACTTGCCAATTTCCAACTGAGCCTCAAGCTCATCTACTTTATTCCTAATACTTCGTGCATTCATATATAATACTTTTTATTCGTTACTCCCCTCTCATATCAATTCCTATTTCACTTGGCCATACTGTATGATCTCTTCTTGGGCTTTCTACTCCATTGATTCTGTTGTCCTTTTTAACTTTTCTTATTTTCACTTTCCCTTTAACTCCATCCTTATATTTCTAGTTCATCCCATCCCCCCCACTACTTAGTTTAAACGCATCCGTGTTGCAGTGGCAAACCTGTCTGCCAGAATGCTGGTCCCCCACCTATTAAGGTGCAACCCATCCCTTTTGTACAATTCATCCCTACCCCAAAACAGATCCCAGTGGTGCAAGAATGTAAATCCTTGCTTCCTGCACCAGTTCCTCAGCCACACATTCAGATCCATTATCTCCCTGTTCCTGCTCTCTCCAGCAAAGAAAAGAGATGTTTAAATTATAAGGTTGCTCTTTGAGGTCAGGAGCTGCTGAATGTAACTTTGTCCTACCTGTCTAACTCCATCTCATAGAGTCATACAGTGCTACAACATACAGAGGCCCTTCCACCCATCTAGTCCACACCAACCTGCAGCAAAGCAGGCCATAGCCCTCCATACCTTTTCCACAAAGTACACTGCAGATGCTGTGGTCAAATCAACACGTACAAACAAGCTGGATGAACTCAGCAGGTCAGGCAGCATCTGTTGAAATGAGTAGTCAACGTTTCGGGCCGAGACCCTTCGTCAAGGCTCTTCCATCTATGTACCTGTTCAAACTTCTCTTAAATGTTACAGTTGAACCCAAATTGACAAATTCCATTGGCAGTTCACTCCATATTTGCACCACCAAGTGGAGAAGTTCCCTCTCAGATTCCCCTTCATATTTCACCTTTCACCCTAAACCTATGACACTCTAGTTTAATTCCACACAACCTCAGGGGGAAAAGTCTGCCAGAATTTTCTTTCTCTACCCTTCAAAATTTTGTACATATCAGTAAGATCTCCCTTCATTCTCCCGTGCTCCTGGGATTAAAGTTCTAACCTATTCATCCTTTCCTTATAATTCAAGCCCTCGTGCCCCGGTAACTTCATGAGTTTGGTGGGGCCTGACATCTCCTCAGCAGTCTCTTTGAGTTCAGAGGAAGTGTTAGTGTACCAAAAAGCCCAGAATTTAAAACATGAGGCATTGTCCCATCCTTACACTGGTACCATCATATCCTTTCATGGCTTGCCACACATGCCATGAATTATGCAAACTGGCAAGCCTGAATATTATTCCATAGATAAATTTTGACAAGTTTGTCTGTTAATTAATTCCATTAATGTGCAACCACATTAATGTGCTTTATCACAAAAACATTTCCATAATTTTGACTCTCTGGGGTGTGAGCACTATTTTACAATTGCAGAGGGAATAAGCAGGAAATCTGTTCTCTATTACTGCCAATGCCTTAATTATTCATTATGACAGGCAAAAGTGTTACCTGATGTAAGGAATAGTAAACTGACTCCACTCCTTAAGATACTTTACTCTGTGTATCAAATGAAAGAATTCAACACCATAGTCCATTATAGTACTCAGTCTTGAATGGCTAGGTTATGAAATATTAATTTTAATTCTAATATAAAACTCTAACTTTTAAAATGATGATTACCTAAGTATTTTAATTCAAATATATTAACTGTAAATAGCTACTTCAGAATCTGCCATTCAAGATAATCTGATCCTTTGAACAAAAATGAGTTGATTTAAAAGAGATTCATTGGTTTTAAGTGTAAATCCTTTCTGATTATTCTAGTTAAATTTCTGAATGGGCCAACAAAAATAAAGTCAGTGGATCTCACGTCTATGGACCTCCAGAACATAATTGGTAAAGTGACCAAGCTTCTCTGCTCTTTCTGTGGCATTGGCTCTTCCTGTAGGCAGCTTTCACTGTCGGCTCTGGCACCATATATCAAATATATAGGGTTGAAATGAAGTTATTGCTAAAAATGACTTTGCATTTGAGGCAACCTTAGATTTAGGTTAAATGTGGATTAAAACTAGAAGATGGAAATTGAGGATTAAGTGTATATGGAACAGGTGTTTTCCATATACTGAGGACTTTTCTGTGACTTCAACTTTTCACACTATTTGTTGATGATTTGGATGAAGGAATGAAGAAATGTACTTACAAATTACCAGGTGACACTTTATTAGTGGGCACAATAGGTAGACCAGAAACGATAAAGATGTATATCAAAACATACAGTGACATTCGTATTTTGTGTCAACAACCAACACTAACTGAGAATTGTGCTGGGGGGCAACCTGCAAATATTGGCACGCTCCCAGTGGCCACAACTCACTAACTGTAAGGCTCAGGGGTAGAACATACCATCTTCTTACAGAGAATGGCAGGATTGTTGATTGCTGGTGCTGTAAAGCAATTACATTAAACACTGTATTACAATGGGCAGGCAAAAGTGTGGAAAAGGTACTTCAGTGTAGGTGTGAGATTATCTACTTTGGATTAAATGAATTAAAAAGTATAGAAAATTTTACCACTAATAAATTTGAGAGTGAAATTATTGAAGTCCTTTAGACTGATATAAAAAACATTGATAATAGAATATTTTAAAAATTGCTGACCTTTATTTCAAGCAGCTCAGATGTAAAGAAATAGTAATGTATCAGTTGCATAGATAATTGAGCAGTTCAAGATGGAGCACTGCATTAAATTTTAGGACTGCACCTCAGAAATAATTTGCTAATCTTGGATGTGAAGCATTGGAAACTGTAAAGGTTGATGGGCACTGTAAGAAATACTAGCAAAGTGGTTCTCACTCTCTTAAGGTTAGGGTTGTGGATGAAGCAGGAAGCATTGTCAATGAGGCAATTTTATTTTATCACATTTGCCTCATAAACTCTTCCTTGTCATGGTGCATACAGCAAGATTCCAGTGTATATCCCCTGCCCTGCTTTTAGCAGGCTGCTCTGCTTTGTGTGGTCTCTGCTCAGTCGCCCAGTCACACTATTCCAAAAGGAGTGGCTGCAAAAGAAATTATATTTTGCAAAAATACCTACGTCTAGCTCCACCAGTTACTGATCCAATGAGTGTCAACTTTAACAATTAAAAAAAAACATGTATAATTTCATTTTGGACCAGTTCCATCACAAAATCCTGTATTAGAGGAGCTTTTAATACAACCACCATCACCTAGTTTTTCATTTAACAGGAGCAAAAGGAGGATTAAAATCGGAAAGGGAGATAATGCATGTAAGCATTTTATGTATTTATATTTATAGTGTATTTCTATTATTGTGTTCTCTGCATTACTGTGTTTTTCATATACTGCTTTGGATCTGGAGTAACCATTATTTCATTCTCCTTGTGTACTGGAAATGACATTAAACAATCTTGAAATTTGAATCTTGAATCTTGAATTCAACATTAGCAGTTTCTTTCTGGTCAGACAGTATGCTCACAACTTATCAGACTGTGTTAGCAATGTATTCAAGCCTTAGTTTCTGCTCTCAGCAATGATTTCTATATGCTCTTGTCTATTTTACTTCTGTCCTCCTAATGTGATGACATCCTGCTCTGTAGTTGCTGTAGCTTAACTACTGGAAGGAAACTTTACTGATTGATTGAAAGGCAATGGCATAGTGTGAGTACTGAGCTTATAGATGCTACAATACACCAGTGATGGTCTACTTCTACTTCATGGGACTACAACCACTTCCACCAGGGTGTGATCTGAACTCTCCTAGTTATCTGTAAGAAAACAGATTGTTTGACTCCAATGCCACCCTGCAAGGTCCTGTGTCACTGCTGTCCGTAATGGCAAAGAGGTTCCATTACAGGTTGGTAATTCATGACCCCAAGACAAATAATCTGAAGGCATGAGGTTAAATTCCAACAGATTCAGATGTCGGTTCAAATCCAGCAAGACAATGTACAAACAATGAATTAACATAGAAACATAGAAAACCTACAGCACAATATAGGCCATTCGACCCACACAGCTGGGCTGAACATGCCCTTACCTTAGAAATTACCTAGGGTTACCCATAGCCCTCTATTTTTCTAAGCTCCATGTATCTATCCAGGAGTCTTTTAAAAGACCCTATCGTATTTGCCCACCACCGTTGCTGGCAGCCCATTCCACACACTCACCACTCTGCATAAAAAACATACCCCTGACATCTCCTCTGTACCTGCTTCCAAGCACCTTAAAATTGTGTCCTCTCGTGTTAGCCATTTCAGCCTTGGGAAAAAACCTCTGACTATCCACACAATCAATGCCTCTCATCATCTTATACACCTCTGTCAGATCACCTCTCATCCTCCGTCACTCCAAAGAGAAAAGGATGAGCTCACTCAACCTATTCTCATAAGGCATGCTCCCCAATCCAGGCAACATCCTTGTAAATCTCCTCTGCACCTTTTCTATAGTTTCCACATCCTTCCTATTGAGGCGACCAGAACTGAGCACAGTACTCCAAATGGAGTCTGACCGGGGTCTGACCAGGGTCCTATACAGCTGCAACATTACCTCTCGGCTCCTAAACTGAATCCCACGATTAATGAAGGCCTTCTTAACCAATCTGGAGCAAAAAGCTACTGATTTTGAAACATCTGTAAAATATCAGCAAATTTAGCAAAGTTCTTAGGGCAAGTGTCTAGCATCCTTTAGTGCCCTTCTTTATACATGTAAATCCAGAATCATAGCAAGGAGAGAAGTGAAGATGCGAATGGGGTAGAAATAAAGAGGAAGTTCATGGAAGGCCAAGAGATTTTACTATGGAGAAAGGCTTGTCTATGCCCATAATAAAATAACTCTTTATCATGATCTACTGCCTCCTTTAACCAAGGCAATTTTGGATATAATTTGCCAACTTGCCCTGGATTTCAAATCTTTTAGAATATATGGCACTGAGTACAGGATTTCAGAGATAATGTTGCAGTCATATAAGATGTTGGTGCGGCCACACTTGGAACATCAAATACAGGTTTGGTTGTTCTGTTATTAAAAGATGTTATTAAATTAGAAAGAATGCAGGCAAATTTTGCCAAGACGTTAACTGCACTTGGGGGCTTGAGGTACAAGGAGAGGTTGCATAGTTCAGGTAGGACTATATTGCCTGAAACATACAAGACTGAGGGGTAACCTGATAGAGGTATATACTGTAAGCTCGTGATGTGCATAGAAATGGTGAAAACACCACTCAGGGAGCTGGTGCTAATAATGAGAGGACACGGGTTTAAGATCAGTGGTGAGATTTAAAAGGGACATCAAAGTAGGTTCTTCATGCTAAGGGTGGTACACATTTAGAATGAGCTGCCAGAAATAGCACTTGAGGTGGATACATTAGCAACATTTAAAAGCTACGTGGATAGATCCACAAACTAGACAGCCTGGGTAGACCTATTGACTCTTCCTGCTTCTGCCCTACTGAACTTATGCTCTCATATCTCGATTCTTTTCTATTCCCCATGGTTCAGTCCCTTCCTGCCTACATCTACAACACTTCTCATGCATCAGTAAAATTAATTTCCCTTGCCCTGCCTCATCTTCACCATAGATGTTTACCCCTTCCTTCTCAGTCCTTAAGAAGGGTCTTGGTAGAAATGTCAACTGTTTAGTTATTTCCATAGATGCTGCCTGATCTGCTGAGCTCTTCCAGTGTTTTATGTATGCTGCTTTGTAATTCCAGCATGTGCAGACTTTCTCGTGTTTGTTATGAGGGCATAGGAGACTTTTAGAGATCTACAGGCCAAATAAATATGACCTCACAGGACAAAACAGTCAGCATGTTTCTATGGTGTATGACTCTATAACTCTTAACAATCTCCCATGTGGGACCTTGTCAGAGGCCTTATTGAACTCTGTGCATTTACATCCATCCCACTGCCATTATCAATCCATTTTGTTTAAAATTCATTCAAGTTGGTCAGACAAGATCTCCCTCTCACAGAACTATGCTATCTTTGATTAATACCTGTATTTCAAAGTGCTAATTAATTGTATCTCAGATATTTGCAATAACTTCCCTACAACAATGTTAGACTCACAAGTCTGTAAATATTTGGTTTAACTGCTGCATTTCTTGAGTAAGCACTTCTTTTTCTTGAATACCATGTATGTTGCCTGACCTGCTGAGTGCTTCCAAAAGTTTATTTTTCACTTCGAATTCCTGTATATGCAGACTCTTTTATTTCTCCAGTTATGTGATAGTAATGTTAAGTACATTTTTACACTGAGAATAACAGAATTATTACATGTTAGAAAATATTATGGTTTGTTGAGTCCACATCAGTTCCATGCAAGATCAATCTTTCTACTCTTCCACCCACTCCCCAAAGCCTTAAAAATTTTCTTTCAGTTACACATCCAGCTCCCTTTTGAACAAAGTTGGATCTGTTCCAGTAGTGCATTCCAGGCCCTATTCATTGTAAGGAAGTATTTTCCCCCTCACATTACTTTGATTATTTTGTCAATCACCTTTATTCTGCTTCCCAGTTCTCAACTCTCCATTAGCAGTTTCTGTCCATTTAATGTCTATTCTTCATGACCTTCTTAAAGAGCTCTGTCAGATCTCCTTGCAGCGTCTTCTGTTCCAAGCCCAACTCCAGCTTCCCCAGTCCCTGAATGAAAACAGAAATCCTTCATCCCAAATAATTTCTGCCAGAGTTTTCCTCCCTGGTAAAAAGACTGTGTATTTTTACCGTTTGTGCCCTCTGAAGAGTGGTGCATGAAACTACATACTTTACCAAAATTGTGGTTGAATTCATGTCTTAGTGAAGGTTCATGACTTTCTTGCTCTTGTATTTTAAGCCGCTTTCTCTACCTATTGTTGCCTTGAACTATCTTTGCATAAATATGCTTGGATAGGGCTTTTTTTGCATATACTGCACCTATTGGTTAAAATAGCTACTTATCAAAATACATTGCTAAGGAACATTAAATGTTAAGTTTCACATAGAATCTTTCTACCTGTTCCACCACCCTGTCTCTGGAGCCCATTACTGATCTCCTTCATCTTGACAACTTCTGGGCTATCTACTAATATGAAAATTGTGTTCTAACCATATACAACCAAATTATTAATGTGCATTCGCTGAAGCTATGAGAGATCTGAAGAAACCTCTGGGAAAGCCCATTTTATCTATTCCTCCAATCCAATAAACCTTTCTTTACTAATCTGTTTCCTGTTATTCAGATTTTTTTTCCTATTTATGCTGCCAAAGCTTCCATTTATTTCATGGCATGCCATCTTAAAAAAATCCTATTATGAGGCAATGTTTAAATATTTTTATTTATTAACTTCTAAATATTATGCTTGGACAGGCTAACAACTAATATTCCCATTTGAGGAGTAGGTAATCACTGAGACCAACTTGGGCATTTCTTCATCCACCTGTTGCTGCCAGCACTTTTCCATTATTAATGGTGAAATGAGGTAGATGTGGGTTCAATTTTAATATTTGAGAGGGCAATGCAGGCTGTTGGGACTAGTCAGAATAATAGTTCATCATGGACTAGAGGAGCTGAAGAGCCAGTTTTTGTGCTGTGGTGCTCTTTGACTCTATGACTAAACCCTAATATTTTATCAATTTTCTCACCATAAAATTTTCAAGCAACTTTCATTATCCAAAAAGTTGAGACAAAACATACATAACTTAAATGAAAAATTTTATACAAAGAATTTAGAAGATATCTATCTAGACACTTCAGTCCACACAGTTCCTTTTTTAATGATTTTATTTGTTTTCATTGCACATATTCCCTTTTAACATTTCTAATATTGCTGATTTCAATGCATATGGACATAGATTTTATTTTACAAAATATGGGGGTACCATGTGCCCACATACAGTGGTACCTCAATAAATAAAACATTTGATATGTATACACTTCTATGTAGTCAAAGTAAATGTAAAATAAACTTATTAGGAATCTTATAAAACAGAGGTGAAGGTAAAATTCATGAACTAGGAGATAATAGAATATACAAGTTCTGTTAAATATACATGGTAAAATGATCATACAGATTTCAGCTTGAATACCGGTGGTCCAGTAACTAACATAATTCTCCAGCAAATCAAATATATTCCAAGCCATCCTCAAACACATTTGAATGTTGTCTTACATTTAAATACCATAGAACTTTTATGCAAGTAAGAGTGAAAGATTTATTAGTCACTATCTTATGTGCTGCCCTTTGCTCCTCTGGTTTCCATTTTAAGTTCTAAGTCATCATTTTAACCTATATACAATAGAAATACTTCAGATTTTAATCATGTGCTTGCCAAATGTTGCTTTAGATTTCCACCATAAACAAGGTAACAACTGTAAGATAGTTACATAATCTTTTTCTCTACAATTGTGAAAAAATATATTACTTTTTCACTTCTTGATTTTTACATATATACCATTATGTGATTCTGCACATCGCAAGTAAAGCTTTTATAATACATTTTATTTAAAAAAAATAGTGACTTTGGTATTTGCCCCTTTTAATGGTCAAACCATCATATAAAAAATCTTTCTCCAAATCTGCAGCTCACATGTTCCATTTAAGAAAGCGCTCTACAAACAGGATTATCACATTAATAAAGACTATTTCAGATTTCTTGAACAGTAAACATAAGCAGTAAAATTAAATTGCAGAAAAGACCACTCACATTAAAAAAGGTCTGGTTTAACTAATGTTAGCAACAAATTTAGGAATCAGACCAAATTGCACAAATATTACCTGCCTGCTTTGTATATTACAATTATGCATGCATCTTGAACGGTAAATTTCTTGCATTTATCATTCATATTTTGATCATTTAAAGCTTGGGCTGCATTTTTATGTTTCGCATCAATTACTCATCAATTTTTAAAGATCTTTTGTAAATTTGCACTAGACCCTTGGAATACTGCATTTACACAAAATTACATTGACCTTGTTGGGTTTCAGTAACATACTGTAGATTTCATTGTTGACCTATTATTGAACACATAGAAAAATATAATACATGGCCATGATTTACTTTGCACATTTTATAAAACTGTAAAATAATATCAGGGTTTCCTCACATAATGCCAGGTGTGCCACTACTGCCAAACTAATGTCAGCTTTTGACTTAATGGAGAATATAAGGTATTAATACTTCAGTAGCTTTTACTGCTTTGCCTTGTTTTGAAATATGTTAAAATGTGATAGATATTCACTGGAACAATCCAGCATTTAATAAAAGTTTTTGCATTATAAAACTTAACATCAGAGTTGTTTACGGGTGCTTAACTTTGCTTTATTAATGATTGCACTAAATGCAGTTGCTGATTTATACTGAAATAAGTGGGACTATTATTAAACAGGCTTTAAATCTGTGCTATTTTCCTATAGTTGGGATTAAAAGTAATATGACTATACATATGAATTATTCACACCACTTTTTTTTGCTTTAACTGTTTAAAGTATGAAAGATCCCAGTAGATTCAACTGAATTTACAATAAACTATTACTGATTTAACTTGTTTAACCTTTGGTGCAATTTATAATATTATCAAAAACAGGCTATATTTTGAGCAGTCAATAATCAGTAACAGTTTAATTTATTTTCACTAATATAGTTACATGTTTAAAAATTTGTTATATAGTAAACCAAGGTCTAGATGAAATTACTTTTGGAAGAGTAATTATGCTTTTACAGAATTTGCTGCAAAGCAGAAGCACAAGGTTGTAATTATAAGGTAGTTAAATGGTTGAAGTTAATAATTTTTCAATGGGTAAATGCAAAAACATGGGTCAATGATCAATAGGCTAGAAGTTAAATGTACTATACACACTAAAATTAACTATTATTTGCAAATAAAACATAAGATTGTTTAAGAAATTTACAGTTAAAACATCTGTTCTATTAGCCATATGGTATTAAATTTTCCCAGCTTGCAGTTTTGGAATGACATACAGATAATAGGACTCTTTTCTGCCTGTAAATGAGGCCCAATAGGATTAACAGGCTGTCATTTTTAATGTTATTTAAATACCTGGAGATCAGAAGAGTAAATGGATGTTGAGCATGGTATATTATCTCAAAACATGTTGGAGCTCAGTATTAAATTACTGTGGAAACCTTGGTTCCACAGCATTGAGAAGATGAAACAATACTTTGGAATCGATGCAAAGACACAGCAGAATTACAAAAAACGAAAGGATGGTTTATATATCTTCTCTGAGTAAAAGATATTCATCATACCCATCAATTGCCAAATATTTATTTCATTTTACAGCTCTGCTATAATTTATCCTATGTTCCAATTCTCTCTATCTCCTATCATCCAAGTGGAATCACAGAGTTGGTAGTTGGTCTGTACAAATCAAAGTAACTGGGTAATTGTATTTCAATCCTCTCAGGATAAAATTTGCAATCAAAAATTTCCATAGACCAATTTCATATAGATGCGTTGGCCTGGTGAAAAGGATGCTGATCTTATAGTTCATAAAATGATTTACAGCAGCTGCAATATGAGTATCAACTGTAGATAATATACTGATTTTACAGCTGATGCTTTAGCATTAACAATCAACCTTCAAATTTTAAATCCTTGCTGTCACCATAGCAGCCACATTAGATTTATAAAATTTGAATTTGCATCATTTAATCTTTAAGATTTTGGAAATATAAATTCAGAATAACAATACATATTATCGATGCTTAAAGTTCACTGAGTAAAGGCTGCAGTGATTTAGTTTGTGATTTAAATTATTAATTTAATTGTTAATTACAAGTACAGCCTCATATATTAATTTTAGGAAAGGAAATTAAGAGAAAGATAAAATATACAGTATGAGAAACAGGTTTATGCATTACTTTCTATATTATGCAAAAGAAATGTTATTTATATAACATAAGAAAACTTTAGTTTTTGTGTAAGTACACATACAAGTACCCTGATAATAAAATTTTGAATTAGGGAACCATCTGACAATCTAGTTAAGAACAAAGTATCTTACAGATAAAGAAATATGTGCAATATTTTATTACATACAGGACTGATAAATAATATCACTGGTAACATGCCTTCCTTTATTTCACAAAATAGCTTGTTTTCGATTGTGCAAGCAAACTGGGATTAAAAGTTCCCTGTAGCAAACAGCTGATGTTAAGCTTCATTTGCTGTTACAGTACTTTGTTTTACTGGTGTTATATACAACTATGTACAAATTTTGCAAACTTTTCAAAATTAAATTGTGTATATTACTGTATATTACAATAGGAAGATAACTTTTGCAATCAGATAATTTCTTTCTGAAAAATCACAGTTTTAAAGCAATGCATAAATATATTTATCACTTTTAAAATATCTTTGAATTCACCTTTGCTGCAATCTTTGATATTATGAACTGACCAATTCAGACATGGTCAATCAATATTACAAAACAATTACTTCTGAAATGTGTAGATTTACAAACATTAGTTAGCACAATTTTTAACTTTAGAATGTTTATTAACATATATCAGATTTAGGAAAGTAATCTGTAAGACTACAGAAGCAAACATTCCAGAACTATATAGAAAATATAAAATAAGTTGTCATTGCAATATAGTACATCTATAATGTGTACAGCTGGAACTTGTAACTTCCTTACTTCATATCCATAACTTTGAATTCTACCAACAAATGTAACATGTTTACATTATTACATCAATATATATCTGTGTTAGTCATGGAATGCATGCATAAATGCAATACACAGTGAGTTGATTTGATCAATTCTGGGATAGATTTCAACTTTCTGATAGTTAATCAGTGGTGTCTGCCTGCCAGCTGATGTCGTCAATAGGAAGCTTGTTGCATTTTAAAATAAGGACCTCATTAAATAGTGCCAATGAGCTGCAGGCGTTAAATCCAGCCAGCCAGAATCTAGACCTGGATATTATGGTGCACGGAGGACCTAGGCCGACAAAAACCCACATTATTATTGTGGAGTAAGATAGATCTCCATTGCTTATTCTGGTTACACAAAAATATTGGTAACTTACATTTGTGTGTCTTTTCTGCTGCATGTACTAATAATACTGGCTGGTACTATCAAAATTGCAAGTAGTGATCTCTTTTCAATCATGAAATAAAAGCTGAAAATTTGTCATCACTGTGCTGAAACATTGACTCTGTTTCTCTCCTCAGATGCTGCCTTGCTTGCTGAATATTTTATGTTTTTATTTCAGATTTCCAGCATCTGCAGTTTTTTTTTGTTTTATAGACTCGAAGTTTGCATATTTAAAGGGACTTACCACCTGAAGTTCATGGACAGACCAGCTGCCGCGCATGACATGGTGAAAGGTGAAACCTTGGAATAAATGGGGTAAAAAGCATTTGGGGTCACAACCACCAAGTTTATAACAGTGCCCAAAGTTGAAACCTATTCTCTTGTTTTAATAACTTACTTGTATTTTTTATACTACCTATTCAACAAGTACATTCTTCTGAAAGCAATTTATACCACACTAATCACTTTAGTCATTTATCTCAGGTTTGTATTGTGCAAATTCCTCCTTTGTTGTGTGTCTGTTGATGTTCCTTTTCGCTGTAATCTAGATGTTGATAGTAGATTTGCATTTTGCCAGTTCAAGTTGATCGTATTACTGCTCTGAAGTTCATTAGATTCCTAAAGGAGAAACAATTACATGGTCTTAAGAATACAGCATAACCTATGTAAATTGAATATATTTATGAATATCATCTTTTTAAACAGATTATCTCAACAATTACAGTATCGTGCAAAGGTTAGGCGTATATACAGTATACAGTGCTCAGGTCTTTTGCGCAGTACTGTTGTAATTTTATGTATTGCACTGTACTGAAGCCACCAAAAAAAATCATGACATACGTGAGTAATGATAAACCTGATTCTTATATGGATCTCTATTGTGAACTGAGAGTGGGAGGGGGGCAGGGAGACAGGAAACATGGTCAGGTAAAGGGAAGGAGCAGGCAGCACCAGCAAGACATTCTGTAAAAATCAATAAACCAATTATTTGGAATCGAATGATCTTGCCTGATGTTGCAGCGCTGGGTGTGTCTGCACCACGCCACCCCCCCCCCCCCAACCCCTGGCACTCCTTCTCTGCCATCTGTTCCACACCCCTCCCATGGCACTCTATTCTTACCATTCTCAACATCCTTTGCTCCCACCAGAATTACAAACTTGCACTCCTCTCCACATTGACAATACAGTATAGTACTGTGCAAAAATCTGAGGCTCCCAAGCCATATATATGTGCCTAAGAGTTTTACATAGTATTGTATCTTTGTTTGAAATTTGTAATATCTTTCAATGCACAGATTTATGTTTGGCTTTTGAAATGTTATTTATATAGAGTTTTGGACTAAAATCAGCTTTATCAATTTTTCTGTATACTTCATCAAATAGATCTTTGAAATTTGATTGGGAATCCCTCCTTTTGCTCAATCCTCATGCACATACAAACTTTGTCATGGCAACAGCTTAATTCTACCTAATTTGAGGTCCATATTGGGACAGGTCTGTATAGGTCAGTATTACAAAAGCAGTATGATTCAAGTTGAAAAATTGTAACAAAACGCCAGATCTTTGTTAACAAGAGCTAAGTTCATTAGCATTTTATTTATTTTTATATCATTCATGTTTTTGTTTTCTAACATTCATACTGAAGCATGATTCCATAGAACTTTGTTGTGAACTTGTCCTGCTCGATGAACTCAGTGATGGAGCTGCATCCGTACTGGTGGGGTGGGTAGAATAACTGATGACACTTCAGTGGACCGAGGATAGCATAAGCAGGATAAGCAGACTTTTTTTTACTTTGTATTTATAGATACAGCATGGTAGCATGCCTTTCTGACCTCATGAACCTGTGCTGCCCAAATGCACCGAAGAAACCAATTAACTTACTACCTGTACATCTTAGACATGTGGGAGGAAACTGACAAGTCATGGAGAGAACAAACAACATTGAATTTAGGTCAGTGACACTGTTAAGCATTATGCTAACTGCTATGCTACTGTGCTGCTCCTGATATACGCATGGGTATATGGAGCTCAGAAACAGAGGCAGGCGGATAGTAAGTGGCAGAAAGAGGTGCAAAGAGAGCCACATTATCGAGGGAAGAGTGAACTTGGAGACAAGTACTGGAAGATAGTAAATAGGTAAAGAGTCTACCAGTGGTGTAAACTAATAAGTAAGGAAGGTGACAATAGGAAGCAGACAGAAACAGATTTTTTATTGGGGGGAGAGGTGGAACTGATGGGTAAAATGTGTGGCAGTGCATGGATGGTTCTCGGAGAGGGAGGAGAAAAATGAGTGATGGTGGGGAGGTGGCGCTGGAGGGTGGGCATGGGAAAGGGGTCAAAAATGAGAGGAGCAGGGTTGGATCAGAAAGTGCAAAATGAGGGTGTCGTGGGGGGGGGGGGAGCAAGAGGGATGGGTTACTTGAAATTAAAAAATTAAGCGTTCATAACATGCAGTAATAGACTAACCAGGCAGAGTATGAGGTGTCGTTACTTTGTGTTGGGGAGGGTACACTCTACCAGTGGATAAGGATGAGAACAGACAGGACAGTGTGAGAAAGGGAAGTTGGGTTGAAATGGCATACAACTGGGAGCTTGGGATGACAACTGTGGACAGAGGCAGGAGCTCTACAAGTTGGTCACCTAGTCTCCATTGGCATCAGTGATGTGGAGGTGACAACCTGAAGAGCACTAAATGCAGTAGAAGTTTGAAAGGGTGAATGAAACTTTGTCTCACCTGGGGGGGCTGTTTAGGTCTCTAGATGGTGGTGAGAAAGGAGGTTAAAGGACAAGTTTGTAACTCCTGCAGGGGAAAACGCAAGTAATCAGGTAAGCTGGGGAGGGATGAGTGGAATAGGGAGGGAATGGTTCCTGAATAAAGTGTAAAAGATTGGGAAAAAGAAGATATGACTTGTGGTGGCATAACTCTGCAGCTGTCAGAAATGACAAAGGATGATGTGGTGGATGCACAGACTAATAGGGTGAGAGGTGAATACGGGCGAACTCCGTTTTGTTTGGGGGGGGGGGGTTAAGAGCAGAAGTCGAAGAATTGGTAGAAATGTGAGTCAAACCTCCATTAACCACAGTAGAAGGGATGTCACATTTCCTGAAAAAGGAGGTTACTTCAGATGTCCTATAACAGAAAGTCTCTTCTTGAGAAGGAGAAAGGGTTGGTATCTTTATAAGAGACAGGGTGCAAAACAGTGCAGTCTAGGTATCCAGGTGGAATAATAGCAAACCTCACCAGCTAGTTTATTTCCTTATATGGTGAGATGGAATTCTGTTGCTCCAGATGCCAGCATCTGCAATCACTTCTGTCTATGGATACAAATATTCATTCTGTATCATGGCCATGCGGCTATTATTTTAACATGGACCTAAGAAGATAGCAGTCATCAAAAAATCATCCAAAGATATCACAGCCAAGCATTTTCATTGCTGGCTGATCTCTAAAAATATGTGCTGTGACACGGGATTCTTGGATTGCAGTGTGAAATCCGAAATCAAACTACTGGCATCTCGCTGGATTGGTATTTGATGTGGTTCCATTGCTGAAATTGGTAATCAACACAAACCGATGAACATGCCTGGACCTTCTTCAATTGTTTCAGCCACTCAAAGGTTAACAACTGAGATTTACCATTTTAAAATTATGATAGTTTCATTCCAGATTTTCAAATTTTAAGCAGTATGTTCATACAGTATTTGCAAATTTGTTATATCAATTAGTTGTGAGAGTAATACTAAAATTATGAAAATTGTCCCAGTATAAACAGGTCAGTATTGTTTAACTACACATAATTATCTCAATGACTATTGTTTTAAACTGCTAATATAAGTTTACAATAACACATTTATTGCTCATAATTTTTGGTAACAATTTAATTTTTAATTGAGGTTTTCTAGGAATAATAGTGCATAGTTCCCTGAAGGTGGAATCTCATGTGGATAGGGTGGTGAAGAAAGCTTTTGGTATGCTGGCCTTTATAAATCAGAGCATTGAGTATAGGAGTTGGGATGTAATGTTAAAATTGTACAAGGCATTGGTGAGGCCGAATTTGGAGTATTTTGTATGGTTCTGGTCACTGAATTGAAAATAGAGAGAGTACAGAGGAGATTTACTAGAATGTTACCTGGGTTTCAGCACCTAAGTTACAGAGAAAGGTTGAACAAGTTAGGTCTTTATCCTTTGGAGCGTATAAGGTTGAGGGGGGACTTGATAGAGGTATTTCAAATTATGAGGGGGATAGATAGAGTTGACATGGATAGGCTTTTTCCATTGAGAGCAGGGGAGATTCAAACAAGTGGACATAAGTTGAGAGTTAAGGGGCAAAAGTTTGGGGTAACACGAGGGGGAACTTCTTTACTCAAAGAGTGGTAGCTGTGTGGAATGAGCTTCCGGTTGAAGTGGTAGAGGCAGGTTCAATTTTGTCATTTAAAAAAAATTGGATAGGTATATGGACAGGAAAGGAATGGAGGGTTATTGGCTGAGTGCAGGTATGTGGGACTAGGTGAGAGTAAGCATTCGGCTAGAAGGCTAGAAGGGCCGAGATGGCCTGTTTCCGTGCTGTAATTGGTTATATGGTTATATATGGTTAATACTGCAGTTAATTTGTGGTCTGATAAAATACATAACTGCTTGAAAATTAAAGGAAAAACAATATCTTGGCTTACACCTTAACCAAATAAGATCCTATTAATATTGTGGCACCAAGTACCAGGTAATAAATTGGTTCTGTTATTAGAGATGTCCACAATTCAACTTTGTCCATGCCAGAAAATATACAAAAATCACACAATACAGTAACCATTGCCCCTCAGAAATGTAATGAATAGTATCAAAATCATATAAAATGGAAAAGAAAGAACTATTGCTAAAAATGGGGAGAGAAAAGAAACTTTCTGTCATTTGTAGGAATAGGCAGTCTTTGGAACGAGAAACATCAGGGAGATCTGGTTTAAGAAGGCACTACTGAAGATACCGTACTGGTAAATACTCCAAATAAGAAGAGATTTTCAAATGGAAGAAGGACAATACCGTGGTTGACAATTGAAGTCACAGCCAAAGTAAAAGCCAAAGAGAGGGCATACAAGGAAGCCAAAGCTAGTGGGAAGATAGAGGATTAGGAAGCTTTTAAGGCACTCATGAGGCCACACTTGGAGTATTGTTTGCAGCTTTGGGCTCCTTATTTTAGAAAGGATATACTGACATTGGAGATGGTTCAGAGAAGATTCATGAGAATGATTCTAGGAATGAAAGGGTTACCATATGAGGAATGTCTGGCAGCTCTTGGGCTGTATTCCCTGGAGTTTAGGAGAATGAGGGGGGATCTCATAGAAACATTCCAAATGTTAAAAGGCCTGAACAAATTAGATACGGCAAATCCTAGGGGATTCTAGGACAAGAGGGCACAACTTCAGGATTGAAGGACATCCATATAGAGCAGAGATGCGGAGAAGTTACTTTAGTCAAGAGGGTGGTAAATCTGTGGAATTTGTTGCCATGAGTGCCTATGGAGGCCAAGTCATTGGGTTCATTTAAGGCAGAGATAGATAGGTTCTTGATTAGCCAGGGCATCAAAGGATATGGGGAGAAGCCAGGGGAGTGGGGATAACTGGAAGAATTGGATCAGCCCATGATTGAATGGCAGAGCAGACTCGATCGGCCGAATGGCCTACTTCTGCCCCTATATCTTATGGTCTTATTTGGCCTGATGAAATCTTTGAGGACCTAATCCCCACAATAGCTGAATCCCACTTCAACTTGTTGAATGTAAGGTCATGTCTTTGATTAAACTCCCTACTTGCCTTTACCCTCTGAAAAGGAGGTGATAACTTGGTAATTTTGTTAAAGAGTGCATTTGTTACTTATCTTATGCACAGGAAATTGGTCGATATCATTAATGTCCCTGATAAACCTAGAATAACACTTAGCCATAGAAGCAGTTACATAAAGAAATGCTGCGCATGTCTTGCAGATGAACTTTGATCATTGCTACACCAGTTCAGTTAGAGCTTCTCCTGTAAAGTGAAGTAAAGAAATCCACTAATATACTATAAGCTTTTCTGCATTCTTTTGTACTTCAGCCTTTTCATACCAGCAGCTAAAAATTTCTGCTGCTGTTCCATTAAAAGAACTCACTTTGGCACAATAAATATCTGAAGTGTGCAATAGCTATTTCATATGTACAATGTCCTGGGTATGTTACTCAAAATGGCCTCTTTGGTTTGTTACAAGTAGGAATGTTTCTTTGTCGGATAAGTGTTTCTCTAGCCGTTGTTTCACTTTAGAATGGCTGATATGGTAATTGTATTCATTTGTTAATCAATGGGGAATGTCATTGTGTCTTGTGATGCTGGGAACTTGGGGGAGGGGTTTTCGCAGGTTTTTTGGGGAGAGGCCGAGGAAGACACGGAAGAAGGTGGACGTGTGCTGGACTGCTCGTAAGACCACCGGGGTGGTCCCAGGTGCGACGGCCGGATGGGTCGATTGGTTCGTTGATTGAGGTCCAATGAGTGCACTAAACAGACTGAACTTTGATAAGTGGCGCCTTTTGTTTTTTTTCCTTGTGTATATATATTGTATTGCTTACTACTCTTTTTAATTTTAGTAAACTCTTTAAAGTGTATTTCATAACGGTATTTGTTGTGGATTTGATACTGTTGGCGGGCTCGAGGCGTAAACTCGATTCTCACAGCACCTGCGTGTACGGGAGGTGGGTTGGAGAGTGGCTGGATTCCCTTTTTCCCCTAGACATATACCAGCCTGTGGGTAAGTGTTACACATAGGACAACTCAAAAATATCTCACCATGGAAACTAAAACTCCTTCAAGTTTACTAACAATCTGAAACAGCAAAACAAAGTCGAAACTTTATCATCTTCTTAAACATTACTGATGAAGCCCGCTTGCCACTGGACAGGTCTAGGGACACCTGAATGTAGTTGCAATGCATTCCAATTTCATAAAACGTGTCCTCTCCAGCCAAAGGACACATATTGAGATAATAGAACAATTTTAGCAGTCTGCTCAGTCAGTAGAAGTTGCTTTAATCAGGTAACAAATAAGAAACATCTGAGGATGAGTGGCTATGATTTCCAAAGAGATATTAAAATGAGGGCATGAATGGATTTAAAAATGCCATTTTTTTAAGTACAAGGGTGAAGTAATTAATATGCATTTAATATTAAGTTCAGGAGGTACATGATCCAGGGAAACTTATCTATGTCAATTCAGAATTGGCTTGCCTATTGAAGGTGGTTATAGATGGAGTGTGTTCTTCCTGGAGGTCAATGAGGTGTTCTGCAGGGATTTGTTCTGGAACCACTGTTCCTTGTGATTTCTATAAAGTCGGCCCTCCTTGTTCGCGAGGGATTGATTCCAGGACCCCTTGCAGATACCAAAATTCGCGGATGTTCAAGTCCCTTATTCAACCTGGCTAAATACAGTGGATCTTAGGACCCAGCGGAACCCCACACCTTATTTAACCTGTCTCAGTGCGCTAGACATTAGGACCCAGCAGCAGAGATCTGAATCCGCAGTGCTTCTGCTCACAAAAATAATCACGATCGCAATTGAAAATAAAGTGGAAATAATAAAGCGATTGGAAAGAGGTGAAACACTATCGGTCATCGGAAAAGCGTTAGGCTACAGTCGGTCAACAATCGGAACAATTTTAATGGATAAAGTGAGAAAAGCTACAATTATTACTAAGCAACACAGTGGGTTGATTATTGGGTTTTGGGGGTTTTGGGAGTTTTGGGTTTTTGATCCTCACATCAACCCAGCATGGTGGAGAGCACACTTGATAGTGGCCTGTCACTGGATTGAACTCGGGAAGAAGTTCCCGAGCCCGGCGCTGAAACATACGTTCTTAAGTGTTTTATATGCATAGAAAGGTAAAATATATACTATATACTAAGACAAACGTTTGACTAACTGATGCTAAATTATACCGGATGTACCTGTTCTGACTTACTGAGTAAGAGAACTTCCGATTTTTTTCGATCCCGATCCACGATAACCCACGCATATCCTCCTGTATACTTTAAATCATCTCTAGATTACTTATAATACCTAATACAATGTAAATGCTATGTAAATAGTTGTGATACTGCATTGTTTAGGGAATAGTGACAAGAAAAAAAAAGTCTGTACATGCTCGAACAACAAGTGCTGGAAGAGCACTTCCGGATTTTCGTGATTCACAGTTGGTTGAATTCGCGCATGCAGAATTCGCGGATAAGGAGGGCCGACTGTATATGACTTGGTTGAGGAAATGAAGGGTGGATTAGAAAGTTTGCAGTCGACACAAAAAAATTGGTGGAGTTGTGAATAGTATAGAAGATTGTTGTAGGTTGCAATGGGATGTTAAAAGGATGCAGAGTGGGCTGAGCAAATGGAGTTCAATCCAGAAAAGTGTGAAATGATAAACATTGGAAGGTTGAACTTGGGGACAGAATACAAGGTTAATGGCAAGATTCTTAGCAGTACAGAGCAACGGGGAGATCTTGGACTCCATTTCCATAGATTTCTCAAAGTAACTGACCAAGTTATTAGGGTAGTTGTAAAGGTTGACCTTCATTAGTCAGGGGACTGAGTTTCAGAGCTGCAAGATAATAATGTAATCAAAAGTTCAAAGTAAATTTATTATTGAAGTACATATATATCACCATATACAACCCTCAGATTCATTTTCTGGCAGACATACACAGTAAATCAAACAAACATAATAGAATCATTGAAACACTGCACCCAAAACGACAGACAAACTAACGTGCAAAAGACAACAAACCGTGCAATTACAAAAGAGAAAAAAACAATAATAATAATAAATAAATAAGCAATAAATATCGAGAACATGAGATGAAGAGTCCTTGGGAGTGAGTGCATAGGTTGTGAGAACAGTTCAGTGATGGGATAAGAAAAGTCATCTCCACTGGTTCAAGAGCTTGATGGTTGAGGGGTAATAACTGTTCCTGAACCTGGTGGTGTGGGTCCTAAGGCTCCAGTACCTTCTTCCTGATGGTAGCAGTGAGAAGAAAACATGGCTTGAGTGGTGGGGATCCCTGATGATGGATGCCACTTACCTGTTACAGCACTCTGTGTGGTACACATGCTCAATGGTGGGAAGGGCTTTTTTGTGGTAGACTGGGCTGTTTTACTACTTTTTGTAGGATTTTCCATTCAAGGGCATTAGTGTTTTTATACCAGGCTGTAATGCAACCAGTCAATATATTCTCCACATCTATAGAAGTTTGCCAAAGTTGTAGATATGTCATGCCGAATCTTAGCAAACTTCTAAGGAAGTAGAGGCACTGCCATGCTTTCTTCATAATTGTACATGTGCTGGGCCCAGGGAACATCATCTGAAATAATAACACCAAATAATTTAAATTTGCTTACCCTCTCCACCTAAGATTCCCAATGAGGACTGGCTCATGGACTCCTGGTTCCCTCCTCCTGAGCCAATAATCAGCTCCTTGGTCTTGCTGACATTGAGCCCTATATGCTGACTTATGACTCCTCTGATTTGGCCAATGACAGTGGTGTTGTTAGCAAACTTAAATATGGCATTGTACCTATGCTTAGCCTGACAGTCACAACTATAAATTCAGTAGAGTAGGAGGCTAAGTACATAGCCTTGTGGTGCACCTGTGCTGTTGGAGATTGTGAAGGAGCTGTCAGTGCCAATCTGAACTGACTGGGATCTGCAAGTGTGCAAATTGAAGATCCAGTTACACAAGGAGGTATTGAGGCCAAGGTCTTGAAGCTTATTGATTAATTTTGAGGGAATGATAGTATTGAATGCCGAGCTATAGTCATTAAAGAGCATGTTCTTTTATGCACCTTTACAGTCTAAATGTTCCAGGGTTGTGTGGAGAGCCAATGAAATGGCATCTGCAGTGGACTTGTTGTGCAGGTAGGCAAATTGGAATGGATCCAAGTCACTTCTCAGGCTGAAGCTAGTATACTTCATCACCAAACTCTCAAAGCACTTCACCACAGTGGACTTAAGTGCTACTGGACAATAGCCATTGAGGCAGGTTACCACATTCTTCATAGGCACCTCTATAAAGCCCTAGTTAGACCACACCTTGAACATTGTGTTCTGTTCTGGTCATCTCATTATAGAAAAGCTGTAGAAGCTTTTGAGAGGGTGCAGAGGAGAATTACCAGGATGCTGCCTGGATCAGCCAGCATATCTTATGTGGATAGGTTGAGCAAGCCAGGGCTTTTACCTTTAGAGTGAAGGAGGATCAGAGATGACTTGACAGAGGTGGATAACGTGATAAGAGGCATAGATCGAGTGGATCGCCAGACTATTTTCCAGAGCGGAAATGGCTAATACGAGGATGATTGGAGGGAAGTATGGGCAAGGGTGTATCAAGGATAATTTTTTTTTTTAAACACAGATTGACTGGTGTGTGGTATGCCCTGACAGGTGTGGTGGTAGAGACAAAATACATTTGGGACATTTAAAAAAGACTTTAGAAAGGCACATGGGTGATTTAAAAAAATGGAGGGCTATGTTGGAGGGAAAGGTTTGATTGATCTCAGAGTATTTTAAAAGGATGACATAACATCATGGGCTGAAGGGTCTGTACTGTGCTGTAAATGTCCAATAACCGATTAGCCCTGTGTCCAATGGACCAAGTCCAATTTTGCCACTACACACATATATTACCATGTCAAATGATATCAATGATTATAATTCAGCTCAGAGTCTCATTAGATGATTATCACCATCAATTATATGTCTGGAATGAAGTTTAAGTTTTAGTTTTTTGCCAGATGAATATTTCTAGCATTTTCTGTACAAATTTCATCTTTCTCTGTTGGAGTATTATATTGAAATTCAGCAAGATAAAGGCAGTTTTTAATTTTATTTCCGTTTGGAGATGTTTTCCAGCTTATTAACTGTTCCATAAAATTATACTTCGGAAAGAAAAATCAAAATATGAATCAAGAGATGTTTGATCTCTATAAATGCATCTAAATTTATCTAGATTATCTAGATAACATTATCTAAGATGCATCTATCTTTATTTTTCCCTTTCAGGGTTCTTTTGAAGACCCTGACCCGGAGTTGCATGCTGTCTTCAGTTCTTTGCAGAAATGGGACCTGTCCTCGGGGTTTCAAGACTGGCCATTGTTCGGCACGCCAAGGGTTCTGCCTGAGAGTCCGGCTCGAATTTGGAAGCCTAAGATCTCGGGACTCCAGAGACAGGCAGATTGAGGGTCGGTGTCACAGTGAGAGACCCGTGTGCCATTTGGGGAGTCAGAATATCTGCTGTGGGCCCAAAGAGCTGGGATCTTTGCGATCTTCAGGCAGAGAGCTGGAAAAAGGCAATGCAATGGACTTTTAACGTCAGAAACCAGTGAGCTGTTTGTTATGTCTTCCTGCTCGCTGGGAAAATAGAGACAGAGAGGGAGAGAGAGAGTGAGAGAGAGAGAAAGAGAAAATCTGTGGTATGTTGAATATCGGGTGTAATGCAAAGTCTTTGGGGTAACTGCAAGTCTGTGTCTTTGCTATTGCCCCTCCCCTTCTTACCCCATCCCTGATTTATTTATTTCCCCCCTCCTTTTTTTTCCTTTCTCTTCCCATCACTCTTTGCCTGTTCTCCATCTCCCTCTGGTGCTCCCCTCTCCCTTTCTTTCTCCCTAGGCGTCCCATCCCATGATCCTTTCCCTTCTCCAGCTCTGCATCCCTTTTGCCAATCATCTTTCCAGCTCTTAGCTTCACCCCATGCCCTCCAGTCTTCTCCTATCATTTTGGATTTCCCCCTCCCCCTCCTACTTTCAAATCTCTTACTATTTTTTCTTTCAGTTAGACCTGACGAAGAGTCTCGGCCCGAAATGTCAACACTGCTTCTTCCAATAGATGCTACCTGGCCTGCTGTGTTCCACCAGCATTTTGTGTGCGTGGCTAATATTATGGCAAGGTTTGAATGCTAACACTTCTTATAAAGTAAAATCAACAGACATAGGTGACATCAGGGCTTCGCTCCAGTTAAGCTTAATGCCTTCTATGCTCATTTTGACTAACAAAACATGGAGGATTCATCACAAACTCTCACTGCCCCAATGATTCTGTGATTTCAGTCTCTGAGGCTGACGTCTAAACATCCTTTAGGAGGGTGAACCCACACAATTCCAGACGGTGGCCGGCCAAGTACGAAAGACCTGTGCTGATCAACTGACTAGAGTGCTTAACCTTTATAAGAAGTGATAGCTATCAGCAGTCAGAGGTACCCAGCTGCTTCAAGCAGGCTTCACTAATACCAGTGCCCAAGAAGAATGTGATAACCTGCCTCAATGACTATCGTCCAGTAGCACTTACATCCAGAGTGATAAAACATTTTGAAAAGTTGATGATAAAACATATTAACTCTTGCCCGAGAAGCCACTTGGATCCGCTCCAATTTGCCTCCCAGTGCAACAAGCCCACGGCAGATGCCACCTCCTTTGCTTTACATTCAACATTCAAACATCTGGACATCAACGATACATACATCAAGTTGATCTTTATCAACTACAGATTGGCATTTGATAACATTATCCCCTCAAAATTAATCAATAAACCTTCAAGACCTTGGCCTCAATAGCTCCTTGTGCAATTGGATTCTCGATATCCTGATATTGACTTCAGGAGGAAGAAACCAGATGCCCATGTGCCAGTACTCATTGGAGAATCAGAGGTGGAGAAGGTCTGCAACTTTAAGTACCTCGGTGTTATCATTTTAGAGGACCTGTCCTGGGTCCAGCACACAAATGCAATTAAAAAGAATGCATGGCAGTGTACCCGCTTCCTTGCAAGTTTGTAAAGATTCAGCATGGCATCTAAAAACTTTGACAAACTTCTATAGATGGGTGGTGGAGAGTATATTGATTGGCTGCATCATAGCCTGTTATGGAAACTCCAATGCTTTTGAATGGAAAATCCTACCAAGGTGGTGGATGCAGCTCAGTCCGTCATGGGTCTCCCATCATTCAGCACAGTTACACACAGCACAGTCGCAGAAAAGCAGCATCCATTATCAGGGACGCCCAACATGCAGGTCATGCTCTCTTCTCACTGCCGCCATCAGAAAGAAGGTACAGAAGCCTCAGGACTCATACCACCAGGTTCAGGAACAGTCACTACCACTCAAACATTAGGCTTTTGAACCATAGGAGCTATCTTCACTCATATGCACTTGACCCATATTGGTATGTTCTCATAACCAATCGACTCACTTTCAAGGACCATTCGTCTCATGTCTTCCATACTTATTGCTTGCTTGCTTGCTTGTTTATTTATTTATAGGAACATAGAAAACCTACAGCACAATACAGGCCCTTTGGCTTACAATGCTGTGCCAAACATGTACTTACTTTAGAAATTACCTAGGGTTACCCATAGCACTCTAATTTTCCAAGGTCCATGTACCTATCCAGGAGTCTCTTATAAGACCATATTGTATCTGCTTGTGTTACTGGTGGCATTCCACGCACTCACCACTCCCTGCATAAAAAAACCTACCTCTGGCATCTCCTCTGTACCTCCGCCACTCCAACGAGAAAAGGCCAGGTTCACTCAACCTATTCTCAGAAGGCATCCTCCCCAATCTAGGCAACATCCTTGTAAATCTCCTCTGCACCCTTTCTATTGTTTCCATATCCTTCCTGTAGTGAGGTGACCAGAACTGAGCACAGTACTCCAAGTGGGGTCTGACCAGCGTCCTATATAGCTGCAACATTACCTCTCAGCTCCTAAACTCAGTAATGCAGTTGATGAAGGCCTATGCACCGTATGCCTTCTTAACCACAGTCCACCAACACCGCAGCTTTGAGGGTCCTAAGGACTTGGATCCCAAGAACCCACTGATTCTCCACACTGTCAACAGTCTTACATTAATACTATACTCTGCTATCATATTTGACCTACCAAAATGAACCACCTCACACTTATCTGGATGGAACTCCATCTGTCACTGCTCAGCCCAGTTTTGTATCCTATCAATGTCCCGCTGTAATCTCTGACAGCCCTCCACACTGTCCATAACACACTTAACCTTTGTGTCATCAGCAAATTTACTAACCCATCCCTCCACTTCCTTATACATTTTCTACGTAACTACAGATAAAAAAAAACCCAGATCAAAATGAGTATAGAGTATAGTACTGTATAATGAGTATAGTTATTTTTGCATTGATACAGTGCAAAAATAAACATACAATTACAATATGATACAAAGAAAGATAATTAAGAAAGCACCCAAATTGAAGACAAGTAAAATTAGTATCCTCCCCAAGCCCCGCAACACAAAAAAAACTCCAGACCAACCTCAACACAATATAGAGAATATAAATCAGGACAATCAAACCCCCAAAGCTGTAAATACACTTAGCAACAGAAGATATTAATGCCTACTACCAAAAGAAAAAGGAGCTGAAAGCAAGGGACCGAAAAAAAAACCTTAGTTAAGAGGAAGGTTATAGAAGTACTCAATAAAAGGTCCCCAGACCTTATGGAACTTTAAATCCGAATTAAGAACTGAATAATGAATTTTTTCAAGGTCTAAGCAGGCCATAATCTCGTTAAGCCATTGAGCATGCGTGGGCGGGGCAACATCTCTCCATCTAAGGAGGATTAAACGTCTAGCCAGGAGAGAGGCAAAAGATAATATTCGACACTTAGTCGAACTCAGACGTAAATCTGTCTCACCCCAGAAACCGAACAAAGCAATTAAAGGATTTGGTTCTAGGTGGTGATTCAGAATATACGATAACGTTATGAAGATATCTTTCCAAAATTTCTCCAAGCTAGGACAAAACCAGTACATATGAATGAGAGAGGCCTCGCCCCTTTTGCATTTATCACAAAGCGGACGAATGTTAGGGTAAAATCGAGATAATTTAGATTTAGACATATGGGCTCTATGAACAATCTTAAACTGTAAAAGGCAATGGCGAGCACAAAGAGAGGTTGAATTAACCGATTTGAGAATCGAGTCCCAAGCCTCATCAGATAAGGGGGTATTTAAATCCTGCTCCCATGCCATTTTAATTTTATCCACAGGGGCACATCGTAAGGCTGCTAATTTATCTCGAATAAATGATATTAAACCTTTACCTAGTGGATTAACGGAAATAAATAAGCCCATAACATTTTTCTCAGGCATTTCAGGGAAGTTAGGAATTAAAGGAATAATAAAGTGTCTAATTTGGAGATATCTAAAAAAATGAGCATTGGGCAGATTGAACTTAGCAGAGAGCTGTTGAAAGGAAGTGAAGCGATTATCAATAAAAAGATCTTCAAAATGTCTAATGCCCTTCCTATACCAATCATGGAATGCTGAATCATACGTAGTAGGCAAAAAAAGGTGATTATGTAAGATAGGGCTAGAAACAGAAAAACCATAGAAACCATAAAATTTCCTAAACTGAGCCCATATACGCAAAGTGTGTCTAACAAGAGGATTAACTATTAATCTGGACAAGCTACTAGGGAGTACAGAGCCAAGAAGTGCAGAGATAGATAATTCTTTAGTGGAGCTCAACTCCATTGCCACCCAATTAGGGCATTCGGGTTGGCCATGGAAAAAAGACCAAAAGGTAGCACAACGTATATTGGCTGCCCAATAATATAAACAAAAGAGGTAAAGCCATGCCACCCTCTTTTTTAGGTTTTTGGAGATAGACTTTATTAATTCTAGAGCGCTTATTCTTCCATAGATATGACAAAATAATAGTCTAAGGAATTAAAAAAAGATTTAGGAATAAAAATTGGGATTGATTGAAATAAATATAAAAGTTTAGGGAGAACATACATTTTAACAACATTAATACGACCTACCAAAGACATAGATAGAGGTGACCATTGTAACAGACTCTGTTTTATAGTATATGAAAGATTGGCAAACTTTTCGCGAAAGATCTTTAAACTTCCTTGTGACTGTAATCCCAAGATAAGTACACGAAATGTTAATTCTTGTGCTTCTTTATTAATTGGGAAAAGTTCGCTCTTATGTAAATTAAGTTTATAGCCAGAGAACTGGCTAAACTGGTCAAGAAATGAAAACATTGGAGCTAAGGATGTAGACGGATTTGAAAGAAAAAGTAATAAGTCATCAGCATAAAGAGAAACTTTATGCTCAACACCCCCTCTCCAAATCCCGGTCAATTCAGGACAATTTTGAAATGCTATTGCCAAAAGTTCTATAGCCAAATCAAAGAGAAAGGGACTTAAAGGGCATCCCTGACGGGTGCCATGTTTGAGGTTAAATAACCGGGATTTCTGAAAATTAGTTAAAACAGAGGCAGTAGGACACAAATACAGCAATTTGATCCAAGAGATAAAACTTTGACCGGTCAAATTTTTCTAAAACTGCAAAAAGGTAGTTCCACTCTATATGATCAAATGCTTTCTCCGCATCGAGGGAAATAACACATTCAGGAATCCCAGTTGGAGGTGAATATAAAATGTTAAATAAATGCCGAATGTTAAAAAAAGGAAGACAGTTTTTAATAAAACCAGTTTGGTCATCAGAAATAATAGAGGGAACAACAGTTTCTAATCTATAAGCCAAAACTTTAGCCAAGATTTTAACATCAATATTAAGCAAAGAAATCGGCCTATTCGAGGAACACTCTGTTGGGTCTTTACCCTTTTTTAATAAAAGAATAATAGATGCCTCATTAAAAGAGGGTGGCAATTTGCCGTAATTAAACAAGTCAGATAATACTGAGAATAACTGAGGAGAAAGAAGTGAAGAGAATGATTTATAAAATTCTACGGGGAAACCATCAGGTCCAGGAGATTTCCCTGAGGACAATGCAGAAATTGCAAAAGATATTTCTTCTGATCATATAGGCGCATTAAGTTTGGCTTTAAAATCAGATGAAAGCAAAGGAATATTCAGATTATTTAAAAAATGATCAACAGAGATATTGTCATTCAAAGATTCAGAGGAATAAAGTCGAGAATAGAAAATTTTAAATGTGTCATTAATTTCTAAGTGATCCGATGTAAAGTCTCCTTTCTCCTTCCGGATCTTTGTAATATGTTGTTTGGCTTTGGAACGCCTCAGCTGATTGGCTAGAAATTTACCAGATTTGTCACCATGAATGTGAAAGCGACTCTTACTTCCAAGAAGTTGGTGTTCGACAGGTTGAGTAGACAGAAAATTAAATTTAGTTTGAAGTTCTACACGCTTCTTGTATAGTTCAGGATTCTTAGTTTGAGCATACAGTTGATCCAATTCTTTAATCTGATTGATGAGGTCTAATTGATCTGCACAGGACTTTCTATTAAGATTTGCTGTTTAGGAGATTATTTGACTCCTCAAATATGCTTTCATGGCATCCCAGACAATCTGGGATGACACTTCAGGTGATGTATTGGTGTTAAAATAAAAGGGTATCTGATCCTTAATAAATTCTAGAAAATCATCATCCGATAATAAAGTCGAATCAAACCGCCAGTGTTTATTCCTCTGAGGGAGACCAGGAAAGTTTAAAGACAGAGTAATTGGGGCATGGTCAGAAATCAGTATACTCTGATAATTACAAGAATAGACAAATGGAATGAGTTGGTTATCGAGTAAGAAGTAGTCAATTCTAGTAAAGGTATGGTGAACATGTGAAAAAAAGAATAATCTCTCTCAGTAGGATGAAGGAAACCATAATTAGAGAGAAACGTTTGGATAGCTAAGGCAGATTTAGTAGGTGGTCTAGTAACAGAGGACGATCCATCCAAATTAGGATCTAACCAACAACTGAAGTCACCACCCAGCATAAGAGAGTATGAGTTTAAGTCTGGTAGTGAGGAAAAAAAACGTTAAAAAAAAATTAACATAATCAAAATTGGGGGCATACAGGTTTGCTAGTACAACTTTAGTATTATATAGTTTACCAGAAACAATAATAAAATGGCTATTTGTATCAGATATCTTATTATGGAGTTCAAAAGGAATATTTGAGTTAATAAGGATGGAGACCACCCCCCCTAGCTTTGGCGGCAAAGGATGAATGAAAATGCTGACCCGCCCACTTTGACAAAAGCCGGGAGCTATCAAAACAACAAATATCAGCTTTGAGTTGTTTAATATGTGGGAATACCTTCCTTCTTTTAACAGGATGATTCAATCCCTTTACATTCCAGCTCACAAATTTAAGTTTACTAGCCATTATCAATTGTTAATGCATAGAAGGCAGCAGGCATATAAAAAGTCAAGCAGTACAATAACAGTCTGGGAGCAAAAATGTAAATATAGATTTGTAGAATCAAAACATAAACATGTCCTGAGTAACAAAGGAAAGCAAAAGAAACAGTGAGTAGTGTTAGAACTGGAGAATCCACCCCACCTTCACAACCCAAAACTAGACGGCTACCAAAAAAAGCAGCTAGCTCTACCAAAAAAATTAACCCAAAAATGACTTCCAGTTCTGTGTCATTAACAACAGTTCCGTATAAATACTATAGCAAATGGTAACTAGTTTATGCACTAGAAAACATAATTACAAATAGGAACAACTTCAACAGAAGTATAAAACTTAATACAAAGAAAATCAGAAGAAAACCATAACTAACCTACCCGCGAAAAATTATAGAAGATTAAAAGAAGAAAAAAAAAGGGAGAGAAAAGGGGGAAATTATAGATTCGAGGAGAATACTATCAACCATTTACAGAAAAAAAAAGCAAAACTTAAACTGTGAATCAACCAACAGAGAGGCCTTCAATAAAAACTCCAAACCTCCAAAACAAGTTAGTCAATTGTAGAACTCTATAGATAAAGTTATACACGAATAAAATAGATTACACAAGTACAATCTAAACGTCCGCAGGGAAACATTAAACTCAGATTATCTATTTATAAAAAATGCACCAAGTCCAGGGAGAGATTGTCTACAGCCCTTACAGTTTCAATAGCTAATGTCTGAGTTATTCAAGTAAAGTCTGAATCCGGAAAAAATAATTTTACTACGAGAGGTACTAATCCACCATTTTAGAAGGTCCGACCGGATTCCGAAGAAGACTGGATAGCCAGAAGACTTCCAACAAATGCCTCAGCCTCCTTCACTGATTTAAACCACTTATATTCTCCAGTAGTAAGTGCAATTCGGAGATTGGCTGGATTTCGAAGGGAGGGTCTAAGTCCACGATCAAAAAGAAAATTAATTACACCTTTAAACTCAGCATGCATCTTCAGAACCTGGGGGGCAAAATCCTCCACAAAATGAATGACTGAATTTTAAAAAGCAAAAGTACCTCTGCGACGTACCTCCATAATCAAACGGTTTTTCACCTGGTATTGACGAAAGCACAAAATTACCGGTCATGGGCGGGAACCCAGAATTGCGCGGGGAACGTAGATCCTGTGTGCCCTTTCAAGCTCAGGTGGATTCGGAAGAAATTCTTTCCCAAAAATCTCACAGAGAAAATCGGAAAAAAATTTCAAGAGAGAACCCTGTTCGGTGGCCTCTGGCAAACCAAGAATTCACAGATTGCAACGTCTGCTCCAGTTTTCAAGATTCACCATTTTGGAAAAAAGTTTACAATTCTTCTCCTCTAGACTGGAGCAGAAAGTTTCAAGGTATTGAACACGGCGTTTTAAATCTTCAGAAGTCGAGTCGATGCGAGATAAATGTTCAGCATGTTTGTCCACTCTAGCGTTGATCCGATCCAACTTGACATCCAGCTGGTTGAAAGAAGTTCTAAATTCCTTTCAAATATCTTCTCGATGCTGTTCCAAAGCAGCAAGAATGTCGGTCGGCAAAGCCGTAGCTTCCTTTTTCCCAGTTTTAGTACTTTTGGTAGACATTATAAGATAGATGTGTTCGCAGGCAGGTAAAAGAGACCTAATAAAATACCTAACTAAGGTTTAAGAATGGAGGCATATAGTACGAAGATAGCGAGAATGATAGAGCAAAAGTTCAAAGCAGCTAAACAATCGCCATCTTACCGGAATTCCAGTACTGGTGCTTTTAAGGAATATAAAAGTGGATAAATCTCCGGATCTTGACAGGATATTCCATAGGACCTTGAGGGAAGTTGGTGTAGAAATAGCAGGGGCTCTGACAGAAATATTTCAAATGTCATTAGAAACGGGGATGGTGCCTGTGGATTGGTGTATTGCTCATGTGGTTCCATTGTTTAAAAAGGGTTCTAAGAGTAAACCTAGCAATTATAGGCCTGTCAGTTTGATATCAGTGGTGGGTAAATTAATGGAAAGTATTCTTAGAGATGGTATATATAATTATCTGGATAGACAGGGTCTGATTAGGAACTGTCAACATGGATTTGTGCGAGGAAGGTCATGTTTGACAAACCTTATTGAATTTTTTGAAGAGGTTACGAGGAAAGTTGACGAGGGTAAAGCAGTGGATGTCGTCTATATGGACTTCAGTAAGGCCTTTGACATTTAACCTTTAACCTTTCCGCATGGAAGGTTAGTTAGCAAGATTCAATCGGTAGGTATTAATATTGAAGTAGTAAAATGGATTCAACAGTGGCTGGATGGGAGATGCCAGAGAGTAGTGGTGGATAACTGTTAGGTTGGCGACCGGTGACTAGTGGTGTGCCTCAGGGATCTGTACTGGGTCCAATGTTGTTTGTCATATACATTAATGATCTGGATGATGGAGTGGTAAATTGGATTAGTAAGTATGCAGATGATACGAAGGTAGGTGGCGTTGTGGATAATGAAGTAGGTTTTCAAAGTTTGCAGAGAGATTTAGGCCAGTTAGAAGAGTGGGCTGAACGATGGCAGATGGAGTTTAATGCTGATAAGTGTGAGGTGCTACATTTTGGTGGGAATAATCCAAATAGGACATACATGGTAAACGGTAGGGCATTGAAAAATGCAGTAGAACAGAGTGATCTCAGAATAATGGTGCATAGGTCCCTGAATGTGGAATCACACGTGGATAGGGTGGTGAAGAAAGCTTTTGGTATGCTGGCCTTTATAAATCAGAGCTTTGAGTATGGGAGTTGGAATGTAATGTTAAAATTGTACAAGGCATTGGTAAGGCCGAATTTGGAGTATTGTGTACAGTTCTGGTCACCGAATTATAGGAAAGATATCAACAAAATAGAGAGAGTACAGAGAAGATTTACTAGAATGTTACCTGGGTTTCAGCACCTAAGTTACAGGGAAAGGTTGAACAAGTTCGGTCTTTATTCATTGGAGCGTAGAAGGTTGAGGGGGGACTTGAGAGAGGTACCTAAAATTATGAGAGGGATAGATAGAGTTGACGTGGATAAGCTTTTTCCATTGAGAGTAGGGGAGATTCAAACAAGAGGACATGATCTGAGAATTAGGGGGCAAAAGTAACATGAGAGGGAATTTCTTTACTCAGAGAGTGGTAGCTGTGTGGAATAAGCTTCCAGTAGAAGTGGTAGAGGCAGGTTCGGTATTGTCATTTTAAGTAAAATTGGATAGGTAGATGGACAGGAAATGAAAGGAGGGTGATGGGCTGAGTGCAGGCCACTGGGACTAGGTGAGAGTAAGCGCCGGCATGGACACGAAGGGCCAAGATGGCCTGTTTCCGTGCTGTAATTGTTTTATGGTTACACTACATCTACTGCTCTACCTTCATCAATGTTCTTAGTCACATCCTCAAAAAATTCGATCAGGTTCGTAAGGCACGACCTGCCTTTGACAAAGCCATGCTGACTATTCCTAATCACATTATGCCTCTACAAATGTTCATAAATCCTGCCTCTCAGGATCTTCTCTAATAAATTAACAACCACTGGAGTAAGACTTACTGGTCTATAATTTCCTGGGCTATCTCTACTCCCTTTCTTGAATAAGGGAACAACATCTGCAACCCTCCAATCCTCTGGAACCTCTCCCACCCCTATTGATGATGCAAAGATCATCACCAAAGGCTCAATCTCCTCCCTTACCTCCCAGGATGGCCTGGGGTATATCTCGTCCGGTCCCAGAGACTTAACCAACTTGATGTTTTCCAAAAGCTCTAGCACATCTTTTTTCTTAATGTCTATATGCTCAAGCTTCCCAATCCACTGAAAATCATCCCTACAATTTCCAAGAGCCTTTTCCATAGTGAATACTGAAGCAAAGTATTCATTAAATACCTCTGTTATCTCTTCCAGTTGCATACACACTTCTCCACTGTGACCCTTGATTGGTCCTATTCTCTCATGTCCTATCCTTTTGTTCTTCATGTTCTCGGTCGAATGCCTTGGGCTTTTCTTTAATCTTGCTCGCCAAGGCCTACTCATGGCCCCTTCTGGCTCTCCTAATTTCATTCTTAAACTTCTTCCTGCTGGCCTTATAATCTTCTAGATCTTTATCATTACCTTGTTCTTTTGAACCTTTTGTAAGCTTTCCTTTTCTTCATGACTAGATTTTCAACAGCCTTTGTACACCACGGTTCCTGTACCCTAACATCCTTTCCCTGTCTCTCTGGAATGTACCTGTGCAGAACCCCACACAAATATCCCTTGAACATCTGCCACATTTCTGCCGTACATTTCCGAGAACATCTGTTCCCAATTTATGCTTCCGATTTCCTGCGTGATAGCTTCATATTTCATCTTACTCCAATTAAACGCTATCCTAACTTGACTGTTCCTATTCCCTCTCCAATACTGTGGTAAAGGAGATAGAATTATAATCACTATCTCCAAAATGCTCTCCCACTGAGACCTGATGCCTGACCAGTTTCATTTCCCAATACTAGATCAAGTACAGCCTCTCCTCGTGGGCATACCTACATATTGCATCAAGAAACCTTCCTGAACACACCTAACAAACTCTACCACATCTAAACCCCTTGTTCTAGGGAGATTCCAGGATCTGTCTCCCTAACTGCTCCTCGATTTTCTTTTTGTGGTTGCACAGCCTGTTGCACACTGGTTAAACACCCAAGTTGGTGAGCTCTTTCATTGATTCGATTACAATTTTATTGAGTATTTCTGCAAGAAAATGAATCTCAGGGTTGTACTTTGATAATAAATTTACTTTGAACTTTGTTTTATTATTAAAGAAGGTTAGCAAAGGCAGGCCAGGCAACTACAGCACAGTGAATGTGACTTCTTTTATATGAAAGTTACTAAAGATAATTCTGGAGGCCAAGATTTACCATCATCTGGATAGTCAAGGCCTGATCAGGAACAGCAAACATAGTCTTCTGTGTGGGAGGTCATGTCTGATGAATTTTTTGGACTAATGGGAGCATAATTAGGCAATTCAACTAATAAAGTCTGCTCTGCCACTTGATCATGGCTGATTTATTTTCCCTCTAATTAGTTATTTTTGTAAATGATTTGGATATGAACATACATGGCACAATCAGTAAGTCTACTGATGATACTAAATTGGAGAGTCTTGTTGATGGTGAGGAAGATTACAATGAATTGTATAGAAATCTTGATCAGTTAGGACAAGGGTTCCAACCTTTTTTATGTCATGAACCCTTACCATTAACCAGGGGGTCCATAAACCCCAGGATAGGAACCCCTGAGTTAGGAAGATGGACTGAGGAATGGCAAATTGATTTGAACTAAGATACAGTATGTGTGAGGTGAGGCACTTTGGATAGTCAAACCAGGGTAAGACTTACAGAGTGAATGGCAGGGTATTGACAAGCATTATGGATCAGTGGGACCAGGGAATACAACCACATAGTTTGCTGAAAGTGGCTAGACAAGTAGACAGCAAGGTGAAGAAGTTGTTTAGCATGCTGGCCTCTGTCAGTCAGGGCTCTGAACTTAGGAGTAGGGACATTATGCTGCAGTTATACAAGTCTTTGGTGAGATTGCACATAGGGTATTGTGTACAGGTTTGGTTACTTTGTTATAGGAAAGACATTGTCAAGCTAGACAGGATGAAGTTGAGATTACTTATGAAGCTGCCTGGACTAGAGGGCCTGAGCTATAGAGACAGGTTGGCCAGTCTGGATAATTATTCCATAGAGTACAGAAGAATGAGGGGTGACCTTATAAAAGTTTATCAGGTTTTGAGGCATGTACTGTAGATAAGGTGGGTGTTCATTTCCCCTGGGTTGGAGCATTCAAAATTAGAGAGCACCAATAACAAGTTAAGAGGAGAGAGATTGAAAAGAGATCTGAGAGGTAACTCCTTTACTCAGAAGGTAGTGAGCCGGCAGAGGAAGTGGTTAAGGCAAGTACAATTGCAATGTTTTAGAGGTATTTGGGTAGGTACACATAGGGGAGAAGCTTGAAAGGTTATAGTCTCAACATGGGCAATTAAGACTGGCACAGAGGATGCTTTGGTCGGCATGAAGCAGTTTCCAGAGGACAAACTTAAAATACTGTATACAAGTACATAAGTATTGTATATACAACAGTATATATTAAAATACTATAAGATATTAGTGTCAGTACCTCCAGTTGCACTGTCTTTTTGTGTGTTTCCACTAGTTGTCAGTCTGTGGTTTTGTATTACCACGAGCTCCTGTCCCCATTCCTGTTCTACTCTGGCCCCTGTATTACTGAGTATTCCATCTCTCACCTGTTTCTCATTATTACCTGTATTGCTGCCACCGTATCTCATTGTGCTCCACCTATCATCTGCCTCCCTGTTAATTGCTCAGTGTATTTCAGTCCTGTGGTTTCACCTGTTTGTTGCCAGATTGAGCCAGTGAATTTTCCTGAGTCTTTCCAGTATTTGTATCTGTACTCTGTCCATCTGAATATCGACTCTGCCTGTTCAATATTCAATTAGTATCACTGTGTGCACAGTACTGGGTCTGTGATTGGATCCCTGCTCCAGAATCCGGACGGTACAATCTGGCCAGAATAGAACTAGCAGACCCCGATTGTCTGAGAGCTGCACTGGAACACCAGGGAGTGATGATGGGGAGACACCTGAACCAGCTGGACTTCGCGTTCAGGGCAGTGGAGTCGCTTTCTGCCAATGTAGCCAATCTTGTGGCACAGACTCAGTCACTGCAGCTGTACCGGAGTGCCCATTAACATTCTGCAACTGCATCTTCTGCCCCACCCTCCATGTTCTTGCTCATTCCTACCATCCATGAGCCCTGTATACCTCCTCCAGAAAAGTACTCGGGTGAACCCGGTACCTGCAACTTTTTTTTTCCCCAGTGCACCCTTATTTTTGAATTACAACCAACAACATTTCCGACTGATCGAGCCAAGGTAGCCTGTGTTATCACCCAACTGTCCAGTCGGGCAAGAGAAAAGGGAACAGCCGCCTGGGCGGCAGGCTCTCTTTTCTGCAGTAGTTTTCAGTTATTTTCTGAGGAGATGAGAAAAATGTTTGATTGCTCCAAACATGGGAGAGAGGCTGCCCATGAAATGTTGCTCATGCACCAGGGGTGCAGATCTGTGTTGGATTACGCCTTAGAGTTCTGGACCCTACCCACCTCCAGCAGCTGGAACTCAGAGGCACAGTACAACACCTTTCTGAACAGCATCTCTGAAGACATCAAAGATGAGTTGGTCACCCAGGACGTTCCTGCCACCTTTGAAGTCCTGGTGGATTTGGCCATCTGTATTGATGTTCGCCTTCAGCAGCACCACAGAGGGAGGGGTTCCAGAGAGTCCCTGGGGACATTGGGTGAGTTACAAGCTCCTCGTCAGTCTACACTACCCTGCCATTTGCCTCCATCTACAATTTCTGTTCCAGAGCCCGAGGCTATGCATGTTGACCCTACCCACCTGACACCAACTGAAAGACAAAAGAGAACCAGCACCCACCCGCTCAGGCCATTTCATCTCCGCCTGTCTAGTAAAAGCCAATGCTCACCAGTAGGATGAGAAGTACTGGTGAATATGTCCCCATTCTTCCCTCCTCGACATCACTCACTTTCACACTTGCTTCTCTGGAGTAGGGTGTCCAACACAGAACAGTTTCCATCTTGGTCGACTTTGGTGCGGAGGGGTATTTTATCGATTCCAGCTTGGCTGCCCAGTGGGGACTACCCACGTCTGCTCTCCAGTCACCATTAATGGCCAATGCCTTGAACTGTCAGAGACTGACTAACATCACCCATATCACAGCCCTGGTGAGTCTCAGTTTATCCAACAACCATCACAAACAGTTGTTATTGACTCTCCTCAAGCTCCCATTGTCCTGGGTCATCCCTGGTTAGTCAGACACAACCCCCACATTGACTGGCTCAGTCGTAAGATTGGAGGCCAGAGCCCATTTTGTCACTCCCAATGCCTTCATCATGCTCTGATCCTCTTGTCTTCAAGCCCAGATCCACCCCCTCCCAAGGAATTTCCAGACCTTACTGCCATCCCCCCTGAACACATGGGCCTCAAGGCTGTGTTCAGCAAGTCTTGGGCCACTTCCCTACCACCTCATTGTCCATATGATTGCGCCACTGACCTCTTGCCTGACACATCTCCCTCAAGAGGCTGTTTGTATTCCCTGTCTGTACCTGAAACAGAAGCCATGAATAAGTACATTCAAGGGTCTCTGGCTGCAGGCATCATCCGGCTGTCTTCCTCCCCTGCTGGTGCTGGGTTTTTTTTTCTTTCTTGAAAAGAAGGACAGCTCCTTGCATTGATTACCAGGGATTGAATGAAGTCACTTAAGAAGTTACCCTCTTCCACTCCTGACCTCGGCATTTGTACGACAAGGAGCCTCAGCTTTCACCAAGCTCGATCTCCGTAACGCCTTCCATCCTTTCCACATCAGTGAAGGGGACGAGTGGAAGACGGCCTTCAACACCACCTCAGGCCATTACAAGTACCTCGTCATGCCATTCGGTCTCACTAATGTCCCTGCTGTCTTCCAAGCCCTGGTAAATGATGTTCTCAGGGACATGCTGAACCAATTTGTTTCTGTGTATCTTGATGACATTTTGATTTTTTTTCTAAGTCTGTTGCTAAACAAACAGGTCACGTCTGCAGAGTTCTCCAGCACCTTCTGGAGAACCAGCTCTTTGTGAAGGCTAAGAAATGTGAGTTTTATCGCAATACAGTCTCCTTCCTGGGGTATGTAATTTCAGGCAGTTCCATTCAGAGGGCCCAATTCCATACAGAATTCCAGAAGGTCAAGGTGGTGGTCGAATGGCCCCAACCCTCGACTCGTCCAGAGTTGCAATGCTTCTTGGATTTCGCTAACTTCTATCGCAGCTTCATCAGAAATTACAGTACACTGGCTGCACCACTCACTGTTCTTACCTCATCGGCTGTCAGATTCTCCTGGTCCCCTGCTGCTGAAAAAGCATTCTCTGACCTGAAGGAACGTTTCACCTCTGCCCCCTCCACCACCTTCTCTCAATGCCTCACTCCCACAGAGCTGAATTACTATGTCGGAAACTGGGAGCTGCTGGCGGTGAAGCTAGCTCTGGAAGAGTGGTGGCATTAGCTGGAGGGAGCAAAGGTGCCATTCTTAGTCTGGACTGATCACATGAATCTGGACTATATCTGTACGGCCAAGTGTCTCAATTTCCGTCAAGCTTGTTGGTCCCTGTTTTTCTCAAGATTCAATTTTACTCTGTCCTTCTGCCCCGGTTCCAAGAATGGAAAACCTGATGCCTTCTCCCGAAGATTACCTTCCTCTGAGACCCTTGAGGTACCCGATGTCATCCTCCCTGCTCACTGTCTCATGGGCACAGAGCAATGGGACATTGAAGCCATGGTGCAAGCTGCGCAACAGAGCGAGGCAGCCCCTAGTCAATGCCCCACTAACCATGTTTATGTTCCCAGCTCTGTCCGTTCACAGGGTATTGCAGTGGGATCATTCTTCCCTGTTATCCTGTCACCCTGGAACCAAGTGTACTCAGCCTTCACCAGTCAGTGGTTCTGGTGGCACTCAATGGTAGATGACATCCACAACTATGTCTCAGCTGTTCGGTCTGTGGTCAAGGCAAGAACTCTAACAGGTCACTTGCTGGTCTGTTACAACCCCCATCTATCCCCAAAAGACCCTGGTCCCATACTGCCCTGGATTTTGTCACTGGTCTTCCTCCATCAGATGGTAATAGCACCACTCTCACAGTAGTTAATCGTTTCTTCAAATCTCTACACATAATTCCTTTACCTATATCTGTGGATGTTGCGTCGGACAGGGCTCTTAATTCACATCCAGCTTCTGGAGGGCATTCTGTAATCTTCTGGGTGCCTCCGTGAGTCTGTCTTCAGGATTCCATCCACAGACCAATGGCCGGACCAAGAGGGCTAACTAACAGCTAGAGACTGTATTGCAGTATCTGGTCTTCCAGACCCTTCCACATGGAGTCAGCAGCTACCCTAGGCCGAGTATGCCATAAACTCTCATCTGTCCTCATGCATCAGTCTGTCCCCTTTCGAGTGCTGCCTTGGCTACCAACCTCCACTGTTTCTTTGCCAGGAGGAGGAGGTTGATGTTCCATCTGCCGAGGCATTTATCCGCCGTTGTCAGTGGATGTGGAGGCACACTCGCTCTGCCCTCCTGCATGCCTCTGCTAGGATCAAGTGTCAAGCTGACCACTACTGCTCCAATGCCCCATGTTACTGCTAGGGACAGCGTGTGTGGCTTTCAACCCAAGACGTGCCCCTCAAGGTGGATTCCTGCAAGCTCTCCCGTCGCTTCATCGGTTCCTTTCCCATTGCTAAAGTCATCAGCCCTGCTGCCGTACGTCTCAAACTCCCCTCTGCTCTCCGCCACATTCATCCCACCTTCCATATGTCCCACATCAAGCCTTTCATGAGCCACCCCGTGTCCTGTCCCCAAACCCCCCCCTCCCCCATGGCTCATTGATGGGTCAGAGGCCTTCAAGGTGCATCGACTGCTGAATGTTCGTTGCTGGGGCTGTGGGCTCCAGTACCTTGTGGACTGGGAGGGCTACTGTCCTAGGAGAGGAGCTGGGTCCCCGCCCGTAACATCCTGGACCCCTCTCTCATCAGGGACTTTCATCACCAGCACCCAGTTCTACCTGCTGTGACACCAGGAAGTGTCTGGAGGGGGAGGGGTGGGTACTGTCAGTACTTCCATTTGAACTTTGTCTTTTTGTGTGTTTTCCCCCTAACTGTCAGTCAGTGTTTTTGTATTGCCATGTGTTCCTGTTCCCACTCCTGCTCTACTCTGGCCCATGTATTACTGAGTACTCGGTCTCTCATCTGTTTCTCATTTTTACCTGTATTGCTGCCACTGTGTCTCATTGTGCTCCACCTATCATCTGCCTCCCTGTTTACTGCTCAGTGTATTTCAGTCCTGTGTTTTCACCTGTTTGTTGCCAGATTGTGGCAGAGAATTTTCCTGAGCCTTTCCAGCATTCATATCTGTACTCTGTTCATCTGAATATCGACTCAGCCTGTTTCCTGATTCTGGATATTTTGATCTCTATCTTAACTTTGATGCTGACTTGGTTTGCACCTCGGAATTTGTTACTTAATTAATATCAGTGTGCGCACAGTCCTGGGTCAGTGATTGGGTCCCTGCTCCAGCGTCTTGACAATTAGTTTAAAAAAAAAATTAGTGATTTCAATTACAAAGGTTGGTTGTGTAAAGGGTCTCAGACCATGAAATGGAAGAATCAGCATCAGGTTTATGCTGCCTGATGTGCTGAGTTCATCCAGCATTTTGAGTGTGTTGCTTCAGATTTCCAGCACGTTCAGTCTCTCATGTCTCCATTGTTTTCTCTAAAATCATTCAAATTTCACCAAAGCATGTTCTGCAGCAACATAAAAGGTTGTTGTTATCCTCTGACATGTCTGTGGATCAGTGTATTTGCATGTTGACATTAATTGCAGTGAATGTTGCAAAATAAAACATGCTCCTCCAAGTGGTCATTGTTAGACAACAAATGGCAGAACAAGGTGATAGAAGTTCTGGACAGGACTGGCATGGTCAGCATTGTGCACCCGGGAGCACAGTTGCAATTGACAGGCTAAGTAATCCATTTGGACAGCTCCTTTATGGCATGCCAGCTCCTTTATGGAATTCTGCAAATATATCCAAAAAGAAAGGTACAAAATTCTAACAAAGGCAGTATTTAACTCACTGGTATTTCAACAGAAATACTATAGTTTTGTACCTAGAATGGAACTGGCTGGTATACTTTGACCAAAAGGGCTTATTTGAAGATGGTCAACAAAATGTAGATTCAGTGTCTGCACCTGCCAGTCTCTTTCGCACCAATGAAGACTGTTCAAATGGTATAACTGAACTAAACAGTCAACTGATGACAATGACTAGGTATACAGTGTGTTCCACCAGAGCTTCTCCTGTTGAATCTGATGCATCCCATTTCAGAGAGGCTGCACTTGATATTTTTGAGCTAGCAAGTAGTAAAATATCAGTTCTTGGTATGTGGGTGGAACAGGTATCAGGTGCATGAGTTAAGTGTGCAGTCAGAGCTAGGACCTCGATGAACTGAGGGCCAGATATGAGGCTAGAGCCAAGACTGAGAATGTGGGTAGGTGTTAACACGCTGAAATTTTAAATATTTTCCAAAGGAGGATAAACCACTGTATTTGTCAGTGTGATGTTAATTTCTTTGCCAGTACACTTCATGGTAGCTCTGATATTTTTGTTATTAATGGGAAGTATGTTTTTATATCCCCAGTGAAATTTGTACAACCAAATCTGCAAATTAATTAGTTGCTTGCATATCTCTATTTTTATAAACCAGAAGATAGTCCATCTGAACTAGTACAGAAAGCATGTACATTCTCTGCTGCCTGCTCATGATCTTGATGCCCAGCCAATGATAAGCTGCTGTTATATTAATTATTGTTGCAGCACAGTGGGCTGAATATTGGAAGTGACTTGTTGCAGCTGGAATTATGCTGCACTATTAAAACCTATCTTCTTATAGAGAGGGGCATTATGGCTTAAGAAATGTTTGGATCAGTGCAACAATGAGTATACCTTATATAAACAGTAAACAACATGGGAAATTAGAACCTTCATCCTTTTCTGATTCTGTACTGCAAGTGTTGGTTGATAGAGGGCCTCTATACACTGGGGCCAGAAGGCCCTTCAGGCAATTGTTTCAAATGCCATAAGAAGAAGCAGTACAAGTGATGCTTCCTGGAAGCAGTACTGACAGCTGTTAAATGCCCTCACTTCCAATAGCCAAGATCAGTGAATGCAATTTCAAAAGGTAGTCTACTAATTGTTCCCCAATCTCTGAAATGCTCAGTGCACAATATACCCATCACTCACCCAACAACAATATTTTTTTTAAATGAGGAAAAAGGCTTTCCAATATTTACCCATATTTATCCATATCCTCACACTGAAATGAGTGAAACAGTCTGCACACACAGCAAGGTACTATTATCATTCATATTATTCATTGAGCAGATGTGGGCATGGTGAGGATGTTTCCAGTGGTGGGGGTGTCTAGGAACAGAGGGAACAGCCTGGAATACAAGGATGTTCCTTTAGAACAGAGTTGAGGAGGAATTTCTTTAGCCTTAAGTGTGGTAAATCTTGGAATTCATTGCTACAGGCAACTGTGGAGGCAAAGTCATTGGGTATATATAACAGAGATTGTTAACTTCTTGGTTAGTAAGGGGGATGTTAAACATTATAGAGAGAAGGAAGGAGGACGGCGTTGAAAGGTATAATAAATCAGCCACGATGGAATGGTAGAGCAAACTTAATAGGCTGAGTGGCCTAAATCTGCTACTATATAGTCAACATGGCTTTGTGAAGGGAAGATCGTGCCTCACAAGCCTGATTGAGTTTTTTTGAAGAGGTAACAAAAGAAATTGATGAGGGTAGGGCAGTGGATGTGGTCTAAATGGACTTTAGCAAGGCATTTGACAAAGTCCCTCACAAGAGGCTCATCCAGAAAGTCATGAGGCATGGGATAAGTGGAACCTTGGCTGTTTGGATAAAAAATTGGCTTAAAGTAAGGAAGAAAACAGAAGGTAGTTGTGGAAGGAAAGTATTCTACCTGGAGGTCGGTAACTAGTGGAGTGCTACAGGGATCTGTTCTGGGACCCCTGCTATTTGTGATTTTTATAAATGACCTGGATGTAGATGCGGAAGGATGGGTGAGTAAGTTTGCAGATGACACGAAGATTGGAGGAGTTGTGGATGGAGCTGTAGGTTGTCGAGGGTTTCAAGAGGATATAGACAGACTGCAGAGTTGGGCAGAAAAATGGCAGATGGAGTTCAATCCGGACAAGTGTGAGGTGATGCATTTTGGAAGGACAAACCAGAAGACTGAGTACAGGATTTATGGTCAGTTACTTAAGAGTGCGGATGTACAAAGGGACCTTGGGGTTCAAATCCATACATCTCTGAAGGTCGCTGCACAGGTTGATAGGGTAGTTAAGAAGGCCTATGGGATGCTAGGCTTCATTAACAGGGGGATTGAGTTCAAGAGTAGAGAGGTCATGTTGCAACTCTACAAATCTCTGGTGAGATCGCACTTAAGAGTATTGTGTTCAATTCTGGTCACCTCATTATAGGAAGGATGTAGAAGCTATGGAGAGGGTGCTGAGGAGATTTACCAGGATGTTGCCTGGTTTGGAGAACAAGTCATATGAAGCAAGGTTAGCAGAGCTGGGACTTTTCTCTTTGGAGTGTAGAAGAATGAGAGGGGACTTGATAGAGGTCTACAAGATTATGAGAGGCATAGATAGGGTGGATAGTAAGTACCTGTTTCCCAGGGCACCAATAGCAAACACCAGTGGGCATATGTACAAAATTAAGCGAGGGAAGTTTAGGGGAGACATCAGGGATAAGTTTTTTTTTTATACAGAGGGTTGTGAGTGCCCGGAATGACTTACCAGGGATGGTGGTGGAGGCTAAAACATTAGGGGTATTTAAGAGCCTCTTGGACAGGCACATGGATGAAAGAAAAACAGAGGGTTATGGAGTAGTGTGGGTTTAGTACTTTTTTTTAAGGATTATATGGGTCGGTACAACATGGAGGGCTGAAGGGCCTGTACTGTACTGTGCTGTAGTGTTCTATCATCCTATCTTATGACAAGTTAAGAAATTCCTGTTATTCCATATTGCCTTTGAAATTATGACCAATGGGATACTGCAGAAGACTACTAGATCAGCTATACTGGTTGAGCCCGCTTTTTTCTCTTACAAAAATAAGAAATGCATAACTGCTGGCAACCATAACTAAATATCAGGGAATAAGAAAGATTATATTACCTTTCTCACGGGGAAAAGGAATCTGTTTATAATGAAATCAATGATAACTGAGGCAATGGTCAATGGAGGTCTGAAAAATCAACATAGCTACAATTTTTCCTGCAAATACCTACGTACTTAATCTGCGATCTTCACTGATTTACCAGCCACAAATACTGTAATCTTTCATCTCTCATCTTTACCACTCTTTGCTCTCTTCAGATAGAATTAGCAAAATAGCCAGCCAATGGTGAACTCTCAGTCCACTTATTACTCCCAGTCAACTTCTCAGAACCTTAGTGTTAAGTGCTGGGCTAAATCCAGACCATGGATCTTTTTTCCAGCCTGCCTATGAGCCTTGCAATATGGCAATTCAGTCTACCTAAACCCTAATACACAGCTAATTTTTCTTTTTTTCATGCATACTAAACTTATAGAACTTCTAAAATGTAACTCTTGCTTTATAAAATTTCACAACTGTAGTCACATAGTACACCTAGCAGAGAACTAATACTGTCAACAGCTGGGTCGTAGTTAGTGTGTGATCAGTGTAAGTTTGACCATCTGAGTCCACTTAACTGTGTATTTTTCAGGGGTTTGGTGATCATGTGACAACAATTCTGTATCTAAATTACCTAACCTCAGCAGTAATAGATTAACAGTGATAAATGTTACTTGTTATCATGAATAGGTTAGGCACATTGAACTAACTATGGTCAGGAGTGTCACAAAACACCTTTTCAGAGTGGCACAGGTAGAGATTAGGTGGCTTCCATCTCATCGGCTAATGCTGAATAGATCAATGCTCTGGTTGAAATCTTGAGAAACAGACAAGTTCACAGAAACTGCAGTTGAGAAAAGGGTTAAAGAATGGAAAAAAATTACCTTCCTTATATTTTCAATTCTGAAAATTGGATCAATCTCATTGTTCTTTGTCGTGTTATTCAGGGGTCAGTTGATGTTGTTAGAACACAGAATGCAGAAAAGTACAGCAAAGGGACAGACCCTTTGGTCCACAATGTTGTACCAAACTAATTAAATTAGTAATCAAATGTCCAACTAAACTAACCCCATCCTGCCTGCATAAATCCTTCCATGTCCTGCACATTCATGTACCGATATGAGGACTTCTTCAACACCCACAAAATATGACAAGTAAGTACTGATTGCCTCTAACAAATTTCTAGAGGTAAACTTTGAGTAAGGATGGTTCAGGAGTCATTTATCTTTGAACTTCATGACCTGATTATGGCCTTCAATTCAACACATCAATGTTAATATTATGAGTAAATAGTAAGTAAAACTATCACTGTCAAAAGATAATGGAATACCCTTTGCAGGTAGGGCATCCAAAGACTGGGGCCTTATCAAAAACGGTATTGCTTTCTACTCAGGTCAGGTTAGTTATCAGTCAGCAGGGGCACTAACACCTGTTCTTGTTTTTCTTGTGAAAATGAAGACCGCTAACACTGAAACTTATAAATTAACAGCATCCAGTAAATAGTATTTATAATTATGATGGGGATAATAAACAGATTGGAGTAACTCTGATCCAAACAACTAGAGGGGTCCTTCATTTTTCTAGTCTATAAAATTTCTCAATAAATTCCATATACAATTGTAATTTTATTAATAACGTCAACTAATAGCTTACATATTAAATTCTATCTCATAGAATATAAAAGAATCAATTTTAATTTAAGTAAAACTATATCAAATCAGCCACGTTCACTTGATATCTCTTGGGAACAAATTAATGTTTCATTGATACTCCTGTCATTTTAGAATTCTGAGAAACCCATCTCAGTGTTCTATATAGTGGTACTATTACATTCTAGTGTGCTTTTGAAATTTGGAAAACATTTTTAAAGGTTGAGTAGAACATGCTACATTTTATGTAATTGACCAGGAACACATTTCTAGGAAAAATTATTTGTTTTTTTAAGTGATTTCTGAAAATGTTTATTAGGTTAGAAAACTTACTACGAACCAAAATTGGATTTGTTTTGCTATAAGAATCATGATATACAAGTTAGAGTAACTGTATCTGGAACAACTACAACTTTCTGATCATCAGCTGGTGAATGGTACACATGAGTTGTAAAGTTTCATCCTCAGTCTATGTTGAGGCAGCACATTAATAGTGCTACAATTTTACCTCGGCAGTCTTTGGATTTTTAGACCAATGCAATCATTTTTTCTACTTCTAGATAAAAGTAGTCTATTTTTGAAACTTGGAACAAATTTTAAAGGTAGAGTAGAAAATGCTACATTCTGTGTAATTTTGTCAAAATTACTTAGATGTGGAGTGTACATATGCAACAGGGCCAAGTCTTGCTTGTTATGACACTTTTTTTAAACAATGTATGCAACACCCAAATTGTATATTCTAATGAGTCCTGTGCTATTTAACCTTGCATTTAAAAAAGAGGAGACTTTTTCCCTTAAGTGAATAGCCTTTCAACACTCACTGCTTAAAGTTGCACATGATCAGTTCCCAAAGATATTGTCCAGCAAGAAAGGCACAAAGAAGAGAAATGTTGAGTTGCATCATGGCAAGAGGGTATGGAAGAAGTGGAAGAATAACTCTACAACCATGTAGTAACATGGTTCAGCTTCCATGAGGTTCATTACAAGTAAACATCCATGTATTACCACTAATTATAAATTGTCATAAAAGCTACGGCCAAAAATTATTTAATGCTATGATTATAATCCAACAGAAACAATGTGGATGGACAGTTTTCCACCACACCCCAGGTTACCTCTTTCCTCATATCCCATTGACCTTGAATACAGAGTGTGCTGCCAAATGAGGACTGCCAGGGTTCATGCATTTAGATTTTCATGTACTTCAAGAAGAACAGTTCAGTTTACTATGTTCTGGAATCTCTCTCTTTTAACCACTTCCTCTCACAAATCCTTCAAGAAGAAGCTTTTCTGTTGTTTACCAGAAATCTGGAGTCTAAACGGATTTATTCATGCCCATTCCAAGCAGTAGGTGAACCAGTAGTATTTAAATATTCCTCACCCATTTTTATTGCCTCCTCTGCACAATATCAACTCACCACAGTAGTTTCCTGCTTGAAACCTATTTAGATTTACAATCCACTCCAAATATAACAGAAGGAAGAAAATACTATTCATGATCCCAATCAATAAATTGCTCAACTACCTATCTTTAGCCAATAAATATATGAATGGCAACCATTAATAAAATCTTAATTAAAAACACAAAATGCTGGCAGAACTCAGCAGGCCAGACAGCATCTATGAGAGGAGGTAGTGAGGACGTTCTGGGCCAAAACCCTTCATCAGGAGTGAAGTAACATGGGATGGTCGAGGGGGGATAAGAAGTGGGGGGAGGGATGAAGTAGAGAGCTGGAAAGTGATAGGCTGAAGGGAAATGGGCTAGGAGGAAGGTGGAGAATTCTGGAAACCCCCACTTCTTATCCCCCCTCGACCATCCCATGTTACTTCAGTCCTGATGAAGGGTTTCGGCCCGAAACATCGTCACTACCTCCTCCCATAAATGCTGTCTGGCCTGCTGAGTTCTGCCAGCATTTTGTGTTTTTATTTATTTCCAGCATCTGCAGATTCACTCCTGTTGCCATTAATAAAATCTTCATTATTTTATACTATGTCTCTATTTTGCCCAATCTTTACATTATGAAAACACAGAATATGGAACTAGCCCTCAGTTCCTTGTGAAAATCAGACTTTAGAAAGCTCTTTACAAACTATTCTATTCATGCCTTACATAATTTTGAATACCTTTATCAGGTCTCCTCACAGCCCCCTTTACTTCAAGGAAAGCAAACCAAGGCTATCCAGTTTATCCTTTCAATTGAAACAGTCTTACTACACTGGGTGATCCTAACATGTAATCAGCTTGATGGTCCTTGCTGGTACATCTTGAGGCAATAAATACCAATCTGCCATTATACGTGAAGCCTATTTACAGCTTGCTTGAGTGGTACTATTATCCATGAATGCACATTTCTCTCTCTCTCTCTCTACCTCCCTCTCCCCCTCCCCCTCTCTCTCCCTCTGCAACTTGAGTACACTAGATAAAGCCATTTCTGGCATACATGCTTCTAAATGATATGTAGTGATGCGCAGGCACAACAAGTTGGCGATGAGTACGAACCTGAATGTCAGAAAATATCATGTTATATATCATATTATGGGACAAAATGACAAGAGTTAAATGGCAAAAGAAGGCTGTCACAGACACTAACAAACACGTGAGTAATATTGAAAGATGTGCTGAATTTAAAGTGAAAATAACGTGGTGATGGCTTCAGTCGGGAAAACTGACAAATTTCATTGTGCTGGGAGGCATATATCGCGAGGTTTGAACTGCATTGTTACGCAAACAACTTGGAGAAGCAAAAAAAAGCCCTACATTTCTTAGCTCATTGGGCCCAGGAACATACAATCTCTTGTGCAACCTAGTAATCCCAGAAAAGTCAGCAACACGTTCGATAAAATTGTTACGATTTTACATAATCAATTGAGCTTTAAACCACAGGTAATAGCTGAAAGATTTAGATTTTACAAAAGGAACTAGTCAAAAGATGAAAACCTTTCTGAATACATTGCAGAACTAAGCAAACTATCCCAGTACTGTGACTTTAGAGATGGTCTTTCTGATGGATTAAGACACAGGCTTGTATATGGCATGCATAATCAAAGCACCCAAATGAGGCGACTGGCAGAAAGCGATCTAGCCTTAGAACGGGCATTGATCATTGCAATATTAGTAGATACTGCAGCAAAGGATGCGGCAGAACTACAGTAAAGGATGTTAGAATGTGAAATGTACAAAACGTTCCTGAATGGTGAAAAATTCCAAAAACTTTATCGATGTGGCAAATCCTCCCATGATGCAAATGACTGTTAATTCAAAGAAAAAGTCTCCAGAAAGTGTCACAGACAAGGTCACATAGAGAGAACGTGCAAGTCAGACAAAACACAAAACCAAGTGGCAATTCTCAAACACAAAACTAAGCAAATGCATAAAGTTACCAAATGCAAAACAGAATCAGACAACAGAGTCTGATAAAGGTGAACTGTCATGCCTAGAACTACATAGGATAACTGAAGCAGATCACAAAATCATCTGGAGATGTATCTGGTATAAAACTGAAAATGGAGCTAGATACAGGGTCAGCTTTGTACATAATTCCAGAGGCTGACTACAACAGACTAAGATACCATTAGAAAAAACCTCAGTGATGCTAAAGACTTACACAGGCGAAAAAGTATCTCCCAAAGCAAACTGAAAGTAAATATGATGTATGGAGGCCAAACACAACAGTTAGAACTTTATATATTGAAAAGTGGAGGGCCAGCACTTTTCAGATGTAAATGGTTGAGAACAATCCAACTAGACTGACATTCAATCAAAACTCTGTGTGACATCAACATGCAATGGCAGCCCAAATTATAGCACTAACCAGAAACTGGCACAGCTGCTTAATGCCAATGAGGAGATGTTAGAGAAGAGGATTGGTAAACTACACAGCATAAAGACCAGGATTCAAATGGATGAAACAGCAACACCAAGATTCAATAAAGCACATCCAGTGCCTTACGCACTACATCCTAAAGTGGATGCTGAACTTCAGAGATTGGAGGTGTCTGGAATTATCTCCAAGGTTTTGAGTGGAGTATCTGAGCCATGCCCATTATCCTGGTGTAAGAAAGGGAAGGCCAGAACTATTTGCATATGTGGGGATTTCAAGGTGAGCATCAACCTAGGGCTGCATATTGTGCAGTACCCCTGCCACAGATAGAAGACATTTTTGAGTCTTTGGCAGGCACGGAGAAGATTGACTTGTCAGAAGCCTATCTGCAAATGGAGGTTAAGGAGTCAAGCAGGAAGTTCCTCACAATCAACACTCACACAGGACTGTTCCAGTATAATCGTCTTGTCTTTGGCGTCAAATCAGCTTGAGCAATTTGGCAAAGAGCAATGGACCAAGTGCTCCAAGATACCCAAGGAACACAATGTTACCTTGATGATATCATTGTGACTAGCAAAAATAATGAAGAGCAACTCCAAAACCTTGGTAAAGTGCATACCAGACTGAATGAGTATGGTCTGCGAGCCAAGAGAGGGAAATGTGAGTTTTTCCAAGAACAAAATCTCATATTGCGGACATGTCATTGACTAGTTGGCTTACATAAGTCAAAAGAGACGACTGAAGCAGTGCTACAGGCACCTAACCGGAAAATGTGTACACCTCAGGTCATATTTGGGCCTTGTAAACTACTACCACTGGTTTCTCCCAAATATTGCTACTGTGCTGCATCTATTGAATGCACTGTTAGAGACAGGAGGAAAGTAGGAATAGTCAGAAAGATGTGAAAAAGCATTCAAGGAAACAAAGAGGTTAATAACATCTGATGAAGTGCTCACTCATTATGACCCATCATCCCTGCCCATCAGACTGGTGTGTGATGCAACCCCTCGTGGTATTGGAGCTGCTTTGTCACACATTATGAAAGATGGATCTGAGTGCCCAATTGTATTTGTGTCAAGATCACTGATGAGCACAGAACACAACTATGCACAGACTGACAGGCCCTTAGTCTAGTATGGGGAATAAAGGAGTTCCACCACTACCTCTATGGACAAAAGTTTACACTAGTGACAGATCACCAGTCCCTTGTGTGCATTTTCAACACCAGGAAGGGAATTCCAGTGATGACTGGAACCCAGTTACAATGTTGCGCACTATTCCTAGGAATCCACTCTTATGTCACAGAGTTTAAGGGTACCAAACAAAACAGCAATGCTCCTGGCTTGACAATTCTTCACCTATTGGCAACTGAAGAAAAAGTCTTTATACTGTGACCCAACAGAAGTGTCCCACACTGCATTGGTAGACCAATTTCCAGTAACTAATTCCAAAGCACAAAGGGAAACGGAATGAACCGACATTGTCAAAAATCTATGAAATCAGCATGCAAGGATGGCCAGCTCATGGTGACCTTATGTTTCCAGAGTTCTCAGCAAGATGAGATAAACTGTTAGTATGTCAGAGAATGCTTACGTGTGGATCTCATGTTGTGGTATTCTCTATACTGTACTCAGAGTAATTGAAGATCTGTTTGAAGGATAGTCAAGATGAAGAGTCTCGCCCAGAGCTACATGTGGTGATCGAGATTAGATAAACAGATTGAAGACTTGGCCAAAAGCAGCTCAGGATGCCAAACACTTCAAAATGCAGCACCGCAGGCACCGTTACACCCATTGGAGTAGCCATCTTCAGCATGGCAAAGAGTACATATTGACTTTGCTTGACCATTCATGGACTCCATGTTCCTGATTGCTGTGAATGCTCATTCGAAGTGGCCGGAGGTTATACCAATGAAATCAACCACCTCAGCAAATACTGTCTCTGCTGTGAGGAGCATCTTCGCCAGAAATGGCTTACCAGACCAAACTGTGAGTGACAACAGACCACAATACACATAAGAACAATTCCAACTGTTCATGAAGAAAAATAGCATCAGACATTTCAAGTCAGCTCCTCACTACCCAGCAACGAATGGGTTAGCTGAAAGGTTTATCCAAACTTTCAAGAAGTCCATTAAAGTGATGGACAAGAACAATTCTCTACAGCTCAAGCTGGACAACGTCCTTTTTGTGTATTGAAAATGTGTTCATGCAACAATGACAAATCAAACACTTGCAATGCTGTACATGAACAAAATCTGCAATCTCATATAGACCTCCTGAAACAAGATATATGGAGGGAAGTGCAGAATAAACAGTTCAGCCAGTTGTTAAATAAAGCAGCAAGGAGCTTTGAGATTGGACAGGAAGTGCAGGATTGCTGAGAAGACAAGTGGACATCCAGTAGGACAGCTGCAAGAGCTGGACCAGTGATGTACACAGTGGATGTTGGAGATCAGACATGGAGATGTTATGTGGAACAGATACTGGATGCTCAGCTGAAGAACATACCTGAGTCAACTGCGTCCAACAAAACAGACACATTACAGTCACCAGACTTATTTCTCAGTGATGATCATGTCACTGACAGCAATGTGACTGGAAACCAAGAACGTTCTCTTAAACAAGACACCTACCAAATCTGATGCCACTCCACAGGTCCAGAGGTGCGATGAGAACGTTATCATTGACAAGACACTTGCCAAACTTGATGCCATTCCACAGGTACTGAAGTGCTATCCTGAAAGAAACAGAGCACCACCTAAAAGACTGAACCTTTAGAACTGTGAAGTTAGTTATGGTTTGTTACTGTGAAAGCATGTTTATTTGGAATATGGGTTTATGAAAGGGAAATTGAATGTTTTGTACATGTACAGTTTTATGTTTCATTAATCTTAAGGGGGAGAAAATGTAAGGATCTATTTCTTTCAGAGCAATGACATCCCTCCCCCTTAGCAGTACGCATTGATCTGCTGTCTGCACGTTTGCAGCTGTCTATGCATGCGCATCGATCTCCCTCTTTCGCTGCAATGTGAATACACCAGTTAAAACCATCTCTTGTGTTTGTGCTTTTATTTAATTGATATGTAGTTGTGCATAGACACAACACTGACAATTTAACAAGTTTGAAATCTCCTGCCCACGTCTATGTCCAAACTCATATATTCCTCTATACTGAAGTTCCCCTGATTGTAAGACTAACAGGGAAATTTGTCTAAATATTGTTCCTACTATTCCTTGAAAAAACCCTGTTGAAGATACTGCTGGAGGCAGCATAAGTTTCATAAGTAAGTAGATTTTAAGTTGAGCCTTTAAAAAATGTTACTTATGATAAAGTTTGTAGCTGCTACCTTTGTCAGCTGACATTGCATTGTAGCCTATCAAGATGCTGTGTGCTGCTTCTGCAAGTAAAAGGTAAATTAATGCTTCAGTAGAGTTGAAATAGGGGGCTGAGATAAATGAGTGAGGGCCAGAGTGGAGGAGTGCAAGGAACATGAGGATGAAGGAGACAGGAGGGAAAAAGGAAGAAAAGGAATGCTAATTGTTCTGCTTTGGATATGACATCTATTTTTAAATGAGATATGATCTGCCCCATAAAACTAACAAACTTACTTGTGAGCGATCATCGAAAAAAAAACTAAGAAATACAGGAGTCTGATAGCGCAATTAAATCTCACCCATGCTACCTCCCTACCTTATTTTTGTATGATAAATTACCTTCTATAACTAAAGTGTCAAATAATTTTAAAATATATAGATTTGTTGCAGATTATACTTTAGTATAAAGTTACATTGTCATAATGAAAGATAAGCCTTATTTTTAGAATATGCATATTATTTAATTGCACCCTGAAGTTTCAGGTTGATAAGTTTTCTGCTTGCATAAAAGCCTGAAAGAATACCACAGAAACTGCCATGAATATTAAGCTCAAAATGGTACAAAGGGCAGTGATATATTGCACAGTGAGCACAACACCTTTTGTACATGCTTCGGAAAGAAGAATAACACACCCTGTGTGAAACCCTACAGCATCTGGTGACCTTGTGATCTCTGTCTTAGACACCAACGCCAGAATATCCTTCAAGAGGATGAATCTTTGCAAGGCATCAGGACCTGATGGTGTACCAGGCTGGGGACTGAAAATGTGTGCCAACAAATTAGCTGGAGTGTTCAAGGACATCTTCAACCTTCCATTGCTATGGTTAGAGTTTCCCACTTGCTTCAAAAGGACACCCATCATAATGGTGTCCAAAAAAGAACAGGGTGGGCTGCCTCAACAGTTATCGCTTTTTAGCATTCATATCTATCATAATTCTTTGTGAGGTTGATTATGGCTGGAATTAGCCCCTGGGCCTGCTGCAATTCACCTATGCCACAACAGGTCTACAGCAGACACAATTTCCCTGGTTCCCCATTCTATTTTGGTTTACAGAGTCAGCCACAAAACATATGTTAGGCTGTTGTTTATTGATTACAGTTTGGCATTCAGCATCATCATCAAGGTTCAAAACCTGGGCTTCAGAACTACACTGCAACTGGATCCTCGACTTCCAGCAGTCAGTGTGGATCACTAGTAACATTTCTTCCCTGATAATCAACACAGGAGCACCTCAAGGATGCATGCTTAGCCCACTGCTCTACCCTCTCTACACTGATGACTGCACAGTTCAAACACTATCTAGAAATTCACTGATGACTCCACTGTTGTTGGTAGAATCTCTGATGGTGGCAGGGAGATGTACAGGATTGAAATAGATTGGCTGATTGAGTGGTGTCACAACAACAACCTTGTACTTAACATCAGAAGTGATTGTGGACTTAAAAAGAAGCTGGGAGAACACACAATAACCTCTATTGAGGTGATCAGATTCAAGTTGTTGGGCATCAACATCTCAGAAGGTCTATTTTAAGCCTCCAAAATGACATGCCATTGGCTCTAATTCATTGGGAGATTAAGGGAATTCAGTATGTAACCATAGAATTATACATTTCTATACATGAATGATAGAGAGCATTTTGATTGGTTGCATCACAGCCTGGCATGGAGGCTCTAATGCACAGGATCACAGGAGGCTGCAGAGGGTTGTAACTCAGCCAGCTTCATCAGAGGCACAGCCCTCCCCATCATTGAGGACATCTTCAAGAAGCAGAGCCTGAAGGCAGCGTACAACACTAAGGACCCTCCTCTTCACCTTAGTATTTCTGAAAGGTCCGTGAACATTACTTTATTATTCCTTTCTGTAATTTATTGTAATATTATTACCTCTGCATTGCACTGCTACTGAAAAACAACACATTTCATGTCATATACTGTAAGTCGGTGTAAATAAATATGATTCTGAATGATTACTTTGTCTTGGAAAACTAGAAGATCCTGTTTGGTGCAAATAAAATCTTTGTTGAAAATGCAATTGATGAACCTGTGCCAGATTAAACCTGGAGCAATTCTAGAAAGACCATTCATTTAGTGTAGAAGTATATCAGTGAGAGAAAATGTAAACATAATTTAAAGAACAATGAACAATACAGCACAGTATAGGCCAGTTGGCCCACAATGTTGTGCCGACCCTTAAACCCTGCCTCCCATATAACCCTCCACCTTAAATTCCTCCATATACCTGTCTAGTAGTCTCTTAACATACTTACATATTTACATAGTTAATTGGCACAATCTGTGTATTGTTTTCAAATTTTATTTTAATTTCAGTAGTTAAATAGTTTTGAAAGAGTTTAGAAACATTGAATTTCTTTGATAATTTTTACATCTTACCTTATTGGTGTTATTTTAAGGAATATAACTGTAATTTCCAGAACTAATTGTCCCACAAATTTTAACTTCAGCAGTTCTACTGCAGTGCAAGTATATCACTCCTAAGGAGTCTAAACTGTACTCCTGGTATGGTCTGAACAACTTGCATAGTTATAGCAAGCTGCTCCTCTTTTGGCAAGCAAACAAGTATAGCTCATGTATAAAATAAGCACAGACAAGATGTCAAGAGTTGAGATAGAAATTAAGCAAGACCTAGTTTAGGAAAAAGGTGGGTGGAGAAGTCCTGGCATACAGTCTCAAATTCACTTTCTAAGACTTTTATCAGATCCTTGTTTTTCTTGAAATAGGGAGGCAGCAAGGTTTAAGCAACTAGTGGGTAGCTAGGAAAATGAGTTAAGGGTTTCCTTGTAGAATGAACTTTCCACTGCGCCTGGTTTTAGCAGAAAAATATGAGGTCAATTAGCACTCCTTGTCACCAGCCACATCTAAAGAGTGAAGAAACCAGAAATGGTCTAGTTATGGCTTAACCAAAGTTATAGTAAATTTGTCTTTGCACAGTCCTGTTGCAACAAAATGACAATTTTCATGACACATAGGTCAGTGATAATCATGATTCTGAAGTCATCATTTGTTATTCTTTATGCCAAAGTGCATCACTTTACAGTTCTCTGTATTCAGTTTCAGTTACCACTTGTCTGTCCATTCAGCCAACCTGTATATCTCATGTATGACTCATTCACCATAATTTTACCAAAGGTTTTTCTTATTTTGTCATTTGGAAATTTTTTTCTATCAAAAATTAGTGGCCCCCAGGAATCACCACTAATTACAATCTCCAAAATGCAAAACAGTCACTATTACCAACTACTATCTGTTTTTCAAGACAACTCAACTTTGCCACTGATTTAATTAGTCAAAGCATCATAGAAGTACCAATGCTTGCTTTTTTTTTCTGGTGGGGGAGGGGGATTGTTGCTTGCTGCCACTTACACGCGGGAAGGAGGGGAGCTGGGGGATACTTTGGGGTTCTTACATTTATCTTGTTCATTCTATGGGGCAATTCTCTGTTTTCATGGATGTTTGCGAAGAAAAAGCATTTCAGGATGTATATGGTATACAGTTCTCTGACATTAAATTGGATCTTTGAACCTTTGAAGTGCAGCACAGAGAAAGGGCCCTCCAGTACATGTCAAAAACCATTTGAACTGCCTACTCCCATTGATCTGCACCAGGACTATAACCCTCCATACCCCTTCCCTTTATATATCTATCTAAATTTCTCTTAAACATTAAAATCAAGCTCACATGGACCACTTGTGCTGGCAGCTGTTTCCACCATCCCATGACCCTCCGAGTGAAGACGTTTCTCCTCACGTTCCCCTTAAACTTCTCACTTTTCACCCTTAACCCATGACCTCTGGTTGTAGACCATCCAACCTCAGTGGAAAAAGCCTTCTTGTATTTACCTTATCTATACCCCTCATAATTTTGTAAACCTCTATCAAATCTCCCCTCAATCTTCTATGTTCTAAAGAATACAGTCCTAACCTATTCAATCTTCCCTTGTAACTCATGTCTTCCAAACCCAGCAACATTCTTGTAATTTTTTTCTGCATTCTTTCAACCTTGTTTACAACTTTCCTGTAGGTATATGACCAAAACTGCACAGTTAGGCCTCACTGATGACTTATACAACTTCAACGTAATATCACATCTTCTGTACTAAATACTTTAATTTATGAAGGCCAACTTGTGAAAAACTTTCTTTATAATCCTTATCTATCTGTGATGCCACTTTCAACAAATTATTTACCTGTATTCCCAGATCCATTTGTTCTACCACACTCCTCAGTGCCCTACTGCTCACTGTGTAAAACCTACCCTGGTTGGCCCTACACGGTGCAAAACCTTGGACACGTCTGCATTAAATTCCATCTGCCATGACAGCTTTCTTCACTATCCAGTACACCCCAAATTTTGGAGTCATCCACAAATTTGCTGATCCAGTTAACCATATTACCATCCAGATAAAGAGGACAAACAACAAAGGACCCAGCACCATTCCATGTGGCACATCACTAGTGGCAGGCTACCAGTCAGAGAGGCAAATCTCTACTACTACTCTCTGGCTTCTCCCACAAAGTCAATGTCTAATCTAATTGACTACCTTATCCTAAATGCCGAGTGACTGAACTTTCTTGACCAGCCTCCAAAGCAGGATACTGTCAAATGCCTTGCTAAAGTCCATGTAGACAAAATTCATTGCCTTGCCTTCATCCACATTCCTGGTAACTTCCTTGAAAAGTTATATAACATGGGTTGGACATGAGCTATCATGCATGAAGTTATGCTATCTTTAATCAGTTCATGTCTATCCAAATATTTATATATCTAGTCTCTTGGAATACCTTCCAATAACTTTCCCACAACTGATGTCAGACTCACTGGCCTATAATTGCCTGGTTTCTATTTAGAGCCTTTTTTTAAAACAATGGAACAACACTGGCTATCCTCCAAACCTCTGGTACCTCCCCTGTCACTAACGACGATTTAAATATCTCTGCTAGGGTCCTGGCAATCACTGCAGTTGCCTCACATAGGGTCCGAGGGAACATTTTGTCAGGCCCTGGGATTTATCCAGCCTAATTTGCCTCAGAGTAGCAAGCACCTCCTACTCTAATCTGTACAGGTTCCTTGAATTTGATGCCGCTGTTAATTCTGTTAACTAGGCTTTTGTGTGGGACTTTGAAAACTTATTTGCATAACATCTACTACATTCCCTTTGTCAAACTTCTTTATTACCTCTTCAAAAAATCCTATTAAGTTAGTCAAATATGATCTGCCTTTGAATAAATTTATGCTGGTTCTCCTTTATTAAGTCATATTTCTCCAATGTTTACAGTGATTAAAATCCACATCCTATTACAACTGAAAGCCACTTCCAAATGATACAGTAAAATAACTTTTCAGTTCAGCCCACACAACAGGAGGAATCTCAAACAAATCAACTCTGACGCATTAGCAATTCACAAAACTTATTAACTTAGGTCCTCCCGATAAAATTATATCAGAAAGTATTTGAATCATTCAGTGGATTTCCCAAACAAGTGATAAACATGAAAATTGACTATCCTGGGACTGTGATGTGAGCTTTGGAAAGGAAATTGTCCTCCTTGCAGAGGAAATTATATTCTGTATTTTCCAGACTTTTAAAATCTTCCCCCAAATCTTTAAATATTGGTTCATAGATATTGATTAAACTATCAGAATCAGGTGTAATATTACTGGCATATGTCATGGTTGTTGTTTTGCAGCAGTAATGCATAGTAATAAAAGAACTATAAAATACAAACGTCGACAGCACTTCTTCCTATAGATGCTGCCTGGTCTGCTGCGTTCCACCAGCATTTTGTGAGTGAGGCTTGTGCCTATGATAGAGCTGGCTAAATTTGCTGAATTCTGCAGCTTTTAACAATCCTGTACAGTGGTACCTCTATAACATACAGAGATGCAACCTATTAGAATGCTCTCTATGGTACATCTGTAGAAATCTGCAAGAGTCTTTGGTGACATACTAAGTCTCTTCAAACTCCTGATGAAATATAGCTGCTACCTTACATCAATATGTTGGATCTAGGGTGGATCTTCAGAGATGTTGACACCCAGGAACTTGAAATTGCTCACCATTTACACTACTAATCCCTTGATGAGAACTGGTTTGTGTTCTCCTGACTTCTACTTTCACAATCAATTCCTTGGACTTACTAACATTAAGTACAAGATTGCATCCACTCAAAAAACTGATCCACCTCACTGCTGTATGCCTCCTCATCACCATCTTAAATTCTGCCAACATTAGTTGTGTTATTGGCAAATTTACAGATAGTGCTTGAGCTGTGCCTATCCACACAGTTGCAGGTACTGTCATAGAGCAGTGGGCTAAGCATGCATCCTTGAGGTGCACCAGTGTTAACTGTCAGTGAGGAGGAGATGTTATTTCTGAACTGTACCGAATGTGATCTCCCGATGAGGAAGTCAAGAATCCATCTGCAGAGGGAGGTACAGAGTCCCAAACTTTGTAGTTTGTTGATTAGTACCATGGATATGATGAGGTTGAACACTGAGCTTTAATCAATAAACAACAGTCTGATGTAAGTCTGTGCTGTTATCAATATACGCTCGGCAGAGGATGGTGCTCGGAGAAGCTGTGCCGGAGGGGATGGTCAGTGGCTCGGAGGTTCGACAGACTCGGAGTCCGCTGCGGTCAGGTCACTTTCAGTGTGTGCTGCGTCTGCGAGGCTGAGTCGGGTGGCACCGTGGAAGTCCACAGCGGGGGTATTCCCTTCTGCCGCCGGCGTGGAATGGTGAGTCTGTCGGGACCCTGGGGACTTGTGGAAACTGTGTGGTGATTTCTTTTGAACTTATAGTCTTTTAACATCTTTGGACTATTTTTACTGAGCCCATGGTCTGTTTTTTTTAAATCAATTATGCTATTGTTTGCACTGTTGTAACTATGTGGTTTTGTGAAGGTCTTGTCGCTTTAGTTTTTGGTCTTGTTTTGTCTGGTGGATTTGGAGCTCCTTTCCTAAAATGGTAGCGCGATATTAATACGCAGCAACCTCTCCGGACTCTGGATTGGGGATTGCCAAATGTTCTGTGGATTTTCTGGTGTAGTCTGTTTTGTCATATGCTTTTGTGATATCATTCTGGAGGAACGTTGTCTCTTTTTTTAACTGTATTGCATTTGTGGTTTCTAAATGACAAATAAACTGAATCTGAATAAACAGCAGCATGACATGCAAGCTGAATATAATACAAGCTGAATATAATACAAGCTGAAAATATTAAATTATAAAGTTGAGTTTGTTATTGCATGTACAAGCATATATATGCACAGGTGCAATGAAAAACTTGCAGGAGCATTAAGGCATATAGCAGCAAACAGGTGTCACCCATTTTACAAAGGTAGGGCGTTGCTATGAAACCTTTCTTAAGCCGAAATGGTGTAAAGCAAAGAACAATTAATTTATATGGGAAAAATGTTTGTAAAAATGAAAATCCTCTTTGTGATGCAAAATCAGGTTACTAATGTAGGTCTTTTGTAAAAGCGAAGCGGCGTAAAGCGAACATTCGCAAAGCGGGGGACACCTGTATATGCAATACTCACAAGAAAAAAATAAATTGTACACAATTTGTATAAGAAAACATAAGTAGAACAGAAAGAAACAAAGTACATGTTTTGCAAAGTGGTCACAGTATTGCTATAGTGAGGTAATGATTAGAGTTGTGCAGGTTAATTAAGGAACCAAACGATTGAAAAGAAGTAGACATTCTTGAAACTGGTGTTCTGGGACTTCAAGCTTCTGTAACTCCTATCAAATGGCAGCTACAAGAAGATGGCATTGTCTGGATGGTGGGAATCTCTGACTTTCTTAATATCTACGTTCTCAAGTTTTTCAGTCCCCTGCAAGTCATCCCTACAATCGTCAAGATCCTTTTCTGTAGTGAATACTGAAGCAAATTATTCATTAAGTACTTCCGCTATTTCCTCTGGTTCCATACAAACTTTTCCATTGTCACACTTGATTGGTCCTATTCTCTTATATCTTATCCCCTTGCTCTTCACATACTTGTAGAATGCCTTGGGATTTTCCTTAATCTTGTCTGCCATGGCCCCTTCTGGCTCTTCTAATTTCATTCTTAAGCTCCTTCCTGCTAGCCTTATAATCTTCTAGATTCATATAATTACCTAGTTTTTTGAACCTTTCATAAGCTCTTCTTTTCTTCTTGACTAGATTTACAACAGCCTTTGTGCACCTGATGTACCCTACCTTAAGATCTTGTACCCTACCATCGTTTCCATGACTCACTGGAACGTACCTATTCAGAATCCCACGCAAATATCCCCTGAACATTTGCCACATTTCTTCCATATGTTTCCCTGAGAACATCTGTTTCCAATTTATGCTTCCAAGTTCCTGCCTGATAGCAGGAACTCATAGTTCCCCTTACTCCAATTAAACATTTCCCTAACTTGTTTGTTCCTATCCCTCTCCAATGCTATGGTAAAGGAGATAGAATTGTGATCACTATCTCCAAAATGCTCTCCCACTGAGAGATCTGACACCTGACCAGGTTCACTTCCCAATACCAGATCAAGTACAGCCTCTCCCCTTGTAGGCTTATCTACATATTGTGTCAAGAAACCTTCCTGAACACACCTAACAAATTCCATCCCATCTAAACTCACTCGAGGGAGATGCCAATTAATATTTGGGAAACGAAAATCTCCCACCACAACAACCATGTTATTATTACTCCTTTCCAGACTCTGTCTCCCTACCTGTTCCTCGATGTCCATGTTACTATTGGGTGGCCTATAAGAAACACCCAGTAGAGTTATTGACCCTTCCAATTCCTAACTTCCACCCAAAGAAACTCCATAGACGACCCCTGTTTAAGTATTGTATTTGATTTGGTACACTATTTATATACAATTTTCAGCATTAAAAGTAGTTAGTCTCATACAAATACTTTACCATGTAAAGTTCATATCCTGGGATCCTAAACATGAACAGTCTATGCTTTGTGTATTGGGATTCATAGATTTAAACTAGCAGGCTTGAACATTAAATCAGGCTTTCTTTGAAATAGCTATACTGCATTTTTTTTAATATCTGAGAAACCATATACATTTCCACAATGGCAAACAAGAGAAAATCTGCAGATGCTGGAAATCCAAGCAACACAACTAAAGTGCTGGAGGAACTCAGCAGGCCAGGCAACAACTATGGAAAAGAGTACAGTAAATGTTTCAGGCTGAGACCCTTTACTAGTTCTACAATATTTTATTTTAAAGAAAAATCTAAGTACTCATGAACTGGTCTCAAGTCAATAGTTTTACCTCAGATATAATTAAAATTAAATAATATACAACAATAAACATTTAAACTTAATACTTTTAACATTTATTTGAGAATTATCTTTTTCTTTGGTTTGCTGACAATACAACCACTGTTGGCAGAATTTAGATGGTGAGGAAAGGATGTACCGGCATGGGGTATATCAGTTAGTTGATATCACAGCAACAACCTTCCACTCAACATCAGTAAGACCGAAGAACTAATTGTGGACTTCAGAAAGAATAAGACGAGGGTATACACACCAGTCCTCAGAGTGACCAGAAGTGGAAACGAGAGCAATTTCAAGTTCCTGGGCGTCAATATATCTGAGGATCTAACCTGAACCCAACATGTCGCTGCAGCTACAAAGAAAGCATGACAGTGGTTATATTTGATTTGGAGTTTTCAACAAAAACACTCAAAATTTTCTACAGATGTACTGTGAAGAGCATTTTAACTGTCTGCATCACTATCTGGTATGGGGCGGGGTGGTGAGGGCTACTGCACAGGATCAAAGTAAGCTGCAAAGAATTATAAATTTAGTCAGCTCCATCATGGACACTAGCCTCCTTAGTATCCAGGATATTTTCAAGGAGCAATACTTCAATAAGGCAGTGTCCATCATTAAGGACCTCCATCACCCCAGGTCATGCCTTGTTCTCATTACTACCATCAGGATGGAGGCACAGAAGCCTGAAAGCACACACTTAACAATTCAGGAACAACTTCTTCCCCTCTGCCATCCAAATTCTGAATGGGCATTGAACCCATAAACACTATCTCTAGCTTCTTTCCCCTCCCTCCACCTTTATATTCAGGCATCTTCCACCTTTCTTCCCAGTCCTGAAGAAGGGTCTGGGCTCAAAATGTCGACTGTTTACTCTTTTCTATAGTTGCTGCTTGACCTAAGTTCCTCCATCGTTTTGTGTGTGTTCCTTTGGATTTCCAGCATCTGTAGACTTTCTCATGTATATGAGACTCTTTATTTTCAGGTTCTACATTAGTGTGCCAAGTTACTACATAAACTATTCTTAAGGGCTGTCATTGTCAAGCTCCATTTCTTCAAGCATCTGAGCAATGCTATCAGCCCATTCTCCCATAATTTTCCATTTATCAATTCTCAATTGTCAGGCAACTCAATGTATGTCACCATATACAAACTTAAGATTTATTTTCTTGCAGGCATTTACAGGAAAGTAAAATACAGTAGAATTTGTGAAACATTATATATACATAAATAAAAAATGACAAGCAACCTATGTAAAAAAGGAGACAAATTGTGCAAATAAAAGTAAATAAATACTGAGAATAGTTGTAGAGTCCTTGAAAATGAGCCTATAGGTTGGAGAGTCAGTTCAGCATTCTAGTGAGTGAAGTTACTCACAATGGGTCAGAAGTGTGATATTTACAACTGGTCCTAAATCTGATGGTGTGGCTCCTCCTGCATCTCCTGCCTGATGGTAGTAGCGAGAAGAGAGGACAACCTGAATGATTGGGGGGGGGCCTGATGGGGGTTGCTGCTTTCTTGTGGCAGTACTCCTTGTAAATGTGCTGAACAATGGATTTGCTTATGACTGACCACCATTTTCTGTTGACTTTTTCATTCCTGGGTATTGATGTTTGCACTCAAGATGGCGCCGCATATGGCGGCCATGTAGTCAGATCCGTTCCAAATCTACAGTATACTACTAATTTCTATGATTTTCTTAGTTTTTTCTGTTCAAGTAGCTGATAGTCACATCAGATACGATAGAATGACCCTTCTGAACATTGGAAAGACAGCATTTACCTACTATATGCCACCTTTCCTACACTGGGATCACCTGCTTGCGTGATCCATGGGAAAATCTTACACTGCCACTATCTCGGGAGAAGCCCTGGTGAGGCTGAGATGGAATGCAAATTGGCCACCGCTCTGTAGAATACTCCTGTTTAGCATTCAGTCCCTGGACAACAAGCTTTGTGAAATGAGAGCCAGAATCTCCTATAAGTGGGAAACAAAGGAATGTGTTTCGTGGAGACCTGACTGATGAAAGAGATACCAGATCCTGCCCTCTGGGTTCCCCTGTTCTAGGTGGATAGGTTGAAAAACCTCACCAGGAAGAGTAAAGAGGAGGGGTATGCCTCATAGTCAACAATGCTTGGTACAACCCCCAGAATGTGCATGCACTCAAATCCTTTTGTTGCCCAGACCTGGAATACCTGGTACTGCTGTGCAGACCCTACTGGCTATCTAGGGAGTTCACAGCTGTTATCATCACAGCGGTGTATATTCCACTGCAGGCTGATACTGATTTGGCTCTCAAGGAGCCGTACGAGACCATAAACACACTGAAGACTATACACCCAGAGGCTGCCTTCATTGTTGCCGGTGACTTTAATCGAGCGTCACTGACAAAAGTCTCTCCAAAGTTTTGTCAGCACATCCAGGTGAGCACTTGTGGAGATGGGATACTTGACCACTGTTACACTCCCTTCTGCAATCCTCACGAAGTTCTCCTTCACCCAGCTTTTGGAAAATCAGACCCTGCTTCGATGACGTTGACTGGAATGTCTTCCATGATGAGGATGTCTTCGAAATCACAGATGGAGTCACGTGCTTCATCTGGAAGTGCATCAACAATGTTGTCCCCCAGAAGTCAGTTAGGGTCTTCACAAACCAGAAACCCTGGATCGATAGTTCCATGTGAGCAGCACTTACAGTGCGACACCAAGCTTACATCACTGGCGTTCAGCAAGAGCTCAAGAGCAGCAGCTATGACCTGCGCAAAGCTATCAAGGCTGTGAAACAACAATACAGGGGCAAGATTGAACCAAGATTCATAACGAATAGCACATGTGACTTGTGACAAGGGCTGCATACCATCATAGACTTCAAAGACTAACATTGTGGTGCCACAACATTGCCATCTCTCTCCGGGATGAGCTCAATTGCTTTTATGTTTGGTTCAATGTCGCTAACTCTGAGCCTCCAGGAAAAGCCACCACTACAACCTGCAATCTGGTCATCTCTGAGGCTGAAGTACGCATGTGTTTCGAACGGGTGTACAGTCACAAGGCTGTGGGACCGGACAGCATCCCAGGGCAAGTACTCAGGATGTGCACAGCACAACTGGCAGGTGTGTTTACTGACATTTTTAATCTCTCACACTCCCAGTGTAGAGTGCTCACCTGCTTCAAATTATCCAGCATTGCCCCTGTACCAAAAAAGACCGAGGTAACTTGCCTGTACAACTTGCGTCCTGTCGCACTCATCTCAATAATAAGCAAGTGCTTTGAGAGGCTGGTCAAGGAGTACATCTGCAGCTTGGTACCACCCAGCTAGACCCCTACAATTTGCCTACCAACATAACCGATCTACAGACGACACAATAGCCACTACTCTACATGCCATCCTTACACATCTGGAGAAGAAGGATGCTTATGTGAGAATGCTGTTCTTAGACTACAGCTCAACATTCAACAACATAATTCCATCCAGGCTCAACAAGAAACTCAGAGACCTTGGCCTTGACCCTGCCTTGTGCAGCTGGATCCTGGACTTCCTGTCAGATCACTAGCAGGTGCTTAGAGTGGGCTCCCTCACCTCCACCCCTCTGCCTCTCAATATAGAAGCCCCTCAGGGCTGTGTACTAAGTCCCCTCCTTTACTCCCTGTATACCCATGATTGTGAAGCCACCCACAGCTCTAATCTGCTAACTAAATTTGCCGTCGACACTACATTGATTGGCCTCATCTCAAACAATAACGAGGTGGCCTACAGGGAAGTAGTCATCTCTCTAACACAGTGGTGTCAAGAAAACAACCTCTCCCTCAATGTCGTAAAAACAAATGAGTTGGTTGTGGATTACAGGAGGAATAGAGATGGGCTAACCTCCATTGACATTAATGGACCTGGGTTTGAGAGCGTAAGCAGCTTAAGTTCTTCGGCATCCACATCACTGAGGACCTCAGGTGGTCTATACACACCAGCTGTGTGGTGAAAAAGGCACAATGGTGCCTCTTTCAGTTCAGACAGTTGACAAAGTTTGGTATGAGCCCTCAATTCCTAAGATCTTTCTACAGGGGCACAGTTGAGAGCATCCTGACTGGCTACATCACTGCCTGGTATGGGAACTGTACCTCTCTTAATCACAGGATTCTGTAGAGAGTGGTGTAGACTGCCCAGCACATCTGTAGTTGTGAACTTCCCATGATTCAGGACATTTACAAGGACAGGTGTATAAAAAGGCCACTTAGGATCATTAGGGACCCGAGTCGCCCAACCACAATCTATTCCAGCTGCTACGATCCAGGAAACGGTACCGCAGCATACATGCCAGGACCAACAGACTCCAGGACAGCTTCTTCCACCAGACCATCATACGGATTTAAGTGAACTCTATGTTACATTGACTGTTCTATTTATTATAAATTACTATGATTGCACATTTAGACTGAGACATAATGTAAATATTTTTACTCCTCATGTATGTGAAGGATGTAAGAAATAAAGTCAATTCAATACCCTATCAAGATGCAACCAATCAGGATGATCTGCAGTATGCATCTATAGAAGATTGTCGGGTGGAGTTTCAAGATGGCGACGTAAGCATCTGCCTTTTAGGCGCTCTTTATTTTTTTAACTATAATCACCCTTTAATTAGATCTTTTCGAACTTAATCATATGAGTTGCTACCTTTGATTGACCCTTTTTTCCTAAAATAATAGTTGATCTAATCTTGTCAAACATAAAATGGCTACAAGTAAGAAATCGGCTAAGGATCCTGTATCCATCGACGCAATTTCTGATCTTTTGGACATTAAACTGGATGTTAAATTTGCGGGTATGGAAGGTAAATTGGACAATAAACTGGATGCTAAATTTGCGGGTCTGGAAGGCAGACTAGAAGGTAAATTGGACAGTAAACTGTTAAATTTGGAAAGGAGGATTACTACGAAAATATCCGATCTTGAAGGAGTTGTTAAATCGCTTGAAACTAAGTTTCAGTCGCAGGCGTTAGTGGTTCAGCAGCTTGGAAATAAGATCACGACTCTTGAACAATCAATTTGTGAAAAAGCACGTACAATTGAAGTGTTAGAGAAGAAGATAGAGTCGACTGCTAAAACTTTAGATCAGTATAAGTTTAAAATTACTGATCTTGAAAATCGTTCTCGCAGACAGAATTTGCGCATCATCGGAATTCCCGAAAAAGTTGAGTCCGGTGATTTAACTGAATTTTTCTCTAAATTACTGTGGGAAATTTTCAGTGGTGAAGGTTTGAAAAATGAACCTGTTATCGACCGCGCTCATAGAGTTGCGAGGCTTTCGTCTGTGCCTGATAAACCACGAGCGGTGATTGTTCGCCTTCATTATCCTCGTGAGAAAGAGCTTCTAATTCGATTAGCTCGTAAAAAAGGTATGATCTCCTACAAAAATTACTCATTTCGAATTGTTGAGGATTATTCTTATGAAGTAATGAAAGCCAGGATCGCTTTTAAACCAGTGATGGCAGAGATTCATTCGATTGGATTTAAACAAGCTTTAATGTATCCAGCGAAGCTTAGAATTGTGCTGCCCGACAACAGTCTACACTTTTTTAACACTCCTGAAGAAGCGAAGAAATTTGTTGAAGAATATCGATCCTCTAGTGCAACTTGAACTATGAGTTACATTGAAGTTTTTTTTTGGAGAGAGGATGTCATTTCATTTTAAGTTTTAACCCTGGAAGTTGGGTTATAACTTTTTATTTTGAACTATGGGTCTGGGTCTTTTTTTTACTACTATTATTATTGCTTATAGATGCTGTTTTAATTTTTATAATATCCTTTTTTATACACGTTTGTATTTTGTAATAATGAATTATTTTTTCAAAATGTCGTTTCTTCTTCCCATAAGTCTTTACTTTTTATAAGCGTTTATTTGCTTGCCTGTATTTAGAAATGGAACAAAGGTTTTGAATTCTTTTTTTTTTAGTCTTTTTTTTATATATGTTGTAGTGTCTATTAAATCTTTTTTTTTTAAAAAAAAATTCTATTTTGATAACTTTTTTTTTACTAAATTTTCTTATTAGATTGCTGAATTTATATTCATATTTTGTAATATGGCTTTCTCAAAATGTCGTTTCTTCTTCCCATAAGTCTTGGCTTGTGAAACGTCATCTTTGTATCTGAATATGGAATTTCTTTTTTAAAGGTGTATTACATTTTTAAACTTTAATGTTCATTTTTTTTATTAATGATTTTTCTGGTTTTACTATTTTAGTTTTTTTTTGATTTGTCTGATATGTGTGTGTATGTGTATGTATATATATATATGTAGGTATATATATATATATATTTTTTTTTTTTGCAACTCTATATTTTAATTAGGGTGTTATATAGTTTTTTCTTAAAAAAATTTTCTTATGGAGCTGCCATCTTGAAATGGGGGTAATATTAGTATTAGTTTATGCGCCTGCCGCTTGGCTTTCTTTCAAAGGGTGGGGGGAGGGGGGAGGGATCTTTTTTCATGCTTTTGCTTTTTATTTTTTTGCTTTTAGTTTATGGGCTGACTTTAAATTGTTAATATTGTTGAGGTGTCAGGATCTCCGGTTGCTCCTGAATCAATTTTCCTTCTTCCTAAATTGTGGGTTATGTGTCTTTTTAACCTTTTATGATACACACAATTAATATTGGTATGATGGATAAATCTATTAACTTTATCTCGTGGAATACTAATGGTTTAAATCATCCGATTAAACGTAAAAAAATATTTAAAGTATTCCATAGATTGAACGCTAATATTATTTTTGCACAGGAGACCCATATTAGGAGGGAGGATAATCAACGTTTTTTTAGGTTCTGGAAAGGTCAACAATTTCACTCAAATTGTACCGCTAAAATTAGGGGTGTGTCTATTTTTATAGACGCCTCAATTTCGTTTACACATTATGAAATTATTTCTGATCCACAGGGTAGATTTTTGTTGATAACTGGTTCACTTTTTAATCGGAAAGTTGTTTTAGTTAATATTTATGCTCCAAACTTTGATTGTCCTGAATTTTTTAAACGTTTATTTACTTCTCTTCCTAATTTGAATGAATATATGTTGATTATGGGTGGAGACTTTAATTGTTGTTTGAATCCTTCGATGGATAGATCTAAACCTATTCGAACTCTTCCGAATAGATCAGCTTTACTTATTAATTCTTTTATGGTTGATTCTGGAATTACTGAAATATGGCGGTTTTTGAACCCTAAAGATAAAGAATTTTCATTTTTTTCACATGTATATCATAGTTATTCTAGAATTGATTATTTCCTTATTGATCATCGTTTATTAACAGATGTTATTGATTGTAAATACGATTCTATTGCTATTTCGGATCATGCGCCTTTGAAGTTATCTATCAAGATTCCGGACTCTTCTATCAATACTAGATCTTGGAGACTTAATGCTACTTTACTTCAAGATCCAGAATTTATTACCTTCATAAAACAACAAATTGACTTATTTTTTTCAACAAACTATAATGAAGAGATTGATAAAGGAATACTTTGGGACTCTTTCAAGGCTTTTATTCGTGGACAAATTATTTCATATTCCGCTGGTAAAAGAAAACAAAGATATTCAGATATAGCTTTATTGGTGGATAAAATTAAAGAAATTGATAAGATTTATTCTGTTACTCCTACCAAAGAACTTTATAAGAAGAGAGTTGAGCTTCAAATGGAACATAGTTTATTATTATCTTCTTCAATTGAGAATCAATTAATTAAGACTAGGGCTCAATTTTATATTCATAGTGATCGAACTGGTAAATTGTTAGCTAATCAATTAAAAGCTATTTCGACTAAGCGACAAATTATTAAAATTCGTAAACAAGACGGTAATTTAACTACTGATTATAAAGAAATCAATAACACTTTTCAAGATTTTTATAAATCTTTATATCAATCAGAATTTGACGGTGACCGGTTTACGATGGATAATTTTTTTAATAACTTGAATATTCCTAAACTGATAGATGAAGATTGTAGCTTGCTTGATGCTCCTATTTCTATGTATGAAATAAGAGAGGCTATCTCATCAATGAATTCAGGGAAAGCTCCTGGTCCTGATGGTTTTATTGTAGAATTTTTTAAAACTTTTTCTTTATTGCTTTCTCCTTGGCTATGTGAAATCTTTAATGATGCGTTTGTTAAGAAGAGACTACCTCAATCGTTTTATGAAGCTACTATCTCTCTAATTCTTAAAAAAGATAAAGATCCTACTTTATGTGCATCTTATCGCCCTATATCATTATTAAATGTAGACTCTAAGATTCTTACAAAAATTTTAGCCATTAGATTAGAAAAGGTATTACCACAGATTATTTCAGAAGATCAAACTGGTTTTATTAGGAATCGGTATTCCTTTTTTAATATTAGAAAATTGATTAACATAATTTATACTTCATCACCTACAACCCCAGAATGTGTTATCTCATTAGATGCTGAAAAAGCCTTTGATAGAGTTGAATGGACATATTTATTTAATGCATTGAGAAACTTTAATTTTAGTCCTAATTTTATATCATGGATTAAATTAATATATTATAAACCTGTTGCTTCTGTTCTTACAAATAATTATAGATCCTCTTTTTTTCAATTATCTCGTGGTACGAGACAAGGTTGTCCTTTAAGTCCTTTATTATTTAATATTGCATTAGAACCTTTAGCTATTGCTATTCGTGAGTCTCCTAATATTTTTGGTATTACCCATAATGAGAAGTTATACAAATTATCGCTTTATGCTGATGATTTGTTGTTATATATTTCTAATCCTAGTAGGTCTATTCCTGCTATTTTATCCTTGTTGGCTCAATTTGGTAGCTTTTCTGGTTATAAGTTAAACTTAGATAAGAGTGAGTTATTCCCTTTAAACGCGCAAACTTTATTGAGTGATAGGATGCCATTTAAAGTTGTTACTGATAACTTTATCTATTTAGGTATAAAAATCACCAAGAAATATAAAGATTTATTTGGACTGAATTTTTTACCTATGCTTCATCAAATTCAGCAACTTACTACTAGATGGTCTCCCTTATTTTTATCATTAGTTGGTCGGATTAATGCTATTAAAATGATGATTTTACCGAAATTTTTATATTTATTCCAAGCTTTACCAATTTTTATTCCTAAATCTTTTTTTGATAATATTGATTCAAAAATTTCCTCATTTGTGTGGCAAAATAAAAATCCTAGGTTAAGCAAAAGGCAATTACAAAAGTCTAAAAAAGATGGTGGTCTAGCTTTACCTAACTTTAGATTTTATTATTGGGCGAATAATATTCGTAACCTAATGTACTGGAAACTAGATTTGGATTCACCTGTGTGCCCACAGTGGGTAAATTTGGAATGTAGTGAGGTTAAGGGATATTCTATATTTTCCGTTCTTGGTTCTTTTCTTCCTATTGATTTACCCAAATTCAATAAACAGATATCTAACCCTGTTGTTAAACATACACTATGAATTTGGTTTCAATTTCGCAAATTCTTTAATCTGAAAAACTTTGCTCTGGACAGCCCTATTTTATGTAATTTTTTTTTTAAACCTTCATTGACAGATCAAGCTTTTAGTATATGGAAAAGGAAAGGTATAAAATGTTTTCGTGATCTTTTTTTTGAAGGTACTTTGATGTCTTTTGATCAACTATCCAACAAATTTGAATTACCTAAATCTAATTTTTTTAGATACTTACAAATTAGAAATTTCTTACATAAAATTCTTCCATCTTTTCCTAACTCAACTCCATCGGATTTTTCAGATTTGATTTTTACTTTTAATCCTTGTCAGAAGGGATTAGTAGCTTTTATTTATAACATGATTATGAAGATACAGCCAGAAATATCGGATAGAATTAGACAAGAATGGGAAAAAGAACTTCGATGTAATATATCAACAGATAAATGGGAAAAAATTTTACAAATGGTTAATTCCTCCTCTATTTGTGCTAAACATGCTTTAATACAATTTAAAATTGTACATAGAGCTTATATGTCTAAAGATAAGCTTGCCCGATTTTATTCGCATATTAATCCTCAATGTGACAGATGTCACTTAGAAGTGGCTTCATTGACTCACATGTTTTGGACATGTCCCACTTTACATAACTATTGGAAGGACATTTTTGATGTCATTTCCTCAGTATGGAATATCGATTTACAACCCCATTTTATTACTGCAATTTTCGGTATACCAAATGAAGATGGCAATCAGCTTTCCCCTTCAATCAGACGAATGATTGCCTTTGTAACATTAATTGCCAGAAGGTCTATATTACAAAACTGGAAAGAAGTAAATCCTCCTACTACATTTCAGTGGTTCTCCCAAACTATTTCTTATTTGAGTTTGGAAAAAATCAGAAGCACTATCTTTGATTCTTCAATTAAATTTGAAGAAACCTGGGGACCATTTATTCGACACTTTCATATGAATTAATTTGGCCTATTTCAGATCCTTTTCTCTACTTATCCTTGTTCAGGTATGGAGTTCCGGAGTTCTTTTCTTGACACTTTTATATATTTATAAAGTGCTATTATTGCCCATGTTAGTTTTAGTTTAGTATTTTTTTTCAATATATATTTTTTCTCATATATAATTTCAATTTTTTTTTCTTTTTTCGATGATTATTTTTGTTTTTTTTTCATATATATTTATATAGACTTGATTGATTTATGTACCTTTTGTTGATGGATGTTTTAATAGGATATTATTATCCTATTACTAATGTAATCTCAAGTTTATTGAATCTGTAATCTATTCATTATTATGTGTTGTTTTTTTTTATATATGAAATTTAATAAAAAGATTGAAAAAGAAAGAAAGAGAAGATTGTCAAAGTTTTAGATGATATGACAAATATTTGTAAAATTTTAAAAAGGTAGAGGATTTGTCTTTGTGACTTCACTTACAGTATGTGCAGATCCCAGGTCAGATCCTCTGAAACAGTAATACCATGAAATTTAAAGTTACTGACCCTATCCACCTCCAATCTCCTAATGAGGAATGGCTCATGGACCTCCAGTCTTTCCTCCTGAAGTCAATAATCAACTCTCTGTTTTTGCTAACATTGAGTGAGAAGTCATTGCTGTAGGACCATTCAACCAGATTTTCAATCTTCTTGCCATATAATTCCTATACTCTTCCTCCCTTGCCCCCGATTCTCCTATCATTTATCCACACAATGGATAATTAAATCAATAAACCTACCAGCACATCTTTGGTAAGTGGAAAGACATTGGAGTACCTAGGAGAACATCCCCCCCCCCCCCCCGCACCACCACCAGAATCACCAGAAAAACAAGCAAACTCAACACAGACAGCACTGGAGATCAGGATTGAATTACAATCTCCAGAGTTGTAAGGCATTAATAACGGCAACTATGCCACCAAGGGTAACTAAAAGGAAGGGAGAAAAGCTGGGATAAGAATGGCACTACAGGCTAAGGTTGTAAAATGAAAGAGCAGTCTCATGAGCCATATAACTTATACACATATTTAAAATGATAGCAAACATTCAGGCACAGAAGAGTGAATTTCCAAATACTACTTCAATTGGAAGTCCCTTCCAAACAGTACACAACATACAATAAATTATCTTAACAGCCTAAACATGGGAAAAATATCAAATAAATCAGCAATGTGGCATTAGTATAATGAAAAGTATGTCGTTTCTTAGACTTTTCTAATTAAACAATGCAGAAGATGGTTAATTTCCAATCAAATGAAAAATATGCATATTGGCAAACTTTCAGTATATTCAATATATTTTGGACAGAGGATGAAAGGGTCAAACAAACATCATTATTTGAATGCATATGAAAATGGAGGGAGTTCTACTTTAAATGCATTGGAATGGACTAGATGGGACGAAGGGGCTATTTCTGTACTGCACTTTACTATAACTCTATGACAATACCTCAATCATTAACATATCACGCATTCAACTCAAGAATAACTATTAAAATAGGAGATCAGAGATTTTGCTAGTACAACTGGATCGCATGGTCTTTTTGTTCCATACATGTATTCCAATGGTCTCACTAATAAGGAGTATTCCTTTCATTTCTGCTCTGAGACACAATGCCCATACCCCATGAACAATTTAAGACATTGTCAGCCAATTGGTAGATGTTCTAGCCATGTAAGCTATAGCAGACGGTTCTACAAGTATGACTACATCAAAGAAGTACGGTATATAATGTATCTTCTACAGATGTTTAACTTTCGACCAAATAGTGTTTAAAGAACTAGCAAATCATAATTCTTGTATTCTTGAATAAATTGTAATATGTGCCATTGCATCTAAATATTATTAACATAAGAAGAAAATCAAATTCTGGCCCATTTTTCCTTCTCGGGCTATAATATTAAAAACTGCAATTAATCAAGTTTTCAATTAAAATTTTTTAAGTTTTACATCATTTTGAAGAGATCCAATGACACTGCATTGATAGTTTAGGACACAATTGAAGTCCTGTAATGTGATTCTAAAAGCTCAAGACTAATCATGATTAAATGCATGCAGTGTCACCTGCCCTTTGATAATATTACGATGTTGTACATTTCAAGTTCTTGTTGTAAGGTAAACTATCTTCACATTTAAATTACAGAAGGTTTGGATCAAATTTACATCTAATTCCTTATTAATAATGGTATGACAGGTTAGTAAGCAACTGAGGTATTTAACATCTTATTTCAGTGCAATGGAACACAAATATGCTTTCTTCCTAGCTGAAAATAAAATTTCAAGTTGATTGAGGAAATGGGTTGGGAAGATCTTTTACAACTTCTTAATCCAAAAATAGTTTCTCTAATTTTCCTTTACTGATTAGCACACAAAGAATATAGCTATAGTTAGAAATAAAACCTAGTGGTCCCCACTATTTCTGTGTTTGTGTGGTATTGGAGTATTGCCATGGATTAGTGGAAAAAAGTACACAAAGAATAGGGACTTGAATAAGGTTTTGAATACTGCAGGTAATTTTCATTACAATATAATGATGAGTTGAGAAAACCAGCAGGTAGCTGTTGTTACTCGCCAAAAAGTTAAACACAGAATAATCTCATAAGTAATACTTCTTTTGGAGTTTATGAAGATTCAGCATGACATCTAACACTTCGACAAACTTCTATAGATGTGTAGTGGAGAGTATATTGACTGGCTGCATCACTGCCTGGTATGAAAACACCAATGCCTTTGAACCAAAAAATCCTACAAAAATTAGTGAATAAAGCCCAGTCCATCACGGATAAAAGCCAGCCCCACCATTAAGCACACCTGCATGAAACAATGTCACAGGAAAGCAGCATCAGAGACCCCTATCACCCAGGACATGCTCTCCTTTTGCTTCTGCCATCAGGAAGGTGGTACAGGAGCCCCAGAAATCACACTACGAAGTTCAGGAACAGTTACTTCTCCTCAACTATCAGGTTCTTGAACCAGGGGATAACTTCACTTGTCCCACCACTGAAATGTTCCCACAACCACTGGACTCACTTTTAAGGACTTATGTTTTCAACATTTATTGCTTATTTATAATAATAATTATTATTATTAGTTATCCTTTTTTGTATTTGCATCCTTTGTTGTCTTCTGCACTCTGGATGAATGCTAAAGTTGGCCGGTCTTTCATTGATTCTGTTATAATTATTATTCTATAAATTTATTGATCATGCCCAACAGACACAAAGAAGACACAGACAATCTCCCAGATGTAATAGTGGCCAGAGGACCTAGGGTAATGGAGGAACTGAAGGAAATTCATATTAGGCAGAAAATGGTGTTGAGTAGACTGATGGGACTGAAGGCTGATAAATCCCCAGGACCTGATGGTCTGCATCCCAGGGTACTTAAGGAGGTGGCTCTAGAAATTGTGGACGCATTGGTAATCATTTTCCAATGTACTATAGATTCAGGATCGGTTCCTGAGGATTGGATAGTAGCTAATGTTATCTCACTTTTTAAGAAAGGAGTGAGAGAGAAAACAGGGAATTATAGACCAGTTAGCCTGACATCCACAGTAGGGAAGATGCTGGAGTCAATTATAAAAGATGATGTAACGGCACATTTGGATAGCAGTAACAGGATCAGTCCGAGTCAGCATAGATTTACAAAGGGGAAATCATGCTTGACTAATCATCTGGAACTTTTTGAGGATGTAACTATGAAAATGGACACGGGAAAGCCAGTGGATGTAGTGTACCTGGATTTTCAGAAAGCCTTTGATAAGGTCCCACATAGGAGATTAGTAGGCAAAATTAGATCACATGGTATTGGGGGTAGGGTACTAACATGGATAGAAAATTGGTTGGCAGACAGGAAACAAAAAGTAGGGATTAACAGGTCCTTTTCAGAATGGCAGGCAGTGACTAGTGGGGTAGTGCAAGGCTCAGTGCTGGGACCGCAGCTATTTACAATACACATTAATGATTTAGATGAAGGGATTATAAGTAACATTAGAAAATTTGCAGATGACACAAAGCTGGGTGGCAGTGTGAAATATGAGGAGGATGTTAGGAGAATGCAGGGTGACTTGAACAGGTTGGGTGAGTAAGCAGATGCATGGTAGATGCAGTTTAATGTGGATAAATGTGAGGTTATCCACTTTGATGGCAAGAACAGGAAGGTAGATTACTATCTGAATGGTGTGAAGTTAGAAAAAGGGGAAGTACAATGAGATCTAGGTGTCCTTGTTCATCAGTCACTGAAAGTAAGCATGCAGGTACAGCAGGCAATGAGGAAAGCTAAAGGCACGTTGACCTTCATAACAAGGGGAGTTGAATATAGGAGCAAAGAGGTCCTTCTGCAATTGTACAGGGCCCTGGTGAGACCACACCTGGAGTATTGTGTTCAGTTTTGGTCTCCAAATTTGAGGAAGGACATTCTTGCTATTGAGGGAGTACAGTGTAGGTTCACGAAGTTGATTCCCGGGATGGCGGGACTGTCATATGTTGAAAGATTGGAGCGACTGGGTTTGTATACACTGGAATTTAGAAGAATGAGAGGGGATCTGATTGAAACATATAAGATTATTAAGGGATTGGACATGCTAGAGGCAGCAAACATGTTCCCGATGTTGGGGGAGCCCAGAACGGTTTAAGAATAAGGGGTAGGCCATTTAGAACAGAGTCCAAGAAAAAATTTTTCACTCAGAGAGTTGTGGATCTATGGAATGCTCTGCCTCAGGAGGCAGTAGAGGCCAAATCTCCAGATGCTTTCAAGAATGAGTTAGATAGAGCTCTTCAAGATAGCAGAGTCAAGGGATATGGGGAGAAGGCAGGAAAGGGGTACTGGTTGTGGATGATCAGCCATGAACACATTGAATGGTAGTGCTGGCTCAAAGGGCTGAATGGCCTACTGCTGCACCTATTGTCTATTGCCCACCAAAAACGAATCTCAGGGTTGTATTTGTGACATATATGTACTCTGATAATAAATTTACTTTGAGCTTTGAATAATTTCCATCATTTTTAAATGTTTCAGAATGTGAAAACTTTTGATGAGTTTGATAAGCAACAAAGCCAGTGTGTGATGCTAGGCAAGCTGCTAGTTTTTTTTTAGCTATTTCATGTTTCAACTTGCTCTGCAAAACCCCTCTCATCAGCAAAACCCACAAAACGGCACTTGCACATGTAATTCTCTGCTATCATGTAGAGGTTCACCATTGAGGATCAGGCTAGCACTTTATAAGATATGATATTAGGGGAAGTGACCAAGTAAATATTTTACTCACCATGCAGGTTAGCTGCAAGTGTGAACAGATCATTTTTGGCAGAAAATTTTGGTCAAAAATATTTGAATAATGCTGGTAAAGAGTCCTTCCAGCTACTTAGTGCAACATTCATCTGAGCATCAAGTATTAGAAGAAATAATGTTTTGTTTCAGCTATGGTGCAGGAAAACCCAGGCAACATGGTCAGTACATTTGTTCTGGTAACTGTAAGTGCTTGATTTTTAAATTGCCCAATATACTAAAAATTATGAATTTGCGTAGCTTTTATATCATAGAAAATCACAAGACATGGAGTCCAGCAATAAAGCAAATTAATGGATTCAGAAGACCACATCTGTCAATAAATACTAGACTTGTTCATTTGATAGTCCACATTTGGTAATCTGGGTCTTACTGCCATTGAAGCATCTGAACTCTGGTCATTCCATCTAGAAGCTGTAGGATATGTATGATACAAAAGCAAAAACTTTCTGCAAAGTTTTTCTGACATGTTGATGATTGTTTTACTTAATAATGTAGTGCCAGTATGAAGAGCAAGGAAATGCAGATCTAATACTGCTTATTGAAAATTTAACATTGCAGCAACTTAACACTGCTGCCATACTCAACAGACAATCCAACATCAGTGCAAGGTTAAAATCATCCATGGTGAAAATCACTCAGGATGCTTATAACTTCACGAGAGTGACCAACAGACCAAAAGACCCTTAAGAGATAGGAGCAGAATTAGGCCATCTGACCCATCAAATCTGTTTCATCATTCAGTCATGGCTGACTTAGTCTCCTTTTTAACCCCAGTAATGCTAATGTACTCTGTGTACAGCTGAATTTAAACTCTTACTTTTCTACAGTTTAGTTACATCACAATGGAGCATGCTATTCAGATGTCTGTTTGAGGTAAACTGTATGCTTCAACTTTAGAACCTCTGTTATTCAGTTTTCATTACTTCCCCATTTAATTATATACTCATCCACACTAGCAATGAAATAATCAACATCTAACACACTTTTTAAATGTACTCACTTCACTCCCAAGCATCAGCACCAATCTGCAATGGTTTAAAGAATGGATAGAGTATTATTAAACACAGCACTACTGAGCAGCATTAATTGCACCTAGGACTGAAAAGATAATTTTTTTTCCCCCACACTCTATAAAGAAGGCAGAATAAGGACTTTAAAGACCCAGACATCGGAAAGAAGCTACTTATTTCACGTACATGATTTAACAGATAACAGAAAGCCTATCTAAGAGATTTACCACTATGGGTGGAATGGCGTAAAAGTTCACTTTTAAACTCTTATGCAATTCCTAGAACATGTATCTCCAATCTACATCAGAAATCCTGCAACCAAATACATATATCAAAAGAGAGTAATTTGCATATATTAATGGAAACAAACAATTGCTTTGGCAATTGTGAACTCAACTTGCAATCCATCGTACACACTAGGTTGCAGCTTGTCCACCTTGAAAATTGATGTCAGAAATGCAAAAGATGCCACTTATGTACTGGAGTTTATTCTCTTATCCAAATGTAAAATAAAATGGATCTTTGCCCATGGGAATGCTTTTCTGGCCACACAGACAAAATCCTACCATAGCGCCAGAGAGCAAAGTGAGATTTATTGTTCTATCAATAGTGAAAGAGCAGGGACTTGTAGAAAGATCTTTTAAAAGGCACCAGATGCTGCTTCACTAACAACTCTGCCACTTCTGTACACCAAAACTCATCAATTTCCAATGAACTGTCAACAAGCATTTAGCAAATACTGAATGATGGCTTACTCCACCAAAATCCATCTCTGAGATTAAATGTATTCAGCTGCCATGAACATCTCAAAGATCTCATAAGCTCTACAAATGTCACTTGGGGGGGGGGGGGTATTACATGAGTTGTTGTGTCAGCAATAATTCTTTAAAATAACCACAGTGGACTGGCATTTGAGTGAAAGATAAATTCAAGGCAATTACTGAATTTGACATTAATCACACTTGGTATTTTAGAGTGCAATTTCTTCTCACAACAATTCCTACATCTGCACTATCAGTATGCATTAATATAAATGCATTTTTATACCACTTTGAAGAAGTGGTCAAATAGATAGTAAGGGCATGAATACTAATGGAGGTTTGTGCAGATTGTCACAAAAAGCACTGTTTTATGGCTGATTTCTGAATATTAGCTATGATGCAACCTGCTCAATCAATATGTTTTTCCTCATTCAACTACACCCAATCCTTCTCCATCAGCTGATGACTTTTTCTTCCTCCCAAAGTCCTCTCAGTATTGCCATCCTACACAGCACACTTTAGCGACACATCAGCCCAACTGCTAAATGATCTTCCTGGTGTTCTCAATGCTGCGACTGAATCCAAGCTGGGGATTCAATGAGGCATTATCAGTCACGTTTGCAGATGGTATCACATGATGCTAAACAGCTGTTCCTTTCAATTTCTGGAAGAGTGAACTTGTGAGAGGATGGATGAGTGTCACTGGATAAAGCTGTTATGATAGAAACTAGCACAGGATTGCATGACTCTTATGCGATAATCATAGAAAGGTGAGACAATAACTGAAGGGCTGCTATTCTGGCTGACAAAAGCTGCTGATTAACTTCTGTTGCTTGTTGGATATTTGAGTACAACCCATAAAGACCTGGGCATAAGGAAAAACACTCCTTCCTATGTATCCAAGAATTCTCTATTTTGATATTACAGCACTACAAACTGCAGGTAATTGCTCTTTTAATAGTCTGGAAAGAAGACTAAAACAAAAGATTACTGATGAGTTTTCATAGCTATAGACAGAGCAAGTCCACCTCCATCAAACACATGCATGTTGTGCTGCATGAGGATGCAAGTATCAGAGGACAGATGAAATAAGCCTAATTATGGCATTATATGGAAGACAACCTTGTTGCCTAGTTGAAGCCCCCTATGTTCTCCATTCTTCTAATGGTCTCAATAGCTGGTTTTCCCAGATAATGAGGCTGCTGCTGATACTCATCTATTTTTTAATTATTCTTCCATCAAAAAATTATGAAGCAAACCTTCCTGAAAGCTTAATCGGGATCAAAATAAAACAACTAAAAAAGACAAAAACAAACTATTTTCAGCTACTTAAAATTAATCAAGCACAACATCATATAGATGCGTATGAAATAAGGGCCCACATTTGAGTTAGAGTGTTTTCCATAGAACTGGCAATCCTCCAATGTTTATATGATCTGGGTTTTTGGCTCACCAAATAAAATCAAAATGGCTTTTTGATTACTTTAAATAATTCTGATTTAAAAGGCCCTCATGGAACCTGCCCCATGCATTAAAATTCTTGATGTTGTCTGACCTACTGAGTTTTTCCAGCAATTTCTGTCAGAATGGTCCATTTTCACAAAAAGTATCAGAGACAGTTTCTCAGTGATCCCCACTGTAACGGTTATTATTTATTTCCCAAATACTATTAAAATATGGTCATAACATTACTATTTCTGGGGACATATACACAATTTGGCTGAAACATTTTCCATATTATAACAATTATAGTTACAAGGCACTAAATTCACTAAAATTGTCCAAGTGGCTATGCATAATATCATAGCCTCAATTTCAATATTGATAGTTTTACTGAAAAGTTATTTTAAAATGTTCTTTTTCCCAATTAAAGAAGAAAATATCAATTATGGATATCTGAACAATTTAAACATTAAGTATCTTTGGTTTATTAAACCAGACTGCCAGGGAAGAGCCTGATTAATACATAACATCACCAATATAGAACTCCATCAGATGATAAATCAAAATGTTCCATTCCTACCTCTAACTAGCACGTTGAATGTCTGAATGATCTTAACAAAACTACATCTATGTATAATGTCTATTCTTGTCAAGCTTCAACTTCAAGTGGATTTCCACTATTCAACAGCTGTGATGTAATCAAGCTGATTGAGCAGCCAACCTTACTGAATAATTCTCATTAAAAGCAAACCAGAAACCAAAGAGCACAATTTTTAATTAACTTTCTGGTATTTTGCAGAAAGCTAAATAAAGGTTAGCAAATATACAAAAGGTTATAATAGAAACAAAAGTATCACAAGCTTCTTTCACTTCTCTACTCTAATACCCTTTCGATCAAGATTACCTAATTTTCCGCACTTGTCCTATATCACTCTTGAAAGTTCTCAGACTCAGAAGGCAAGCAAAACAAATATGCAAACAAGCAATGCAGCAACTACTGTAAGTCAAATTAGTACAAATGGTCATGTAACCATGCCCTAACGCCTTAATTAAAAAATCAGCCAAATGCTAATAGAATTTTCAGATATTGTTTTTAAATGATTTCTTTGAATTACTTACATCACATCAAAAGAGATTGATATTTTCAAATGGAAAATAAAGTTTAACAAGGATAAATGCAACAAAAGTTATTCTCAAGGGAAAAAGATAGAGTATTATGATTTAGTTGCTAGCCTACATGGGATAGACTAGGAATAAAGGGATTTCAATGTATAAACACACCAATCACAACATTGTGTTATACATTCTCACAGAAAAATTAAAACAAGTAGTCATTTATTTCCAGAGGAACAGAACTGAAAATTAGAGAAGTTCCACTAAACTTGAATTGAACTTTAGTTAATTTATACACAAAGACAGTTCTGGTTGCCATCTTTTTTAAGGGATATAGAGGCAATGGAAAAGACATTATAAGGATAATACCAGAAATGTGAAGTTAGCTTAACAAAAACTGATAAACGTAATGGGTCCCTTTCCTCCTAAGAAAGGAAAGCTAAGTGATGAGATAATAAAGATAAATAAAATGAACACAAATTTTGATAAGAGTGGAAATGTAAATGATATCTCCAAATGGGGAAGAGTGAAACTGGAAGCCATTACTCTATGATGTTGAGCAAAAGGAGAATTCAAAAGAAAACTCTTTAGATAAAGAATAATAGGAGGCAAGAATAGGACGTGGATTCCAGCAGGGACTGGCTGGACAAATGGCCTATAATCCTTGCAATCAATTCATAGATGGTAACTCTTTTATTGTAGCACTGTGTGAAACATGGCACAGGAGTTTCAACCTACATGCTTATGCTCAAGTTTCAGGTTTCCTACTTAGACCTATTACTTCTGGACTCATCAGTACTAAATCCACCACACCATGTCCTGCAGCAGACAGGGAAGCTCTATTACCGGTAGTCAAAACTGTGCAATGCAGTCTATCAACATCAACGACATACTATATACAGAAAGATGTTCGAAAAGAGCTAGTAACATTATGAGGGATCCCACCCACCTTGCTCATGGACTTCTCGTCCCACTCACATCAGGGAGGAGGTTACATAGTATCCATGCAAGAACCACCAGACTCAAAAGCGGTTACTTTTCCCAAACAGTAAGGCTGAGCAACACCTCTACCCTCTACCTCATCCCTCCACACTCTCCTAAACTATATCATTTCCTGTCAGTCACCTTTGATTCAGACACTCCTAGGCTTAGCATCACTTTATGGACATACAATCAATCTATATACAGTATATAAGCTATCTTATGCATTAATACTTATTCTGTTTTTTTATTACTGTTATTTATCCTATTGTTTTTTGTGTTGCGTCAGATCTAGAGTGGCAATTATTTCTTTCTCCTTTACAACTGTCTATTGGAAATAACATTAAACAATCTTGAATCTTAATTTATCTGACTTCATGAAATGCAGCCAAAGATGCTCACAGAGCATGACAATTTTTGTCAATGGACTCATCTCAGACCTGGGTAAAAGGCAAAGCAATGACACTCCTGTACTCTCCCTGTCTCCTTCTATCCTTCCTGCACTCAGGGCTCATGTCATCTTCCTTTTCTTCCATCCCAGCTTCTTTTTAGACCATAAGACATAGCAGCAGAATTAGGCCATTTGGCCCATCGAGGTTGCTCTGCCACTTCATCGTGGCTGATCCAATTTTCCTCTCAGCCTCAATCACCTGCCTGCTCTCCATATCCCTTCATGTCCTGACCAATGAAGAATCTATCAACCTCTGTCTTAAATATACATAAAGACTAGGCCTCCATAGCTGCCTATGGCAAAGAATTCCACAGATTCACCACTCTCTGGCTAAAGAAAGTCCTCCTCATCTCCATCCTAAAAGGACTCTCCTCTATCCTGAGGATGTGTCCTATGATCTTAGAAACATCACAGGAAACATTCCCTCCACATCCACTGTATCAAGTCTTTCACCATCCAATAGGTTTCAATTAGGTCACCTCTCATTCTTCAGAATTCCAGTAAATTCAGGCCCAGAGCCATCAAATGCTCATCATATGACAAGCCATTCAACCCTGGAATAATTTTTTGAACTTCCTTTGAACACTCTCCACTTTCAGCACATCCTTTCTAAGATAAGGGGCCCAAAACTGCTTACAATACTCCAAGTGAGGCCTCACTAGTGCTTTATAAAGTTTCAACATTACACCTTGCTTTTATATTCTAGTCCTCTTAAAATGAAGGCTAACATTGCATTTGCCTTCCTCACCACAGATTTAAACATTAAGGATCTTTGGTTTATTAAACCAGACTGCCAGGGAAGAGACTGATTAATACATAACATCACTAATATAGAATTCTATCAGATGATAAATCAAAATGTTCCATTCCTACCTCTAACTAGCATGTTGAAGTAACCTACAGGGAATCCCGCACAAGGACTCCCAAGTCCCCATGCATCTCAGGTTTTTTTTTGTATTTTCTGTCCATTTAGGTAATAGTCAACCCTTTCATTTCTTCTACCAAAATGCATGACCATACACCTCCTGACACTTTATTTCCTTGCCCTTTCTCTTAATCTGTTTAAGTTCTTCTGTAGCCACTCTACTTTCTCAAAACTACCTGCCCTCACCTATCTTCGTACCATCTGCAAACTTTGCAACAAATCCATTAATTCCATCATCCAAATCATTAACATATAATGTAAAAAGAATCATCCCAGCACAGACCCACATGGAACACCACTGATCACTGGCAGCCGAACAGAAAATAATCCCTTTATTCCCACTCTTTGCCTCCTGCCAATCAGCCACTGTTTTATCCATGCTACAATCTGAACTCCCTATGCAGAACCTTGTCACTCGTCCATGTGATTGGTACCTACATTGCCAATAACTTCTAGCTGTTCACCTTCCCACTAAGAATGCTGAGGACTCAATGTGAGATATCCCAGACCCTGGCATTCAAGAGGCAACATACTATCCGGGAATCTCATTCTTGCCCATAAAACCATCAAGTAACAATTCCCCTAACACCTCTTCTCCCCCCTTCCGTGAGTCACAGAAGTGGACTCAGTGCCAGAAACCCAACTACTGTGACTTTCCTCTGTTAGGAAATCTCCCCCACTCCCCACACCAACAGTATCCAAAGTTATACACCTGTTGTTGAGGGCAAAGGCCTTAGAGTTATTCTGCAGTTGGCTCCTTAACCCCTTTCCCCTTCTTGACTGTCACTCTTTTCCTGTCTTTCTCTCTCCCCCTCTTTCTCCCCCTCAACCATCACCCTTCCCCCTCCAGATCTTGTTACCCTAAAAATTACAAGGCATAAAAAGTCAGAACTTTTTGATATTGTCAGAGTATCTGTTTAAACCTACTTGACATTCCTTAAGACTAAAGTGAGCCACAAACACAGTGAGGTTGGAAAGCAGTAGTCTGACAGAGAAAAACAATCCAGCTGGTTTCCTGAATTCATGGAGTAATGTGGGTGAATTTTGTAACATTTTATTTATTACTTCCATTAAATGGGGCCTGTGTGAACCACCAAGTTAGTTCAAGATTCAATTTCCTCAAAATGGCCCAAAGTAGCTTGAAATATTTATTTCACCAATATTGTACTAATTTATTCTTCTATTATATTTCTACATTTTGTTAATAAAAAAATTACTAAACTAATCTGACCTTTGTAGGAACTTAACTAGCTGCTTCTAACAGCAAACGCCAAAGCAGCTCTAATTTTGCACTTCAACAAATATTTGAGAAGCATTTCTGCCAACAACTTATTTTTCTTGCCAAAGTTGGCAAAAACACAGAAAAACATCAATTCCTAATGGTTTCAAGTATTTATTCATAAAATAGCAATTTCACGTAAATTAAATTCTACTTGAACGTTTGCTTGTTTTGAGAAGACTTCAGATCAATTTATCACATAAAACCAAAGCTTTTATGAACTGAAACCCTGATAATATATTACAAGCTTAAAATGATCATTTGAGAAAAAAAACGATTTCACAATAAAACTTATTAGATCAATTTGCTCAATATTATCCTCTTATCCATATCTAAAACAAATCATATTTGTAATTATTAAGAGGCAACACGAGTGAATCTGTAGATGCTGGAAATAAATAAAAACACAAAATGCTGGCAGAACTCAGCAGGCCAGACAGCATTTTGTGTTTTTATTTTTAATTATTAACTTTATTTTACATTTTTATCTGTGTTAGCTAAAATTTGAACAGAGACTGGTTTATCCAGCTATACAAATTTTACTGCATTATGAATGCAGACTAACTAAAAATGACAGTCCCATAGCAGTATGACATTTCCATTTCAGATCCTCGTTATTTTATGTTTTTTGCTCATTAATTTGTCACCATCACTGTAGCTATTTTAATATACCATATCTAAAAGACACATTCAATTCTCCTGTAGAAATATTTCAAAGGAACATGGACCATTTTGTCCAGGACAATAAGATCTTAGTAGGATAACTCTGGATCTAACAAGATAAAATAACTGTTGTACCTTCATCCTTTGAACACACTACCATTCTCTCAAACATCCACTGCCCTGTAATAATTAAAATAATTCCCTCCCCCTCAATGAAATTGCAAGTCTCCAATGCCCTTCTTCCACCTCAACTGGAGTCACATCTTTCAGCAAGAAAAATGTGTGTAGTTGTTAGAAGTCAATGATATCAGCCCCAAGAGATGATTGAAACCAGAACATCTCAGCTGATCGGGCAATTGTGGAAAGAGGAACAGTTAGGGTTCCTTAGGGAACCTGGACCAACAACCTTCAGCTCTTTCATTGTTTATCTTTCTGAAGGTGGAAATTTGAATGTATGAATGTATGCTGGTGACTGCCACGTTCAGTTTTGTTCACTATTCCGCAGAAAATGCAGCAGGTTCCATAATGGCCGATAAGTGGCAAATAACATTTATACCAGAGAATTTCCAAATAATGACCATCTGTGACAATACCCACCAATTAGTGAAAGACCTCACTAGAATTTACTAGTATACTGGTCCTGAGTGAGATAAAGAAGCTGGAACTCCTAAAGTACTGGAAACAATGAATAACTCTATATCTTAGCTATTATTTATAAGAGGCAGTTGGGGAAAAAGTCCAAAAAAAAACAAGTTTCTGGGATTTATAGCTATAATATGATTGAAAAATTGGTTTAGACTTTTACTTTAACACCCATATGAACTAGTGCTACTTAACTTACACAATTTATACACAATTACAACAAAGAAAATATTCAACAAAATTATATTGCAGAATTTTCATAATCTTATCATATTCTCATTGTTGTCTAGTTCTGAAATTCATTTTTGAAGCATTGATTGTTCAATCATGTTAAAATTAGATTTTCCATGTTAACAATGTTAACATCTGGACATTCAAATGATCTCTTTTGTTGTTTGATTTTATCATTCTGATGTCTTGATAATTTCATTCTCTGCTAAATTATTATTTATAAATATACTTAATGTGAACAAATTTTTAAAATCCTTTCAGATTTTAAGTATACATAATTTAAAAGCTTATGAAAAAGAAATCTCATCAAACTGAAATGTAATTTATATCTCTGCCAAACACATTTCAATGTAACCAACTGCACAGTAAAAGCTGAACTCAGCATCAGCAAATAAATATACAAATATGAATCTTTATTTTTTGTCAGATACCACAGAAATAATTGTTCAAAGTTCAAACAGGACAACTGCCAAAAATAACTTGATCAAAACATAAAAGAAGTGTATATTAATTGTCCTTACCTTGGATCCTGCAGAACCCATCTGCCTCATTGCTCAGTTGGATTTTCATTGCTGTTGAACTTTCAGTTTTGTCTGTGTCCCTTGTGATTTTGTATTATGACACTGATTAGAATTCACCACGTCTACAAAATCACCACAAATTCCGTTTTCAAACTGTTACAGTTAAAGTCTGTTATGTAGACTCCAAGGAATGGTCATGAATCTTCTTGAATTATATTACAGGTACACACAATGTCTATAATCATGTTCACTGTGAAAAGAAAATAAAAGATCACATTCAAATATAAGTTATTAATAATGTTTTAACCATCTGCTTCATAGTACATTGTACAAGATACATTATATTATAAAATTACCATTAAATCAAGGTGGACAATGAATTTTGTTACAAATTTAAAATATGTGCTCTATTATAATATTTTATATATAATTATGTATACCTACAAGAAACATGTTGTTATAAAAATTAATAAATATGAGCAAAAATAGACCTCGCATAACTTCAAGTCTTCCTGATATTCTATAAAATTAGGGATGTTCTTGTCTTACAGCAATTTTACCACTGGTTTCTCACAATCAGTTGATTTCTTTTGGAAGTAAAATTCTATCAACTACAATAACAGAAATTGCTCGAAATAGCAAGTGAGACCACACCTAAAGACTCTTGGAACTGAAGCACTGACTGTTTCTTTTTCCACATGCAGCCTGACCTACTTCTGGCATCTGCAGTTTTTAACTGATTTTCTATCAATTAATCAAAATCTCAATTACCAGAGCCTTTTGATGAAGACCACAACAATGCAAAGTTGATTCATCAACATGTTTCTTGGGATGGAGATTTTAGGAGAGGAGAAGGCAGATAAGGCTGAGAAGAAATCTAATTAAAATATACAAAGTTATGAGAAGAACAGATAAGAGTAGGTAGCAAGAATCAATCACCTTAGTAGAGATGTCTACAATCAGAGGGTACAGGTTTAAGATAAGGGAAAGGAGCTTTAAACAGGATTGAATACAGTAATACTTCTTTTTACCAAGGGGGAAACTGAAACCTGCAATATACTACCTAAGTAGTAGAAGCAGCATTGTCACAACATTTAAGAAATACTTGCATAAGCACTTGTCGCACTATGGTATACAAATCATGGTAAACGGTAGGCACTTACAGAGGTATGGGCATCTTTTAATAGATTTTGTTTCTTCCCTCTCACCATATAACCATATAACAATCACAGCACGGAAACAGGCCATCTTGGCCCTCCTAGTCCGTGCCGAACCCTTAATCTCACCTAGTCCCACCTACCCGCACTCAGCCCATAACCCTCCACTCCTTTCCTGTCCATATACCTATCCAATTTTACCTTAAATGACACAACTGAACTGGCCTCTACTACTTCTACAGGAAGCTCATTCCACACAGCTATCACTCTTTGAGTAAAGAAATACCCCCTCGTGTTTCCCTTAAACTTCTGCCCCCTAACTCTCAAATCATGTCCTCTAGTTTGAATCTCCCCTACTCTCAATGGAAACAGCCTGTTCATGTCAACTCTATCTATCCCTCTCAAAATTTTAAATACCTCGATTAAATCCCCCCTCAACCTTCTACGCTCCAATGAATAGAGACCTAACTTGTTCAACCTTTCTCCGTAACTTAATTGCTGAAACCCAGGTAACATCCTAGTAAATCGTCTCTGCACTCTCTCTAATTTATTGATATCTTTCCTATAATTCGGTGACCAGAACTGCACACAATATTCCAAATTTGGCCTTACCAATGCCTTGTACAACTTTAGCATTACATCCCAACTTCTGTACTCAATGCTTTGATTTATAAAGGTCAGCGTTCCAAAAGCCCTCTTCACCACCCTATCTACATGAGACTCCACTTTCAGGGAACTATGCACAGTTATTCCTAGATCTCTCTGTTCCTCAGCATTCCTCAATGCCCTACCATTTACTCTGTATGTTCTATTTGGATTATTCCTGCCAAAATGTAGAACCTCACACTTCTCAGCATTAAACTCCATCTGCCAACGTTCAGCCCATTCTTCTAACCGGCATAAATCTCCCTGCAAGCTTTGAAAATCCACCTCATTATCCACAACACCTCCTACCTTAGTATCATCGGCATACTTACTAATCCAATTTACCACCCCATCATCCAGATCATTTATGTATATTACAAACAACATTGGGCCCAAAACAGATCCCTGAGGCACCCCGCTAGTCACCGGCCTCCATCCCGATAAACAATTATCCACCACTACTCTCTGGCATCTCCCATCTAGCCACTGTTGAATCCATTTTATTACTCCAGCATTAATACCTAACGACTGAACCTTCTTAACTAACCTTCCATGTGGAACTTTGTCAAAGGCTTTGCTGAAGTCCATATAGACTACATCCACTGCCTTACCCTCGTCAACATTCCTCGTAACTTCTTCAAAAAATTCAATAAGGTTTGTCAAACATGACCTTCCACGCACAAATCCATGCTGGCTACTTCTAATCAGATCCCGTCTATCCAGATAATTATAAATACTATCTCTAAGAATACTTTCCATTAATTTACCCACCACTGATGTCAAACTGATAGGTCTATAATTGCTAGGCTTCCTTCTAGAACCCTTTTTAAACAATGGAACCACATGAGCAATACGCCAATCCTCCGGCACAATCCCCGTTTCTAATGACATATTAAAGATCTCCGGCAGAGCTCCTGCTATTTCTACACAAACTTCCCTCAAGGTCCTGGGGAATATCCTGTCAGGATCCGGAGATTTATCCACTTTAAAATTTCTTAAAAGCGCCAGTACTTCCACCTCTTTAATTGTGTTTACTACAAATATCTGCTATCTCCTTACACATTTGCTCTTCCAACTCACGCGCCCCATTAGGTGGCCTATAATACACTCCTATCAGTGTTACTGCACCTTTCCCATTCTTCAATTCCACCCAAATGGCCTCCCTAGAGGAGCTCTCTAATCTATCCTTCCAAAGCACCACCATAAGATTTTCTCACATGGGCATTATAAATGTAGTGGGCATGTTTACTAGAGCTGTGGGGGTAATTTAATCTAATTTGGCAGGGAGATGGGAAATGAGGTGATAGGGCTGAAGATGGGCACTAGGCGCAGTGTACAATGAAAGTGTGTGGAAGGACAGGCAGATGGTAGGGCAAGATTCCAGTCAGTGTTATGAGTTAAAGTGTAATGGGAGGCAAAATCAAAAAGGGTGATGCATACAGGACTGTAAGTATTACATCTGACTGCAGGCAGTATGTAGAATAAGGTAGATGATCTTTAGCACAGTCAGAGATTGACAGATATGATGTGAGCATTTTTAAGTCATGGCTGAAAGGAGATCATTTTTAGGAACTAACACCCAAGAATATACATTGTATCAAAAAGACAGACAGGTAGGCAGAGGGGGTGAGGTGGCTCTGTTGGTAAAAATAAAATGAAAACAACTTCTCAGAAAGAGATGACATAAGGGCAGAAGATGTATAGTTAAGAAACTGCAAGGGTAAAAAAGCCCTGATGGGAGTTATATACAAATCTCTGAAAAGTAGACAGGATACAAATTACAATGGGAGACTAAAAAAGAGCATGTAGAAAGGGCAATGTTGCGATAATCATAGTGGATTTCAACATGCAGGTAAGTTGGGAAAATCAGGTTGGTGCTGGATTCCAGGCGAGTAAATTTGTAGAATGCTTACGGAGTGGCTTTTTGGAGCTCTTAAAGTTGAGCCCACTGGGGAAACGGCAATTCTGGACTGGGTGTCTTTAATAACCCCAATTTGATTAAAAATTATAGGGCAAAAGAACACTTAGGAAGCAGTGACCATAATATGAGAGAATTCAATCTGCAGTTTGAGAAAAAGGTAAAATTGAACATATTAGTATTACAGTGTAAAGGAGTAAAAGAAAGCATGAAAGAGAAGCTGGCCAAAGCTGATTAGAAGGGGGCACTAGCAGGGATGACAGCAATATAGCAGTGGCTGGTGTTTCTGGGGGAAATTCAGAAGTCACAGGAAAGATGCATCCCAAAGATGAAGAAGTATTCTAAAAGGAGCACAAAAGTTAAAGAGAGAGCATATAACAAAAATTAACCAACCAAAGGCATAAAGCCATAAAGAGAAAATAGATGAAATCTGAAGGTAAGCTAGCCAATAATATAAAAGGAGATATAATATATTTTTCAGATATATAAAGAGTAAAACAGAGACGGGAGTGGATATCGGACCGCTGGAGAGGTAGCAATGGCAGGAACAAAGAAATGACAGACGAACAAAAAGTACTTTGCATCAGCTTTCACTGCGGACGTCACAAGCAGAATGCCAGAAATGTGTGAGTGTCCGGGAGCAGAAGTGTCATTGCTATTAACCTGGAGAAGCTGAAAAGTCTCAAGGTAGATAAGTCACCTCTACCAGATGGACTACACCCCAAGGTTCTGAAAGAAATAGCTGAAGAGATTGTGGAAGCATTAGTACTTTCAAGAATTGCTAGTTTTTGGCATGGTTCCGGAGTACTGGAAAATTGCAAATGTTATTCCACTCTTTAACAAGGGAGGGAGGCAGAAGAAAGAAAATTAGAGGCCAGTTAGCTTGACTTCAGTGGTTGAAAAAATGTTGGAGTCTATTATTAAGGATGAGGTTTCGGGGTACTTGAAGGCACAAGATAAAATAAATCATAATCAGCAGGGTTTCCTAAAGGAGAAATCTTGCCTGACAGATATGTTGAAATTCTTTGAGTAAATAATACACAGGATAGACAAAAGAGTGTCAGTGGATGTTGTTTATTTGGATTTTCAAAAGGCCTTTAACAAAGTGCTACACATGAGGCTGCTTATCAAGATAAAAGCCCATGGTATTATAGTAAAAATATTAATATGGATAGATTGGCTAACTGGCAGGAAGCAAAGAGCAGGAAGAAAGGGGGCCTTTTCTGGTTAGCTGCTTATGACACAAAGAAACATGGAGGTAGAGATAGTGCTGAGGAAGTAGGGAATCTACAGAAGGAGAGATTGGGAGAATCGGGAAAGAAATGGCAGATAGAATATAGTGCAGGTAAATGTATGACCATGCACTTTGATAGAAGGAATAAAGGCATTGATTATTTTATAAACAGGAGAAAATTCAAAAATCAGAGGGGCAAAGGAACTCGGGAGTCCTTATGCAAGATTCTCTGAAGTTTAACTTGCAGACTGAGTAGGTGATAAGGAAGACAACTTCAATGTTAGCATTCATTTCAAGAGGGTTAGAATATAAGATCAAGAATGTGATGCTGAAGCTTCATAAAGCATTCTTCAGACTGCACTTGGGAGTATTGTGAAAAGGTGTGTTGGCATTGGTCCAGAAGTGGTTCACAAGAATAGTTCCAGGAATGAAACAGTTAATGTATCAGGAGCATTTGATGACTCTGAACCTGTACTCATTAGAGTTTCGAAGAATGGGGAGGGATCTCACTGAAGCCTTATCGAATGTTGAAAAGCCTAGACAGAGTGGATGTGGAGGGGATGTTTCTTATTGTATGCGCCTAGAACCAGAAGGCATAGTCTCAGAATTAAGGGATATCCATTTAGAACAGATGAAGAAACATTTCTTTAGCCAAATGGTAGTGAATCTGTGGAATTCATTTTCATGGCCAACTTTTCAGGCCAAGTCACTGGGTATATTAAAAGCAGAGGTTGGTAAGTTTTTGATTAATCAGGGTGTCAAATGTTATGGGGAGAAGGTAGGAGAATGGGGTTGAGAGAAGTAATAAATCAGCCATTGATGGAATAGTGGAGCAGACTCAAATGGACCAAATGACATAATTCTACTCCTATGTCTTATGGATGTGGTGAGCCAAAGTCTGCTTCAATGTTGAATGACTCTCAGATATATACTCCCCCGTACTTGCATAAATACAGCTAGTTGGGATTTACATTGCTATACTGGAAGGCTTGACACAAATCCCTGCCCGCATGGTGATGCAGTGGGAATCTATGCACTGGGAACCTGGTGTGAATCGTTGCTTTCCGCTTATGCCCTTGCAGCAATGAATGGCTCATTGTTCGGGGTGGACAGGCTGCCTACATGCATTGGAATCCAGTAGTAAGGACAAACATTGTACTGCTCAGTACTTCCAGATACAAAATTCCAGATAGCTTTTGAACTGACTTGATAATTTCAGGCCACTTCAGAGATCAGGCAGGATGTAGATATAGCAGAAACTGAGCACTTAAGGTGTCTAACCTGAAAGAGATTGCTAATTGCCGACTTCAAGCAGCAGTAAGGGCATTACATTTTGGCAGATCTGCACGGGCAAGGGGTGATGGGTTAGCCAACTATCAGCGTGAAGCTTGAAAGAACAATGAGTGGCAAATACTTAACATTGTCATGGGGACAGCAAGGGAAATCCAAGATCACCGTTTGGAGAGAAATGCGTTGCAAGCACAGCAGTTAAGTAGGAAAGGTTGGGTATTTCTACTTTAGTTTACCATTTTCATTTTCTCAAGTAAAAGTAAATGCAGAGACTTAGTGATAGTGTTTGAAGTAGAATAAAATTAGTGCAGAAAATTAAAAAGAAGCAACAGAAGAGCTTAATTGAAGTCACTTTATACTTATTCAGGCTACACATATCTCAAAGACTGCTGTATGGCAATGAACACAATTAAGAAGGGAACATCAGCCTCCATTACATTCTACAGGAAAGGCTGTAGTCAATGGCCCACATTCACCAATCAGGATGGAAACCTAAGTTACACATCTCAGCACAAATGGCCACACCACATACTCCACACCACCAATGCCAGCCCTCACTCTCGGCCTATTCACAACAATCTACAGCTGACACAATGCTCTGAGAGCAACAGTGGAGGGCAGGGATTCCTGGCAGGTTCCCAACATTAGCAACACACTGCAATGAGGAAAACAAGAAGGGCACAGTTTGTTCCAGGTTCCCTACACAGGAAAGTACAGCAAAGAGCATGGTGCTTAGCATTAGATTATCTCTCTAAATATAATTACATAATGACTCCTTTTATCATTGATTCTATCAGCACCCACATTCATAGAATTGTACACTAAGCTAGGTACCAGTGTACTCTGATTTTCCATTTTTCCCTCCTGATCAATTTTTGAAATCTGTTGCATGTTTCTGAATAGCAGAGAATCAATTAATTTAAAGTTATTCATGGCTTTCATTGCTACATGATCATTAGCTTCCTCTCACTGTTAAATTATGTCTCTTGATTTAATCCAATACTTCCCATTATTCCTTGACGGTCAGTTTCCTGAGGATTACTTATTTCTCAATAAAATTTATATTTATTGAGATTTTTTTAAGAAGTTTTGAGAACAATTACTGGTTTGTTGATTTAATGTCATGGTAATAAATCTAATTTCCTTATCTACTCTAGCTATCTGAACCCTCATACTTACAGAAATGTTAAGTTCAACAATCTAGTTGTGACTAAGTATGTCATTCACTGATTCAGTGATAGTTGCTCTTCCCTACAGGATTCCTTATTATATTACAAAACAGCCAAGTCTCATTACAAAAGATGAAATCTAAAATAGTCTATTCCCTGGTTGGTTCCATGATGAATTATTCCTAGGAATGCTCCTGAATTCATTATATGAACTCATTCTTCAAATTGCTTTTATCCAATTTATGTAAAAAACTTAACCCCCCCCCCAACACATACAGAAATTTGATTTACCTAATAAAAGTTGCTCCTATTTTATGAACAGTGTTTCTACAAGTGTAGCTGATTTTTTTTATATATGTGTGCAAAACTGTGCAATGAACTTTTCTCAGGCAGGGTTGATTTTTATCCCTTGTTGCATTATACCTCCACCCAAACAGATTTTACTCTCACAAGATCTAAATTGGGATACTCTTGTTATTGCTCTTTATATCTGCAAGTGGGATTAGTTTACTGCACACGATGATCTGCATGGACGAGTTGGCCCAAAATGCTTGTTTCCATGGTGTATTACTGTATGACTATGGTATACTTCAGCACACCCATTTCTTATCCCAATCCTTTCCTTTCTGCCTACTAAACCCTCCATACCACCCCATGTTGATTTTTTTCCCATCTTCTGTCAGTCTCTCATTTATAAATGACCCATGATTTTCTTTATATATTGTGGCGACCCACTTTCTGTGCAGGCGAACTGGCTCACAAATAGCCAGCAAGCAGGGGGAGACTTTGGTAATGCACCTCTGACGTCATTTCCGCCTGAAGAGGGCAAGCGCTAGGGATTAAATGCCAGCGCCGCAAAGTTTGAATAAACTAGTCTCGAAACGACTTACCGACTGCGTGACGTTATTTCAGCGCTGTGTGTAGCATAACGTTACATTGGTGACCCTGACGTTCCAAACGGGATTTGGACCAAAGATGACTGACTCTTCATCTGTTCACGTAGTTTCGCTACAACTGCCGACTTTCTGGACGCTGTGACCACATGTGTGTTTTAGCCAAGCAGAAGCCCAGTTCCAGATTCGGCAGATATCTTCTGATTCCACATGTTACTATCACGTGGTGAGCGCCCTTGACCAGGAGATGGCCGCCCAGGTTGCGGAATTCATACAGTCATCCCTGGAAGAAGGCAAATATGAAGCATTCAAAGTGCTGCTCATTGGGACCTTTGGCCTCTCACGGCATGAGCGGGGTGCCCGCCTGCTTCACCTGGATGGTTTGGGAGACAGACTGCCTTCAGCATTGAGGAACGAGATGCTGGCCCTAGCTGACAGACCCAAGCCCTGCCTCATGTTCGAGCAAGCGTTCTTAGAGCAACTGCCCGAGGACATACATCTGCTACTGGCCGACGCAGATTTCAGTGACCCCCGGAAGGTGGCAGCCTGGGCAGACCTGCTGTGGAAAGCCAAGTGGGAGAGCGTGGTGCCCGTCGATCAGATTACCAGGCCACGCGGCCAACAGCGGACCAGACCAGGCCCGGCAGGGGAGCGCACATGACACAGAGACAGGAGTGAGGAGGCCAGTGAACAGTGGTGTTTCTACCACCAGCGGTGGGGCACAAAAGCCCGCCATTGTCGCCCGCCCTGCAAGGGCCAGGGCCATCTGCCGCTAATGACTATGGTGGCTGGCCACCAGGACAGCCTCTTGTACGTCTGGGACAAACAGTTGGGATGCTGCCTCTTGGTCAACACGGGAGCGGAAATCAGTGTCTTGCCCCCAACGGGGTACGACACCCACAACAGGAAGCCAGGACCCACCCTGAGGGCTGCAAACGGCAGCACGATATGGACCTACGGCACCCACACAGTGCAGCTGCAGTTCGGCGCCAGCCGGTTCACATGGGACTTCACACTGGCCGCCGTGGCCCAACCACTCCTGGGGGCAGACTTCTTGCGAGCTCACAGCCTGCTGGTCGACTTGCAAGGGAAAAGACTGGTACATGCCAAGACTTTCCAGACGTTCTCCCTGGGTGAAGCCAAGTTGCCGGCCCCACACCTGGACTCCATCACGCTGTCAGACAACAAATTCACCAGAATCCTGGCGAACTTTCCGTCGATTCTGGCACCACAGTTCACGGCAGCCATGCCCAGACACGGGATTCAGCACCACATCCCAACCAAGGGACCACCCCTCCACGCCCGCGCACGAAGGCTCCCCCCGGAAAAGCTCCGTCTGGCGAAGGAGGAGTTCAAGAGGATGGAGGAATTGGGGATCATACGGAGGTCTGATAGCCCATGGGCCTCCCCCCTGCACATGGTGCCCAAAGCAGCTGGGGGTTGGAGACCATGCAGACACAGACTGAACGAGGCTACAACTGCAGACCACTACCCCGTGCCACACATACAGGACTTTGCAGCAAACCTGCAAGGGGCAAGAATATTTTCCAAAGTAGACCTCGTCCGGGGATACCATCAAATCCTGGTGCACCCTGAAGACATCCCCAAAACAGCACTTATCACCCCGTTCGGCCTGAAGAATGCCACACAGACGTTCCTGCAGCTAATGGATGTGGTGGGACATGACCTGGACTGCATTCATCTATTTGGATGACATCCTTATAGCCAGCAGTAGTCGCCAGGAGCATCTGTCCCACCTCCGCCAGCTCTACTCCCGCTTGAGTGATTTCAGCCTCACGATCAACCCAGCCAAATGTCAGTTCAGTCTCGATACCAACGACTTCCCGGACCACAGGAATACCAAAGACGGATCAACACCTCTGCCCGCCAAGGTAGACGCGATCCGCCACTTTGCCCGGCCCAACACAGTCAAAGGCCTCTAGGAGTTTGTTGGTATGGTGAACTTCTACTACCATTTCCTCCGCTCAGCAGCCCGTATCAAGCGCCCTTTGTACACCCTGATGGCGGGTAAAGGCAAGGACAATACTTGGGACGAGGAGGCCGTAGCTGCTTTCGTTAAAGCCAAGGAAGCCTTGGAAGATGCTGCGATGCTGGTGCACCCCAGAACGGACGTTCCAACCGCACTCACGATGGATGCATCCAACACAGCAGTCGGTGGGGTGCTGGAGCAGTTCATCGAGGGGCGCTGGGAACCCCTGGCGTTCTTCAGCAGAACCTACGACCACCCGAACTCAAGTACAGTGCTTTCAACCAGAAGCTGTTGGCACTGTATCTGGCAATCCAGCATTTCAGGTACTTCTTAGAAAGCAGGCCGTTCATCATGTTCACAGACCACAAACCATTGACCTTCGTGTTCACGAAGGTGTCCGATCCCTGGTCGGCTCACCAGCAGCGACATCTGTCCTACATCTCTAATTACACGACGGACATCCAGCATGTCTCGGGAAAGGACAACGTCATGGCGGATGCACTCTCCAGACCAGCTGTCCAGGCCCTGTCCCTGGGGGTGGACTATGCAGCACTGGCGGAGGTGCAGCAGGCAGACGACAAGATGCCCAGCTACAGGACCGCTGTCTCGGGTTTGCAGCTGCAGGACTTTCTCGTAGGCCCAGGTGAGAGGACCCTCCTGTGTGACGTGGCTACCGGACAACCTCGCCCCATCATCCCGGCAGCCTGGAGGAAGCGAGTTTTCAACTCCATACACGGTTTGGCGCACCCATCTATCAGGACAACCGTCCGGCTATTCTCCAGCAAGTTCACGTGGCATGGACTTCGCAAGCAGGTCACTGAATGGGCCAGAACGTGCGCACATTGCCAAACAGCCAAGGTGCAGCGGCACACTAAAGCCCTGCCGCAGCAGTTCAAACCCACCCACTGGAGGTTCGACCACATTCATGTGGATATCGTGGGCCCCCTACCAGTGTCCCGAGGAGCACGGTACCTCCTAACTATGGTAGACCGATTCACGAGGTAGCCAGAGGCGGTCCTACTCACCGACACATCTGCTGATTCCTGCGCCCAAGCACTGATTACAACCTGGGTAGCATGCTTCAGGGTACCGGCCCACATTACCTCTGACAGAGGCGCCCAGTTCATCTCCAGCCTGTGGTCGGCTGTGGCCAGCCTGTTGGGAATGCAGCTACACCATACTACTGCCTACTACCCACAGTCGAACAGATTAGTGGAACGCTTCCACTGTCACTTGAAGTCGGCTCTCATGGCCCGCCTGAGAGGACCTAACTGCTTGGATGAGCTTCCCTGGGTCCTGCTTGGAATTCGCACAGTGCCCAAAGAGGATCTGCATGCCTCGTCGGCCAAGTTGGTGTACGGCGCGGCCCTGGCCGTCCCGGAAGAGTTCATACCAGCCCCAAGGGGGCAAGAGGAAGAACCCGCAGCAGTCCTGGTCAGACTACGCGAAAGGCTCGGCCCCCGTACCGACTTCACAGCACAGACGGACCCTGACCCATGTACCCAAAGACCTGTGTTTGTACAAAGGGGCGGACACCAGGCACCACTACAGCAGCCGTACAAGGGGCTGTTTAAGGTGATCAACAACAACGGGTCCACGAACGTTCTGGACATTGGGGGGAGAGAGGAGGTTTTCACGGTGGACTGACTCAAACCAGCCCATGTGGACTTAGCGTAGCCAGTCGAGGTTCGGGCACCGCGGCACAGAGGCTGATCCAGACTGTGGACATTGGGGGGCGTATCGCCGGTTCTGGGGGGGGGGGGTAGTTATGTGGCGACCCACTTTCTGCGCAGGCGAACCAGCTCACAAATAGCCAGCGCGCGGGGAGAGACTTTGGTAATGCACCTCTGACACCATTTCCGCCCGGAGAGGGCGGGCGCTAGGGATTAAATGCCAGCGCCGCAAAGTTTGAATAAACTAGTCTCAAAACGACTTACCAACTGCGTGACGTTATTTCAGCGCTGTGTGTAGCACATTGCTACAATATCATGTTGAAACTACAGCGAGCCATCAGTTTTCCACACCATAAGCTCTACCTTACACCCTGTGGTGTATTTAATATTTCAGAAATATTTCAGTAATCATGCATATGCTGTTTGGTTAAGCATTCTTTGTTGTTTATATAACTAATTATGGTTATATGTAAAAATAAGGGAATTGCATATGTCATGACACTACCATGGAATATCTGTGTACCTCACTTAAAGTAAAAAAACAAAGTACACAACTTATCTCCCGGGTCGCTTGTTTTCCATTGAATTAGTTTAGCATCTTGAAGTTACAAAACTTAACAAGTAGTTTTAAAATAAACTCAAGATGACTATCGACCTGTTGAATGAGATGTTTGAATTAAAAATAAAGTGCAGCAAGGAACGGTGAGTAAAAAAAAAACAGTGCAGCACATGCAGAGACAATCAAGATTTAAAAAAGGGAGTAAATGGAAGAATTCTTGCATTTATAGACAGTGAGTACTGGATGATAATAATCATTAAAAAAAACAGCAGAAATAAAAGAGCAGGCTACATCGGAAAGATTGTTGCATTCATTTGTTAAAAGGATAACTGGCTCATGTATACTAAGCTAATTGAACAGAATTTTGAAACAAATGAAGTAGCCAATGAGAAGCGAGTGCCAATTTTGTTGGGTGCATTGGGTTTAAAGGCATAGTTTGTTTTGAAGTTTGACTGCTCCAAACAAACCAGTAAAAATTAGCTTTGTTGATATTAAAATAATGCAAGAATTAAAACCATTACTGATTATACAACACTTTAGGTTTCATAAGCAGAACCAGAAGTGAGGGGAATCAATTTCAGCATGTGTGGCTGAATTGAAGGGATTGTCTGAGCATTCTCAGTTCATTGATAAAATAAATGATGCACTGAGGGATCGTGGAACTGCAGTCAGGAATAAAAGTGAGCGTGAACAGAATTGAAATGGCTAAACAGAAACTTGCCTCGCCTACCAAATTGTGTTAATGTTGTGGCAGGGGCTCACATACAACAGACCAATGCAGATTTAGAGGTCAAATTTGTAGAAGATCCAACAAAGTAGGGCACATACAAAGAGCGTATCGGGCAGGCAAAAATAAATGGACTGCACAGGGAAGAGAAAAAGCTAAAAAGTCAAGTTACATTTTTAAAAAGAGCATGATGTTGATGAAAAATCTGATAATAGACCATAAGACAAAGGAGCAGAGGTCGGCCATTCGGCCCATCGAGACTGCGCCGCCATTTCATCATGAGCTGATCCAATCTCCCCGTTAGTCCCATTCCTCCGCCTTCTCACCATACCCTTTGATGCCCTGACTACTCAGATACCTATCAATCTCTGCCTTAAATACACCCAATGACTTGGCCTCCACTGCCACCCGTGGTAACAAATTCCATAGATTCACCACCCTCTGGCAAATTTTTTTTTTCACATCTCTGTTCTGAATGGGCGCCCTGCAATCCTCAAGTCATGTCCTCTCGTACTAGACTCCCCCACCATGGGAAACAACTTTGCCACATCCACTCTGTCCATGCCTTTAAACATTCGAAACGTTTCTAGGAGGTCCCCCCCCTCATTCTTCTAAACTCCAAGGAGTACAGTCCAACAGCGGTCAAACGTTTCTCATATATTAACCCTCTCATTCCTGGAATCATTCTAGTGAATCTTCTCTGAACCCTCTCTAATGTCAGCACATCCTTTCTTAAATAAGGAGCCCAAAACTGCACATAGTATTCCAAGTGAGGTCTTGAAGAACTCACTTGGTCAAATGATGAGAGTAACACAGGGCTATGTAGCCTTGAGACTTACAATATGAAAACTAACCATAGACAAGCAATATGGCTTACAGCGAAGTGAATGGCAAATTAATTAAATTGAGTTGGACACTAGCTCGGCCAATTCAATCATTCCCCAAAATAAGCTTGAATAGCATTTCAAAGATTTTGAACTAAAACCTCCAGATAGCAAACTAAGAACTTATATTGGAGAAAAGATAACTCCTGTGGGAATGACATTTGTAATAGTGAAATACAACAATCTACAAGCCACATTAAACTTGTATGTGGTAAAAACAGGAGAATCAGCATTGTTGGTGCATGGTTGCTTGAGACAACAGCTTGATTGAAGATACATCCACTATTTGCATGTCATACCCCTCACCCCCATAATAGAGTCAACTGAAAGCAAATCAAAAAAGGTATCAACCTCGATGCTTCTGGTTAGGAAGCGTATTAGACCAAGGAACAACTATGCTGCTCAGAGTAAGTATGAACATGATGATCTGACTACAACAGATTTTGTAAACAGCATATCTAAGAAAGCTTCTTAAATGTTAATCAGGCAGTTACTTGAGAAATATGGCCTGGTTTTAAACTGGAAGAGAGTTCAAGGAGTTTCAGGAAAGTTGCAAGTATTTGGGTTTGGTGAATACAAAGAACCAGAATTTATTCGGTATACATTAAGGTTACTGCATGAACTTCAAGTGGGAGATAAAGCTGACGGTAAAAGAGGATGCAAAGACCAAAGCCCACCTAGATGGATGGAAGGCCAAAAAGAAAGGAGTCAATAGAGATAAAGAAAACAGAGGATTAGTCTGATTATGTTGTGCATGAGGAAACCACAAGGAGAGATCAGCTCATAAAGGGAGCAAAATAAGAATTAATAATACTCCAGTGAACTAAATACACTAAATAAAGACGAGTTGCTTGAACTTGAAGACAAAAGATGTCCAGAGCTCTCAGAACTACTTCCTGCAGCCTCCGTCAATTCTTACAATCACCAAGGAGAAGGGACCAGAACCTGAGATTGTTCTCATATCCACAAATCACACCTGCCAAGCAGTATGACCTCCCTTCTCATGAAAGATGTTACACCACAAGAGTAAGAAATCCTTAATATTGATGAATTCTTTAGGCCTGAATGGGACAATTTAAAATCTACTATGCTGTGGATGCCTGTATAGTAGTTGTATAAGACCGTACCATATACTGTGTATATAGTTGAGATGCATTCTATATCGAGTTGGTTTATATCTAAGTAGGGAGGAGTGCTGTGTATTTAATATTTCAGTAATATTTGAGTAATCTTGTAAATATATTGTTTGATTAAGCATTCTTTCTTGTGTATGTATTTTTATGTAAAAATCCATGAATTGCATGTATCATGAAGCTACCATGGGGATATGTGCATGTCTCACTTAAAGTTTTCCTTTGAATTAATTTGATGTCTTTAAGTTACAAAACATAACACCCATCATTTCTATTAACTCCTTTTCTATCTTCAAATTATTACATTGCATTGTGATATAATGTACTAGATGAGGATGCTTCTGACACTCATCACTATTAAATTCTATTCAGTTGCTGCTATACTGGAAGGTGAAGCAGACTTCCACACACTTGGTCTTTTCATCACTACTAAATGTAATTGCTTCAGCAACTTTGGAGAAGGAGGCAGAAAATGAAGATGTACTGTCATCAGTTAGTCTTCTAATTCTGGAATAGCCTCCCTAAATAACTCTACTTTTCCATTTCCCCTTCTCATTCAAGATATCTCCATAAAATGTATCTACATGACCAAATGTTAATTCATCCTAATATCTCCTTGTGGTTCAACATCAAATTCTGTTTGATTATATTCCTGTGAAATATTTTTACATTCAAGGCTTTGACAAAATATGTTAATATTACTGTTTGTTTAATGCTATTTGCGCAGCAGCTTTTAAAGATTAAACTCACTGCTTCTATGTCTAATAATACCATCTAAACTGATAGTCTTCTCTGGCCTTGATTTCTCCCTTTAATTTCTAAAATCTGCTTGACCTGTATCTATCCATTATTGACTTTAATGGTAATAATGTTTTATAGAAAAATTAAAGAGCAACAGACATGAACAAGTTTTCAAACGAGAAAATCTGCAGATGTTAGAAATGCGAGCAACACACACAAAATGCTGGAGAAACTCAACAGGCCAGCCATCTTCTATGGAAAAAGGTACAGTCGACGTGTTGGATGTTGGCTGTACTTTTTTCCGTAGATGCTGCCTGGCCTGCTGTGTTCCTCCAGCATTTTGTGTGTGTTGATGAAAAAGTTTACAATGAGTATGAGTATATTTGCACAGATCCAATGTTGGAATAACATTACGTTTCGAATCTACCAGAAATTATCTCTTGTACCTTTTAAACAGTAAAAGACTCTCACACATAAGACTTGCTATTTCATTATTTATTTTAAGGGTGTTTTCAAAGCCACCAATATCAGTTTGAAATCTTACTAAGCAGTTGGAGAAGCTCAACTAAAAAGGCTCAGGGAGCCATTCAGCAGGAGGGTGAGAGAAGAAATGTAGTTGTACATTTGTACAGTACATTCAGAGCAATCCTCTGTCACAAGAATCAGAGAACTCAAGGCTCTGCTGACTGCCTGGTGCCCGGGTTCAAGTTATCTCATCTGACCTGGAATGGCAGGAGAAAGATCCAGTTGTTGTGGTCCATGTGTAGAAACGTAGCAAGAACAAAGAAAGAGGTTTTGATGGGGGAATTTGAGAGGGTGAGGCTAAATTAAATTGCAGAAAAAAAGTTAATAATCTCTGGATTGTTACCTGAGCCATGTGCAAATTGGCACACGGTCGATAAGATCAGAGCTAAAGTGTGGCTCAAAGATTGGTGTGGAAGAAATGAGTTTCTTTTCATTTGAATATTGGGAAAGACAGACAGACAGAGAGACATACTTTATTGATCCCGAGGGAAACAGGGTTTCATTACAGCCGCACCAACCAAAAATAGTGAAGAAATACAACAATATAAAACCATAAATAATTAAATAATAATAAGTTAATCATGCCAAGTGGAAATAAGTCCAGGACCAGCCTATTGGCTCAGGGTGTCTGACACTCTGAGGGAGGAGTTGTAAAGTTTGATGGCCACAGTTAGGAATGACTTCCTATGACGCTCAGTGTTACATCTTGGTGGAATGAGTCTCAGGCTGAATGTACTCCTGTGTCAAACCAGTACATTATGGAGTGGATGGGAGTCATTGTCCAAGATGGCATGCAACTTGGACAGCATCCTCTTTTCAGACACCACAACAGAGTCCAGTTCCACCCCCACAACATCACTGGCCTTACGAATGAGTTTGTTGATTCTGTTAGTGTCTGCTACCCTCAGCCTGCTGCTCCAGCACACAACAGCAAACATGATAGCACTGGCCACCACAGCCTCGTAGAACATCCTCAGCATCGTCCGGCAGATGTTAAAGGAGCTCAGTCTCCTCAGAAAATAGACATGGCTCTGATCCTTCTTGTAGACAACCTCTGTGTTCTTTGACCAGTCCAATTTATTGGTTTAAGGTAGGAGCTGTACTTATGGGAGGGCTCCATCTGAACCATGTTGGGACCAGGGTTCCAGTGAATCGCATAACTAAAGCTATGGCTAGGGAGGGGTGGGTTCAACAGCTTTGAAAAGTAAGGAAAGAGAATGCAAGAGAGGTTACTGAGGTTTCCAGAATAAAGAATAAGACAAAACATTCAGAAAGGAATAAGAATTTAACTTCAGGCAAAACAAGATAAAATTGAAAAGATGGGTAGTGAATGCACAGCTGAATGTGTCATATTTGAATGAACACAGGATACAAAATACGGTAGATGATCTTTCATGCAGTTATGGCACCATGATTTTGTGATCCCTGTCTTGATTGAAAGAAGATCACACTTAGGAGTGCAATATCCAAAGATGTACATCATGTCAAAAGGGCAGGCAGGTAAGGAGAGGGAATGTGGTGACTTTGTTGGTAAAAAGTGAAATCAAATCCTTAGAAAGAAGTGAAAAAGATTAGAAAATAAGATTCTTTGTGGGTAGTGTTAAGATACTTCGAGGATAAAAAGTCCTTGATCTAACCTGCTGCAGGAGATTTCAGTAATCATTTTAGTAGCAATGTACATCTCACCTCAGGCCAATGTCAAATAGGCTCTAGACGAACTGAGCGATGTAATCAACATGCATGAAACAACACATCCTGATGCTTTTCTCATCATTTTAGAGGATTTTAAGCAGGCCAGATTGAGAAAGTCGCTAAATAATTATTATCAACAAATTAATTGTAGTACCGGAGGAAACAGAATACTAGGCAACTGTTACGCTAAAATCAAGAGCAACTACCTTGTAAAAACACTCTTTGTAAAGTCTAAACACCTTGCTGTACTTCTATTCTCTGACTCTAGGCAGAGATTGAAGACTGCAGTACCAGTAGTGAGGATGAAGTATGGACAAGGCAGGCACAAGAGCAGTTATAGAACTGCTTTGAATTGGTGGACCAGACTGAATTCAGGGATTCATCTTCGAGTCTGGATAAGTATGCCACAGTTGTCACCAACTACATTAAAATCTGTGAGGATGAGTGTGTGTCTACAAAAACTTAATGTATATTCCCAAACCAAAAGCCATGAATGAACTAGGAGGTACGTCATCTGCTGAGGGCTAGATCTGTGGTATTTAAGTCTGCTGACCCAGGTTGGTACAAGGAAACCAGCTGTGACTAGTGGAAGGCTATTTCAAGAGCTAAAAAACAATTTTGAGTAAGGTTGGAGGTAGTATCATATACACATCAACTCTGGCAGGGTTTGCAGGCCATTATTTCCTACAAAGCAAAACCCAACATCATGAAGGGTAGTAATGCTTCACTAACAGATGAGCTGAACACCTTTTACTCTCACCTAGAAAGAGAGGATAAAACTACAGTTACAAAGATCTCTTCTGCACCCAGTGACCCTGTAATCTCTATCTCAGAGGCTGATGTCAGGCTATCTTCCAAGACGGTGAACCCGTGCAAAACAGCAAGCCCCGGTGGAGTACCTGGCAAGACTATGAAAACTTGTGCCAACCAACTGGCCCGAGTATTCAAAGACATTTTCAACCTCTCATTGTTTTGATCAGAAGTTTGCAGCAGCTTCAAAAGGTCAATTATACTAGTGCCCAAGAGGTGTAGTGTGAGCTGCCATAACAACTATCAGCCAGTAGTATTCACCTCTATGGTGACAAAATGCTTTGAGAGGTTGGTTATGGCTAGAATCAATTCCTGTCTCAGTAAGGACCTGGACCCACTGCAATTTGCCTTTCACCACAATTGGTCCATGGCAGACGCAATCTGCACGGCTCTCCATGCAACCTTGGATCAAATGGACAATACAAATACCCATGTCAGGATGCTGTTTATTGGCTATAACTCAACATTTCACACCATCATTTCTACAGTCCTGATCCAAAACCATAGAACCTGGGCCTCTGTACCTTCCTCTGCAACTGGATCCTCAACTTCCTAGCCAGAAGACCACATCTCCACCTCACTGACGATCAATCCTGGCGTACCACAGGGATGTATGCTTAGCCCATTACTCTACTCTCTCTACACCCATGACTGTGTGGCTAGGCCATTTATAAGTTTGCCGATGATACCAACCGTTGTTGGTAGAATCTTAGATCATGACGAGAAGTGCACAGGAGTGAGATATACCAGTAGTTGAGTGCTGTCACAGCAACAACCTTGTTCTGAATGTCACTAAGACCAAAGAGATGATTGTGAACTACAGAAAGATTAAGATGGGAGAACATAAACCAATCGCATAGAGAGATCTGAAGTTGTCAGAATGGGCAATTTTGAGTTCCTGGGTGTCAATATCCCAGAGGACCTAACCTAGTCACAACATATTGATGCTATATAAAGAAGGGTATATTTCATTAGGAGTATGAGGAGATTTTATTTGGCGCCTAAAATACCCACGAACTTCTATAGATTTACCTTGAAGTGCATTCTGACTGGCTGCATCACCATCTGGTAAGGGGGTGGGGGGTTGGGCTACTGCACAGGATTGAAGTAAGTTGCAGAAAGTTGTAAAATTAGTCAGCTCCATCATGGGTACTAGCATTGGTCTGTTATTAAGGATCCCCACCACCCAGGATGCTCTCTTCTCATTGTTACCATCAGGAAGGAGGTGCAAAAGCCTGAAGGAACATAGAAATTCAGGAACAGCTTCTTCCACACTGCCATAGGATTTCTAGATGGACATTGAACCCATGAACTCTACCTCACTATATTTTTCTAGTTGAGTTTTTGCACTACTTATTTTAACTTAACTATTTTATATATATATATATAAAATTACTTTTTCTCTATATTTATCATGCATTGCATTGATCTGCAGCTGCGAAGTTAACAAATCTCATTACATATCCCATGATATTATTCTGATGGGATCTTTAGTGGCCAAGATGGGTGTACAAATTATAATGGGTGATAAATGGTCATTGGGAATTTCAATATACAAGTAGATTTGGAAAATCAGGTTGGTGTTGAAATGCAAGAGAAGTAATTTCTAGAATGTCTTTGAGATGACCTCTTGGACCATCTCACAGTTGAGCCCACCGGGAAAATAGCATTTCTGGATTGATTCACTGCACAACAACCAGATTTTATGAGGGAGCTTAAGGTAAAGGAACCCTTAGCGGACACTGAACATAATATGATAGAATTCATCCTGCAGTTTAAGAGGGAGAAGCTAAAATTGAATATATCAGTATTACAGTTGAGCAAAGGTAACTACAGGTGCAAGAGAGGGGAACTGGCCAAAGTTAAATGGCTGCAGTTTCTGGGATCAGTTCATCCCAAAGAAGAAGAGCCATTCTAAAGAGAGACTGAGGCATAAAAGCAAAAGAGAAAGAATACAATATACTGTAAATTCCGGTGTATAAGTCGAGAATTTGGCCCTAAATTTTGGTGCTAAAATTAGGGGGCCAGAGGGTGCCAACTTTGGAAAAAGGAATACACGGAAGACAGATCGTATTTATGGTTGTTTTTGAGTCAAATTGGTTCCATTGTCGACGCATGAATTCTTTGTTTTGTTTAAACTCTCATCTAGTGGCTGGAGCACGGACATCAAACCACTGGGGATGACTACAATGTCCGTATTTTCAGCTTTCAGTGCTGCTTTTGTCTCACTTGACCAGTGCGCTTTGAATATGTCCCAGACAAGTAGTGACTTTTCCTTCCTGACACCTTCGGGATGCCGATGCCACACCTCTTTAACGCACTTCAAGCAACCTGCTTCGTCCATCCAGCAGCATTCTTGAACGTAGACAACACCCCGGTGGAATTCTCTGAACAATCTTTGTTTTTTGTCTCAACACAAGATCACATCTATTCATAAATCGGGTGCACCAACTTCACAAAGCTTTCAAATTTTCGCTGACCTCACGGTGTTTCTCGTCCCATTTCAATGCTTAAACTCAAATCATTTTGCTGGTAACAATGTATCCAGACAATCACTGGTGATTCATCCACTCTAAAACTTTTTCTTCCAGTTCTGGGCACTGGCATGTTTTCCTGCAGTTTGCACATTTCGCCTTTGGCATTTCCCTCAGCATGTCCTCAGCCTTTCTCCACTCTCTCTCTCATTTACACTAAACTTCTTAGCATTGCAGAATTATTCATTCCTTTAGCAAAATCAACAACCTTCAGCTTGAAGCCAGCATCATATCGCATTTGTTTTAATCTTTTGTACATGGTGGTCACAAACTCAATACTGTGTACACGTACTGATCCAGCCACCCCTTGTTGTGTTTTAATAAGATTACAATGGGTGCTAAATGGTTTAACGGGGGTTACATTTCAGAGGATTCTTTTCCATTGGAAACCTAATCCAAAATTTCTCTCCCTGATTTATTTATTAAGAATTCACCTATAACACTCTACAATGTGTAGGCCTGTTTTCTTAGCAGGTACTGGTTGACAAAATTTCCGGGGTCTGGATCTGGCACAGCTGAGTGTGAGATCTTGTGATCATTTCCAGTTAAATCAAAAACCTCTACAAAATGTGTTGGCTTATACAAAGGTAACATGAAAAAGTCACTTTTTTTAACCTTGAAAATGGGGGGTCGGCTTATACTCGGGAATATACAGTAACCAAAATTAGTGGGATGCTAGAGGATTGGGAAGCTTTTAAAAAACAAGATAAGGCACCTAATAAAGCAATAAGGAAAGAAAAGATAAACGAAAGCCAGCCAATAATATAAAAAGAGAATACCTAGTCAATAATATATAAAAGAGGAAACCTTAAGTTTTTTTCCCAGATAGATAAAAAGGAGAGGCAAAAGTGGTCATTGAATCACTGGAAAATGATGCTGCACAAAGACACTAGCAGTCTGCCAGTCATTCAATAATGTCAGTGGGTAGAAGTGAATAACAGCTTCTCAAGCTATTACTAAGAAGCTTGGGAAGCTGAAAGGTAGATAGTCACCTAGACCAGATGGGCAGCACCCCAGGGTTTTGAAAGAGGTAACTGATGAGATTGTGGAGGCATTAGTAATGATCTTTCAAGAATCACTAGATTCTGGAATTGCTCTGGAGGACTGGAAAATTTCATGTCACTGCACTCTTTAAGAGAGGGAAACAAAAGGCAGCAAATTAAAGGCCAAAGCAACACATACAATGCTGGAGAAACTCAGCAGGGCAGGCAACATCTATAGAAGAGTAAACAGTCAATGTTTTGGGCTGAGACCCTTCATCAAGATTGGAAAGGGGAAAGAAGTCGGAATACAAAGATGGGGGGAGGTGAGGCTCCTTTCCTATCCAGTCCTGATGAAGGGTCTCACCCAAAAACTTGACTGTTCACTCTTTTCCATAGATGCTGCCTAACCTGAAGAGTTCCTCCCGAATTTTGTGTGCTTTGCTTTGGATTTCCAGCATCTGCAGATGTTCTCATGTTTGAAACTATAAGCCAGTTAGCTTGACTTCAGAGACTAGCAAAATATTAAGAGATCATTGTAAGGATAAAGTGTTGGGCTGCTTGGGGTAGGGGTGGGGGGGTCACATGGTAAAATACACCAAAGTCAGCATGGTTTCCTTGAAATCTTTTCTGGCAAATCTGTTGGAATTCTTTGAGGAAGTAACAGGCAGGACAGAAAAAGTAATTTTCTGGCTCACTGCTGATGAGTAGCCGTGTTTTGCTGGGGCCAATGTTGGGTCCGCAAATTCTCATGTTTTATGTTAATGATCTGGATGGAGTTTATGGCTTTGTGGTTTCTGAATATTGGCTGTTTCTCTTTTGCGCATTTTTTATCAGTCTTTCTGTGTAGTTTTTCATCAATTCTATTGTATTTCTTTCTTCTACTGTGAACGCCTACAGAAAGTGAATCTCAGTGTAGTATTATATTGGTGATATATACATACTTTGATAATATATTTACTTTCAACGTTGAAGTTTGCAGACAATACAAAGTTAGGTGGAGGGGCAGATAGTGTCGAGGAAGCAGGGAGTCTGCAGAAGGACCTGGACAGGTTCAGGGAATAGGAAAACAAGCGGAAGATGGAATACAATGTAAGGAAGTTTATGGTCATGCATTGTGATAGAAAGAATAAAGGCAATCAGAGGTGCAAAGAGATTTTGGAGTCCTAGTGCAGGATTCTCTAAAGGTTAAATTGCAGATTGAGTCAGTAGTAAGAAAGGCAGATGCAATGTTTGCATTCATTTCAAGGGGACTAGAATATATATCAATGATACAATGCCGAAACTTTACAAGGCATTGATCAGACCACAATTGGATTATTTTGCGGAGTTTTCTGCCATATATCTAAGAAAGGATGTGCTGGCATTGGAGAAGGTCCTGAGGATGTTTATGAGAATGATCCCAGAAAAGAAGGGGTTAATGTATGAGGCACGTTTGATGGCTCAGGCAGTGTACACACTGTTTTCTTTTTAGGAGGAACTTCATTGAAGTACAGCCAATAGTGAAAGACCTAGATAAAATGGAAGTGGACCGTCAGGATAGATCGATAAGAGTCTCTCAAAATCAGAGGTGGAGGAGTATACCTCATGATCAACTCTTCTTGATGTACAAATACAGCAGTGCTGTTCCAATTCTGCTCACCAGACCTGGAATATCTAGCAGTTAAGTGCCATCCTTTTCACTTACCACTTTCACTTACCTGTCAAGCAAGCTTTGGATGATCTGAGCAATGGGATCAATATGCACAAACCAGCACACTCTAATGCCTTTACCATCGTTTTGGGACATTTTAACAAGGCTAGTCTGAAAAAATCACTAAGCAACCACCATCAATAGATCACTTACAATACCAGAGGAAACACTTCACTAGACCATTATTACACCACCATCAAGAACACCTACTGTGCTATTCAACACCCTCACTTTGGGAAACCTGATCACCTAGCTGTATTTCTACTCCCTGAGTATAGGCAGAGACTAAAGACTGCAGCACCAGTAGTGAGGACCAAGAAGATTTGGACAAGGGAAGCACAGAAGTGCCTACAGGACTGCTTTGAATCAGTGGACTGGGCTGTATTCAAGGATTCATCTTTGAATCTGGATGAGTATGTTGCAGTTGTTACTGACTTCATTAAAACCTGTGTGGATGAGTGTGTGCCTATAAAGACTTATTGTACATTCCTAAACCAAAAGCCGTGGATGAACCAGGAGGTACATCATCTGTTGAAGGCTAGATTTGTGGCATTCAAGGCCGGCAACCCAGGCCTGTACCAGAAAACCAGGTATGATTTGCGGTGGGCTAGTTCAAGGGCAAAGGGAAAATTTGGAATGAGGTTGGAGGTGATATCAGATGCACGACAACTCTGCGGGGACTGCAAGGTATTACTTCTTACAAAGCAAAACCCAACAGTATGAATGGCAGTGATGCTTCACCACCAGATGAACTCAATGCCTTCTATGCATGCTTTGAAAGGGAGACCACATCTACAGCTATGAAGATCCCTGCTGCACTTGACAACCCTGTGACCTCTGTCTCAGAGGCCAATGTTAAGACTGTCTTTAAAGAGACTGAACCCTCACAAGGCAGAAGGTCCCGATGGAGTACCTGGTACAGCTTTGAAAACCTGTGCCAGCCAACTAGAGGCGTATTCAAGGACATTTTCAACCTCTCGCTGTTATGGGCAGAAGTTCCCACTTGCTTTAAAAAGGCAACAATTATACCAGTGCCAAAGAAGAATAATGTGAGCTGCCTTGACGACTATCACCCGGTAGCACTCACATTGACAGTGATAAAATGCTTTGAGAGGTTGGTTATGACTAAACTGAACTCCTGCTTCAGCAAGGACCTGGACCCATTGCAATTTGCCTATCATCACAAATAGGCAAATTTGCAGACGCAATCTCCATGGCTCTTCACACAGCTTCAGACCACCGAGACAACACAGGATGCTGTTCATCGACTATAGCTCAGCATTTAATACCATCATTCCCACAATCCTAATTGAGAAGTTGCAGAACCTGGGCCTTTGTACCTCCCTCTGTAATTGGATCCTCAAATTCCTAACCATAAGACCACAGTCTGTGCGGATTAGTGATAACATATTCTCTTTGCTGACGATCAACACTGGCGCACCTCAGGGGTGTGTGCTTGACCACTGTTCTACTCTGTATACACATGACTGTGTGGCTAGACATAGCTCAAACACCATCTATAAATTTGCTGACGATACAACCATTGTTGGTAGAATCTCAGGTGGTGACAAGAGGGCATACAGGAGCGAGATAAGCCAACTAGTGGAATGGTGCCGCAGCAACAACCTGGCACTCAACGTCAGTAAGACGAAAGAGCTGATTGTGAACTTCAGGAAGGGTACGACAAAGGGACAAGTACCAATCCTCATAGAGGGATCAGAAGTAGAGAGAGTGAGCAGCTTCAATTTCCTGGATGTCAAGATCTCTGAGGATCTAACCTGGTTCCAGCATATTGATGTAGTCATAAGGAAGGCAAGACAGCAGCTATACTTTATTAGGAGTTTGAAGCGATTTGGTATATCAACAAATATGCTCAAAAACCTCTATAGTTGCACTGTGGAGAGCATTCTGACAGGCTGCATCACTGTCTGGTATGGAGGGGCTACTGCACAGGACCGAAAGAAGCTGCAGAAGGTTGTAAATCTAGTCAGCTCCATCTTGAGTACTATCCTACAAAGTATCCAGGACATCTTTAGGAAGCGGTGTCTCAGAAAGGCAGCGTCCATTATTAAGGACCTCCAGCACCCAGGGCATGTACTTTTCTCACTGTTACCATCAGGTAGGAGACAAAAGCCTGAAGGCACACACTCAGCGATTCAGGAGCAGCTTCTTCCTCTCTGCCATACGATTCCTAAATGGACTTTGAAGCTTTGGACACTGTCTCACTTTTTTAATATACAATTTTTCTGTTTTTTGCACATTTTTTTAAATAATCCTTTCAATATATGTAAATGATTTACTTGTTTATTTATTATGTTTTATTTTATTTATTATTATTTTTTTTTCTCTCTCTGCTAGATTATGTATTGCATTGAACTGCTACCGCTAAGTTAACAAATTTGACGTCACATTCCGGTGAGAATAAACCTGATTCTGATTCTGAGTGTGAGTTAAGAACCAGAAGGCTCAGTCTCAGAACAGGACATCCTTTAGAACAGAGATACGGAGGAATTTCTTTAGCCAAAGGGTGGTGAATCTTTGGAATTTATTGCCACAGAAGACAATGGAGATCAAGTCATTTATTCATTTGAAGAGAAGGTAATAGGTTGTTGATTAGCAAGGGCATTAAAGGTTTACAGAGTGAAGGCAGGAGAGTGGGGTTGAGAAGGAGATATCAGACATAATCAAATGGCCGAGCAGAGTTGATGCTCCAAATGGCTAAATTCTGCTCCTATGTCTTGTGGTCTTATTGTCTTTTGGTTATCTTGCTAAAAAGTTACAAGCTAGTTTGGAAGTTTAGCACATACTTATGCATGCCAGTGTGGGCATGGCATCTGCAGCTACTGCTTAGGGTTCCCAGTGCCATGAATCTACATATTCACATAGGTTATGCTGACAGATTCCAACAGGCTTTCCACTACACTCTGTGCAAGATGCTCAACTGCAAAGCATAAAATTTTTGTTGGAGTACTTGGTTGTCAATCCCACATCAGTCAGGCTTAGCACAACGCCCACAAGTCAGAATCAACTGAATGTATATTTTCCTCATTTATCTTGACTGGCAGTGCTAGGCCTGTCTGGGTCAACCATGGACATTGTATCCCAGCTGTCTACCTGATAAAGAGGCCAGGGCAGTACACTGTGCAGAGCAAATTATTGCCCATGTAGCAGGCTCCCCCCCTCTCCATGCAACTGATGAATCCCAAAGAACAGCGGAGACTGATACAGTTAGGCACCAATGGCATTACAGAAGTTGCCAGTCAACAATGAACTCAATGTAGGACTACCTTAGGGACTCCAGCTCAGTGTTTTCCTTTGGGTTTACTCCTGAAACCTTCCCCATGAGTGTGTATAGCTACAGGGCAGCACTGGTTTGAAATCAGTGTTCCTTCTCCTAGATGAGCTGCCAAACATGGCTGCTGAATCCCATCAGCCCGAAGCGACTGATTTTAAAGCACCGGTAACCCGCCTTTGTCCCTTCTCCTGTCAGTAGAAACAGTTCCACTGTGCTCAGAAGCTAAGCCACATTTAAAGGCTAGAAGCTAAACTTGGTTGTCAGAGGCTATTTGAGATGCAAGCCATTAGGAGCACTTGGTAGGCAGTGGGAGCTTATCCCCACTACCACCCCAGCTATAACAACATTAAGCAACCAGTGCTGGGAACATACCTGATTAATTTCTCCTGTTGTGAGTACAATTTGTAGATTTTAATCTGAGTTTATGTTTACTGAAAGTTAAATCTTACTGAAGCAAGAGCTTCTAAGCAAAAATAATAAAACTAAGAATTCTGGAAACAGTGTTGGCAATGAAAGACAGATTCATCATCAAAAATTAAAAAGACACTATGGAACTATCAAAGATATTCACATGAGCTATATGAATAAACAGTTACCACTAAAGAATTAAATATTCAAAATTCACAACTACAACTTCTGACAGAGCATAGGAGGATGAGAGGAAACCTCGTGCAGCCCAATTATACAAAAGTCCTATCTGACAATGATGTCCAACTCATCGGTATATTACAAATGGGCAAAATAAAAAAACAGTACTTTCCCATACTTCTGCACCAGCAAGGCTTAATAGTGGAAACTTCAGATGATTGCTGGCCTCTAAAACTGTTGGGTAACCACAATGAATATCAATTTTAGCAATGTATAACCTATGGATAGATTTGAAAAACCAACGAATCAAATAAACAGTAAGTTTAAGACTTTTCATGTTGTACTGTCACACCCCAGTAAGTCCATATGCATTGTAGAAGAATGTAGCATATAATTCCTTTGCTCCAATAGACTCTATTTATCTACAGAATATTATGGAAATACCATTTCTCTTGATCAGACACTGTGATCATCAATTAAAAAAATGGGACATTCTAGTTGGGCCTGAAATGGCTCAAATATACACTAACAATTACAGACAGACATACTTTATTGATCCCGAGGGAAATTGGGTTTTGTTACAGCTGCACCAACCAAGAATAGTGAAGAAATATAGTATTATAAAACCATAAATAATTAAATAATAATAAGTTAATCATGCCAAATGGAAATAAGTCCAGGACCAGCCTATTGGCTCAGGGTGTCTGACACTCCTAGGGAGGAGTTGTAAAGTTTGATGGCCACAGGTAGGAATGACTTCCTATGACGCTCAGTGTTACATCTCGGTGGAATGAGTCTCTGGCTGAATGTACTCCTGTGCCTAACCAGTACATTATGGAGTGGATGGGAGTCATTGTCCAAGATGGCATGCAACTTGGACAGCATCCTCTTTTCAGACACCACTTGGACAGCATCCTCTTTTCAGACAATTACTGTACCAAATATGTTAATTCCTTGATCTGAGACAATAAATTGAACATGCAAATTTCTATCCCGTTAGTTTTCCCCAAGAGACACTGATTAGAATAAAGTCTAGCAGCTTCATTTCCGATTTTAAATGTTTTGTGAGAAGATAAAATGAACACGTCAGGTACTTGACCTGAAAGAAATCGCTAATTGTTGAATTCAATTGGCAGTTTGGTAAATTTGCAGGTGGATTCAGAAAGCATCAGCAAGATTACAGCTCAGAAAGTAATGCACTGCACGGAAAGCAGTTGAAAAGGAACAATTTGATATTTCTACCTCAGTGTACCATTTTGATTTTCTCAGCCAAAGTAAATGCAGGGACTTTCAAGGATAGTGCTTGAAATTCATAAGCTCTTTAGTGAAATTAATGTTCAAAGTGAAATAAGGTCTTCAGTGAAATTATTGTTCAAAACTAGACAGCAACTAAGGAACTTAATTTAAGTGCACTTCACAGCACAGGTGTTTTGTCACATCGCATACTGCTCTTTGGATATCCCTAACAGCCATGTGTGAAATACGTATATTATGTTGCAACTATTTGCTGACCACATTATACAGGTCTTCATTGACTGTGCTGAATAGCGAGACCTGTGAACGAATTCAATTTGAATCATCCAGTATGCTGAGGACATCACAGAGAGCATATTTAGTGAGGTTATCACATTGTAAGGAATGGCTGAAAGTGGTTAACAACCAGGTATAGTGTATTGCAGGGGTTCCCTGTAAGTATCTTCCTTGGAAACTGATTTCTAACATAATTGAGGGAAGGAGCCACAGCCAAGGTGGTGGAACCATAGGAGGGAAGGAAGAAGAAAGAAGAAGAGATAGGGGATTCAGTGAGAAGAGATTAAATAGCAGTTCTGTGGCAATAAATGACATTCTAGGTTGACACTCTGCGTCCCTGGTCTCGAGTGGCTGCAACACATTCCAAAGAGGGAAGCGAACAGACATTTGCTGTGCTGCATATCAGTACAACATAATAGGTAGATTTGATTCTACTGCCATAGAATCGGTAGTGTAAGTAGCGTCACTTCTAGCTTTCAGTGAACTATGATGTTCTATGGTTCTATTAGCACACAGTTAGGGTGTCATGGCAGTGTAGTGTGTGACATGATGCTATTACAGCTCGGAGCATCGGAATTTGGCGTTCAAATCTGTAAGAAAGCGTGCACATGGGTTTCCTCCAGGTGCTTCCACAGTCCAAAGACATAACAATTAGGAAGTTAATTGGTCATTGTAAATTGCCCTGTGATTAGGCTAGGGCTAAATCTGTGGGTTGCTGGGCAGTGTGGCTCCGTGGACTGGAAGGGCCTGCTCTGCACCGTATTTCCAAATAAATAAATAAACACAAATTTAAGGAGTTGAAATTAAATTTAAAAAGCAGGATCTCAAAGGTGATGATATCAAGATTACTTCCTGTTTCCTGTGCTAATGAGCGCAGGAACCAAAAAATAAACTTGAAAAATGGCACGGGGGAGAGATACAGATTCCTGGGATACTGGGATTCATTCTGATAAAGTGGTACCTGTACAAACATAATGGATCAAACCAAGCTATGACCAGAACTGATGTTCTTACAAAGGGATTTTGTAGAGCTGTTGAGAACTTAAATGAGAACATGAGTGGGGAGATGGAGAAGGAAGAAATGAATAAAAAGAAGAGAAAAAAGCAAAAGCAGATGGTATGGAAATCAAGGGTGAGAAACAAACACAGCCACAGTGTGAAATAATGCTAAGATAACTAAGAATGTTATACAGTCAGCCCTCCTTGTCCGCCGGGGATTGGTTCCGGGACCCCTCGCAGATACCAAAATTTGTGGTTACTCAAGTCCTTTACTCAAAGCCGTGGACCTTAGGACCCCATGGAACCCCAGACCTTATTTAACCTGTCTCAGTGCAGTGACCATTAGGACCTGGCTGCGGAGATCTGAATCCGCAGTGTTTTTGTTTCACGATTGAAAATAAAGTGGAAATAGTAAAGCGATCAGAAAAAGGTGAAACACCATCGGTTATTGGAAAAGCGTTAGGCTACGTTGGTCAACGATCGTAACAATTTTAAAGGATAAGGTAAGAAAGGCTCTGCCCCGATAAAAGACAATTATTACTAAGCAACACAGAGGTGTAATTATTGGGTTTTGGGTTTTTGATCCTCCACATCAACCCAGCACGGTGGACAGCGCACTCGAGAGCAGTCTGTCCCGAGTCCCGAAAACTTCCATTCCTGAGCTCAATGCTAAAACATACGTTCTTAAGTGTTTTATATGCATAGAAAGGTAAAATATATACTGTATACCAAGACAAACATTTGACTAACTGACGCAAATGATACCGGATGCACCTGTTCTGACTTAATTAGTTAGAGAACTTCCGATTTTTTTTTGATTCTGCTCCACGATAACGCACGCACATCCTCCTGTATACTTTAAATCATGTCGAGATTACTTATAATACATAATACAATGTAATGCTATGTAAAATAGTTGTTATACTGCATTGTTTAGGGAATAATAACAAGAAAAAAGTCTGTACATGCTCAAACAACAAGTGCTGGAAGAGCACTTCAGGGTTTTCATGATTCGCAGTTGGTTGAATTCGCGCATGCGGAATTCATGGATAAGGAGGGCCGACTGTATAGACAAGCTTAAAGCCATTGCATCTCAATAAATGGAGTACTCATGATAAATTAGTGGAATTAACTGAGTAAATAGATGTAAACAGATATGACAAATTTTGAAATCATGATGTGGGATGTCCGAGTATGAGAAATGAATGTGCAGAAATATTCAAATTTAGAAATAACCGGCATAAGGGAATATACTTGGGGCAGCATGTGTATAAATGTCTCTCTCCAGCAGACTTCATCATGATCATCATGACTCCAATATTCCTACTATTTTTTAAAGTTTCTTAATTGTACATATGATTTTTTTTGTATTCTATCGCTGAGCAGCAGTGAACCATCTGATTGGTATATCAGAGTTCTCTTGGGAACTAGTTGACTTAATCTGATCTGGCTAATGTTCACGATTGCACTTAATAAAAAAAATTGGCTTCGGGGCTGGAGTTGAATGTGGGAGGATATTGGTTCTGGAATTCCTGATGCAGAATCTGGAACTAAGAAACATCAATAGGCAGAAAACATTGGTAGATAATTGTACTGATTGTACTGTATAAAACCCCCTAAAGAGTAGAGGTTATGTAGAAAATTGGAGATACATATGTTAATTACTAATTATGGGTGACTTTAAGCTATGTATAGATTTATTATATCAAAGCAACAGTGATATTGTATAGGACAACTCTGGGAGTGCATTTGTTACTTTTTTTTTGGATCAAATAAAATGAGGAGCCAACTAGAGAACAAGGCATCCTACACTCATTATTGTGTAATAAGAAAATAATTAACATGAAAGAATTCTTTACTCATATAGAGATTGATAAAGTTAATTGTGAAACTATGGTTTGAACGTAAATAGGAAACTATGAAAATAATGAAGTACCAGATGGATAGGATACACTGGGGGACTTAGACTTAATGGTGGTAATATAATGTTAACATTTAAAGTGTTTAATATTGATTTTAAAGACTGCATGGTTGGGTTAGAACAATCGTTATTTCTATCTGGCACAAAAATAACACAGAAAAGGTCTTGCAAAGGAAAATAAGATTAGATTCAAAGAGGTGAAAAAATCAAGTAGTCAGAAAAAAGAGAAGACCTGAAGACACAGAATAGCTAGAATTCAGCAAAGGAGAACAATGAGAATAAGAATAAGGTGGTAAATTGAAGGAAAGCATAAAATTGATTATAAATACTTCAAAGATAGGTGAAGAGAGAAAGATTATTAACCCCTTAACAATCAGGCTCTTGAATAAGACAGGATGGATAACTTCACTCAATTTCACTCACCCCACAATGAACTGATCCTACAAGCTATTGACAAACCTTCAAGGACCCTTCAACTCATGTCCTCAATATTTAGTTTTTACTTAGACCATAAAAGCTAAGAGAAGAATTAGGTCATTCGGATCATTGAGTCTGCTCTGCCATTTCATCAAGGCTGATCCATTTTCCCTCTCAGCATTCTCCTGTCCTCTCCCCATAACCTTTCACACCCTGACTAATCAAGAACTTATTAACCTCCACCTTAAATACACTCAATAATCTGACATACACAGCCACAATGAATTCCACAGATTCACCACCCTCTGGCTAAAGAAATTCCTCTTCATCTCCATTCTGAATGGACGTCCCTCTATTCTGAGTTAGTGCCCTCTCTGGTCCTAGACTCCCTCAGCATTGGAAACATCCTCTCCACATCCATTATATCTGCACTTTTCAACATTCGATAGGTTTCAATGAGATTCTCCCTCGTTTTTCTAAATTCCAGCAAGTGTAGGTCAGAGCCATCTAATGCACCTCATACATTACCCCTCTCATTTCTAGAATCATTCTTGTGAACGTCCTCTGAACCTTCCCAATATTGGCACATCCTTTCTTAGATAAAGGGCCCAAAACTGATCATAATACTCCAAGTAGGGCCTCAGCATTACATCCTTGTTTGTATATTCTAATACTCTTGAAATGAATGGTAACATTGCATTTGCCTTCCTCACCTCTAATTCAACCTGCAAATTCTGTACAAGAACTCCTGATGAAGGGTTTCAGCCTGAAACGTCGTCACTACCTCCTCCCATAGATGCTGTCTGGCCTGCTGAGTTCTGCCAGCATTTTGTGTTTTTATTTATTTCCAGCATCTGCAGATTCACTCGTGTTGCACAAGAACTCCCAAGTTCTTTTGCACCTCAAATGTTTGAATTTTAAGCCCACTTATAAAATAGGCTACACTTTTATTCCTTCCAACAAAATGCATGACCATACACTTCCTCACACTATATTCCATCTGCCACTTTTTGCCCATTCTCGTAATCCAAGTCCTTCTTCAGTGTCCCTGCTTCCTCAACACTACCTGCTCCTCCACCTATCTTCAGATCGTCCACAAACTTGGCCACAATGGCATCAATTCTGTCATCTAAATCATTGACATAAAACATAAAAGGAAATGGACCCAACATCGACCACTGTGTACCACCACTAGTCAACAGCAGCCAACCAGAAAAGGCTCCCTTTATTCCTACTCTTTGCCTCCTGCCAATCAGCCAATCCTCTATTCATGCATACCATGTAATCTTATCATTAAGCAGCTTCATGTGCGGTATCTTGTATAAGGCCTTCTGAAAATCCAAGTACACAACATCCATAGATTGTCCTTTGTCTGTGCATCTTGTTATTTCCTCAAAGAATTCCAACAGATTTGTCAGGCAAGATTTCCCCTTAAATAACCATGCTTACTTTGGCCTATTTTATCATGTGCCTCCAAGTACACTGAGACCTCATCCTTAACAATCAACTCCAACATCTTCCCAACCACTGAGGTCAGGCAAACTGGCCTACAATTTCCTTTCTTCTGCATCCCCCCCTTCTTGAAGAGTGCAGTGGCATTTGCTATTTTCCAATCCTCCAAACCTTGCAAGAGTCTATTGATTCTCAAAAGGTCATTACTAATGCTTCCACAATCTCATCACCTATGTCTTTCAGAACCCTGGGGTGCAGGCCATCTGGTCCAGGTGACTTATCGACCTTCAGGCCTTTCAGATTCCCAAGCACCTTCTTCCTAGTTAAAGCACTTCTGTCCCCTGACACTCTCGGCTTCTGGCATACTGCTAGTGACTTCCAGAGAAATGGATGCAAAAATAATCGGTTCTTTTACCATTTCCTTCTCCACGCTACAACCTTTCCAGCATCATTTTCTAGTGGTCCAATATCTACCCTCACTTCTCTTTTCATCTTAGTATGAGTGAAAAACTTTTGGCATCCTTTTTGATATTACTGGTTCATCTTTTCCCTCCTTATGGCTTTTTTATTTGCCTTCTCTTGACATTTAAAAGCTTCCTATTCCTCTAACTTCCCTCTATATTTGCTCTATAGTCATACCTGCTAGTCTTCCCCTCTGATCAAATTTGGCCAGCTCTTCTCTCATACTTCTGTAATTCTCTTTACTCCACGGTAATAATGATAAATCTGACTTTAGCTTCTCCCTCTCAAATTGCAGGGTAAGTCTACCATACTATGATCAGTGCCTCCTAAGGGTTCCTTTCCAAGTTTCCTAATCAAAGCCAGTTCATTACACTACACCTGATCCAGAACAGTCTTTCCCTTAGTGGGCTCAACTACAAGCTGCTCCAAAAAGCCATTTTGTAGGCATTCTGTAAATTCCCTCTCTTGGGATCCAGTACAAGCCTGATTTTTCCAATGTACATGCATACTGAAATGCCCCTTGACTATCATAACATCGACATGCATTTTCTAGCTCCCATTGTAATTTGTAGTCCACTTCCTAGCTACTGTTCAGAGGCATGTATATAACTCCCATCAGCATCTTTTTATCCTTGCAGTTTCTTAACTTTACTTTACCTACAAATTTCTACATCTTCCAATCCTGTGTCACCTCTTTCTAATATATGATTTCATTTTTTACCAACAGTGCCACCCCACCGCCTCTGCTGACCTTCCTAACCTTTCACTACAATTGTATCCTTGGGTGTTAAACTCCAACTATAATCTTCTTTCAATCTTGACTCAGTGGTGCCCACGATGTCATACTTACCAATCTCTATCTGTGCTACAAGATCTACCTTATTCCCTTTACTGCATGCATTCAAATACACCACCTGCATTTGTCACCCTTTTCGACTCTGTCCCCATGTTATACTGCAACTCGTTCCACTGTCTACAAACTTGTCCTATCATCTGCCAGTCCTTTCCAACAGCCTCACTACACACTGCATGCAGTTATATACCAACAGCCTCATCCTCACTCAGCCTTTTCACTCTGGCTCCCAACCCCCTTCAAATTAGTTGCCCTCCCCAAAAGCTCTAGCAAAACTGCCTGCAATGATGTTGATCTCTGCCAGGTATTTATTTATTATTATTATTCATCTTTTTGTATTTGCACAGTGAATTGTCTTTTTCACATTGGTTGTTTCTCTGTTTTCGTTGTCTGCTGTGTTTCATTGACTCACATGTGTTTCTTTCTATTTACTGTGAATGCCTGTGAGAAAATGAATCTCAGGATATGGTGATAAATATGTGCTTTGACAATAAAGTTACTTTCAACTTTGAAGGATTAATAAAGACAAATGTAGAAATGGGAAAAAAAGTAAAAGCAGATGAATTATATATATCCAAACCTTAGTTCTGTCTTCTTGAAGGTGGATATAAATAACCATCTTACGTTAAAATATGGGAGCTAGTGCAAAAGAGATAATGGAATTGAGCTTTCTGGGGAAATGGACTGAGATGGGACTGAAGACTGATATATCCTCAGGACTTGATAAACTACATTCCAAAAGTGTCCCTACAAATAAGACACATTCCTAGTCCATTCCCAAATGTTTAGTGAGCAAGCTCAAAGGGCTTCCAAGAAAACTTTTTTTTATTTTAGAGATAAAAGTGCAGAACAGACTCTTCCCATCGAGCTGCACTGCCCAGCAACCCACCAATTTAACCGAAGCCTAATGACAGAACATTTTACACCGGCCAATTAACCTACAAACCAGTATGTCTTTGGAAAGAAACCAGAGCACCTAGAAGAAACCAACATACACATGGGAACAATGTACAAACTTTCTTACAGTGGAACAGTGTAACAGCCTCATGTTAACCACTAGGCTACCAAGGTGCTCTAACTGTACAATATCCCACAGTACCTCATTGTTCAGCAAAAGCTAGAAATGAGACATAACACAAATAGAAGAATTTGAGGGAAGACACACAGAAGTTTGTGATTTAAGAGCATGCTCATAGAGGGTAGCCTTCTTTAGAACTATACAGTGCTGTTGATTGTCAAAAATTATACAAATGAGTTACCAAACTGTTTATTAAATTAGAAATATTACAAAAGGAGCAGACGCGAAATGCTGGAGGAACTCAAGGCCAGGCAGCATCTATGGAAAAGAGTACAGCCAACATTTCGGGCTGAGACCCTTCAACAGGACTAGTGAGAAAAAGGATGAGTAGAGTTTAAAGTTGGGGGAGGGGAGGGAGAAACACAAGATGATAGGTGAAATCGTGGGGTAAAGAGCTGGGAAGTTGCTCGGTGGAAAGAGATACAGGGCTAGAGAAGGGGAAGTCTGATAGGAAGGACAGAAGACCATGGAAGAAACAAAAGGGGGGAGGAGCAGCAGACGGCACAATGGGTGGGCAAAGGAGATAAGGTGAGAGATGGAAAAGGGGGTGGGGAATGGTGAAGGAGGAGCAGGGTGGCCATTACCGTAAGTTCGAGAAATTGATTTTCATGCCATCAGGTTGGAGGTTACCCATTCGGAATATAAGGTGTTGCTCCTCCAATCTGAGTGTGGCCTCATTACAACAGTGGAGGAGGCCATGGATGGACATATTGGAATGGCAAGTGTAATTAGAATGGGTGGCCATTGGGAGATCCCGCTTTTTCTGGCAGACGGAGCGTAGATGCTGGGCAAAACGGTCTCCCAGACTGTCTTTGCTGAAGATGCAGCCTGGCCTGCTATGTTCCTCCAACACTTTGTGTGTGTTGCTTGACTTTCCAGCATCTGCAGATTTTCTCTTGTTTATGAATACGACAAAAGGATTGCAATGGGGCTGACCTTTGATCTAACCTATATAATAACTCGTCTTCTTTGAATTTAAATAACACATGGCAATTACACTCTTTCAGTAAGACAGAAATTAATTATAGATTGAGTTCTAACACCAAAAAATAACTGTTAATATTTTCATACAACCAGTAATGAATTTCAAAAGCTGTTTTCTACAAACATGATAGCATTAAAAAAAAGATGATCAGTATAATACCCAACCAATACCAAAAATTTCAGCAGAGGCAAAAACTTCTCAACGAAGTGTCAGCAAGGCATTAAATTCCCTAACAGGCAGGTAACTGCTCATGAGTTAATTTCTTCTTGCAGCTTACAGTTAATTGAGAAACAACTAGACCACAGACAAGGTGCTAAGTACACCATTTAGCCCCTTAATCAGCCTGGAGGCTCTCTCCATTCTCCTCAAAATCACCCAACTTTGTATCATTGTATTCTAATCACCAAAAGTTCAATGTGAAGTCTGTACTCTATTTCCAGCCCTTGCATAAATAAACTGATTGGTGAATGCAGGAAATTATTTGCAATTAGTTTTATGCTGAAATATCTCAAATCTGAGACTTCAAACAAACTAAAGGTTAGGTGAAGCTTGTAACATAAATCTTTTAACCTAAAAATAAACTCTAGCTTTCTCTGTTTGAAGGGAAAAAGTAAAGCATTTTACACAAAAACTTATTTATGAGTAGAAGAGTGCTGGATTTTCTACTGCATCGTCAGGAAGTGTTCAGTCACCAAATGGCTGACATTTAAATCTATTACCATCATCCACTAACCCCATTGCAATTTGTGAGCAAACTTCTAATATTAATCACACCAGTGATGAAGAATAAAACCCCTTCATACCTTTGAACTTCATTCCCAGTTCGCTGCTCCATCATTTGGAATATCTAGTTTCGAGGAAGATCAGTAATTCGCAGTTCATATCCCAAAACAAATACCGTTCAGGATGACAGGTGCTCGTATTGTTTTAGAAATTTTGCATTTCAGACAGAAAACCCCCAAAGCCATCATTCAATATGTATGCAAACATAAATGTTCATTTCATCGATTACTACTTGTTCTTGGAGTGCAATTTAAATACTTTAGCTGAATAAAGTTGAAAAAGTAGCAGCAACGCACTGCATTTATCCTCAACAGAAGGGACGCTCGATACTTGCAGCTTAATTTAAGTTGGTACTTGATGCAGTAAAACACTTTCAGAAAGTGCAGTTCAAATCATTACAACCTGATTGCATGATCTTCATTCTTCAGCTGATTCCTTGGTGATTTCATTGGTGAATGTGGCATTAAGTCGGCTCCAATGATTGTCGAGCAATTTCTGTCACTGACATTATTTCACAGTTGTTAAAAGTGGACTAACTGCAGTAAGTTTTCAAAGGTTCACAGCTTTTGACAGGCAGAGTAAAAAAAAGGCAGATCTGTATGCAGGGTTATTCCACCAAAAGCTATAGCCACGTCAGACAGTTTAAACAGTAATCTTCTTACTAATCACAGCCCAATGTTAAATTTACATCCTTTCTATTTGTTGAGAAATTGGGATTCACATGGGAGCTTTGTAACTCTTTCTTAGCAGGTTCTACATGAACGCTTTCAAAAAAAAGAGCCAAAATCAAGCCGATGTTGATGAGTGCATGCGTTTTCCAGAAGCCCAGTTTCATAATCCTACAATTAGGAAGTCACTGTTGATATTCCTGGTGCTGTCGAAGCATTCAACTTTTTTTTTGGTGCTTGAATGTATGTGCTGATTCCACCCTATCAGCTTCTGAAATTACACAAATCTGCATCACAAGCATGGGTTTTAAACTATTTCCCTGTCAGTGTTCTCTGTCCATTGGCTCACAAGTAGTAAGTTTGCAGTACACAGTTAATGTTAACGCTGTGCCCAGGGTAATCCAAAAGACCTAAATAAATCTAACATAATAAATATATTTCAGCTTTGGCTCTTTTTTAAATTAACGATCTGCTCTGATCATTTTAAGGGGAAACACCAACAGGATGATTCAGTAAACTATAGGCTATTAAAAAAACAAATAGTTAAACAGTACTTTTGGGATTTCAATGACGTAAAATTCCACTTAGATATCTAAAAAAAGGACATAACTAATGATATTTATTTCAACATATCACTAGGAAAGTGCAGTGCAAAATGAGCAACATTCCCATAAAAAAAATTGGAGGTTTGTTTGTATACTGCGTATGGAATCTGGCTGCAGCAGGCATCCATGGTTCACCAGAAACTACAAAAAAAGTTTTTTTGTTGTTGTCTCCAAAGTGTTTAACAGTGCAAGGCTTTTCCATTCAAGAGAACTGCCACCGTTTCAGAATCGCCCGTTTGCAAAATACAACCATCGCAATTTTACTTTGATGTTTTCCTTTATTTTATAAAACGCTGAAACTCTCCCGTTATTTTTAGATCACTGTTGTTTTTTTATTTCTGCGTACCGGTGAAGCAGCGAGCGAATGAACACGGCGTGTCAACTGGCACTGGTGAAAATGGACACGAGTTGTCGCTTCAAACATCTGTCTCCACTGCTTTGAGACTTACTGAATTGAGTTTGACAGTCTCTGTGCCGTTGTCTTTCGACTTCTTCAAGCACAGAGATTGTTTGAAGCCCTCCTCCATCTCCAAATATTCGGACTTGTTGCCCAAAGAAGAAGAGCTACGGAACTTCTTCAGGAAATTAGAAGGGAGGTAAGGGAGGGAGCTAGCCTGGACCACCTGAGACTGGTCTTCGTTCTCGGTCTCCCGGTGGTAGAAGTAGTTGAAGTTGGAAACGATGACAGGGACAGGCAGTGCGATGGTCAACACCCCGGCGATGGCACAAAGGGAGCCCACGATCTTGCCGCCCACCGTGATGGGCTTCATGTCCCCGTAACCTACAGTAGTCATGGTGACCACGGCCCACCAGAAAGCGTCGGGGATGCTGCTGAACTGGGACTTGGGGTCATCGGCCTCGGCGAAGTAGACGGCGCTGGAGAACAGGATGACGCCGATGAACAGGAAGAAGATGAGCAAACCCAGCTCCCTCATGCTGGCCCGCAGCGTATGGCCGAGGATCTGCAGCCCCTTCGAGTGGCGGGACAGCTTGAAGATGCGGAACACCCGGACCAGGCGGATGGTCCTGAGGATGGCGAAGGACATGGCCTGCTGCCCGTTGCCCTGCACTTGCGCCAGCTCCGTGCCCAAGGTGATGAAGTAGGGCAGGATGGAGACGATGTCGATCATGTTCATGATGTTCTTGAAGAAGCCCGGCTTGCTGGGGCAGGCGAAGAAGCGCACCAACAATTCGAAGGAGAACCACACGATGCACACCGTCTCCACGATGAAGAAGGGGTCGCTGAAGGTGGTGGCGGCGGCGGACACCGCCGAGGCCCGGGCGGTGCTGTTAGCCGCCGCCGCCGCACTGGAGCCCGGGGAGAAGTCCCGCTCGTCGCGGAACTCGGGCAGTGTCTCCAGGCAGAAGATGACGATGGAGATGAGGATGACCAGCACCGACACGATGGCGATGCCCCTCGCCGGGCTGGAACTCTCGGGATACTCGAAGAGCAGCCAGACTTGGCGCCTGAACTCGTCTTCGGGCAGCGGCTTGTCCTCCTCCTTGACGAAACCCTCCTCCTCGCGGAACTTGAGCATGGCCTCGTCGCCCAGCTCGTAGAACTTGATCTCCTCGGAGAAGATGTCGAAGGGCACGTTGACTGGCCTCTTGAGGCGTCCCCCAGATTGGTAGTAGTAGAGGATGGCATCGAAGCTCGGTCGGTTCCTGTCGAAGAAGTACTCGTTCCTCAGCGGGTCGAAGTAGCACATCCTCCTGCCGGGGTCGCCCAGCAGTGTGTCGGGGAACTGCTCCAGGGTCTTGGTCTGGGTCTCGAAGCGCAGTCCCGACACGTTGATGACCACCCTCTCGCAGCACTCGTACTCGCTGTACACGGAACCGTAACCGTGGCGGGATGGCGGCGGCGGCGGAGGCGGCTCGACGGGGCACGACGCTTCGTCGCCGTCCATGTTGAGGTGCAGGCGGCGGGAGCGGCGCGCCCGCTGCAGATGGCGACCCACCCCCTCCTCCTCCTCCTCCTCCTCCTCCTCTTCCTCCTCCTCTCCCGCCTCCTCCTCCTCGCCGAGAGCGCGCGAGCCACCGTTGCCCTGGCGACCCCCCGGCGTATGCCGGCTCCGGCTGTCCTGCTGCTGCTGCTGCTGCCGCCGCGCACTGCGACTGGCATCCGCTCGCGAGGAGCTCCCACCACCAAGCCCGGCTGCTCCGAACGAACCAGCGGCGGCGTTGCCATGACGATCGGTGCTCCTCCTCCCCTCCCCAGCGTGTGCCTGCTGCTGCTGCTGCTGACAGCCGCCGCCACCCGCCGCGTGCTGGTTGCTGTTGGCAACGGCGGCCGCGGCGGCGGCGGCGGCGGCGGCCGCGGCAGCAGCACGCGAGTTGGCCAGACGCTCCCTCCGTTGGGCGTAGCCATAAGGCGGGTGGCTGTTGCACCCACCGCCTTCCACGCTCACCATTGCGGCTTCCATCTTCCTTTACCAATGGATCCAGCCTCACAGTATTGGAAAGGTCCACGGATTCACTGACTTTATCTTGGTTAAGGATGAAACACCTCAGCAATTTTAAGAGCGCACCAGCAATTTCACAGGCTCTGCAAAACATAAAATTGCCTCTAAATATTAAATTTTGACGATCCACTTTTTGTTTCCACAGATTAAAATATGCATCATAATAAGCACACATGTAACATTGCCATCTACAAACCATCGGTATCGCAAAGTATATCATTGGCGCTTCCAATAAGGATATATCATGACACATGTATGTCATTATATATATAAAACTATAGATAAACAATATCAACACATTTATGCAATGGAGCAGACATCAGCCTCAGAAATAACACCTATCAGGTTTTTTCCCTGACGCTGCCACTTCATCAAAATGTTCTAGGGCCCTTGTCAAGAAGTAGATTTCTGCAGGGTGTTGGTGCAAAGCAATTTCGTATTCCCCCACAGAATCCACCCCCGCCAACAACCCTCACAAGTACAATGTTGCTCGCGCAGAACCCCACCTAGCATTTGGGCAAAGCAGACACAACACTATAACATCTAAGTGATAGACAATGTTAGAGACTTATCCGCTTAAAAATAGGAGTCTCCATTGTTTACGCTGCTAGGGCTCTGTCAACAAGGATGCGAAAAAAAACTTAACCTGACTACCACAGCAGGCGAGCAACACAATACCAAATGAAATCGTTATTGTCAATAGAAACATTTTAGGAGCTTATTGAAAACAGACCAAGAGTGTACATGTGAAATTGAGGGCACAAACGAGATTGATTTGTCTGTGTTTTGAACAGCAAAACTGTCAATTACCGGCTATTTCTTAACCTCAAAAACATTTCCGCTGCAGATGTCTTAACATCGAGTTGTTCTATTGTTGACGTTTTCTAATCCAAAATAACACCTTCATGAAAGTAGATTAAATATATATATATTGAATCACAAAGGCCAGTACAATAATACTTACGATTTATCCTTGATAAATAGCATCAAGATTCAAGATGTGTCTGAAACCCATGCCGCTTATAGATTCTGTTAGTCACTCTCCAGTCTGCTTTGTTTGTGATAAGATTACTGTACCACCGGTACAGGAGCAAAACTAGCCGGTACAAATATTCCACTATGATTACTTGATTAAGTGCTTCCAAACCGATTTTACTCTTACTCCCGAGTAAAATATCAAAAGATATGAATTTTATAAAGAGGGTCGAGGACTTGTATTTCTGTGCACACAATCTTGGAAAACAAATGGAAGAACATAATCCCCGCGTCCTTATCCTAACATGTTATTAAAACGATGACAGTTTTTGATCATTTCCCTCAAATCGCTGTAAATTATCATTCAGATGCAGCTTTCCGAAATCAGTTTCAGGTTGAATTTTGCCCATAACATTGTATTTTCTAATCAGATTTATCCGCTCAAAGCCGAATCGCCTCTCCATTTAATAATACACAACATTAAACGTTAGTTATTACTACATATCTATACGTCTTACTGTTGCTGCTCTCAACTCCAATTGTGCTGTGTATTGTGAAGGGCAAAAGGAAGTGTTTTCTAAGCGACTCGCATCGTACATAACAGCCTTATATCCTCCCTTAGTGGATGGAATAGAAATTGCAGGTTTATTTAAACTTGGTGGTATGATTTAAAATTAGCTACAGCGGTTACATAACGTACTGTTCTAGGAATATGTATATAATTATATGAAGGTGTCTGTCTGTTTGTAATTTCAGCTATAAAAGCAAACAATAGTGATTTGGTCCCTCACTAACAAAATCAGTCAATGCTTTTGCAGTAGTTGGGAAAACTTGTCTGAACCATACCTGACAGTTGCATCTTAAAAAAAATATTTGTTTTTAATAACCGTTGCAAATTTATACATAAAATGATTAAGTAACAAGGAAATTGTGTTTCTTATTTACAAAAGAATCAGTACAACATTCGGATTGCACATCAGTATTGAAAAGAACAACACAAAAAAGCTCAGGGGTGCCCAAACTTGTTTATGCCTTTGAGGCTTTCTATCAACCGGGGCGGGAACCCCGGCACTAGAGAAATTTAGCAGGTCAGGCAGCATCCATTTGAAGATCCAAGATTTAAGGTGATACCCTTCATTTTAACGGGAAAGAGTGGAGGTATTTAGCTGGCATAGAAATATGGAGGGTGGGTGGGGCAATGCTGTCTATCCTCCTCTTCCTTTCCAGTTCAGATGAAGGGTCTCAACACAAATCATCAATTCTCCACTTTCCTCCATAGAAGCTGCCTGACTTACTTGAGTTTCTCCAGTGCACTTGTGTGTTACTCCAGATTTCCGGTATCTGTGGTGTCTTTTATCTCAATATTAAAAGGAACTTCAGTTTGAATGCAGGAGGAGCTACTTTTTTGACAGACAGGTATTTTTACATAGGAAAGATTGCTTGAGAAACCTAATTAGTTGAAATACACACTTAAAGGTCCATAAACCCACAAATATGACCTCACTATTCTCCTTTTCCACTTTTTATTTATTCATAGTAATTTTCTATGATTTGTACTGTATTGCTGCCACAAAAAAATTACAATATATATCAGTGATAATAAACCTGATTCTGATAAGGGTTTTAGGCACATCATGATTAAATATTTTAAGGAAATAAACTAATTGTTTTAGACTAATATAAATTTTAAGTTAGTAATTATAATTTGCTATCAAGTTGAGGAACAGGAAAAGCTATGTTTAACTGTATTCCCCACTTATGAATGCAGAAGGCTTATTAGACTTTGATTTTATATGTTGAATAATATTTCCTTAATTAATGTACAGTAGCTGAACAACTATAGTGTAGTTATTCAAAGTTTCTTCATATTGAAATTGCAGCAACATGGAAGACAAAGAAAGGAATTACAGTATATTTGGGCCAAGTCACATGGACATGTATCTTGTCAAGTAGAAGATCAAGGCATATACTTTCATTAACTTTTCACCAGCAACATTGAGATAAAAACAAGTGCCATACTTTGCTGGAACTGCAAGATGGCATCTGAGAAAGTAATGAAAAATGAGACCAACAATATACTTCCTAAGCACGTGGACCTTAAAACAAAGCAATAACAGAGAAAAAGAGTGAACTAGAAAAGGTGAATTCGAGCCAACTCAAGGAAAGAGGGAAATAAAGAAATGGATTAAAAACAAACCAAAAAAAAAGGCAGGAAAGGGAAGAAAGCCTAACATCACACTTGAAACTTTAAATACTTTGAAAAGCAGGGATAAGACTCTTTAAATTTGTTTATTGTTTTGCTTGGGAAGTTAATTGACATTATATTAAAGGTTATCAAGTAAGTAAAATAGATTTAAGCATCTGCTACATTTTTATGTGGATTTAACATGCACATCCATTATATTGATAGAAAAATAAGGAGCATGTGGGCAAGATGCTTTTTTCACACTGCAAATGGTGGAGCAATTTGAATTAAAAGGAACATTGCAAATATTAACAACAGATGGTGCACCTATGTATTTGCTAGACTTGCTATTTAATTTTTTTGATAATATCATCATTAATCACCACATATATTACACTTCTGGGAAGGCATGGCTCATAACTACCACAAATTAAATTTCAATTTTAAGGTAAAACTTAAACTCAAGGAATTTAATTCATAATTTAAAAAGTCAGATACAGAAGAAAGTTATGGTAGATGATTGTGTTCCTTTATTGTAGTGGTATGTCTTCATGATTCAGCCATGCTGTCTTATTTCTATATTCCAACAATTTTTACCTTGTCTTAAATCAATTAACTTAACCCAAGATTCTGAACTTTCATCTGGGACCTTTTATATTATATTGTGCCCTTTAAAGTCCTGGAATGAAAAGGGTGTGTCACTGCAATTATCTTTTCAGGATTAGGAACAACTGATGGGATCACTGTATGCTGAATTTCTGTTGTATAAATATCTCAAAATAAGTTCTATTTCATTACATACATACTGAAGGATTGTCCATCCGCACAGTGATAGACAGATGTAAATGTTGACAATGCATGATAAAATGAGACCAAAATACATTATTTACTGTTTCCTTGCTGCCTTTGAGAAAGCTAACCATTAAATCATAGACACAATTCTCCAAAATGCATTCATCAAATTAGATGATACTGGCTTTATCAGTACACTGGTTAACTGAGATTTATTTTTGGTGGAAATTTTTGGAAATAATTAGGACTCATTCCAAGTAATGACCATCTTCTGTACTACTGTGTTAACCAGTACATAATACATTCTCTTTTAAAAGAGGCACTATACATCCAGAGACTTAAAGAGCTACTGCCCATTTATAATTTTATAATTATATTTATAATTTATAATTTTATATTTATAAAGTTATAATTTTCTTCACTAACAGCAGGAAAACATTAAAACAAGGTCTGACTTGGAAGGTTGTGTTTCATTCATAAATCTTTGGAGGAGGCTATTGATCCACAGCAGTGCCAGGCTCTCAATATTGCAGAGAAAATTACCACATTCATTTCAGGGAGCCAAGGGGAAATTTATCCTATTAGCCAATTTCCTCTGCTTTATTCTAAAAGGCAAGTAATCAATGAGTTCAGCTCATTGAGTGTAGTTCAGTTTATGGTGCTGAGTAACATTTGCACAAGCAGATAACTAAGGGAGTCAGAACAATTTTCAGTAGTGCAAGACCATTGATTGAATACGTGAGCTTTGTGTGCCAAATAGATGGCCTTTATATGGACTGGAATAATTTCCATTCCATAAATGTGCTACTTATCTTTAGGGAGCAGTGCCTCAGAAAGACAGTGTCCATTATTAAGGATCTCCATTACCAAGGGGATGTTTTTTTTCTCGCTGCTACCATCAGGAAGGAGGAACAGAAGCCTGAAGGCACACACAGCGATTCAGGAACAGCTTCTTCCCCTCTGCCCTCCGATTCCTAAATGGACATTGAAGCTTTGGACACTACTTCACTTTTCTTTTAATATACAGTATTTCTGTTTTTGCACGTTTTTAAAAAATCTATTCAATGTATGTAATTGATTTACTTGTTTATTTATTACTATTATTTTTACTTTATTTATTATTTTTTCTCTTTGCTAGATTATGTATTACATTGAACTGCTGCCGCCAAGTTAACAAATTTCACGTCACATACCGGTGATAATAAACCTGATTCTGATTCTGATAGCCATTGTTTTCTGTATATGAGAAAATTCATAATATGTTGGAAGCTTTATGATTTCTTTATCCTTTGTCAGTCCAATAACTCAATTCTGTTTCAAAAAGTGGATCAGGAGGTGGGCTGGCTGCTGAGTGCAAAGTGATATCTTTCATTCTGTGGCTCAGGTTGTCTTTGACAGCCTGATAGACAAATACATGAAGAGTGTGCTTTTCTCCCAACTCTGCCAAACAGAATGCAGAAGTGAACTTCAGATGTGCAACAATGAAAATAATATTAACTGCATCATATACCTTAACTGGCCACTTAAATGGACACCTCCTATACCAAATAAAATTGGCCACTGAGTGTATGTTTGTGGTCTTCTGCTGCAGTAGCCCATCCACTTAAAGATATGCATGCTGTGCATTTGGAGATGCTCTTTCACACACCATTGCGGTAATGCTTGGTTTTCTGAGTTGCTGTCACCTGTCAGCTTAAACCACTCTGATCTCTCTTATCAACAAGGCATTTTTGCCCACAGAACTGTTGTTCATTGGATGATTTTTATTGTTGTTTTTCTCACCATTCTCTGTAAACTCTAAAGACTGTTGTGTGTGAAAATCCCAGGAAATTATCCGTTTCTGAGATACTCAAACCACCCCATCTGGTACCAACAACCATTCCACATTCAAAGTTACTTAGATTACTTATCTTCACTATCCTGAAATTTGGTTTGAACAACAACTGAACCTCTTGATCATGTCTGCATGTTTTTCTGCATTGAGTTACTGCCACATGATTAGGTGATTAGATATTTGCATTAACAAGCATATTGATTAGGGTGTACCTAATAAAGTGGCCATTTAGTGTATATTGTTACATTGGGTTTTCACCACAATGGCCCAAGTTTGGAGGAATTTACTTCCAGGACATAGAAGTTTTCTGCAATTTTGTGCTAGTAATCTGGCCAACTACTGCAGTTAACCTCCATATTGAGAATCAGAATTCACAGGATACAGCATCTAAACCAAAACAGACTCAGGCTTCAAATCTGGTCTCAACTTTGAAGAAGACTGGATCACACTTAGAATCAAGTGTCTGCTTCAAGGTCTTTGGAAAGATTGATAAAGTAAATAGACAGTGACTTCCAGAGCATAATTCGTAATTCATATTCTTCAATCTGCTTTCCTGTAGATGGATAGAATTGTTGATCCTCAGTCCTATGAAATGATAAGTAAGGCAATCAATGGCTATGGCGCATGGTGCCCTCTGTCAGGTCATCAACAAATCTGCTGACCTGCTATTCGCTCATCAAGAACCAAGTATGGTGCCACATTAGCAGAGAACCCCAGAGGTAGCCATAGTCTTAGAGTGACTTGTTATAATAATATCAAGCACTTTCATGGAGTGAAGATTTAATGTGGGACTTGGCCTGAAACATCGACTGATTGTTCACTTCCATAGATGCTATGTGACCTGCTGAGTTCATCCAGCAGTTTATGTATGTTGCTTTGGATTTCCAGCATCAGCAAAATTTCTTCTGTTTAAGATTTAATGAAGATATTTTGACTAAGTAGTAAAAGTGGTTGAATGGTCCGTAGGTAAAATGACAGGTTTAGAATTAATGAGAAAAATGAGCGATTAGGAATGAGAGCATATGTTAAGAAAGACTGATAGAAGAAAATTCAATTGCAGCTTCCAATGGGGCATTGGTAATGCATACAGGTGAAAAATATTGCAGAGACATGGAAAATACGAGTAGCAAATTAACTGCATGCACTTTCAAAGAGTTGTGACAGACCAAATTGGTCACATGTCTGCCTTCTGTCTGGCAATATAATAAGATTTAATGATTTAATAGGAATCGATCCAAGTTTTGGTTATCCAGTTATGATCACTGCCCAAAATGTGAAGTCAAGTGAAAACAAAGCAGAACTTCTAGAGCACAGAGTTTAAGAAAAACAAATATTCTTTCTTCTGGCTACTTAATTCTCAATATTATTAAGGCAATTTCTAAACTATAGTTGGGGTTGTGAGACGGAATTCTACAGATAGAAATAAGACATCAACTGAGTCTTTCTCAGCTACTTCTCCCCCTGAAACCAAATATATGGGATGTAGTGCATCACTAATATTTTGGAAGTCCTGCTAGTAGGTAATGAAAAAGATCCTGTGATTAATGCAGGCACGTGAATTGAGTTTTTCACATTAAAGTGGGTGCACAATGACATACTTGGTGGTCATGGAGCTCTCATTGATGTACTTAGTGGTCATGTGGGACCCTTAATATAGTGAAGAATATTGAGAGGTATAACAAGACAAGTAGGATGAATGACCATTATGACCATGAAAGAGGAAAGTTTCAACTTTCATCTTAAGAAAGAAGTTGGGAGATGGAAAGGATAAATACAGGTATTCAAAATCTTAGTCTCTACATATCTGAACGCACAACAGGCTATAATATCATAAAGCCATTGGCTATTACAACATGGAGACAGACACTTTGGTCCAGAGGTCCACACCAACTAGCAAGCACACATTTATATTTATTCAAAGTTCAAAGTGGATTTTATTGTCAAAGTACATATATGTCACCATATATAACCCTAAGATTCATCTCCTTGCAGGCATGCTCAGCAAATCTATAGAATAGTAACTATAACAGGATCAATGAAAGATCAACCAGAGTGCAGAAGACAACAAAATGTGCAAATGCAAATATCAATAAATAGCAATAAATAATGAGAACATGAGACAATGATATGAAAAGTCCTTGAAAGTGAATCATTGATTGTGGAACATTTCAATGATGGGGCAAGTGACGTTAAGTGTAGTCATCCTATTTTATTGAAGAGCCTGATGGTTGTGGGGTACACCAATTCAATTTAATCTCCCCACAATTTCCTATCTACTCTCCTGAATTCTACTACTCACCTGTATGCTGGAGGTAATGTACTGTAGCAATGCACCTAGTAATCCGCACATCTTTGGGATGTGGTAGGAAAAAGGAGCACCCAGTGAAAACCCATTCAATCACAGTGAAATCGAATGTGCAATTTCACATTGAGAGCAGCTGAGATCAGGTTAGCCCTTGTTACTGCCGCTCTGTATACACATAAAGAAGTATATAAGTTCAAACTTTTCTTTCTTCTTTCTTATCTTTCTTTGTTCCATAGCTGGAAAGGGACCGGTCAATAATAGATTTGGGAACATAAATTCTTAATGTAATTGTTTCAGCATAGTCATAAATGGGTTTTGAGAGCTTTGGGCAATGTTCCCAGATCACAGTGTTCTGATCATAACTTCTAAACCTCTAACATTTTTTTTCATACTTGAAAATATATAACTTGAAAATGTAGTAAATGTAGGAAAGAGATCAATAAGACTGAAAGAGTGCAGAGAAAATTTACGTGGATATAAGCCGGTACTTGAGGCCCGAGTAATAGGGGAAGAGTGAATAGGTCCACCTTAGTTCCTGGAGCATCAAAGAAAGAGGGAATATTTAATTATGATATACAAAATTAAGAGGGATATAGATAGGTTAAATGCAAGTGGGCTTTTTCCACCAAGGTGGGGTCAGACTAGAAGTAGAGGTTGTGGTAAAGGGTGAAAGGTAAAATATTTAAGGGGAATATGAGGAGGAACTTCTTCAGTCAGACAGTAGTGAGAGTGTGGAATGAGCTTCAAGCAGAGGTGTTGGATGTGGGTTTGATTTCAACAGTTAAAAGAAATTTGGACAGGTACATGGATGGGAGAGGTATGGAGGGCTATGATCTGGGTGTATATTGATAGGACCAGGCAGAACAATAATTCAGCCTGCACCAGATGGGCCAAAGGGCCTGTTTCCCTGCTATAGAGTTCTATGACTCTATGACTCAAATTATCCTCAGCTTGAAGTGATAATTGACTGATCGTTTAAAATCTCATCTGGCATATTAAATTGCATTGCAAACATACCATGAGCCTCCACATCCAACACATCATTCTCCACAACTTCCTCCTTCTTCAACGGGATCCTACCACCAAGTATATCTTTACCTCTGTCCCACTCTCTGCTTTCTCCAGGGAGCATTCCCTCTACAATTCCCTTTTCCATTTGTCCCTCCCCTCTAATTTCCCTCCTGGCACATTTCCCTGGAAGTGATAGAAATGCCACAGCTGCCCATTCATTTCCTTCCTTATCTCCATTCAGGGTCACAAATAGTCCTTCCAGCTGAGGCAATCTATTATAATTATCTATAGTATCCAGTACTCCTGTGCAGCCTACTCTACATTTGTGAGACCCAATGTAAATTTGAGTCCGCTTTGTTGAGAACTTCTGCTCCATCTGTGAAAAGCAGAATTTCCCAGTGGCCAAACATTTTAATTCCTATCCACATTCCTGTTCCAACATGTTGGTCCATGGCTACATCTTCTGCCATGATGGGGCTATTCTCAGAGTGGAGGAGCAAATCAGTCGATTTAACCTCCAACCTGATGGCATGAACATTGATCTCTCCTTCCAGTAATTCTATTTCCTTCCCCCTTCCTCTTCTTCTATTCCCCACTCTGGCCTCTTTCTTCTCACCTCCCTATCACCTCCACCTGGTACCCCTCTTTCTTTCCTTTCTCCCATGGCCCACTTTCCTCTCCTATCAGATTCCTTTTTCTGCAGCCTTTTACCCTTCCCATCCAGCTGGCTTCACCTATCACCTTCTAGCTGGTCCTCCTTCCCCTCCCCACAACTTTTGTTCTGCTATTTTCCCATTCTTTTTCAGTCCTGAAGAACGTCTCAGCCTGAAATGTCAACAGTTTATTCATTTCCATAGATGCTGTCTGACCTGCTGAGTTCCCGCAGCATTCTCTGTGTGTTTATCTGGACTTCCAGCATCTGCAGAATTTCCTGTGTTTACACTAACTTTATGTTCAATTTTCTATGCAATAGAAATCTTCAGTACCGCAGAATTGATGTAGTCAGGTCCTGATGCTTTTGCTGAGTCTGATATTCCTTGATATCATTCTGCATAAATCAAGTCTGCTGAAGGCTGGCCTCTATGATGAAGGAAGCCAAGATGAATTGTCCACAGCGCTCATGGATGAAGCATATGAGCAAGAGGCCTGGAGGCCGGTTGGTCGGCCAGCCCAATGTTCAAGCCTGGAGTTCAGTCCCATCACCAGTTAGTCCAGGGTTGATACTGAAGATCGGAGCCCGAAGGTCAGTCCGAGTCCAGAAGTCAAAGCCCGATGGCAGAAGCTTGGATACAGGCGTTGGCGGATTGTACTTGCGTGTGTATGGGTGGGAGGGAGAAAAGGGGTTTGTTTTGCTGTTGTTGTTTTGTTGTTTGTTGTGTTCTGTTTCATTACGTTCTGTGATTGTTCTTCTGGGAATTGTGAGCATGCTGTGCTTGTACCGGACTGTGTGGCAACACTTGCGGGCGGCCCCCAGCACAGCCTCAGGTGTGTCAGCTATTAATGCTAATGACACATTTCACTGTATAGTTTGGTGTGCGTGTGTAAATAAATCCGAATCCGAATTTTGGTCAATAGTTCCTCAGTCTTGTCTTTGGCATTTATGTCCTGGCCCAATAGTTGGGAGTAAATAATGTTTCTGGAACCTCCTTCTCTTCTTAGCAATTTGCATGTCCATCATTCATAACTAAATGTGGCAGTTTTGTCTGATTTGTTGGTTGTGGCATCGTTTAACCACCTATTGTAACGTTGGTTTTGCTGTTTCTTTCACATATTGCAACATTGTCACATTGGCACCTCCCTTTTGGAACTGGATAGAGCCAACCTCACATGCTCTTCATTACTCCTCATTGAACAAAGATGATTCCATGACTTGGTTGCATTTGTAAGATGAGGAATTTTTGGGCCATGAGGTTGCAGGCTGCAGCCCATGCCCGTGCACAATTTTAGACTGTCAGATTTGCTCAGTGTCCTTCAAAATTCAGCAAATAACTCAGTAATAATGTTACCAAAGTAGTTCTTCAATGGACAATTATGAATCAATGGGTGGGTTTAGTATCACATAAGAAGCAAGGACAGCTGGTTACCTTTTTTGAAGAACATTAATTTAAGACAATCCTGAGATTTTTTAGTTACTACTGTTGGATTAGGGTCTAAATTATCAAATCAATTTTCTTTATGATTGCTTATACGTTTATATAATCACCTCTTTGTCTGTAAACGCTCAGTGGATTTTTAGGAATTTGTATTACAGCTGGTCCTGTATGCTGTGCAGAACATCTAACAAAATCACAAGACTTGCACTGCATTTGAGACATCCTAAGAAATGTCTGGACAATCTTATTTCCAGATCCAACATTATCATAGAGGCCAGTTTGACTAAAAATTCAATTAAGTTGAAATTGACTACATGTCTCTTGATGAACTAATTTATTTATTTGCTGCCATTTATGCCACTGGCATTTAGGGCAGCAATGAAGTTCTTCCATCTATGTCTATCCTTGGTCACTCAGATATGGATATTGATATCTACAAAACAATTTTGTTTGACCAGTCAGGGTTGTTAGCCCTGAGCTGAACTCCTGAACCTGGAGGACTGGTGGACCACTCTCAGTCTGGTCTCTTCTCTTTGACCTGTTTGGCATGGGTGAGTGTACCACAATACAAAGCATAAAAGCCCTTACTGAAGCCAAGATAGCCCTCTGGGTTGTTGAAGCACACAAGCCTCCAAACTATGACAAGATTGTGGTCCTCTTGGAGGTGCGTTACTAACACGTAAGATTAAATATTATATCATCTTTCCCATTGCTTAAGAAATAATTAGAAAACATAGCCTATCATTATGAATGAAGTCTGTGGTACAAGTAATAGCTTGGGATTTCCTTGGAATTGCTATCCCTAATGACATTTACCAAGTTTTACAGATCCACCATAGAAAGCATCCTGTCCAGATGCATCACAGCTTGATATGGCAACTGCTTTATCCAAGACCACAAGAAATTGCAGAGAGGTGTAAACACAGCCCAGTCCATCAGGCAGACCAGTCTCCCCTTATCAACCTTGCTTACCTTCCCCCCACCTCAGAAAAGCAGCCAAAGTAATCAAGGACTCGTCCCACCCCAGTCATTCTGTTTTTTTCCCCATCAGGTAAAAGATACAACAGCTTGAGAGTGCACATTACCACCATGCTCAGAAACAACTTCTATCCCACTGTTGTCAGTCTCCTAAACAGACTTCTAAGAGATCCAGAACAAGAGAAAATCTGCAGATGCTGAAAATCTGAGCAATACTGGAGGAATTCAGCGGGCCAGGCAGCATCTATGGAAAAGAGTACAGTCAACGTTTCAGACCAAAATCCTTCGGCAGGATCTAGTCTTGGCCTTTGTACTTTATTTGTCCATTTGCACTCTACTTCCTCTGTAATTGTAACAGTATATTCTTCATTCTAATTTCCTTTTAACTATCTTGCATACTTATGCATGTATGGAATAGTCTGTCTGGATGACATGCAAACTTGGCCATTCACTGAATTTTGGTACATGTGTCAATAATGAACCAATATCAATACTATCAGTGTTCATTGTATATCTACCACAAGGATTTGCTCTTACCTTTAGCTGGTCCACTGTTATGAAGTTCCCCATGAAAGCCAGGTCTAACTACAGTGCAGTATTTTCCAATTATACATCCGAGAGAAAGGCCACAAACACCAATGAAGCTACAACACAAGATTGAATGGGAAAAAAAAAGTTGTCAAATAAATTGAATGTTGGCATTCACATTCAAATCCTCTCAAGAGTTAAAAAAAAGTAAAAGCTTGATGTGATTAGCTAAAACACTGAAACAATTGAAATACTAAAGAACAGTTAAATATAATATATTTTGACTGTAATGCCACCAATTCAAAACTTATTGTTTGAAATTTACCCTTTCTCTCTATTGCAATGAAGAGAGCCACAGAAACTGGGCCAAGACTATCCTGCTGTAAGTTTAAGGGGCAAATTTCCCAGCATCATAACTGAGAAGCAGAAGGAGATTTGTACTCTGCTGCTGGATACCAATGTGAACAGCTCTGGGCCCCTTACCCAAGAAAGGATCTGTTGGCATTAGAGAGGATGCAGAGGAGATTCACAAGAAACATTCCAAGAATGAAAAGGTTAACATATAAGGAGTGTTTGATTGCTCTGGTGCTTAATCACTGGAGTTTAGAAGAATGGTAGTGGGGGGGGGGAGATATTTAATTAAAACCCATCAAATTTTGAAAGACCTAGATAGAGTGGACACGGAGAGGATGTTTCCTGAGTTACTGTGCTTATATGTGTATTATGTGTACAACTGCCTTACATCCTGGTCCAGAGAAATTTCATATTTGATGGTATACATGCATATAGTTAAATGACAATAAACTTGACTTGACTAGACTTGACTTGAAGTCTAGGTCCAGAGGACATTATAAAGGACATCCCTTTTCAGTGGAGTTGAGGAGGAAGTTCTTTAGCCAGAGGGTGATGAATCTGTGGAATTCAATGCCACAGACTGCCATGGTGGCAAAATCATTGGGTATATTTGAAACAGAGGTTGATAGGTTCTATAATATTAAGGGCAGGAGACTGGGGTTCAGATGGATAATAAATCTGCCACGATGGAATGGTGGAGCAGACTCGAAGAGCCAAGTAGACTACTTCTGCTCTGATGTTCTGTGCTGCTATAGAATACAGTAACCAACAATGAAGAATTTTGGGATTTCTGTAAGCATGTAATACATGAACACAAATTCCAAACTTCCTCACAGCTGTAAAGCTAAACGTTGTCAGCTTCATATAAATTTACTGGTTATCTGGTTAATCCCAGTCAATGTATACAGTTATTTTTTTGTGTGTTGACAGGAAATCAAATGGTATTTTAAAAAAATCAGATCTTGAAATCCCAAATTCACAAAAAATAACTTCCAATTGTTATGTAATTTGATATTATAAAACATTTAAAGTCCCATTTCAGACAATGTTTTATTCATGAGTAGGGCAATCAATTGAGATCTCATGACAGTTCCAACTGCCTAATTCCTGCTACTCCTTCTGTGAACATGATTCGTCAGTAACTGCATGAAGTGTCAACACTAGTGGGACTGCAGTTTAGTACAGATGGTTTCTTTTCAAAGTCCTGTTTAAAATTGTAAGAAAATATTGGTTAGCTCTCAGATAGAGGAGCATAACTAAATTAGGTGGTTTGCTTTATCCATGGGATATAAACATATCTTTGGTGCGCATCAGAGAGAGAGAAGGGAGAGGGGCAGGAAGAGGAGAAAGGGGAGGGGAAGGGGAGGGAGGAAGAGAGAGGGGAAGGGGAACAAGAAAGAGAGAGAGTGAGAGTGAGAAAGAGAGAGCAAAAGAGAGCAAGGGATTGTAACAGTATCTGTTACTTCTAATTGTTCTGAGATAATATTTGAAATGTTCTGTTGAGGAATGTAACCAGCTATGTCTAAAATAATCTAAAATAATCCAAATAAAAGCAACTGCTTTCGAGCATTCTTGCTTGCCTCAAAAATTTGTCTGCAAATTTCATCTGCACAATTTGATTTACAATTCACTTTCTGTAATAAGATCCTCCTTAGACAAATCCATATAAATTGTATTTAAACCAATTCTGCACTTAAATCTTCACATTCTAATTTAGCAAGCAAACACGAGGAAATCTGCAGATGCTGGAAATTTAAACAACACACACAAAATGCTGGTGGATTTGTTCCACCAGCATTTTGTGTGTGATATTCTAATTTAATTGTCTTTAATTAATATTACTGTTACATATTATTTTTCTTCTTTGTCATTCCTGAATGTTTTATAGCCATGTAAATAATTGTCAATTATAAATCATCTAGCTGAATTTTAGTTTGTACGATTATCTTACTGCCTTTTATCTTAATTCATGTTCCCAGTTGCTGCCTAGAAACTCATGTGGTGACCTAAACACATCTTCTTCATAATGAGCCCCTCGGAATGCAGGAGGACTTGCCTCGATTCAGGTTCTGTGGTTGCTCAGGTACCCAATGGGACCAATGTGGAATAGGTAGACTCTACGACTGGTGTGGATTAAGTGTTTAATGACACCAGCTGGTAGGTAGTTTGAGAAATGGTGCATTGCTTCCATCATTTATGCTGGGCTTCAATGTTCCCCAGGTGACTGGATGCAAAGTTCTCAGTGCCACCTGGAAAACCTCTTCTCTGTCATGAACCAGGAATTTCTACTAATCATTGGGAACTTAAATTTTACAACAAGGCCTTGAGAACCTCTTTGAATCTTCAACGTTCAAAAGTTCAAAGTAAGTATATATAAAATAAGATTCTACATTGAGATTTATATTCTTGCAGGCAATTGCAGTAGACCAAATAACTACAATAGAATCCATCAAAACCTACACACAAAGACTGACAAACAACCAATGTGTAAAAGATGACAAACTGTGCAAATACAAAAAGAAGATAACTAAATAATACTGAGTACATGAGTTGTAGAGTCCTTAAAAGTGAGTCCGTAGGTTGTGGGTTTTCTTCTGTCCACCTGGTAATCTCTTACATTAAATGAGTTTGTGCTAGAGTAGTTGTTTCAGTGGCGTAGTAGCCTGCCCCTCATAACTGCATAACTGATCAAGTATAATGGTAGCATAGTGGTTAGCATAACACTTTACAACATCAGCATTAAGGCCAGGGTTTAATTCCCACTGCTGGCTATAAGGAGTATGTATGTTCTACCTGTGACTGAATGGTTTTCCTCCCACATTCCAATGATGTATGAGCTAGGGTTAGTAAGTTGAGAGCTTGCTATATTGGTGCCAGAAGCATGGTGACTCTTGCGGGATGCTCTCATCATACTCTCAACACAAATGGCACATTCCACTGAATGTCCGATGTTTCGATGTACGTATGATAAATAAATTCCAGGTGAAGTTACTTTTCCAGTAGAGAATCAGAATCAGACTCAAAATCAAATTTATTATCATTGAATTAAATGAAGTGCAATTCGGCGGCAGTACAGAGCAAAGACATAATAATTACTATACATTACAAAAATAAATAGTGTTAAATAAAATGTATTAACAAGGACCAATGCTCATGGACCATTCAGTCATCTATTGGCAGAGGAAAAGAAACTGTTAATGAATTTAGAGGATTTTGGGTTGACGTTTCTCTAGTTTTTATCAGCCTGGTTTACGACTTTGACTTTGGTTTACAACTTCAAACATACGTTTCTTCAGGTGGTTACAGGCTCTGCTGATGCACTGAGCCCTGGCTCTTGAAATAAAGGTAGTGAGTCCATGTTTTCCATGGTCTTAGTATGTGTCTTTGTTATCAGAAGGTGATGCTGCACAGCAGTGGCAGATCAGCAAAGGAGCTTTGATTTACAGTTTTAAAGTGTATGATCTATTTTTTCATGGTCAGTGAATAAACCAATGAAAACCTTCAGCTGATCTTCAAAACATGAAAATTTACAAGCATAGTCTGTGTTTTGCCACTTGATGACTGATATTGGGGTGGCCATAATTCCGTAGTGGTGACAACATCAGAAGAACAGATTTCCACTTGTCTCATAGATTAAGTCCATTACAACAGAGACCCTGTTGGAGCTGAGTTCTGTCATTGTATTGAAATAATTTCAGCAAAGTATTAGAGTGATGAAGCAACCTTGCTTGATGTCCAGAATGTTCTGTGATTAGATTTGTATGGATTCATGGTTCAAGATGACCACATATCTGCCAACAAGATAGAGTTTTAAGATAGAGACACATTACTCCTGGCAGCCAGATTTGTCTTGATTGATGGAAGTCAAAATAGGTCATTCATAAAGGCTGAAAATAGTCCTTGCATTTCTTATGGAGTTGATGCATGGTGAAGTATATCCATTGGACCTTTAATTAGACGGAGTCCACTCTGTGATTCTGGGCTTCAACTGCTAGGTGGAGGCAATTGGGAAGAAACCTAGAGCTGTGGGAGATGGCAGCTAAACATATGCTGTGTGTAGCACTTACACCCTTATCTAAAAATCTTCACAAGATTGCTAAACGTTTATATACGTTTGCCCAAAAACATTTGCCACAATTTAAAGCTTTAAAGCAGGGTTTCATTTGTTTCCATTGGGACCTCAGTGTACAGCACACAGTAACTATATTGTTGTCCCTCTGTCTGCTCAGTAGATGGGCAGAGCTAAAAGAATTCTCCCTGTAGCAAACACATACAGTGGCAGAGAGGGCTGTGACGGCATGAAGGGAAAAGCAGGGAAGGGGGCAAAGCAGTCTGCAATTTTTCTGGGTCCCCAGGTCCATATGATTGGACTGCAAGTGACCCTAAGACTTACAAATTGATCAGTGATATATGCATACAGCTCACAAGTGAGAATATGAGAATGTCTGGAAATGTAGAGGAGGTTGACCCAAAAGCAGAACAGCAGTGAACAATAACATTAATAATAGACCATGAAATAATGAGCCACGAGGAGCCACCAAACAAGAGAGAACAGAAACTAAACACAACGGGCAACAAGGTAAACCTTAAGCAAGGAGAGTGAAAGCTAGGAGCAACTAGTTGAGGCAGGCTGGTTTGATGTGAACAAGGGCTGTGGATGAGAACCGGGATTAAATAGGCTTCAAGTGATGAGTCTGGAATGAGTGGCAGATGCATCCTATTAGCTGGGTGGGTACTGGGAAGTTCCTGCATGTGCAGGGTTGGAGGTGGCAGTGGAAGCAGGCCCGACAGAGAATAGCTGTGATCAGTGAAGGGAGCCCTAGTGATGATAGTATTCTACTGCTGCTGTAGACCATCCGCTTCAAGGTTAAAAATGTTTTGTCTTCAGAGATGTTCTTCTGCACACAACTGTTATAGCCCATGGCGATTTGAGTTACTGTCACCTTTATACTAGGTTGAACTAATCTGGCCAGTTTCCTCTGACCTCTCTCATTAACAAATTGTTTTCATCCACAGAAATGCAGCTCACTGATGTTCTATGTTTCTCATACCATTCTCTGTAAACTGCAAAGACTTGTGTGTGAAAATCAGCAGTTTCTGAGATACCCAAACCACCCCGTCAGGCACCAACAATCATTCAATTGTCAAAGTCACTTAGATCACATTTTTTCTCCATTCTGATGCTTCGTCTGAACAGCTAATGAACCTCTTGACCATGTCTCCATGCTTTTATGCATCGAGTTGCTGCTGCATAATTGGATGATTAGATATTTGCATTAACAAGCAGGTATCCTAGTGTAAAGTGGCCCTGAGTTAAGTTATCCTAGCCATTGTAAAGTATGTCCTGAGGACTGAGCCTTGGGCCTATTCCATCCGCCCTAGAAGCAGATCTGGTTCGGGATGCTGTTAGCTTACTTCTATTGTTTGCATGATTTGTGTTTTTTTTTCTCTCTCTTGTTCTCTGTCCAGTGGCTTTTGGTCTCTTTTTTAATTGGGTCATTCAGGTTTCTTGCTTTGTGGTTTGCCTGTAAGCAGGTACATTTCATGGTGTGTAATTTATACATTCTTTGATTATAAATGTGCTTTGAATCTTTGAAATGTTAAACACTAAACATCAATGTAAGTGATAATTCATTCCCACACCATGTATTTCTGGAGGTTGTGAATGACAGACCTCAGTTGGTTAGAATTGTACATAAGATTCCATCCACACTGATACCCAACACTGGTGCTCGCCAGGGATGTGTGCTCAGTCCCCTAACTGACTGCAGTCTCTAAACCATTGACTGCGCAGCCAGGTGCAATGTCAACTTGATCTTTTAAGTTCACTGATCAGCTGGGATCAAAACAAAAAAGGTGACGGACTATTACAAAGAGATCATAAACCTTGTATCATGGTGTCAGATAAACAACCTTGGCCTTAACATCAGCAAGATTAAAGAGTTAGTTGTTGACCTAACTCTCTTAGGAGAGAAGTGGGAGGAGGTGTGGCGAGGGGAGGGATAGTGAAGTGAATACAACCCTGTCCTCATTGGTAGAGCTTCTGTAGAGGGAACTTCTGTACAGAGAGCTTCAAGTTGGTTTTACATTACCAGCAAACTCACCCAGTCCTTTCACACTGATGCAGAATCAAGAAAGCACATCAACGTATTTACTGCCTTAGGTGTCTGAGAAGATCCAGCACATTCAGAAGGATTTTCTCAAACTTCTACAGATATTCTATAGAAAGTATCTCTATTGCTTGCATCTCAGCCTGAAATGGTAATTACCTACTCTGACTTTCAGAACCTGCAGAGAGTGGACAAGCACACCCCAATCTATCACAGGCTCATCATTTCCTGCCTTCTAGTCCACTGTCCTGGTGTTTTGCTTGAGGAAAGCCAGTACTGTCAAGAATACCTGCCACCTTAGCCATTTCTTTTTCTCTCTTCTACCTTCTAGGAGAAGATGTTGTCACATACTCATACTGGACTGTAATGCCATCAATTCAAAACTTATTGCTTTTATCATGAATGAATTAATCATAGGTTCCCCTAAGAAAAACCATCAAGTTTCACTGTCAATGAGGGAAATATGACCGATGATGCCAATTGCTTTGTGACCGAATATAACCAATTCGTTGGCAGGGTGCATGCCAAAGAGTAGTTGTGCCAACTTCGTGATGGTTGCTTGATCCATAAAATAGATTTTATGCATTAAAATGGCACCAGCAACCAATGGCGACATGTTGCAGACACCTCACAAAATAACTGGCTACTCTTCATCTGGATATACTTCTTCTGAAGAGCAATCAATTGCAGCCTGTAACTTCCATTTTGAGGATGTAGTTTTTGAGCTGACTAAATGAGCGAGCACTTTTGTGATTCCTTGGGGGATTTGGTGAGGATGAGATTAGAGACAGCAGCTACAGTCAAAGCGGCTATCACTGGGGGCATTGATTCCTGGTGGCAGAAAACAAACTCATGGTTGGCTCCGTAGCTCAGTGCAGATTAAAGAGTCGATCAAAATTAAAATCCTTGAGGAGGTGAACACGAAACAAAAAGGTGTTCAGCGCTGTCTACCTCGGGTTGACAGGCCTCCCTCTGTTCTTGCTGCTGCTAGTGGGCAGGAGGTGTCTAAGTCCTGTGTATCACACCACCAGGTTCATAAACAGTTGTTACTCTACAGCCACTGGGCTCCTGGATGGACTTCACTCACCTCAGCGCTGAACAGGCTCTGAAGTTGTGGACTCACTTTTGGAAACTCTGAGGTTCAAGTTTCATGTGTTTTTTGGTTACTATAGTTTTACTATTTATGCAATTTGATCAAGGTGCTTCAACATTGAACAGATTCTACAGCTGTGGCCAGCAACCTTTGGCACAGTGCTGAACTGGCTCTGTGGCTGTTGGCTCTATTTCAGAGTCTCTGTGGTTAATCTGTGTGTTATTTGTTTACTTTTTATTGTCTGCACAATTTGTTCTTTTTTCACACATTGGGTGTTTGATGGTCTTTGTTGTGTGGGGTTTTCTTTAAACATGTTCTATTGTGTTTCTTTGTTTTGTGGCTGCCTGCAAGAAGACAAATCTCAGGGTTGTATACAGCATGCACACATTGATAATAAATGTACTTTTACATTTGAACTTAACATAAAAATGTTCTGGACAAATCTTCCAATTTCTAGGCCTATGTTTCTTAAACCCTGTATGATAATTTCCACAGATTCACACAGAGCTTGTAAGGTTTTAATTTGCTTTTCATAATCTTAACCTCTTTTTAATAAATTCATTCTTAATTCCTTTACCACAATTAGAATGACAGCCTTTATCTGGTGCAACTCATAAAATGGCTTCATTTACCATACCATCACATCAAGAGACCATTGGGATTCAGACATGACCCTTCCCTTCCTATTTGATGTACTGGTCCTTTCTTTCATCATCTGCAGACAGAGATCAGATCACACTTGCCTCACCTCTCCAAATCTCCACATCATCAGACCCCTTGTCACACATCCAAATCAATCGTGCTGCTGCTTCCCAAGGTTAATTCTCTGAATGACTGAAACCTTTGTCTTTGGTCCCACCACCAGCACAGCATATTTTCCAACAAAGAGGTTTCTCCTTCTGGTTACAAAACAGGCTGAACAAAACTGTTCATTACTTCATTTCTCTTTCATCTCCAAATTGTCTGTTTCTTGGCAAGAGATTATAGTTAAGAGAGCAGGCAAGAACATGGTGAACTAAATGTAAGGTTGAAAAATGTGAGATCATTCACTTTGGTAGCAAATTTAGGCAGAATATTTTTTGAATAGTAACCAAATGGGAACTGATGATGTTCATAAGGTGTGCTTTTACATAAGTCACTGAAAACCAATATGCAGATGCAGCAAGTGATTAGGAAAAGAAATACACAGACCCTTTGTCTGAGAGAATCTGAATACTGGAGTAACATGGTCTTACAGGTACACATAAGGACTTTGCTAAGACGCATTTGGAGAACAGTATATATTTTTGATTTATTTGTCATTTAACACTTCAGCCATGTCACCTCCAGATAAGACTTTCACTAAAGTGCATATAAGTAATTCCATCCTTTCCTCATAGTTCAAAGTTTAAATGTGACTTTTTTTTTTCTGGTCTGCAGTTTTAGATGTGATTTTTTTTTCCCAGCTCTGCACTCTCCAGAGCCAGAATAACTCTGATCAGAGAAAAACTGCACAATACCACAATTTCATGAATACCTATAGTCCATATGGACTAAATATGCTTTGTATGATGGTTTTATCATTAAAAAATTATATCATTAGGTCAATATCCATTTTAATTATCCCAGTTGGTTTACTATATTTATCCCATGCCATTTAGTACACCTTTTAAGAAATGTTCAATGAAAATTCCAGAATGCATTCCTGATTTGTTGCCTTGGAAATAGCAGGTTCAAAGTAGTTCAAAAGTTCAAAGTAAATTTATTATCAGGGTACACATATGTCACCACAACCCTGAGATTCAGTTTTTTTGCGGGCATTATTCTCAGAAAATCTAGAGAATAGGAACGATAACAGGATCAATGAAAGGTCAACCAGAAGACAACAAACTGTGCATTTGCAAATACAAATAAATAGCAATAAATAACAAGAACATGAAATAACAAAATAAAGAGTCCTTAGTGTGAGATCATTGGTTCTGGGAACATCTCAATAGATGGGCTAGTGAGTGTAGTTATCCCTTTTTCTTCAAGAGTCTGATGGTTGTGGGGTAGTAACTGTTCCTGAACCTGGTGGTGTGAGTCCTGAGGCTTCTATCCTTCTATCCTTCTACCTTCTATCCTTCTATCCTTCTACCTTCTATCTGATGGCAGCAGCAAGACAAGAGCATTGCTGGATTCCTGATGATGGATGCTGCTTTCCTCCAACAGTGTTTCACGTAGATGTGCTCAATGGTTGGGAGGGCTTTATCTGTGATATACTGGGCCAAATCCATTACACATTTTTTAGGATTTTCCATTCAAAGGCATTAGTGTTTCAATACTAAGCTGTGATGCAGCCATTCAATACACTCTCCACTACACATTTGTCCTAGGTTATCAAAATTTTTGATGACGTGCCAAATCTCCACAATCTCCTAAGGAAGTAGAGGCGTTGCCATGCATTCTTCGCAACTACATCTACATGCTGGGTCTAGGACAGGCCCTCTTAAATAGAAACACCTGGGAATTTAAAGTTGCTAACCCTCCCGGCCTCTGATCCTTCAATGAGCATTGGCTCAATGACCTTTGGTGTCCATCTCCTTAAGTCTACAATCTTGCTGACACTGAGTGAGAGGTCGCTGTTATGACGCCACTCAGCCACATTGTCAGTCTCTCTCCTGTAAACTGATTCATCAGCACCTTTGATACATTCACCAGAGGTGTCCTCAGAAAACTTGACTGTGGTTTTGGAGCTGTGCTTAGCCATAGTTGTAAAGTGAGTCAAGCAGACGACTAAGCACGCAGCTTGTTGCACATGTGCTAATAGAGATTGTGGAGGAAATGCTTTTGCAAATCTGGTCTCACTGGGATCTACAAGTGAGGAAATCCAGAATCCATTTGGAATAAGGAGGTATTTAGGCCAAGGTCTCGGAGCTTATTGATTACCGGGTATTTCCTTATGTTAATTGTGATAATTGTTGAACACATTCTAATTTTCTAAATCGGCCTATACTTTACTGATTTGGGGTTATTAATTCTAAAAAAACAATTTTGAATTTAAGAACAACTCTTTATAACTTACAGTAATATTGTGCACATATCAAATCCAGAAAATTTCATTAACCTTAACTCACCCTACTTCATTCCATAAAGTTCACTTAGCTTTTACAGAATAAGACATTCCATACAAAATGTCCACTGCTGCCATACAATGAGGTGTTCTAATTTTCTAATGGAAAATACCCAAGCCCCTCTGATATTGATATTTCTTACAGCAAGTGACCCTGAAGTCTGTTTGCGTGAAGTTGCCATATGTGGTCGAAATAATAGCTTAAACAAACAGTAAAATTGAAAGACAAGAATATTTTAAAATCTGATCATTATATGCAACGGGAATTTTAGCAATATTTTAAATGCTTGAATGCCACTCATGGTCGTTGCTGGAGCAGCTCTATGATAAATTTTACAAACAAACTTTGGACTAAGTTGAAAAAAAGACACTTCTGGGGAGGAGTACATGACATCATCATTGTGTGTGAGAACCAGGGACATGCCTCCCCCAGGCATGAAAGGGATGCTCAGCAAGGTAAGGTTAGATGGGGTTTTGCTGAACTCCATCAGGAATTTGGGCAGGGTTCGTGAGGGTTTGATAAGCAGCACACATTATGATTGTAACAAAAAGGTAGGTGACAGCCTCTTGTCAAGTCAGGCAATCTTTATTAGTATGAATGTTGGCCAAGATATTGGCCATCTTTTCTTCAACTAGCATCTTGGGATCTTTTATATTCAAGAATGGAGAACAGGCGAACAGAACCCCAATTTGTATAATTACAAATATAATTAAAGGTAAGCGTAAAGTGATTTGATTGGTGACATGGGTCTCAAAGTCAAGAGCCAGGTTAGTTAAGATTACCACTGTCATCTCAAAAACAGTTTTTTTTTTAATAAATGGAAGTTTCTTCCAAGATCTGTTAAACTTCGGAGTCAGAATTAGAATCAGGTTTATTATCACTGGCATATGTCGTGAAATTTGTTAACTTAGCAGCAGCAGTTGGATGCAATATATGATAGTATAAAAATAAATTAAAAAATAAAATTACAGTAAATATACACACGTACATTAAATAGATTAAAATAGTGCAAACAGAAATAATATATAAAGAAGTGAGATAGTGTTCATAGATTCAGTGAACATTTAGGAATCGGATGGCAGAGGGAAAGAAGCTGTTCCTGAATCACTGAGTGTGTGTCTTCAGGCTTCTGTACCTCCTTCCTGATGTTAACAATGAGAAGAAGGCGTGTCCTTGGTGATGGGGTCCTTAATAATGGATGTCACCTTTCTGATGCACTGTTCCTCGAAGATGTCTTAGGTACGATGGAGACTAGTTACCAAGATGGAGCTGACTAGTTTTACAACTTTCTGTAGCTTCCTTTGGTCCTGTGCAGTTGTCCCCCAATACCAGAGAGTGATGCAGTCTGTCAGAATGCTCTCCACAATACATTGATAGAAGTCTTTGAGTGTTTTAGTTGACAAGCCAAATCTCTTCAAACTCCTAATGAAATATAGCCACTGAAATATAGCCTTCTTTATAGCTGCATCAATATGTTGGGACCAGGTTACATACTCGGAGATCTTGACACTGAGGATCACCATAGAGTAACCATTGGTTGGAATGGTTTTGCGAGCATAAACTAGACTGCTGGGATACTTTTCCCAGATTAGATAAAGGACATCATTTCTGTATTTTAGAACAGTCTTTTGATACATGAATGTTTTATAGTAAATATAATAATTCCATTATTTTCAGTCTTTGCATGGTTTAGTAAACTTAGTCAGAACATGTCACATACAGCAGGCCAGCAGCATCTATGAAAAGAGTATAGTTGACATTTCAGGCTGAAATCCTTCAAAAGGACTGGAGAAAAAAAAGATGAGTTCGGAGGTGGGGAGAGGGGTGGAAGAAACACATGGTGATAAGTGAAACTGGGAGGGGGAGGGGTGAAATAAAGTGCTGGGAAATTGATTGGTGAAAGAGATACAGGGCTAGAGAAAAGGGAATCTGATAGGAGAGGACTGAAGGCCATAGAAAAGAGAAAAAGGGGGACAAACACCAGAAGAAGGCAATGGACAGGCAAGCAGATAAGGTGAGAGAGGGAAAAGGGGATGGGGAAAAGAGAAGGGGAGCATTACTAGAATTCAAGAAATCAAAGTTCATCCCATCAGGTTGGAGACTACCCAGACAGAATATAAAGTGTTGCTCCTTCAACCTGAGTGTGGCCTCATCATGATGGTGCAGGAGGCCATGGATGGACACGTCGGAATGGGAACGGGAAGTGGAATTAAAACATCACCTCCCCTTTTCTCCCATAACCTTTTGAACTCTCCTATCAGATTCCCCCTTTTCCAGCACTGTATCTTTTTCACCAATCAACTTCCCAGCTCTTTACCTCACCCCTCCCCCTCCCAGTTTCATCTATCACCTTGTGTTTCTCCCTCCCTTCCCCCCACTTCTAACTCTGACTCTTCGTCTTTTTTATCCCCCCCCCCCCCCCCCCCCGAGTCCTGATGAAGGGTCTCAGCCCGAAACGTCGTCTGTACTCTTTTCCATAGATGCTGCCTGGCCTGTTGAGCTCCTCCAACATTTTGCGTCTGTTGCTTGGATTTCCAGCATCTTCAGATTCTCTCTTCGTTTGTGATTGTATATTTTATGAATATGTAGTCGCTCATTTTGGGTAAAAGAAAGGTTAAATTGTTAACTTATGCAAGGCTTGGCTAAAACTCCTGGACTACAAATGGGAGCTGTAGTTAATCTTGTGCAATGTGTAACCTCACACTCTTCTGTTGTGACATGGCATCATTGAATGCTTGTGCATGCTGAGCTAATTTTGTCCTGTCACAAACAAACAGCTGAACCACACTACAACAATTAAACAGCAGTAAGACTGGGAAACACAGAGATTCAGACAGTAAAGTCAGCAATAAAATAAAGAAAATCCAAAAAAGTGTGGAAAGACATGAAAGGATAATTAATAGTTAAATAAATTAAATGATGGAGGATGTGACAGGCTGAATACTGTTTTGTGATTATATGATGTGGAAACTACCAGTGACCAATGTGATCCAATGAAGCCTGATCTGCAGTCTGCTGTGGAGGGAATGAAGAGTCAGAGCTGATGATCCGATGTCTGAGATTCAGAAAACATGACGCTTTAAGCAGGAAATGGTTGCTCTGATGCATCGTTCAAAAAACTCACCATATCTCTGACAGTCAGTACCGTAGACAGGGGCTGGAGAGTGTGACTACGAGTGAGGCGGGTACGTAATTCCAGAAGGGGTAAAAGAGTGGGATTGCTCTGGATGCAGAGGTGATCCCTGTGATGGAGCTTTCCAGTTATGAGGATAGACCGGTTAGAACGTACATAGAAGAGTACAGCCCAGCAGGCCCTTCAGTTCACAATGTTGTGCAAACATTTTAACCTAATCTAAGATCAATCTAATGCTTCCCTCCTGCATAGCCCTAAATTTTTCTTTCATCCGTGCGCTTACCTAAGAGTCCCTAATGCATCTGCCTCTTCCATCACCCCTTGGCAGCACCTTCTATGCACCCACCATTCTCTGTATAAAAAAAATCTACCTCTGATATCCCACCTATACTTTCCTCCAATCACCTAGCTATTTCCGCCCTGGGTAAAGAGCATTGGCTGTCGACCCTGTCAATGTCTCTTTTCATCTTGTACATCTCTAATAACTCACATCTCATTCCTGCATGAGAACAGCCTATGATCTTTAAGTGAATAAAGCTGGGAGGGAGAGCTGATAGAGAGATCTATGAGGGATATTGACAGGCCAGTTGCAAACCTTTCACCATAACAGAGTAGTCTAAGGCAGAGGGCAAAGGTTAAGGCAAGGAGTCAGAGGCTTCGAGAGGAATCTTTTTTACCCAGAGGACAGTTTTTTTTAACCCAGAGTTTGGAATGCGCTGCCTGAGAGATTGTTGGAGGCAGAGACTCTCATGGCATTTCAAACTACTTAGACAAACAGTTGAACTGAAAGACACAGAAGGCTACAGAATAATTGTTAACCACATAACCATATACCAATTACAGCACAGAAACAGACCATCTCGGCCCTTCTAGTCCGTGCCGACACTTACACTCACCTACTCCCACTGGCCCGCATTCAGCCTATAACCCTCCATTCCTTTCCTATCTGTATACCTATACCTTAATTTTACTTTAAATGACAATACCGAACCTGCCTCAACCACTTCTACTGGAAGCTCATTCCAGACAGCTACCACTCTCTGAGTAAAGAAATTCCCCCTCATGTTACCCTTAAACTTTTGCCCCCTAATTCTCAAATCATGTCCAGTTGTTTGAATCTCCCCTACTCTCAATGGAAAAAACCTATCCACGTCAACTCGATCTATCCCCCTCTTTATTTTAAATACCTCTATCATGTCCCCCCTCAACCTTCTACGCTCCAAAGAATAAAGACCTAACTTGTTCAACCTTTCCCTGTAACTTAGGTGCTGAAACCCAGGTAACATTCTAGTAAAATCTTCTCTGTACTCTCTCTATTTTGTTGATAACTTTCCTATAACTCAGTGACCAGAATTATTAAATAAAGTTCATACAGATGGCTACCTGATGGTTGGCATGGACAGGATTCGGCAAATGCTCTATTTTGTTATGATTCTATGACTCTATGGCCCTAAAAATGAAAAACAAGCTGCAAACAACCATTGTCATGTGCAAATATGTACCTGGCAAACTAATGAGACCAAACCCTGACAAGCTCTGAGACCTATTGGCCTGCATCCTGGTTGCAGAGATAAAGTATACATCCAATGTGATTTTTTGAAGCTCATTAAATTCTGAGAGGTTCAATGCAATCAGAGTCAAGATGGTTTTAGGAAAGTGAATATTCAGATAATGGTAGTAGAATCATTTCAAGCATGTATAAGGGGTTGTCAAATCTTAAAACACATTCGACTTCATACATTAAAACAAAATGGGAGAAGGGATAATTATATCTGAGGAAGAATGGACAACAATATGGAGATATCAATGAAAGTGTACCAGTTCACAGAAATGGAGGGAGTTTGGATGGAAAAACTTGATAAGATATTTTATTACACCCTCTCAGAAATTCCATTATGATAGTAACCTCCCTGTTTGCTGGGGAAATTGTGGAAATCAAAATGCAAATCATTATCATATTTTTTGGGACTGCCCTGTTATCACAAACTATTGGAGGGGGATACACAATTCCCTACAAGACATCTTTAAATGTGAAATACCCTTAGAGAGTAAGACCATATATTTTGGATATGTACCTCAAGAATGGTTGAAAAGAGATAAATATTTAATGAATATACTGTTGGTGGCTGGTAAAAAGACTCTTACTAGGAAATGATTATCACAGGGGAGCCCAACTTTAAATACATGGATGGAAATTACAATGGACATTTACAAAATGGAGAAGACAACCGCATCTTTTAACCATAAGCTGGAACAATTTGATTCATACTGTGAAAAATGGTTTAACTACATAATGCCTCATAGGCCTGATTTTATTCTCACAAATCAATGAATCTGTTGTAAAAAAAAATCACTCCCTACTTGTCCATTGTTCTTTCCTTTTGCTTGTTTTTTCTTTCCACTTTTCTATAAGTGTATACCTTAGATAAATGCTTTGTTGAGATTTGTGATAAATATGATTATATGATGTATATGTACAATGTCTGAAATACATCTTATGGAAATGTTTGTTTGATGGTGAACTTCAATTAAAAAAATAAACTACAAAAAAAGGGAAGTGAAATAACACTGAAGAAAATCATTACATCTTTTTGTTACTGTAATATAATAGAAATCAGAGAATTGGATTTTCAGCTCATTTTCAAGGCAGCAAGTTATAAGTAGTGTAGTGCCACATGGATCAACCCAGGGGCTTTGTTAATTACAACCTAAATTAGAGAGGGAGATGAAAGAATTAGGGTACTACCACCAAGTCTATTAACATATAGAGGTAGCTGGCAAACAACATATAAGGAGATGCGAAGAGTCTACAGGAATATATATAGATTCAGTTATTGAGGAAAAAATTGGCAGATGGAATATAAAATTCATGACAAAATTCTGTGATACTGAAGGACCTGAGTATCTTCATAAATGAAAAGCTAAACATAGCAAAACATCAAAAAAGGGATTTTTCTTCAACCATAGTAGAGCCAGGGGATTGCGGAAATGTGTTGAAAAGTGATATTGAGACGACCTATCACCCTTTATCTTCCTAAGTGGCAGAGCAGACATAAGGAATTGTATGGCTAAATTCTGTTCCTATTTTGAAGGTACTTATATTCTTATGTTTTCACAAAAAAGGTATAAAATTGCTGGGTTTTAACTTATGAATACAGAAAGATTAGTTTAGAATAGATACCATGGATCAGCTGAAAAGGTCCAGAAAATACACAAAGTCTTACCGGCCAATGTTGAGATGATAATATGTAACCTTTGGTGTTGTTAACTGCTGTTTGCATGAGAACGTATGTTTGATACTGCATCAAGAAACTTGTTTTATTTTATGCAAAATGCAGACAGAAATATGGAGATTGTCATGGATCAGCCGTCTCGTCAACCTCTGACCAAAATTTTATAATATGCACTATCTAAATAATGCTTAATTTTCCATTCATGGATACTAGATGATGCTGCTGGTTTGGGATACACAAGTTGCAGTCTGTTAGCAGGAAGCTCTGCATTTAGATTTAATTTAAGATCAGCCATGAAGATGTGAATTCCCATTCAACTGAAATATTATTTGACATAACCAGTTCCAAGGAGGGAGAAAGTGTTCCAAATACAGTAGGTATGAAAATACTGAGATACTCCAGCAGAGGGAGGAAATGTGCAGTTCAAATTCAGGACCCAAGCTGGAACTTGAAAAATAAAACTGAATCACAAGAATTCACACCCAGCGAAGACAGAAATTTTCTCCATCATCTACAGCTCTGTAGTTACACTACACTTACTGTGCATGCTGGCATTTTCCAAGTTTTCTGCCTGAGGCAAATTCTCAAATGGTTTCCAGAGCTACATCAGTTAGATTTTTTCTCTCTCTCAATTCCTTCCATTGATCTGTAAATTGATCTTAATTATGTATTCCTTCACTAAGAGGACCACCTTTTATACACATAATTTTACATTCCTTGATTAAATCTGCCTTTATTCAAAAGTGCAACTTCAGCCCAGCTCTTAACTAACTAAAAGGAACATGATGGTTTCAAAACACAAGGAGGAAGCTGCAGTGAAACAGAATAGTTGGGGATATTGACTTGTCCATGAAAATGCCCATCCTGTTACTCCTGTAGTTGTGCAATTCAGATAAGCAAATTGCAAGTAAAACAAAAATCAACATGCAACATTGTCTTTGCAGACATCATAAGGCATACTTTAAAACCTAGTTTGCACAGAATAGATGTTTAGCACAAACATATCAATGCTCCTCTCCTCCAGGTTCAGCTGCCGTTGAGCCCTTGCTCCAGCTTCTAGAACCTCGCAGCTCCATAATTCTTACTTTGAAGGGAGTGTGAGCATTGGTCTACTGCATCGATCTGTCCATCTGTTCTATCTTCAGCAGGGCAGCAGTAAAGCAAAACTGGAGGCAGAGGGAAGGGATCACATGGAGGGAAAGAGTAACTGAGAAGTATGTGGTAATAAGTCAGGAGAGTCATGGAAAGCAGTTATTATGGAATGGTGGTTTGGTGGGCACATTGTCTGATATCTTCCCATGTACTTGGCCATTCTGTGACCTGACTGGAGCATTACATAATATTCTTGACTTTCTGGTTTCTCTCTCTTGTACTGGCAGCTGGAGCTTGAGTATCCACTGAGTTGAATAAGGGGCCAAGTGTGGGATGTTATGAACCCCAGTTTCAATACCTGGGACGGTACGTGATGTACGGGGAATCTGTGTGTTATGTACTCCAGTATCAATTCTTGGGACAGTAATGGAAATGTGTGACTTCGTTTCTTGTAGTGTCACACGATGACCTACCCCAACAGTATATAAAAAAAACCGCGCCGGTTGCTCCAGAGACACACAGAGACAGAGAGTCGTTAGTGAGAGTGAAGAGTGCAAGCTTCGATCGAACCCAGCGGTCGATAACACTGTGCATTTCGTAATCCGAACGTGGATTACTGGCACGCACTTTGGTGACCCCTGCAAAGTCTCGGGTTCGTGGTGACCAGTCCTAGAAAAGAGACTTCTGTCAGTTACGGGGTGAAATTCTCACTTTTTGTGGACTCTTCGAAACAGACGGCATCGTGAACTCGCTTCCACTGGAGAGGTACGGCGGCTCCTTCGTGAGATGAGGACAGTGTGTTCGCCGAATCGCCTTCCGAATGGTACGGTGGCCGTTTTGGCGTATCTCTGCGAAACTCGCTTCTTCGCTGTATTTTGAATCTCCGTCTTCAAGATCATCACTTCGCTACACTTCGAAACTAAAAGTCAATTCCCGTCGTGAACCCTTGAAACTTTCTGAACTGACATTCTGGGACTGTGCTCCAGTAAGACTCTAAAGAATTGTTTCTAAGTTTGACCGTTTGGGAGCTATAGACGCGTAGCGCTGTTAACTTCGTTTTAAGTTAAGTCGCTTGTTTAATTTTCCATGCTTCTGCTTGAGTGTTAATAAATTCTGTTGTTTTCCGATAATATCCTGACTCCGTTCCACATCTATTATTGCTGGTTTCACGTAACAGTGACATTTTGGCACTGAAGTGATCATAGAGCTGAATAGATTGCTCAAGTGGGGAGGGGTTATAATTAAAGAGGTACAATTGTCTGTGAAGGGATTTGTGTAATGAAAATAAAAAAAAAATATTATGACAGAATGTGTGACACAGACAATTACCTTTTTTTCTCTCAATTCCCTTATATTATTGCTATCAATACAGTTTGTCCCTGGGAAACAAACAGTTTTTGTTTTAAGGACATCCATAAGCTGATTTTGTCCATAGGCTGGAAAATACACAAGGATCTTTTGATATAGTGACAAAGAGCTGATTGTGGACTTCAGAAAGGGTAAGGCAAGGGATCACAAACCAATTCTCATAGAGGGACCAAAAGTGGAGAGAGGGAGCAATTTCACAAACCAATTCTCATAGAGGGACCAAAAGTGGAGAGAGGGAGCAATTTCAAGTTCCTGGATGTCAACATCTTGCAAGATCTAATCTGTGCCCAACATATTGATACAGCTATAAATAAGGCAAGACAGCAGATATATTTTATTTGGAGTTTGAGGTTATTTTGTTTGTCACCTAAAACACTTGAAAACATCTACGGATGTACCGTGGAGAGCTGCATCACCGCCTGATATGATGGGGTTGGGGCGGAGGGGGTATCTACTGCACAGGATAGAAAGAAGCTGCAGAAATGTGTAAAATTAGTCAGCTCCATCATGGGCAACAGCTGCCATAGTATCCAAGACATCTTCAAGGAGCAGTGCATCAGAAAGGTAACATCTCATTATTATGGACTTTCGTCACACAGGGCAGGCCCTCTTCGCATGGTTACTGTCAGGAAGGAGGTACAGAAGCCAGAAGACAAACAATCAGTGATTCAGGAACAGCTTTTTCCTCTCTGCCATCCAATTTCTAAATGGACAGTGAGCTCATGAACACTATCTCACTTTTTTCCATTATTTCTGTTTTTGCACTACTATCTAACATAAAAATATTTTATATATAAATATAAACACTTACTGTCATTCATTTATTGATTTTTCTAAATCTGTCATGTATTGCATTGTACTGCTGCCACTAAGTTAACAAATTTCACAACATGTGCCGATGATATTAAACCTGATTCTGATACCTCCTCAGTATTGTAATCAAGACATATGACTGATCAAAATAATTAGTAAAAGTGGAGAGGGAGGAAACTAAATTTGCTGTTTATAGGAAGAACATATTAGATGTTCAAGTTTAATAACATTATGGGAGCTCATTCTTCTTATGTAGGTGATGTCCATGAGCCAGATATTCTTAACCCTCAGACAGCCTGTAAACTTTAACTCATCATTCTATTTTACGGATTCCTTTACTGAGGGGAATGTATCCCTTTACAGTCCTCTTACTACTTTTCATGCCTGAATTAAATTTCTGCTTGTTTGAAAGAAAACGATTCACAACAAAAATTGGAACACAATGATTACATAGCATGCAGCACTAATATATTAAATCAATTTTTAGCTGTTATTGCAGCCTTCATGAATATTGAGAAACATGACATAAAACAAAATCAAATAAAACAAGAAATTGATGTTAACATTTTTACTGAATATTGGTGATCAGCTCACTATGGTTGTGTTTTATGAACTAGATTTTATTGTGACATCAGCTCATCTTTGAATTGTAATTGGAAGACAACAGCCAGTCCAACTATAAACATTTGCATTAATCCTCTCATATTATAAAGTGCCCCATGCCATTGCAAACAAACAGCTACATGTCACAGTGTACATGTAGAGGTCACAGCATGCATTCATACTAGGAATAAGTCAGCAATGATTTTTTCAATGTAAAGGGAATGTTCACTCAGACACAGCATTGATCAAAGCAATAGTTTCACATAAAGAATGTTTGTTGTTTTGCTTCATGTTTTAGAAGGAACTAAACATGCAAGTTATTGTTCAGTCTTTCTCCAACTTGTCTCAGAAGAGCAGAACTAAACATCTCATGCATTGATATTTACAAACACAAGAGGGTCTGCAGGTGCTAGAAATCCAGAGTAAATGCTGGAGGAATTCAGCAGTTCAGGTAGCATCTACGGAGAGGAATAAGACAGTCAATGTTTCGGGTCAAGACTGTTCTGAAGGTCCAAAATGTCGACTGTTTATTCCTGTCCAGAGATGCTGCCTGAATTGCTGAGTTCTCCCTGCATTTTGATGATTACAATGTGTTTGCAAATGATGCCAAGGAAAAGGCACCCATAATTGGGTGAACTGAGATTGGAAGTCAAAAAGTCATAAAATCACAGAGAAGTACAGCACAGAAACAGGCCTTTCGGCCCATCTGGTCCGCGTCAAAGCCATTTAAGATGCCTAATACCATTGACTTGTTCCGGGACCATAGTCCTCCATACCCCTTCCCTCCATATATCTATCGAAACTTCTCTTAAATGTGGAGATCAAGCTCACTTGCACCATTTGTGCTAGCAGCTCATTCTACGTTTTCACAACTCTTTAAGTATAGAAGTTTCCCCTCATGTTCCCCTTAAACATGTCCCCTTTCACCATTAACCTATGGCCTCTGGTTGTAGTCCCACGCAATCTCAATGGAAAAAGCCAGCTTGCATTCGCCCTATCTATACCCCTCATAATTTTGTAAACCTCTATCAAGTCTCCTCTCAATCTTTTACGTTCTAAGGAACACAGTCCTAACCTATGCAATCTTTGCTTGTAACTCGGGGTTCTCCAGACCCAGCAAAATCCTTGTAAATTTTCTCTATACTCTTTCAATCTTGTTCACGTCTTTCCTGTAGGTAAGAGACCAAAACTGCACAGAATACTCCAAATTAGATTTCACCAACGTCTTATACAACTTCAACATAACATCCCATTTCCTGTGCTCAATACCTTGATTTATGAAGGCCATAGTGCTCAAGCTTTCTTTATGATCCTACGTATTTACCTGTGATGGCACTTTCAATGAGTTAAGGATCTGTATTCCCAGATCCCTGTGCTCTACCACTCCTCAGTTCCCTACCATTCACGGTGTAAAATGTACTCTGGTTGGTCCCACCAAAGCACAAAATCTTGCACTTGGCTGCATTAAATTCCATCTGCCATTTTTTCAGCCTATTTTTCAAACTGATGCAGATCCTTCTGCAAGTCACAATAATCTTCCTCACTGTCCACTACACCCCCAATCTTGGTGTCATCTGCAAATTTGCTGATCCAGATATAACCTTATGCAGATTGTTGATATAGATGACAAACAACAATGGACCCAGCACCGATCCCTGTCACACCACTATTCACAGGCCTCCGGTTAGAGAGGAAACCCTCTATACTACTTTCTGGCTTCTTCCAATAAAGACAATGTCTAAACCAGTTTACTACCTCAACTTGAATGTCGAGCAACTGAACCTTTTCAACCAGCCTCCCATGTAAGATCTTGTCAAAGGCCTTGCTAAGGTCCATGTAGACAACATCCACTGCCTTGCTTTCATCAACTTTGCTCTATAAGATTTGTTTCACATGACCTATCATGCATGAAGCCATGCTGACTATCCTTAATCAGTCCATATTTATCCAAATACTTATATATCGGAGCTTTAGCATACTTTCCAAGAAATTTCCCACAACTGATGTCAGTCTCATTGGCCTATAATTTCCTAGTTTCTATTTAGAGCCTTCTTTAAACAGCAGAACAACATCCTCTTATACCTCTCCTGGTCGATTTAAAAATCTAAGCCAGGGCCCCAATAGTTTCTGCACTTGACTCCTGTAAGGTCAGAGAGAACACTTTGTCAGGCCCTGGTGATTTATCCACCCAGGTTTGCCTCATGATAGCAAACAGGTCCTCCTCTGTAATCTGTACAAGGACCATGAAGTTGATGCCACTTTGACTCACTTCTATAGACTCTGTGTCCATCCCCTGAGTAAATAAAGATGCAATTTAATGTCTCGCCCATCTGTTTTGGTGCCACACATGGATTGCCATTCTGATCTTCCAGAAGACCGATTTTTGTTACGATTCACCCCCAACCACGCCAGCTTCTCTGATTTAGACGCTCAAACTCCCGGAGCCACCACTCCTTTTAGGGTTCAGCACAGTCTTGCTAATTGGTAATCATGTTTTGAGTGCCAAGAATTGAGTATTTAAGGAACATCTGAATTATGGTTTGATGTTCAATTGCAAGCCTACTTGTGATGTTGGCTAGTGTTTCTTTTGAGCTCAGATTCAGCGGAATACCATGTCTCAAACCTTGCTTCGGATATCCCAGCATTTGGGTCCGATTCATCTTTATCAAGGACTCTCATCACAATATGATTGCGTCAACATGGAACCAACGGGGTATCAGAGCCTTTTGTCAGCTGTGGCCAGCCACAGTGAGAAAAGTACCAGACAGAGCCTGGAGATACATGACCTCCATGACACCGTGTGCCAACCATTGCAGGAAGGAAGCCAAAGTCATTTGGGTGAAGCTATTGGTTACTCTGCAGAGACAGTCCATCTTCCAACCTTGGAGAGATTTGTTGGTGACCTGGGTTCTTACCGCTAGTTCCTTGTCCAATGTTCGTTAGTATTTGAACTCCAGCCACCCCAGTTCCCTTCAGAGTGTGGAACAGTGACCTTCAATATCTTTCTTCTGACTGGAAGAGCTCTGACCTGAGCCTCCCCACATTGGGAACGTAGGTCAGAGATTTGTTTGGATTTGGAGGGATACTGTGCCGCCATGAGGAAGGTGTTTCATCACCCTGCCAGAGCCAGCCGAGCCTTGGACTGCCTGAGGAAGATTCAGCAGCGGGGACGATCAGTGGCCGACGATGCAATCGAATTTTGGACCTTGGCCCAGGAGAGTGGTTGGAATGGGGAGGCCTTGGCCTTGCTATACCACCATGGACTCAAAGATGAACTGAAGGATGCCATGCCATAGGAGAGCCAACAGGGAACAGTCCATCTGTCTCAATAATCATCCGGCAGAGCAAGAGTGGAACTATGTCAGGAGGTCGATGACAGCTGGTCTGAGCCCAGTCCCTACACATTGCAGTTCCGCCTCCCAACTTCAGACTATGGCCAGCCTGTTGCCTGCTCAAGATCCTGTCGAACCCATGCAGGTCAGTGGCACTGGACTATCTGTCGACGAGAGGTTCCGGTGTGGGAGTCCAGGTCGCTGCTTTTACTGCAGGGAAGCAGATCACCTGCAGGCTGAATGTCTGGAGTGCTGCCACCTAGAGAACTGCTAGTCCAGTGTCGGGAGGACTGTGATGGGCAGCCAAAATGCCCAATCCCACAGATTGTGGTTTCGTGCTTAAGGTGGCGTTCACCTAGGGTAAGAACTTGAGGCAGGTGAAGGTTTTTTGTAGACTCTGAGCGGGTAATTTTCTAGATTACCGTAGAAAACAGTCTCTTCTGTACAGGTCCCATCTTCCCTGGAAGAGAGCCCAAACATACAAAATTCTGACACCCTCCCTCCTACACCAACTCCTTAGCTACATGTTAAACTGTATAATCTTCCTAGTTCTGACCTCACCAGCATGTGGCACAGGTAGCAATCCTGAGATCACAACCTTGGAGGTCTTGCGCTTTAACTTACCACCTAACTCCCTGAATCTCCCTTTGTAGAACCTCGTCTCTCACCTACCCATGTTATTGGTACCTACATGGAACATGACTTCTGGCAGTTCACCCTCCCACTTAAGAATGCTGAGGACTCAACCAGAGATATTCCAGACCCTGGCAACAAGGAGGCAACATACCATCCAGGAATCTCATTCTCACCCACAAAACCTCCTTTCTGTTCCCCTAACTAATGAATCCCCAATCACCACACCACCCTTCTTCATCCCCACCCCTTCTCTTCTCTTCTGTCACAGACCCAGAGACTCTACTGCTGTGATTTTCTTCAGCTAGGCCATTCCCCTCCTCAACAGTATCCACAGTGTTGTTGAGGGGGATGGCCACAAGGGTAATCTGTACTGGCTTCTTAACCCCGTTCCCCTTCCTGACTGTCATCCAATGTCCCGTGTGCTGCACCTTGGGTGCAACTACCTCTCTATATGTCCTATCTATCAGCCCTTCATCTTCCCGAATGATCCAGAATTCATCCAGTTCCAGCTCCAACTCCTTAACGCAGATTGTTAGAAGCTGCAGCTGGATGCTCATCTCACAGTTGTAGTCGTCAGTGACACTGGAGGGCTTCCTGCCTTTCCTCCAGCCTGCAAGAGGAGCATTTCACTATTCTGCCTGGCATCTCTGCTGTCCTAACTGAGAAAATGCAAAGTGGGGGATAGTGAACTTCTACCTACAGCTTTTTATTTTTGCTTTCTCTGACTGAAGCCTCTCCTTGCTGAGCCCCCAGAGTTAAAGCCTCAAAATCTCCACTCTAACTCTATCCACTCCGACAATGGCCACTCTACTTGCTCCTGCTTTCCTTTAATGTGTTCTTGCTAATGAATCCCAAATGCTGAATGGTCGCTGGTCAAAGCTCCAAAAAAACTGCCACGAGTTACTACCTTTTATACTCGGTCAGCATACCAGAGTGAAATTCTGTCTTCTCAAGCTTCTGATCTCCATTATCCAAGTATTGACTACATTATCCACATAGGTGGGACTTCAATTGGAAATTATCACAGTGAATGTAAAAAGTGTATAAAATGACACTTATGCACATATTATGAATAAAACATGCCTAGAAGTGCATTCAATTCTTTGAATGTCTTTAAACCAAGTGTCTCCATGATTTCCTTCCTTCATAGGGACACATATAGCCTTTCGATTGTGTTTCTTGGAGGGGTGTATGCACACATTATTCATATTATCATATAAAACTGTGCTCACCTTCATGATCTCAGCAGATGCTGTCCCAGTTTCCCATACACCCCTTGCATCAATGTCTTGTCCTGATCCAACCATGTAGAAAAAGACCCTACTTCCTCAGAAAGCTAAAGAAATTCATTATGCCCTGTTGACCATTACCATTGTGGGTGCATCATGGTATGACACTTGCTCTGCCTAAGAATGCAAGTCATTGTGGAGACTTATGGATGCAGCTCACCACATTACAAAAAGAATCCAACCCTCCATGGACTTTGTCTACACTTCTCACTACCTCAAAAAAGCAGCCAGCATAATCAAAGACCTCTCCCCCCTGGACTCTGGATGTTCTCTCCTCTCCCACCAGGCAGTAGACATGAAAGGATGAACAACAAGGCTCAAAGACAGCTTCTATCCCGCCATTATATTATTGATGGACCTCATATATAATAACAGGGCCTCTTGACCTCTTCATGGCCTTGCACCTTATAGTCTACTTATAGTTCACTGAGGTTCACAAGGATGATTCTGGGATTATCTTATGAGGAATGCTTGATGGCTCTAGGCCTGAAATTTAGAACTATGAGGAAGGGATCACATTGAAACCTTTTGAATGTTGAAAGGCCTAGACAGAGTAGATGTGGAAAAAGTGTTCCCCATGGGGGGGGGTGTAATTTAGGACAAGAGAGCACAGTCACAGAATAGAGGGGTGTCCATTTAAAACAGGGCTGCAGAGAAATTTCTTTAGCCAGAGGATGGTGAGTTTGTGGAATTTGCTACCACAGGCAGCTGTGGAAGCCAGGTCATTGGGCGTATTAAAGGCAGAGATTGATAGGTTCTTGAGTGGCCATGGCATCAAAGGTTAGGGGAAAAGACTAGGATGTGGGGTTGAAGAGGGGAAAAAGAAAGGATTAGCTGTGTTTGAATGGCGGAGCAGACTCAATGGGCCAAAATGGCCTAATTCTGCTCCTATGTCTTATGGTCATATACCACACTTTCTATAGTCTCCACTCTGTTATTACCTTTCCCTTGTACTCACTCGATGCACTGAGGTGGTGAAGTGATCTGTCTAGATGGCATGCAGAGCAAAAATTTTCACTATATCTTGGTAAATGTTACAATAATAAAATAATCCATAGTCATTCTCCGCTTTCCTGACTCTATCTCAACAGCAAACATTCTCCATGACTTCCCCTTCACTTCAAGCTGTCTCATTTCGCAGAGCTGAGATCACAGCAAATCCGCAAAGCTCTATTATTCAAATTCAAGAGGCAGATTTGTGAATCAGTCTCCACTGCCAGATTTATGGATCAAGATAAAAATAGCATCTGATCTTGCAGATAGCACTAACATTATAAACACAAGAGGTTCTGAAGATGGTGGACACCCTGAGCTACACACACAAAATGCTGAAAGAACTCAGCATGTCAGGCAGAATCTATGGAGGGGAATAAACAGTTAATAGTTAAGGCTAAGACCCTTCATCAGGACTGGCAAGGGAGGGCAGAGAAACCAGAATAAAAAGGTAGGGGGAGGACTCCTTTCCCCCAGTGTAATGTTTGTAAGTCAATTTTGTTAGCGGTTTCTTCTTACAGGCAAATGTCTGACACTTCTTTAAATTTGTTGCTGTCATCTCTTTAGAATACTGTATAATCCTTGACTCTCACCATTGAAAATGACTTCACAACACCATACATTCTTTTCCATTTCAATGTTTTTGATAAGACCATAAAACACAGAAGCAGATTTAGGCCATTCAGCCCATTGAGTTACTACAGCATTCCATCATGCCTTATTTATTACCCCTCTCAACCCCATTCTCCTGCCTTCTCCATGTAACCATTGACACCCTTACTAATCAAGAACCTACCAGCCACTGTTTTAAATATAGCCAATGACTTGGCCTCCACAGCCACCTGTGGCAATGGATTTCACAGATTCACCTCCCTCTGGCTTTGCCCCCTGGTCCTGGACTGCACTGCTACAGGAAGCATCCTCTCCACATCCACTCTATCTGGGCCTGATTGTACCATTCCATCCCAATCCTCATACAATTCAAAGTCTGAAATCCTTCAAACTGGTTCCCAGTTCCACCGGGATAGTTCCTTCTGATTCTAGCTGCAGAAAATTGTTGCTGGCATTTGATATTTGATAAATAGAACATTCCTTAAAAGTATATAAAAACTGAAATCAACGAAATGCAGATGCTGAAAATATGAAGTAAAAATAAAAAATGCTGAAAAACTAAGCAGGTAAGGCAGTATCTACAGAAAGAGAAACGGTCAACAATTTGGGTTTGCAGCCTTTCCTCAGTTCTGGATAATCCTTGAAAATAATTAGCTTTAAAATTCTTTCTTGCAAACTTTCATGTTATTGTAGCATCTAGCAACACTATGACTGACCACAATATTGGTTGCTGGTTTTCATTCGGATGAAAAGCCTCTGACCTGGAATATTAACTGTTTCTCTTTCCGCAGATGCTGACTGACCAGCTGAGCTTTTCCATCACTTTCTGTTTTGACTGAACCCATTGATTTTGGTTGCCACCACAAACGTAGCTCTCTGGACATCATTTCAATTTGTGGAAAGCGTCTGCAGTTCTAATGTAGCATTTCCAAACTTGGTGCTCTGTCTCAACAAGAGCTGGGTTTTCAAACCCATCATCAGTCCAATTCTACCCACCAAAGTTTTCCTGTTGAGGCTTCAATCCAGCAACCTACATAGATATATTCTCTGAATAATATATTTCATTCCAAGTCTTATTCACATTTATCTGTTATCTGATATGGGCTACCACTCTGAGAAAGTCGTACCCAAGATGAACACAGTAACCATTCACCCCAATTCCATTTGCTACAACTCTGCAGCTTCTTTATAATGTACAATCTCTCTAGATCCAGTTCTGATTGCTACCATACTTCAATCACTTTGCTGCTGACCGTTATTTTAGCTGCTTTGACCCTAACTTCAGTGTTTTACTCACTAAGCTTTACAGCCTCCTCTCCTTTCTCTCCTGTATGCAGGCCTTTTGTTCTGATTTCTCATTTTTTGCCCATTGACAACATATGCGCACTGAATTTTTAAGTGGAAGTAAACCTCAATAAAACAGTTTAAATAAGCCAGTTCTAAAACCTGCAGACAAATAATCGCAAACTCTACATTGTCAACACCATCAACATCAGAAAGCGGAGAAGGAAAGGTGATGGTGTACAATTGTGAAATATACTTAACATGCCACTGAGATCGAGAGTGACAAGGTTTTGTGCACAGTTTAAATTCTTTTGTGCGCTAGTAGCAAAAGGTGTTCGCGCACACACTGGCACACCTTAGGGGGAGCATTGTTTCAAATGTTAGTATTTTCTCCCTTGAATATCACCAGAAACAGAATATTGGTTAACGATCTCTTCCTTCTATGAAATTGGAATATATCTTCCATAAAAACAAGTCAAGGTACAGTAAGTCATTTATGCATGTTATTGCTATGCAGGAGTTTATGACGCACTCTGAGGCTTAACTATAAGTAGGTATGCAGCTCTAATTATACAAGCATGCAGATATTCCTCTTCTTCAACTTCCACTTTAGTTATTCTCTTACCAGGTGAGCAGTTCCGTTTACAATTTCGCAAGGAATGAAGCTACTGCATATGCCTACATTCTGAAGGTAATTTTTTTTCTGTAAAAAGACAAATATTCATTGAATGAGAATATGTTCTGCACTGTCCTTTTTTTTTTAAAAAAAGATATAACACAGATTCATGATAACCATGATAAATTCTTTGTATGAAATACTTACAGGAAGTTCTGAAGAACCTTGAATGTTGATCAAGTGCGTGTGGGATAGAGTTGTCAGTCCAGTTTCTCTTAATTTAATCCTGCCGTGCAAGTTCACAGCAATATTCTGTGCTGAGGCAAAAGCAGCAGGATACAGGATCAATTGAAATTATCCATATTAAGATATTCAAAGAAGGTGATTTATGTGACTGCCTATTGGGCATTCATAAAGAGGTTGTTTTCGCATTCAATCTTAATCTGAGTTTTCTTTGAGGTATTCACCTTCTTTTAATAATCTTCTAACTTGTCCCAGTAAATGATGCCGTGTTGGTCTCCAGTGAAATAATTATCCACACCTTCCTCACCCTCAGGGCATTGGTGATTTGCAGTCTCATCTTGATTAACCATGTGGGTGGAGGAGAGAAGCAAAACAAATAATAAAAATAAGATAAACTGAACTTAATTGAACTATTATATACAGTAGCTTTAACATTCCTATGGAATGTGTACCCCTTGAGGAGAATCCAACTCCAGACCATCAGAAAACTGTCTCTGACACCATCACTGACCTCATCAACTCCAGAGAACTCCCATCCACTGTGACCAAACTCATAGTTCCTTTACTCTGTCACTGTTCACTTCTACCTCCTACCCAAGATCCACAAACCTGACTGTCCAGGTAGGTCAATTGTCTCCACCGATGCCAGCCCCACTGAACACAGATCCTCAAACTGTGACTCCATTCTATCCCTCTTGTTCCATCCCTTCCCACCTGCATCCGCAACACTTCCCATGCTCTTGATCTCCTCACTGACTTTCAATTCCCTGGCCCTGACCGCATCATTTATATCATGGATGTTCTGCCCCTATACACTGCTATCTGCCTTCAAGAAAGCTCTCCACCTTTTTCTTAATAAAGGAACAAACTGTTCCTCTCCACCACCGCTCTCCTCTGTATGGCAGGATTCATCCTCCGCCATAACAATTTCTCCTTCTGCTCGACTGCTCGACTGCTCGAGTCTTTCTCCAGACTCGAGAGGTAGCCATGGGCACCGACATGGGCCCCAGCAATACCTACCTTTTAGTTGCCTACATAGAAAAGTCCATGTTCCAAGCCTTCCCCGGTAATGTTCCCCAACTCTTCCTCTGCTATATAGATAAATGCATTGTTGCTGCTTCATGCACAACTGCTGATTTTGTCAGTTTCATCAACTTTTCCCCCAACTTCCACTCTACTATTAAATTCAATTGGGCAATTTCTGAATACTTCCCCTCCTCTCTTTCAATCTCTCTGTCTCAATCTCTGGAGACAAACTGCAGACTGACATCTTTTATATTGATTCCCACAGCTGTCTTGACAATACCTCTTCCCACCATGTCTGCTGAGAAGTTCTATTCCTTTTTCTCAGTTCCATTGTCTCCACTCCATCTGTTCCGAGGATAAGGCTTTCCCTTCCAGGATATCAGAGATCTTCAAAGAACAGGGTTTCCCTTTCTCTGCTGTTGATGCTGCCCTCACTTGCATCTCCTCCATTTCCCAAACATCGATGCTGCTCTTCTCACCTCTTTAAGAGCGACACAGTTCCTTTTGTCCTTACCAACCATCCCATGAGCCCCTGCATCCAACCTGTCATTCTCCAGAACTTCCATCATCTCCAAAGAGATCCTACCACCAAACATATCTTTACCTCGCCCCCACTATCTACTCCCTCCATGATTCCCCTGTTCATTCATCCCCCACCCCACTAATCTCCCTCCCGATACATGCTATAAGCAGGCAAAGTGCTAGACCTGCCTATTCACCTCCTGCCTCTCCTCCGATCAGAGCCCCAAACAGTCCTTCCAGATGAGGCAACACTTCACCTGCGAACTGTTGGGTCATCTATTGTGTTCAGTGCTCCCGAAGTAGTTTTACCCTCATTGGTGAAACCTGTCATAAACTGGGGGAACCGCTTCATTAAAAAAAATTCCTTCCCCTCAGCTCTTCTTCTTTTATCCACTCTAGCCTCTTACCATTCCTCACATGCCTATCACTTCCCCCTGGTGCCCCTTCTCCTTCCCTTTCTCCTGTGGTCCACTCTCATCTCCTATTAAATTCCTTCCTCTTCAGTCCTTTAACTTTCTCTCCTGCTTGACTTAATCCATCACCTTCTCCTCTCCCATCTTTTTAGTCTGACATCTTTTCTCTTCCATTCCAGTCCTGAGGAAGCATCTTGGCCTGAAATGCTGACTGTTTATCAATTTCCATGGATGCTGCCTGACCTGCTGAGTTCCTCCAGCGTCGTGTGCGTGTTACTTCAGATTTCCAGCTTCTGCAGAATCTCTGGTTTCAATGCGACTTCTGTCTTGTCTTACCAGTTTATAGTTTTTGCTTGTTCCCCAGATGTGCGCTCGGTGTTAACACACTTCTTACAGTGCAATACCTCTTGGTCTTAATCATCTTTTAAAATCTGTGTTCAATTTTGGATTACCATTTTAATTCAGCTTTTGATCTAATTTTTTAAAATGTTTTTGCTAAAATTAAATGTATGGTATATCTGGAACATTCCCAGTTATAGTGTATTGACTTTTGTGTTTAATTATATTGTTTATAGCACTAATCTCTGAGTTAAATTTGATGTTGAATGTTATTTAAAGTCCAAGCATCAATGTTCATTACTGCTGTGTTGCACATAATGCCTGTCAAGGCCATAGTCACATACAAACTGACCAGACATGGACAAGCACAGTTAGCAACATTTAATCTCATGGCACTAATATGTTTGGTGCTCTGAGTAGCATAATGAATGCAATCCACAGTTCAAACCATGGCAGCAAGTATTTGTAAATGACTCACAACATGCTAATTGGATATTCAAAGTTCAAAGTTAAAGTAAATTTATTATCAAAGTGCATATATGTCACCATATAGAGCCCTGAGATTCATTGTCTTACAGGCATACTCAATAAATCCATAGAATAATAACCATCATAGGATCAATGAAAGACCACACCAACTTGGGTGTTCAAAAGACAGCAAACTGTAAATGCAATAAGAAGGAAATAATAATAATAATAATAATAATAATAATAATAATAATAAAAATAACTAAGCAATAGATGTCAAGAACATGAGATGAAAAGACCTTGAAAGTGAGTCCATAGGTTGTGGGAACATTTCGATGATCGAGCAACTGTATTTTACAAAGTAATAAATTAGTAAGTAAAGCTAATAGGACTTGATGTTTCAATTCCTATGATAAGTCGGCACTCTCAGTGTTGACAGTGGGCTTGGAGTGGTGACAAGGAGGGTAGGTACCTCATCGGGATCATCAGGCGGGCACCCTCCTTCTTAGACGTTTCATTGATACGCCCATGACATCTCCAGAGGGCTCAACAGGGTGTCCCAGATGCACCCCCCTCAGCTCCATACCCTCCTGTCTTCATCTTACAGCCTAATTGTGGTCTTTCCTTTTAATCCAAATCCAATTACTGCTTTCTTCTGCTGCATTTCACGAGGACTTGATTGCTTGTTGGAGAGCGACACCCCTCACCCCCATCTTCTTCAATAGACTGGTTAAAGATATAGCCATGAATCCCCTGCAACCCACTTCTACAGGGAACGTCTCGGTTTTCCAGCCATTCTGGCAGCTTCAGTTGCCAGTTCAGAGTACTTGGTCTTTTCCCTCTCAGAAGCTTCTTCAACACCATCTTCCCATGGTACTGTTAATTCCAAAATATATGCCAGCTTGGCTGTTGTGGACCACAGGACCATGTCTGGCCAGAATGTTGTAGCTGCAAAGTCTGGGGGAAGCACAAGCTTTTTTTCCTGAGTTTATGTCCATTTTCCAATCCCCAGCAACCTGCAGTATGCTTACCTCTTTTGATGGTAAATGGTGCTCTGGAGTGTTGGCGTGTAGCCTAGTGGATAAGGCATCGGTTTAGTGATCTGAAGGTCACTGGTTCAAGCCTCAACTGAGGCAACATGTTGGGTCCTTGAGCAAGGCACTTAACAACACATTGCTCTGCGACGACAACACCGGTGGCGTGGAGCGGGGAAGGCTCGCAGCTTAGCCAACTGCCGGTCTCCCATACAACCCTGCCCAGGCCTGCGCCCTGGAAACCTTCCAAGGTGCAAATCCATGGTCTCACGAGACTAATGGATGCCTATTATAGGTGCTCTGGAGGTTGGCCTGCCGGTACAAATGGTGCGATGTGAACGTTTCTTGTTGATGTTCATGGGAGAACATTTGTGGTGGTTTGCCTCTGTTCCAGGATTGATGCCAGCTGTGTGAGAACTTGGTTATACCACCAAGTATACCATCCCTGGCTGAGGCTCGTGGTGCATCCTGTTAAAATGTGCCTTAGTGATCCAGGTGCTTGACAAGGAGCAAGTGGGGTCTTCTCCCCACCACTGGTTCAGGCTCTGGGGTGTGGGTAGGAGGTCATAAGTGGCTCAGATGACATTAGAGGTGCACAAATAAAGGACCCATCACTGCACCACTATATTGTGTTGAACTGATGTAACACTGACTTCCCGAGCACATTCAAGGGCAAATTCGAAGTGGCGCAGTTTGATGGATAGGATTAAATTCTCCTGTTTCAGCCTGTTACAGCTGAGAATCACAACTGCATCCAAGTTCTATACAGTTAATAAAGATGTTTTAATATGATTGAACATTCTACTGCTGCTTAAAACTGACAGAAATAATGCTGGCTGTGGCCGTGCTATCCTCACAAGGAGGACTCCTCAGTGGAAACAAGGCTGTCAGTCGGGACTACATTGCATTTTTAAAAATGAGGTTTTCGACTCCCAGTACCGACTATCTTGCTGCTGTAATGTACAGTCTCTGAGAGATCGAAGATCTCAGAGTTAGCATGCAGTATCAGAGGCACATTAGGACCACTTGCATCCTTTGTTTCATGGGATCCTGGTTAACTCCTTCTGTATTGGACACAACAATTCAGATTGATGGGTTCACTGTACAAGGTCAGGATAGGACAGTCGAATCTCTCAAAAGCAGAGTTGGAGGTGTATGCCTCATTATCAACCCTCGATGCACAAGGGTATCGTTGATAATCTAATCTGGCTTATCAGACTTGGAATGTCTCGCAATGAAGAGTCATCTATTATGCAGCAGCGTACATTCCATCTCAGGTCCATGTCGAGATGATATGAGCGAAGTGATCAACATGCATGAAACAGCACACCCTGACACCTTCCCCTCATTTTGGGGGATTTTAAACAGGCTATCTTGAAAAAGTCACTAAATAATTACCATCAACAAATCACTTGTAATACCAGAGGCAACAACACATTTAACCACTGTTACTTCACCGTCAAGAATGCCTACCGTGCTATTCCACATCCACACTTACGAAAGTCTGATCACCTGACTGTGCCTCCACTCCGAGTATCGGCAGAGACTGAAGAATGCAGCAACCGGACAAGGGAAGGTCAGGAGTATTTCCAGGACTGCTGTGAATCGGTGGGTTCAGAGATTCACCTTTGACTCTTGATGAGTATGCTGCAGTTGTTACTGACTTCATTAAAACCTGTGTGGATGAGTGGGTGGCTATGAAAACTTGCTGTACTTCCCCAAACCAAAAGCAATGGATGAACCAGGAGGTCTGTCATCTGCTGAGGGCTAAATCTGTGACATTTAAGTCTGGTGACCCAGGTCTGTGCAAGAAAACCTGGTATGACTCGCGGGAGGTTATTTCAAGACCAAAGAAACAATTCCGAACGAGGCTTGATGCACATGAACTCTGGCAGGGTTTGCAAGGCATTACTTCCTACAAAGTGAAACCCAACATTATGAATGGTACTGAGGCTTCACTACCAGATGATCTCAACACCTTTTACGCACTCTTTGAAATGGAGGAAGTAACTATAGCTGTGAAGATCCTTGCTGCACCTGGTGACCCTGTGATCTCTGTCTCAGAGGCCAACTTCTGGCCTCTGAGACAGAGATCACCAAGGGTTTCTGGACGGTGAAACCTCACAAGGCTGCAGGCCCCAATGGAGTACCTGGTAAGGCTCTGAAAACTTATGCCAACCAACTGGCCAAAGTATTCAAGGAAATTTTCAACCTCTCACTGCTACCGTCAGAAGTTCCCACCTGGTTCAAAAAGACAATGACTATACCAGTGCCCAAGAAGAGCAGGGTGAGCTGCCTTAATGACCATCATCCAGTAGTACTCACATCTATGTTGATGAGATACTTTGAGAGGTTCATCATGGCTAGAGTCAACTCCTACCTCAGCAAGGACCTGAAACTACTGCAATTAGCCTATCACCACAATAAGTCTACAGCAGACACAATCACAATGGCTCTTTACGTGGCCCTACGTCACCTGGACGATACAAATATTTATGTCAGGATGGTGTTCATTGACTATAGCTCAGCATTTAACACCATCATTCCCACAGTCCTGATCAATAAGCTACAGAACTTTGGTTTCTGTACCTTCCTCTGTAATTGGATCCTCAACTTCCTAACTGGAAGACCACAATCTGTGTGGAATGGTAACAACATCTCCTCCTCAAATACAGTCAACACTGGCACACATCAAGGACATGTGCTTAGTCCGCTGCTCTACTCTCTCTATACCTATGACTGAGTGGCTAGGCATAGCTCAAATGCCATCTACAAGTTTGCTGATGATACAACCATTGTTGGCAGAATCTCAGATGGAGATGAGAGGGTGTGCAAAAGCAAGGTATACCAGCTGGATGAGTGGTGTTGCAGCAACAACCTTGCTCTCAATGAAAGTAAGACCAAAGAGCTGATTGTGGACTTAAGAAAAGTTAAGGCAAAGGAAAACAAACCAATCCTTATAGGGGGACCAAAAGTGGAAAGAGTGAGCAATTTAAAGTTCCTCTGTGTCAGTGCCTCTGAGGATCTCACCTGCTCCCAACATACTGATGCAACTATAAAGAAGGCAGGACAGTATCTGTATTTAATTCAGAGGTTTGGTTTGTCACCTAAAATACTCAAAAAACCTGTACAAATACACTATGGAGGTCATCCCTGTCTGGTATGGGGGAAGGGGAGCGGTTTACTGCACTGGACTGAAAGAAGCTACAGAAAGTTGTAAAATTAGTTGGCTCCATCATGGTACTAGCCGACACAGTATCCAATACATCTTTAAGCAGTGGTATCTCTGAAAGGTGGTCTCCATAATCAAGGACCCCATCACACAGGACATGCCCTCTTCTCATTGTTACCTGCAGGAAAGAGGTACAGAAGCCTGAAGGCACATATTCAGTGATTCAGAAACAGCTTCTTCCCCTCTGCTATCTGATTTCCAAATGGACATTGAACCCATGAACTCTACCTTACTTTTTAAATATTATTTCTTTTGCTTTACTATTAATTTAACTATTCAATATACATGATGTAATTGATTTTTTTCTGTATTTATCATGTCTTGCAATGTACTGCTGCTGTTAACTCATCAAATTTCACAACATATGCCAGTGATATTAAAACTGATTCTGATTCATTAGGTCCTTCCCATTACACCAATACAGCCTTAATCATGCACAGGAAACTGAGTCTCAAACACCCAACCACTAACCCCCTGGGTTAGTCAGGTCACTCGTCTGAGTGATACTGGTACCATGTAACCCACTACTACCTGTCATATGGTCAGGTGATCGGCGACTACACCTGCTCCCCTCCCCCCCAGGCTTGCCTGGTGAGGAGGGTGGCTAGACACTCTGCCGGATGAAAAACAAGACCTGTCAAAGGGCGGATGAACCCTCTCGTAGGCTCAACAGCCATCTAGCAAACACGTGCCATGGAGCGCAGAAGGGGCATGCCTTGCATCGAAACTTGGTCTGGCCATTCACTGCAACAGAACTTTCCCCAGCCATCTTGGACCCCACCGTGTCGCTGGATCCAGGAGAGGATGTCAAGAGGGTGGGTCTGGACCTGTGCAACTCCCTACTCACCTAAAATCCATTCACACACACACTGTTCCTTTCTGAGGAGTGGGGTAATACCCTACTAACTGACTGAAGGAACCATCATCAAACTATGGGATGGATGGCCAGAAGAAGAAGGATAGGGTAATCCAGTGAGCAGTTATGTCTCTGTATCTAAGAAAGGATGAGCCCGCATTGGAGAAGGTCCAGAGGTTTATGAGAATGATCCTGGAATTATAGGGTTAAAGTATGAAGAGTATTTGTTGACTCTGGGCCTATACTTGTTGGGGTTTAGAAGAATGAGGGAGAGTGAACGTGGAGTGCCAGGGACCAGAGGGCATAGCCTCAGAATAGAAGGGCATCCCTTTAAAACTAAAATGAGAAGAAATGTCTTTAGCCAGATGGTGGTGAATCTATGGAATTCATTGCCACAGATGGCTGAGGAGGCCAAGTCCTCATATTTAAAGTGGAGTTTGATAGGTCTTCAATTAAAAGGGAGACAAAGATTATAAAGAAAAAGCATGAGAATGGAATTGAGAAGGAAAATAAATCAACTATGATTGAACAGTGGAGCAGACTCAATGAGTCAAATGGCTTAATTCTGCTCCTATGTCTTATGGTTCAATAGGTACATTTAATGTCAGAGAAATGTATACAATACACATCCTGAAATTCAGTTTCTTCACAAACATCCACAAAAACAGAGGAGTGACCCAAAAAATGACAGTTAAACGTTAGAACCCCAAAGCACCCCCAGCTCTCCCTCCCACACACAAGCAGCAGCAAAGCAATGAACCTCCATCAGCAAAAAAACATCAGCACCCTCCACTGAGCACTCAAAGACAAAGACTTGCCGTGCTCCAAAAACTACACATTCACCCAGTAATTCAACATACCTCAGGCTCTCTCTCTCCCTGTCCCCATTTCACAGTGAGAGGGGAGACATAGCAAACAGCTCTCTGATTTACGATGTTAAAAGTCTGAGTTCTACACCCAGAGAGTCGTCCCCGGAAAGGCGCTGCTCTCTGGACACGCAACCCCCCAGCAGCTAACCCGCTACTCCCAATATTCCATGTTCTCCCGCGATGCCTCAGTCAGGGGTAGCAGGCTGGAATCAGCATGTCTCCAGAGCCATGAAAATCTGGAACCCTGCAGGTGCATTAGTCTTCCAGGCCGTGTCCTTGGGAGATCAAAAAGCGGCAGGTGGTGAGGCCCTGAGAGCGGGTCCCATTCCCACAAAGAACCAAAGTCAGAGTGTAACTCCAGGCCAGAGTCTTCAAAGGCACCTTGAAAAAGAAAAAAAAAATATCAAAGGTAGAAATAGAGCTGTTTCTGAAGATGCAAGCAAAGGAGTTGCCGTTTAGCACCATCTTAACTTTGATCCGCCCCTCCGAGACTTGCGGTCCATTAAAAATAAACTTTTCAAACAGGCTTGGACGTGGAAAGGCACTGAACAGCTCTACACACAGATTGAGGAAGGCCTCATATTCAGAAGAACAAACTAAGGAAGGAGCAGGATTTGGTCAAGTGTCTCTTCAAACCAGGTCCACCATTCAATTTGAATCCAATCATGCCTGAGCTGATAATTCACTTTCCTCCCACTTCCACATACAGTAAACCAAAAATTTATTTGCCTGGGTCTTTGAATATTTTCAATGATTCTACCTTCATTGGTTTCTAAGACAGAGAATTGAAAATAATATTGCCCTTTTGAGAGAAGTAATTCCTGATATCATTCTTAAATAACCTAATCTTAAACTACTGTATATCTCCAGTACTAGATCCCCCAATTTATATGTATACTTATTTATACATAGAAACTTACAGTGAAATGTGTCATTGGCGTTAGCAACCAGAACACCCAAGTGTGTGCAGGAGGGCAGCCACACATTCCAAACCAGCATAGCATCTCCACAATGCTCAACATAATGACACAGAACACAACAAATTGGAATGTGCCAAGCAACAAAGCAAGAGAAGGGAAATAAGCCCCCATCTTCCCTCGCTTCCACCCATCTATCCATGCACATACACAGTCCCCTAACCCCAGAACAGGCCATCTTCTCTGGCCTCCAGCGGACTTGTGGATTTGCAAGCAGTATGCCATGACTTCCCCAGCGGACTTGTAGAGATTCTCAGAGCCAGGCTCCTGCCATTTAGCCTCAACTTCTGGACTGCTAGTCAACCTAGGGGATGATATATCCTCTCAGCTTTCAGTAAGTTCTTCTCTCACTCTTCTAAATTTCATTGAGGACAGACCTTATAGGATAATCCATCTCAGCATAGAAAAATTTCTCTGAGTAGCTTCTAATGTATATCCTTCTGGAAGGAGACCACAATTCAGATTCAGTTTATTGTCATTTAGAAACCACAAATGCAATGCAGTTAAACAATTCCCCCAGAATGATATCACAAAAGCATATGACAAAACAGACTACACCAGAAAATCCACGTAACGTTTGGTAATCCCCAATCCAGAGCCCGGAGAGGCTGCTGCTTATTAATATCGTGCTACCGTCTTAGCACGTTCCCCAGAAAGGAGCTCCAAATCCACCAAACAAGACCAAAAGCTAAAGCTACAAGACCTGCACAAGACGACATAATTACAACATATAGTTACAACAGTGCAAACAATAACATAATTGATAAAAAAACAGACTATGGGCACAGTTAAAAAATAGTCCAAGATGTTAAAGGATTGTAAGTTCAAAAGAAATCACCACAGTTTCCACAAGTCCCCAGGGTCCCGACAGACTCGCCATCCCACGCCGGCGGCAGAAGAGAGTGCCCCCCCTATAGACTTCCAAGGCGCTGTCCGACTCAGCCTCGCAGACACAGCACACACCGAAAGCAACCTGAGTCTGTCGAAAAAATATTTGACAAAATATTCCAGATGTGGCCTTACCAACACGGAACAAATCTTTCTCTATTTTAATATTCCATCCTCTTTGCAAGCCAACATTCCATTTGCCTTCCCAATTAACTACTTGACTTGATGATAAATTTCTGTGTTTCTTGTACTGGGTCACTACATCTGCCTTTGCACAACATAATTTTGTAGTCCTTTTCCGTTTAAACCACACTTTTCTTTCCTATTAGATATTAATCTCTACTTAAATATACACTGTGACCAAGACTCCAGAGCACTCTTTGATAAAGAATTAAATATTTACTGTCCTCTGGATGAGGATATTTCTTTGCAGCTCAATTCTGAATCGCTGGTGGCTTAATACAAGACTGTGACAGGGCAAGCATCATCTCTTACTCTGGCTTGTCAAACCCAATGAGAATCTTACTGGTTTCAATGAGATCACCTCATTCCTCTCAGCCGGAAAGAGTGTAAATCCAGTCTTCTTCACATTTTCCCAGAAGGCAAAACTCCACATCTTGGGAATTAATCTGGTGAACCCTGTTGCATTTCATCAGCTGCAAGGATACCTCCCACAGGTAGAAAGAGCACAATATTCCACATGTGGTTCCACTAGGATTTTCTATAATGTTGTCCTAGCAAGAAACACAAATATATCACCATAACATACACCATGAAAGGCACCACCACATAATGCATTCAGTTACCTCCATATTTCGCGTCCAAACGTCAGCATTTTCCGTCACCCCTCCCCACTCTCTGCTTTCCACAGCAATTGCCCTCCCCATGACTCCATTGTCCACCTATCCCTCCCTACTGATTTTCCTCCTGGTGCTCATCCTTGTAAACAGGACAAGGGCTACACCTGCCCATACTCCTCCTCTCTGACTAGCATTCAGGACCCTGCAGCTGAGGCAACACTTCAACTGTGAGTCTGTGGGGGTAATCTACCATATCTACTGATCCCTGTGTGGCCTCCTCTATACCGGTGACACCAATATAGATGGGGGGACTGCTTCATCAAGCACCTTCACTCTGTCCACTATAAAAGGTGGGCTTTCCCAGTAGTCACGCATTTGAGTTCTACTTCCCATTCCCATTCTGGTATGTTGGTCCACGGTCTCCCCTACTGCCACAATGAGGCCACTCGCAGGTAGCCTCCAACTTGCAGGCATGTATATCAATTTCTCCAATAGTGGTAATATCTTCCCCTTAACCCTTCTCTCCTTTTTTATTCCCTATTCTGGTTCCTCTCTTACCACTTCTCTTCACCTGCCCATCACCTCTTCCTGGTGCCCCTCTTCCTTTCTCCAAAAGCCCAATCTCCTATTAAATTTGTTCTTCTTCACCCCTTTACCTCTGCCTATCACCTCCCAGTTTCTCACTTCATTCCCTCCCCCCCAAAATGGTTTCACCATGACTGCCAATTAACCTCCACCCTCCACCCACTAACCTCCAATAACCTCCACCCACCTTCTTATTTTGGTTTCTTCCCATTCCTTTCTAGCCCTGATGAAAGGTCTCAGCTTGAAATATCGATTGCTTATCCCTCTCCATAAATACTGCCCAAGTTCCTCAAGCATTTTGTGCATGTTTCTCTGGATTTTCAGCATCTGCAGAATTTGTTGTGTTTATAATCAGCATAAATAAAAGTGTTACCAATGGTGAAGTTCTCAAAGACTCTTCAAAGTTAGTTCTTCTCAGAAGATGACTTTATGACAATTGGAGCACAGAATGCCTGTAGCTTAAGGGATGTCCTAATTTCCAGTATAATTGGCAGCTATGAAAAAATCTTGGCTACTCTACCAAAGGGAGCCAGACTAGATTGATGAAAATGACCAGGTGATGAACAGCTTTTACTTTAGATAGAATGGGTCCACTTTCCCAGTCCAAAATATGCCGCAGTGCATCAGTGAGGTCCTGAATAAGGGCAGTGCTATGGTTGATACAATGGAGAAGAGTTGTCAGTAAAATCCCCCAGCATCAGTGTTGAGTCTTCCCTGACTACCTATCATCATAGGAGAAAAATAGTCGAATTTATGCCAGCTATGTAGAAGTCCAGAATTTAGTGAGGAGTAAAAGATGACAACTTCTTTACTTAGGACTGCGAAGGCACAACAACCTAAACGTAAGATATAACTCTGACATGCCTTTTGCTTTCACTCCCGCCATGTATGCATCCAGCTGAGCACTGTGCAAGCTCACAACTTCCTGGGAATGTCTCATGGTGGCTGACCAGTCATCCTCTCTCATGGAATACACTCACGTCTGAGAGATCTTTTACATAAACCTACACTAACCAATGAAATTGAAATACCCCTTTGATTTAACACTAATTTTCAGTAACGTTAGTTTTACATCCTGTACCTAATGAAGTGGTCACTTGTGTGTATGCTCTTTCTCTTCTGCTGCTCTAGCCCATCCACTTCAAGGTTTGCCACGTTGTGCATTCAGAGATAATCTTCTGCACACCACTGTTGTAACACATGGTTATTTGAGTTACTGTTGCTTGAATCAGTCTGGTCATTCTCCTCTGACCTCTCTCAGCAAGGTGTTTTTGCCCACAAATTTGCCATTAACTGGATGTTTTTCTTTCTATCATTCTCTGTAAACTTTGGAGATTGTTGTCTGTGAAAATCCCAGGACATCAGCAGTTTCTGAGATACTCAAACCAGCTCTCTGGCACCATGGTCAAAGTCACTTAGGTCACATTTCTTCTCCATTTTGCTGTTTGGTCTGAATGACAACTGAAACTCTTGACTGTGTCTGAATGCTTTTATGTGGTGATTTGCTGCCACATGATTGGCTGATTAGATATAGAACCATAGAACCATAGAACAATACAGCAAAGTACAAGCCCTTCAGCCCTCCATGTTGTGCCGACCCATATAATCCTTAAAAAAAGTACTAAACCCACACTACCCCATAACCCTCCATTTTTCTTTCATCCATGTGCCTGTCCAAGAGGCTCTTAAATACTCCTAATGTTTTAGCCTCCACCACCATTGCTGGCAAGTCATTCCAGGCACTCACAACCCTCTGTGTAAAAAACTTACCCCAGATGTCTCCCCTAAATTTCCCTCCCTTAATTTTGTACGTATGCCCTCTGGTGTTTGCTATTGGTGCCCTGGGAAACAGGTACTGACTATCCACCCTATCTATCATAATCTTGTAGACCTCTATCAAGTCCCCTCTCATTCTTCTATGCTCCAAAGGGAGAAGTCCCAGCTCTGCTAACCTTGCTTCAAATGACTTGTTCTCCAAACCAGGCAACATCCTGATAAATCTCCTCTGCACCCTCTCCATCGCTTCCTCATCCTTCCCATAATGAGGTGACCAGAATTGAACACAATACTCTAAATGCGGTCTCACCAGAGGTATTTGCTTTAACAAGCAGGTGTACAGGCATAACTAATTGAAGTTGGGTTATTGCTGTTTCAGTTGTTAAGACGAGCTAACAGCATATTAAAGTACCATGTGTGGACAAGTTCTTCAGATACACGGTAAGGTTTCCAGCTGCATTCTTTCTGACAGCTTTACCAACTCAATAGTTCTGATTATGGAGCCTGTTTTTATGATTACATTTTGGACATTATAGCTCTTTGAAGGTTGGAAAATAAAAGATGCAGTTAAACAATGTTGTACAGCCAACCACTGTTCTTTCAGGTATGGTTAGACCTGACAGCTTTGACCTCACTTTTACTGCCTGTCATTGTTGACAGCTGTTCCTAACTTTTAAAAACACTTTGAAGTATCTCAAACAGAAAAAAAACCTTTTAAAAAAAGTTACAAAGACATATAAATAATTTTAATGAATTTAAAATAATTAAACAAAATGCAAATAATTGACAAATTTACATCCACCTTATTCTTTATCTTTCCATCGTCTTACACTGAAATTCTGTTCCATTTCCGACCTGGAACCATGGTCCATGGGTTAGTTTCCCAACATCTTTTTGGGTATTGAGGCTCTGTTCAAGAAAAAGAAGGGTGCATATACCGATTTAAGGAAGTTAGGCACGATTGAATCCCTTGATGACTATAAAGTGATTAGGAATACGCTAAAAAGGGAAATCAAAAGGGCAAAGACAGGGTAGAAGAAAGATCTGGCGGGTAAGGTTAAGGAAAATCCAAGAAGTTCCAAACACTTACTGAGAGTAAAAGAGTCACTAAGGAGAGAGTATGTCTTCTTGGAGATCAGTGGAGCCTATGTCTTAAGCCACAGGATATAGGATTTTTAAATGAATATTTCACCTCGTTTATTGAGGAGAAACTCATGATAGTTCAAGAGATAAAGGAAACAAGTGGTGATTTTTTGGAGGATATTCATATCACCTGGGAGGAAATATATGTAGCCTTACAATGCATAAAGTTAGATAAATCCTCAGGGCATCTCAGACTGTGTGGGACAATAGAGTGGAAATTGTAGAGACCCTTGTGGGGTTATTTGCTTTATTGTTGGCCATTGGTGAAATTCTGGAAGACTGGAAGATGGCTACTGTTGTTCTGTTGTTTAAGAGGAGTAGCAAAGTCAAGTCAGGAAACTGCAGGCAAGTCAACCTGCTATAAACACTGAGTCATATCATCTGCAGAAATTCTCTTTTTTAAAAAAAAATTAAATTGAATTTTCAAATAGGTTACAGAAAGAAAAAAAATATATCAACCCCTCTCCCCTAACATATCCCTATAGAAAAAAAAGAAAAAAGAGAGAAAGAAAGAATGCCATGGAGTTCATAATAGCTTTAATATGTATATTTATTTCTTTCCCCAGATAACCAATAATTTTAATTTTATCTTCAGAGCACCTAAATATTTAATCCTATTTTTTGTAAATAAGGGCACCAAATTTTCAGAAATATTTCATATTTATCTCTTAAATTATAAGTAATTTTTTCAAGTGGAATGCAGCTAAAAATTTCATTCTTCCAACAATATATACTTAAGTATGAATCCAATTTCCAAGTAACTGCAATAGCCTTTTTGGCTACTGCCAATGAAATTTTTATGAATTCTTTCTGATATTTATTCAATTTGGATTTCGGTTTTATCCCTTCAATATCGCCTAGTAAAAATAATGTTGGATTATGTGGAAGTTGTATTCCAATAATTTGTTCCAGTAAAACTCTTAAATTTGTCCAAAAAGGTTGAATTTTAAAACAAGACCAAGTAGAGTGTAAAAAAGTACCAATTTCTTGATTACATCAAAAACATTGATCAGATAAATTTGAGTTTAAGCTATTTATTTTTTGTGGTGTAATACATATTTGATGTAAAAAGTTTTATTGTACTAATCTTAGTTGAACATTTATTGTATTTGTCATACTGTCAAGACATAATCTTGACCAACTTGTTTCATCAATTTTAATATTCAAATCAGTTTCCCATTTTTGTCTTGACTTATGAATTCCTTGTTTAATTGCCTGATTTTGAATCAAATTATACATACCAGAAATATTTTTTAAAATTTTTTCTTTATGAATTAAAGTTTTTATTTCATTAGGTTTTGGCAATAACATTGTTTGATCCAGTTTATCTCTTAAATAAGCCCTTAATTGGAAATAACAGAAAAGAGTGTTATTTGAAATTTTATACTTATTCTTTAATTGGTTAAATCACATTAATATACCTCCTTCAAAACAGTCTCCTATATATCTAATCCCTTTGTGAAACCAGTTATATAAAAGTTGATTATCCATTGTAAAAGGGATAAGTTTATTTTGAATTAACGGTCTCTTTGCTAATAAAGATTGCTTTATCTCATCATCAACATTTATTTTATTCCATAAATCAATCAAATGTTTTAGTATAGGAGATTCTTTATTTTCCCGTATCCATTTAGATTCCCATTTATATATAAAATCTTCTGGTATATTTTCTCCTATTTTGTCTAATTCTATTCTAATCCATGCCGGTTTATCTTCATCAAAAAAAAAGATGCAATAAATCTAAGTTGATTTGCTTTGTAATAATTCTTAAAATTTGGTAATTCTAACCTGCCTAGGTCAAATTTCCATGTCAATTTTTCCAATGATATTCTTGACATCTTACCTTTCCAAAGGAATTTCCTCACACATTTATTTAACTCTTGAAAAAAATTCTGCGGTAATTGTATTGGTAGTGTTTGGAATAAATATTGTAAACTAGGGAATATATTAATTTTTACAGCATTGACTCTACCTATTAACATTATTGGTAATATCATCCATTTATCAAGATCCTTTTGAATTTTTTTCAATAATGGCAAATAATTTAATTTATATAAATTCTTTATATCATTATCAACTCTTATACCTAAATACTTTATACCATTTATCAGCCATCTAAATTGATTTATTAATCAACATTGACTATAATCTCCTTTAGTAAGGGGTAGAATTTCACTTTTATCCCAATTTATTTTGTACCCTGATATTTTCCCATATTCTTCCAATCTAGAAGATAATTTACGCAACAAATGCAATGGGTTAGTTAGATAAATCAGAACATCATCAGTAAATAAGTTAATCTTATATTCCTCCTGATTAACTCTGAAACCCATAATATTTGAGTCAGTTCTAATTAATTCAGCTAATGGTTCTATCCTCAACAAAAATAAAGCAGGTGATAATGGACAACCTTGTCTATTTGACTTTGTTAACTGAAATGATGTTGAAATTTGGCCACTTGTCACCACTTTAGCTTTGGGGTTAGTATTTAAGGTTTTAATCCATTGTATAAAAGATACTCCTAATCTATATTTTTCCAATACCTTAAATAAAAAATCCCATTCCAATCTATCAAATGCTTTTTCTGCATCCAAAGGAACTGCCACACTCATTTCTTCCCTCTTTTGTGCCAAGTGAATTATGCTAAGTAACCGAGTTACATTATCTGCCAATTGTCTATTTTTAATATCCTGTTTGGTCCATGTGTATTAATTTTGGTAAGTATTTAGATAATCTATTAGATAAAATCTTTGCTATTATTTTATAGTCCGTGTTCAACAAAGAGATAGGTCTATATGATGTTGGCTTTAAAAGATCTCAGTCTTTTTTTGGCAATACTATTAAAATAGCTCTCGAAAAAGATTCTGGAAGTTTATGTGTTCTTTCCGCTTGGTGTATTAGCTCCATAAAAGGAGGAATTAATAAAACTTTAAACTTTTTGTAAAATTCAGGCGGAAAACCATCTTCTGCTGGAGATTTATTACTCTGAAGTGATCCTAGAACTTCTTCGACCTCTTTTAATGTAAAAGGCACATCTAATCCCTTCTGTTCCTAATTCAATTTTGGGAGAGTTATTTGTGATAAAATACCTTTCTATCTCAACAATATCATTTTGTGATTCTGATTGATACAGTTCAGAATAAAAATTTTTTAAAGTTTCATTGATTTCTAAAGGTTTATAATTAATTTTATTTACACTTGTTCTAATTTCATTTATCGTTTGGAAGCCTGGTCTGTTTTTAACTGCCAAGCAAGGATCTTGTGTGATCTTTCACCTAGTTCACAATATCTCTGTTTAGTTCTCATAATTGCTTTTTCTGTTCTGTATGTCTGAAGCGTATTATATTGTAGCTTCTTATTAACAAGTTGTCTTTGTTTTTCTTCTGTCATATATCTTTGAGATTCTTTTTCTAATTTTGTAATCTCTTTTTCCAATTGATCTATGTCTACCATATATTCCTTCTTAATTTTAGAAGTATAACTTATTATCTGGCCTCTCAAATATACCTTCATCGCTTCCCATAATATAAATTTATCATCAACCAAATGTGAGTTTGTATCTAAAAAAACTGAATGTTTTTCATAACATCTCAAAAATCTTGACTTTTTAATAATAAGTCTCCATCCATAAATCAATTCCTCCTTATCCATCATTATCATTGTCATTATCAAGGGGGAATGATCTGACAATATTCTTGCTTTATATTCCATATTTTTCACTCTGTCTTGAATATTCACTGATAGTAGGAAAAAATCTATCCTTGAATAAGTTTTATGTAAAATGAATAATCTCTTTTTCTCTTGGGTTAATTCTTCTCCATATATCAATCAAATTTAAATCTTTCATCAATGATAAAGTTAATTTTTCTACTTTTGGTTTTGTAGCAACCTTTGTTGACCTATCTAAAACTGGGTCTAGGCAAAAGTTAAATTCTCCACCTATTAATATTTTATCATGTGCGTCAGCCAAATTCAAAAAAGCCTCTTGTATAAATATTACACTGTTTTCATTTGGTGCATAAATATTCATAAGAGTCCATAGTTCTGAAAAGATTTGACAATGTATAATTACATATCTTCCTGCAAAATCAATTAATACATTTTGTATTTTAATTGGTAAGGTTTTGTTGACCAAAACTGCAACTCCCCTTGCATTTGAATTAAATGAAGCTGCTAACATTTCCGACCCAATCTCTCTTTAATTTCTGAAGTTCTATCTCTGTTAAATGTGTTTCTTGTATAAAAGCTATATCTATTTTAATTTTTCTTACTGTATGTTAAAATTATTTTTCTTTTCACCAGTCCATTAAGCCCAACAACATTAAAACTTAAAAGAATCAGTAAATTAGTCATTATTTTTAACGGGGTTACTCCATTCTATAATAATACATAATATTTCAACTCTCATAATACCTTGGGGAATTATTTTAAAATTCTTCATGTTGCTATGTGTCTCCCCTCCAATCATCCAGGCAAAGAAAGAAAGATAAAAGAAAAATAGATTATAAAGAAAAAAATAACAAAAAAACCCCCTACTAATGTTGTGAATGAAAAAAACACATTCCCCCCCCCTCCGTTGTACGGGCCATGGCAATCGCCATGATTACACACGTGAATCCTGTAGTGATTGATCCAAAGATCCCCCAGCTGCCCCGTAACATGAAAAAAGTATATATAAGAGAAGAAAAAATAATATCACTACTCTCGATTAATATTTTTCAAATTTTTACCTTTCTCCCCCTGTATCATATAATTAAAAGTATATTTAAATATTCTTCTGTCCTTAATGTCCATCAACTCACTTCAGTGTCCCTGTCTTCATCTTTAATCTGTTTCACTTTTAAATCTTTATTGTGTCTAGCAAATATTTGGTAGTTCTTGTGCAAACTCCTCTGCATCCCAATGATTAGTAAAAAATCTTCTTTTTCCGTCATCCAAAAAAATGATCAGTGTTGCCAGGTGGTGCAATATAAATTTATAACCCTTTTCCTATAAAACTTTTCTCGCTGGGTTAAATTCCTTCTTTCGCTTCAAAAGGTCATAACTTATATCAGGATAGAAAATAACTGCTTTCCCTTCTATCATCAATGGCCCATTTCTCTTTCTGGCACGTTGGGCAGCCACATTCAGGATTTTTTCTTTATCTTGATATCTTAAGCGTTTTACCAAGATTGCTCGTGGGTTTTGATCAGGTTGGGGTTTTGATCTTAAGGCTCTGTGGACCCTTTCGATTTCAATCAACTGGGTTCCCTCTTCCATTTCCAAATTTTCCAGGATCCATTTTTGGAAAAAAAATTATTGGATCTTCTCCCTCTATCCCTTCTTTAAGACCAACAATTTTAATATTATTTCATCTACTAAAATTTTCAAGCATGTCTATTTTTTCCAACAGTTATTTTCTTTCTGATGTCCAGGCGAGAATATTATCTTCCATTTTATTAACTCTATCAATAGTGTCTTCTGTTACTTCTTCCAGCTTTTTAAGTTTCTTATCCATTTTCTCCTGTTTTTTCACCATTTTATTAAACATGGTCTTCATATTTTTAATATCTTCTTTTATTATTTTTAATGTTTTTAATTCTTTTAATTCATACATTATTTGCACCAAAGCTTCTCTTATGTCTCCAGAATATCTTCCACTTCCAACCTCTTCCTGTTGTTCTTCTTTTATCTCCTTATCTTCATCTGTATGTTCCAGAGAATCCAAATCCACCTCAGGTTCGTTTTCACTTCCACTTCCAATCGTAGCTGGGATTTGTAGTTCAAATTGCTCATGTTTGTGCATGCCCTTTCCTGTGCGCATGCGCAGTTCCTGTTCCTTCTTGGAGACTGTTGATGTTGCCGCCGATTTCTGTTCTGTATCGCCGGAGGTAAGATGCACTTGAGTCCAAGGCTTCTTTATGGTAGCTGGCCCAGCCTGTACTGTCTTCAAAGTAGTATTTTTCTTCTGTGTCTGTTTAGGAGGCATATCTAAGGAAAATCCTGAGTAGTTTAGATGTAGTTTTTAGAAAATATTTACTAACTTTTCTTCACTTAAAGATTAATTTATTCGTTTTTTATGGGAGAGCTGGATTTCCACGTCTCGATCCTACGTCATCACGAGATGTCCCCCCTGCAGAAATTCTCTGAAGACTCAGCAATAACTGGGTGTATAAAGGGAAGATTAGTGGAGGGCTTTGTCAAATGGTGCAAGCTGAATCATCTGCAGCTCAACATAAGTGAGACAAAGGAGGTGGTGATGGACTTAAGGAAGACTAAGCCTGCACTGCTCCCTGTTACTATTGATGGTGGAGACCTACAAGTACCTGGGGGTGCACCTTGATAATATGTTTGAGTGGAGCACCACCACAGAGGCTGTGTACAAGAAGGGCCAGAGTCACCTCTCCCTCCTTAGGAGACTGACGTCCTTTGGAGTATGCAGGCCTCTCCTTCACATGTTCTACCAATCTGTTGTTGCCAGGACAATCTTCTATGCATTGGCGTGCTGGGGCAATGACATCAACACAAGTGATGCCGACAGGTTGAATAAACTGATTGGAAAGGCTGACTCTGTTATAGGAGTCAAACTGGACACACTGGGGGCTGTGGGAGAGCAAAGGACCCTATGGAAAATCCAGGAAGTTCTGTACAATGCTTCTTGCCCTCTGCATGCCACCTTGGCAGAACAGAGGAGCACTTTTAGTAATAGACTAAGACAACTGCACTGCTTCAAACAGCATTCTATGAGGTCATTCTTACCTTCAGCCATTAGGCTGTAAAATGAGTCAACCTATAGTTGGGGAAGTGATGACCCCTCCTGTTAGAGGTATTTTATTTTTTATTCTTTCTTACTTCTCTTCTAATATTTGTATACTTCGGTGTCTGTGCACTTGTAATACTACTGTGATGTAGAAATCTACAGCACATTACAGGCCCTTCGGCCCACAATGTTTGTGCTGACCATGTAACCTACTCTGGAAACTGTCTAGAATTTCCCTACCACATAGCCCTCTATTTTTCTAAGCTCCATGTTCCTAAAAATCTTTTAAAACACCCTATTGTATCTGCCTGTACTGCCTTCACTAGCGGTGTATTCCATGCAACCACCACCCTCTGTGTTAAAAACTTACCTCTGATATCCCCCTTGTTCCTACTTCCAATCACCTTGAAACTATGCCCCCTCGTGTTAGCTATTTCAGCCCCAGGTTAAAGCCTGTAGCTATCCACAGGATCAATACTTCTCATCATCTTATACATCTCTATCCGGTCATCCCTCATCCTCCATAATATAAGGGTAGGATAGTGAATATTACGTATTTAATCTTTAGCAAAGACTTACATAACAGGCTCGTCTGGAAGGCTAGTTGGTAGGGAATCCATGGTGAGCTAGCTGGGTGGAATCAAAATTGGTTTGGAGGTAGGAGACAGAGGATAGTGGTTGAAGGTTATTTCTAATATGAAGTGGTGTGCTACAGTGTTCAGTCCTGGGACCCTTGTTATTCATTAGTTATATACTGTAAATGATTTGGATGCAAATGAACAAAGCTTGATCAATGAGTTTGTGGATGACACAAAATATGGTGAATGTTATCATAGAGTACAGGGGGCAGCTTGATCAGTTCAGGAAGTGGGCCAAGGAGGGGTAACTGGATTTCAATACAGCTAAGTTTGAGGTAATGTATTTTGGAAAGTTAAACCCCCTTAGGAATTATACTGTCAATGGTGGGCATTAGGGAGTGTACTGGAACAGAGCAACCTCGGACTACAAGTTCATAGATATAGAAACACAGCTAGAAAGCTTGATGAGAAGGGCATTAGGCACAGTGTTAAGCACTGAGTATGGGAGCTGGGACTTGGTGCTACAATTATGTGACCATTGGTGAGGCCACATATGGAAGGCTATGTACAGTTTTGGTCTCTCTTTAATAGGAAAAACACACTTAAACTGGAAAGAATGCGAAAAGATTTATGAGGATTTTGCCAGGACTAGAGGACCTGAGTTACAGACAGAAGTTGACCAGGCTATATCTTTATTCTTTGGGGTGTACTTATAGAGGTGTATAAAATTATGAAAAGTGTAGATATGGTGGATGGTAGCTATCTTCTCCCCAGGTTAGTGGAGTCTGACACTAGGGAGCATAGTTTTAAGGTGAGAGGAAGAAGGTTTAGAAGGGCCTTGAGTGTCTACTTTTTAATGAGTATATGGAACTTTTAAATAATTTTCAAAGACATTTTAAAATGTAAGCATGCAGGTACAGCAGGCAGTGAAGAAAGCTAATGGTTTGCTGGCCTTCATAACAAGGGGAGTTGAGTATAGGAGCAATGAGTTCCTTCTGAAGTTGTACAGGGTCCTGGTGAGACCACACCTGGAATATTGTGTTCAATTTTGGTCTCCAAATTTGAGGAAGGACATTCTTGCTATTGAGGGAGTGCAGCGTAGGTTCACGAGGTTAATTCCTGGGATAGCGGGTCTGTCATATGTTGAAAGATTGGAGCGACTGGGGTTGTATACACTGGAATTTAGAAGGATGAGAGGGGAACTGATTGAAACATATAAGATTATTAAGGGATTGGACATGCTAGAGGCAGGAAAAATGTTCCCGATGTTGAGGGAGTCCAGAACCAGAGGCCACAGTTTAAGAATAAGGGTAGGCCATTTAGACCTGAGTTGAGGAAAAACTTTTTCACGCAGAGAGTTGTGGATCTATGGAATGCTCTGCTTCAGAAGGCAGTGGAGGCCAATTCTCCAGATGCTTTCAAGAAAGAGTTAGACAGAGCTCTTAAAGATAGCGGAGTCAAGGTATATGGGGAGAAGGCAGGAATGGGGTACTGATTGTGGATGATCAGCCATGATCACATTGAATGGCGGTGCTGGCTCGAAGAGCCAAATGGCCTACTCCTGCACCTATTGTCTATTGTCTATAAAATAACGAAATCATCTTTTGCCTACAGTGATGTGTCATAGGGCAATAAAATGGCTGAGAACCAGCCCCTTTATCTGCCACCTGAGGCAGTTACCAGCAACAAACTGTTGCCTGAGGTGGCGATGTACCTCAAGCTCAGGTGCAAATGGTAAGTGAAGTGTGAGAACCACATGAAGGCCGAATGGACAGGGACATGGAGCAATAGAGCACTACTGCATTAAGAACACACAAAGGCACATATTTTCCACAAGAGTGCAAAAGAAACATGCTGCTCTAAGTCATGGTCATCTTCATCACAATTACCAGAGGAGGGAAATCTCTAAAGCTTAACAAAATGCTCTAAAGGCCTTGTAAATACTCCTGAGGAAGGCTATTTAGGAGGCCTCTTGAATATTTGTTAAGCTTCAGAAAACTAAGTTCTGTGTAGGAAGGAGAGGCTTATCTGGGCCTGAAGTGGAAGCAAATAGCCAGCAATAAATTGAGGAAGAGTTAAAGGCATTGTTATGGATGGAGTACACAAGTATGTTGCTGAACTTTAATTTTTCTGAAGTATGTGAAGCACCATCAATAACTCTCTGAGACGTGAGGCGAGATATAGGCTTTTATTGTCTGGAAGAAAGAACAAGCAGCAATTGACCACCACACTGCATCCTGGAGACTGAGGCCGGGGCTGTGTCTCCAATTGCCTTTATACTGGGGTCTGTGGGAGGAGCCACAGGAGCAGTCAGCGGGGGGGAGCATGCCCAGACAGGTATATGTAGTTCACCACAGTATGCTCTCATACTGTGCCTGGTTTCAGCCTCCCAACAATGCTGGTATTACTGTGTCAACTACAGAAAGATGAACTTTTGAAGTAGAAAAGGAGCACGGGAAACCAAACAACTTAGTTAATTCTCTCTTAATACACCATAATATCATTTGATGCTGAAGTTTAACTGAGGCTTCAAATAAAAGTACAGATAATTGTAAGCTGCATTACCTGGGAAGACCTATTGTCTGTGCACTATGATAGGTGAGATGAACTTTATTTGGATGGAGAAGGAGACAGTGGCAGTCTTTATTAGAATCTGGAGGTTCTACCATTACTTGTTAGGTAAGCTTCCCACACTGGAAAACAACCAGATCTCCCCTGTAGGCCAATCCTGTACCCAGATCTACAATTTTCACTGTTTTTTCACAGAATTTCTTCTGAACTGTGGGTTGATACCTCACTCACTTCACTGCAGGATGCAACCTGCAGAAATAATGAGAATGGGTCTGGATCTGATTCAATGGAATCTGGAAAGAATGTCCACAGAAAAGCAGTTGAAACTAAGAAAAAATACTATGCATGTTATAAAGGGAAGAAGTTCAGATGATATTTTGAGGTATGTGTACCATGAACATCATGCAGATTGGGAATGAGGAAAAGGGATATTGATGTGGTTGTGAAGATGTACAATTCCAAAAATTATCTTAAATTAAGAGTAATGAGAGATTTAGACAGTTTGATGTAGCCTATTTAATTTCACTGCGAGATATCCCACAATAAGCAAATTTGTGAATTTGAGTATGTTCTTTAAGTGAACCCTACAGTATTTGAGTAAAGTTTGGCACGAAACATAACTGAGAACAACAAAAAAGTGAAACCTTCAGTGAGGCTAAAAATAGATGGTATATCAACATCATCTGTTAAGTGCCCAGACCAGTGCAGATAACACTGGTGCAGTAATGGAAACTGAAGAGACATTGAAGCTAGTTAATCAGTCATATTTATATATCCATAAATGTCATTGAGCTAGTTCAAGTCTTTAGGTCTTAAGGGGACAGAGGTGCATCATACATAGATGGATGTGATAACGCTTATAATGTATTCAATCATGTATTGTTATATGCAGTCTAGGAGGAAATTTGAATCAACCAGATGTACCGTTACGCACTCTCCATGTGGTTCACTTGCTATTCTGCATACTATACACGGCACTTCAATGAGAAATCACAAAGGCACATGCACTATAAACTGCAACTTAAAGAACTGGGCTAGCTTTCTTCAGGCAGAGTTAAAATAAGACAAACATTCTGGCAGCCGTGGCACCACTTCAAGTTACGGTTTACAGCCACTTTCTCTGAAGTGTAGTTTTTGTTCTAATCTGGAAAATGAAACAGGGAGCTGCGCGAACATAATGACTAGATTGTTTTCTTAATGTTGATCAGGGGATACATATTGAGTCCTGGGCTCATTCTCCTGCTCCTCTTTGTCAGGCACCATAGGAACATTTATGCCCTCGTTAGAGAGCAGAACAGGCATTGACTTTATGGCTCACCCGAAAGGTATTGGCTCTGTTGAATTCTATTTAAAACTGTGTCATTAGGACTTGCTAATGATCATAAATAATGATCTTGAATATTGACACTAACATCTTTCTGATACATCCACACACATACCTGCTGATTATGTCCATCTGTTCTGACTATTACTTCTTTCTGGTAGTGTTGATGGGTGATTATATTACTACAAGACTGATCCTGAACTTTAGCAGAAGCTTCAATTTTGTCCTATTTATTTCCAGTATTTTATAAGATCTGTACAAGGAGATTAATGTTTTAAATTAAGTCACTTTGTTGATACAAGTAAATTATAACTTTATTTCTTCTCATTGCCTTGAGGTGATCAGGAAATATTTAAATGGAGGGTAACAATTAATAAAAATGTTTACTTTTATGGTTACATTGTGTGCAAATTGTGTGTAACATAACTGCCCAGCAATTATATTACCAGATGAAATAAGACAGAAAAATGCAGGAAACACTCAGCAGATCAGGCAGCTTCTAAGAAAGGGAGTGACTTAAAGATTCAGAATGAAGAACTACATCATGATAATTGGGAAAGAAAGGTAACAGATAATCTAACCTGGACCTATAACTCTTCCTCGTGAGTCAAGAAGGCACAGCAGCATCTACATTTTGTGAGGAGACTGAGTCAGGCTCCCTGTCTTTGCAACTTTCTACAACAGAACCATCGAGAGTATTCTGTCTGGCTGCATCATTGTGTGCTACAGAGTTGCAAGGCTTTGGACTTCAAGATCCTACAGATGTTAGTAAAAACTGTTGAGAAGAACACCACAACCTCCCTTCTCCCCTATTTGTGACATTTACCAGGAGTATTCTATACAAGGGGCCTGAAGCCTACCACCCATCCTACAATCTCTTTGACCCTCTGCCATCAGGAAGGAGATACAAGAGTATCAGGACTAGAACTGCCAGACTGGTAACAGCTTCTTTCTTCAGGTTGTGGGACTAATGACTGTGCTGCCACCACCGAGGTCTTGTCACTAGGACAACGAGCTGTTTACTATACTGTTTACAATTTGCATGCGCGGCATACTTCACATGCACTTTGAATAATATCATATTCACTTACTTGTAGTCATATTTTATTTTATGTACTGTGTATTTTGGAACTGATGAATGGTCTTGGCCAAAATATCGACTGTTTACTCAGTTCCATAGATGCTGCCAGGCCTGCTGAATTCCGCCAGCATTTTGTGTGTGTTGCTCTGGAGGAATCTTCTTTTGCTTGGTTGTATGTATGTACAGATGGATGATAATAAACTTGAGCTTAACTTGAGCAGGATGCGTTTTTAACATCTGGAATATTTTTTCCTGATGCAGCTTGTATTATTGCCACCAGATGGCGATGATACACTTGAAACAGACATGTTTCCCACTGAGTTCAAGGACTGCATGGTTCTGTTCATACCTTTTAGAGGTGTTCTTCTACTACATTCAATTACAGAGTACTGAGTACTTGTAATGTTAGAATTGTTCTGTTTGCCTCTGATAATGCTTCTGCAGGACGTTTTGTAAGGGATGGCTAGAAAAATTTGGCAAGTCCCCACTGACTCTTAGCAATTTTTTATCAATACACCAGAAAATTTTTTCTTAATTTTCGGCGCAGACTAGAAGGGCCGAGATGGCCTGTTTCCATGCTGTAATTGTTATATGGTTATAAAGAGATATTCTATCTGAGAGCAGCTTGATACAATAACTGTTCTGCTCTTGATCACAGGAAAATGCAGAGAGTTGTGGACACAGCTCAGCACATCACAGAAAGCAGCTACTGACTCTGTTTATACTTCTCGCTGCCTCAGTAAAGCAGTCCACTCACCCTGCACATTCTCTCTTCTACCTTCTCTCCCATCAGGCAGAAGATAGAAACTCCAGCTTCTATCCCAGCATTTTCAGAATATTGTACGATAAGCTGGACCTTTGACCTCATGGTCAGCCTTGCACTTGCACTTTATTTTTTGCATTGGTATTGGTATTTCACCTTGTTCTGCCTCGACGCACAGTATATCTATGTGATCAGTATGCAAGACAAGCTTTTCACGGTCTATTGGTACAAAAGACAATACTAAATTAATTTGCTCAGTATGTGCTGCATCGTATCATGTGGACAGTCGTGGTTTTTCCATGACCATGATGGTTCTTGGCAATTGTTTTTTTAACAGAAATGCTGACTGGGGGATACGGAGCTGCTACACCTTGCCAAGCGTGACCTGCAGGCTAGCAGAGGGAAGACGTGCCTTACACCTCCTTTAGTAGAGAAGTATCTCCACCCTGCCACCCATACTAAGCTAATACCAATATCCACACAGAGGTTGTAACGAGTAATCTGTGGGAGCAAAGGGATTGTTGACATTTTGAATCGAAACCCTGCAATAGAAATAGAGTTTGTGGTCTGCCAACCAAATAATATGTGTAGAAAACCGAACGGGCAAGGTTCACAGTAATGTTAAGGAAAGGTTCTGTCTGATTGAATATTTTGAGGAAGTAATAAGCCTGTGGTAAACAAAGCAAATACCATGTTGGAATTTATTTCAAGGGGAAACAAATATAAAAGCAAGGAGATAATGCTGAGACTGCACTCGGAGTATTGTCAACAGTTTTGGGCCCCATATCTCAGAAAGAATGTGTTGTCATTGGAGAGAGTCCAAAGGAGGACTATGTGAACGATGTAGTCTATGTGAATTTTGGGAAGAATCTTGTGATGAACTCACATAGCAGACTGGTCACAAAGGTTAAAATTCACGTAATCAAATGGAGCAGAACAAATTAGATCCAAAGTAACTCACACGCAAGACACAGAATCAGAATTAGACAATTCAGCCCATCGAGTCTGCTCAGCCATTCCATCATGGCTGATCCCGGACCTTCTCACCATATCCTTTAATGCCTTGACTGATCAGGAAAATATCAACTTCCACCTTAAATATACACACGGACTTGGCCTCCACTGCAGTCTGGGGCAGAGTATTCAACGGATTTACTACTCTCTGGCTAAAAATTTCCTCCTTACCTCTGTTTTCAAAGGTCGCCCCTCAATTTTGAGGCTGTGCTGTCTAGTTCTGGACACCCCCTCCACAGGAAACATCCTCTCCACATCCATCCTTTCCACATCTATCCTTTTCAACATTTTGGTAGGTTTCAATGAGATCCCCTGCATTTTTCTGAATTCCAGTGAATACAGGCCCAAAACTGCCAAATGATCATCATATGTTAACCCCTTCAGTCCTGGAATCATCCTCATAGTCCTCCTCTGGACACTCTCCAATGACAACACATCCTTTCTGAGATATGGGGCCCAAAACTGTTGACAATACTCCAAGTGCAGTCTCAGCATTATCTCCTTGCTTTTATATTTGTTTCCCCTTGAAATAAATGTCAACATGGTATTTGCTTTGTTTACCACAGGCTCAAGCTGTGAATTAATCTTCTGGGAGTCCTGCACAAGGACTCACAAGTCCTTCTGCACCTCTGAATTTTGAATTTTCTCCCCATTTAGTTAATAGTTTGCACTGTTGTTCCTTTTACCAAAATGCATTATCATACATTTCCTAACACTGTATTCCATCTGCCACTTTTTTGCCCATTCTTCCAATTTGTCTAAGTCCTGCTGCAAACACATTGCTTCCTCAGCACTATCTACCCCTGCACCTAGCTTCATATTGTAATCAGTGATGAACAGACCTGATGGTCAATGGGGTGCAGAGTTAACCATTCTCAGCTGCCCCCCCCCCCAAGAACTACGAACTATTGCTGTTGCTATGCTGCTCATGAGAGAGAGAGATGAAACACAGGTAAGAACATCTGCTACAGATAAGAGGGGCGGAGAGACTGTTGATTTACTGTATTTTGACTCTTCCTGGATTATTTACCTTTCACTACAAGGACTTTACTTTGCTTGTTAACATTTCTCAGGAGATAGCAGGAGTGGCCTGATTTGATGGACACAGTCATTCAGAGTTGATGGATAGCTGAGACCCCGTGAGTGGGGATAAAAGACAGGTCTGGAGAGACACCCTTCAGACACACCAGTGGACACTGACTGAGTGTTGTGAACCCAAAGAAAGGTGGGGGCTTCAGAGACCAAACCAGGAGATCGGTTAGTAAAGCTCACAGTGTTACAGCAGGGCCGGTGGGGACTTGTGTGTGTGTCCACTCATGCCAGAGTGACGAGTCCACCACAGAAGAACGGTCTAGCTGAAGACCAGAGGGGTCATAACTGAATGGGCACAACAACACAACGGTTTAAGAAAGCCACAAAAGGTTTGCCTGCCGCAGGTGTTGCTATTACATCTTGCTCACTCTCTCTCTCTCTCTCTCTCTCTCTTTCTCCAATGATTTCAACACAACAACCATAACCACCTCAGCATTTATGATCTGAACTGAACTCTATACTTTCCTATGACAATTCATTTACCCCTAGACATCGATAGAGCTTGTTTATTATTGATTATTATTATTCCTACACTTTCAGGTTTATTACTGCTAACTTGTTTTATATGTATATTTGCATTTTTGATATTGTATTGTGTAGTTTACTAATAAACACCTTTAGTTTGGTACCAGCAGACTCGAACGGATTCTTCTTTCTCTGCTGGTCAGACACCCATTTACGGGGTACGTAATGGTATCATCTGCAAACTTTACCACAAAGCAATCAATTCCATTATCCAAGTCATTGGCAAATAATGTGAAAAGTAGTGGTACCAATACTGACCCCTGAGGAACGTCATGGTCACTGGCAGCCAATCAGAAAAGGCCCCTTTATTTCCACTCACTGCCTCCTGCCTGTCAGCCATTCCTCTATCTTTCCTGTAATCCCATAGGATTTTATCTTGTTAAACTGGAGGAACTCAGAAGATCAAGCAACATCTATAGAAAGGAATAAAGAGTCGACATTTCAGGCTATGAAAAGGTAGGAAGTCAGAATAAGATTAACGGAGGGGAAGGAGTAGAAACAAAGAAGTGATGGGTGAAACCAGGTGAGTGTGAAGGTGGGTGGGTGGTGGAGGGGAGATGAAGCAAGAAGCTGGGAAGTGATTGGTGAAGAGATAAAAGTTTGAAGAAGGAGGAATCTGATAGGAGAGGACAGTGGACCATAGAAGAAAGAGAAGGAGGAGGGGCAACAGAAGGAAAGGAAGTGATGGGTAGGTGAAGATGAAGAGTCTCAGCATGAAACATTGGCAGTTTAGTCCTTTGCATAGATACATCTGAAATGCTGAATGCCTCCAGAATTTCTGTGTGTGACTCTGCATTTCCAGCATCTGTGGACTCTGTGTTTAAAATTAAATCGAAAAGTGACTAACTTGCAGGAAACAAATGGTAATGGTTGCTTGGTGTTTTTATAGTTGATGATTACCAACAGAACTTATCAAAGTTCAGTATTGAGCTTTTCGTTTTCCATGACATATACGGACAACTTTGAGTCAAGTGTAGGAAGCACAATAAGAAAGTCTGCAAACGTTGAAAAGAGGCGGCATGGTCATTAGTGAGGATCAATGATCTGGACTGCATGAAGATATGGACAATCTGACCATTTCCGCAGGAGAGTGGCAGTTTAATCCGAGGAACTGTTCGGTAATGCATTGATAAGATGCAATCTTGCAAGGGAATACACATCAAAAGGGAACATATTGAACGGAATGGAAAAATTTAGGTGTCATGGAGTTTTGCATTCTGATTCATTTATTGATTACATGTACATCGAAACACAGTGAGATGTGTTGCTGTGTTAACAACCAACACAACCTAAAGATGTGCTGCAAGTATCATTACAAATTCTGGTGCCAACATAGCATGTCCACAATGCTCAGCAGAACAACACAATAACCTGGCAACATAATACAAAACAAAACCCTTTTCTCAGGTCTATTATCACTGATGTTTGTGACAAAATTTGTTGCTTTGCAGCAGTAGTACAGAAGCAAGACATGCATGTACATACACAGACACTATACACACACACACACACACACACACACACACACACACACACACACACACACAAACACACACACACACACACACACACACACACACACACACTCACACCCACACTCCAGTCCTCAAACCCCGGGGACAGGCTATCATTTGTCACTAGTGGACTGATAGATCCACATATAATGGGCTTTGACTTCCTCAGCGGATTCACAGATCCAGGCATCAGCAGACTTCCTGACTTCAGATTAACATGGAAACATAGAAAACCTTCAGTACAATACAGGCCCTTCAGCCCTTTGGCAATGTGGTACCAAACATGTACTTACTTTAGAAATTACCTAGAGTAACCCATAGCCCTCTATTTTTCTAATCTCCGTGTACCTGTATAGCAGTCTCTTAAAAAACCTATTGTATCCGCCTCCACCACCACTGCATGCACTCACCACTCTGTGTAAAAACTTACCCCTAACACATCCTCTTTATCTATCTCCAAACACCTTAAAACTGTGCCCTCTCATGTTAGCCATTTCAGCCCTGGGAAAAAGCCTCTGACTATCCACACAATCAATGCCTCTCATCATCTTATACACCTCTATCAGGTTCCCTCTCATCCTCCACCACTCTAAGCAGAAAAGGCCGAGTTCACTTAACCTATTCTCATAACGCATGCAGCCCAATCCAGACAACATCCTTGTAAATCTCCTCTGCACCCTTTCTATAGATTCCATATCCTTCCTGTAGTGAGGTGATCAGCAATGCGCACAGTACTCTAAGTGGGGTCTGACCAGGGTCCTATATCAGAATCAGAATCAGAATCAGGTTAATTATCACCGGCATGTGACATGAAATTTGTTAACTTAGCAGCAGCAGTTCGATGGAATACATAATCTAGCAGAAAGACAAAAAACATATAAATAAAATAAAACATAATAATAAATAAACAAGTAAATCAATTACATGCATATAATAGATTTTTTTTAAATGTGCCAAAACTGAAATACTGTATATTAAAAAAGTGAGGTAGTCTCCAAATCTTCAACGTCCATTCAGGAATCGGATGGCAGAGGGGAAGAAGCTGCTCCTGAATCGCTGAGTGTGTGCCTTCAGGCTTCTGTACCTCCTACCTGATGGTAACAGTGAGAAAAGTACATGCCCTGGGTGCTGGAGGTCCTTAATAATGGACACTTCCTTTCTGAGACACCGCTTCCTAAAGATATCCTGGATACTTTGTAGGTTAGTGTCCAGGATGGAGCTGACTAGATTTACAACCTGCTGCAGCTTCTTTTGGTCCTGTGTAGTAGCCCATTCAAACCAGACAGAATGCTCTCCATGGTACAACTGTAGAAGTTTTTGAGTGTATTTGTTGACATGCCAAAACTCTTAAAGCTCCTAATAAAATATAGCCATTGTCTTGCCTTCTTTATGACTACATCAATATGTTGGGAGCAGGTTAGATCCTCAAAGATCTTGACACCCAGGAACTTGAAGCTGCTCACTCTCTCCACTCCTGATCCCTCCATGAGGATTGGTATGTGTTCCTTCATCTTACTCTTCCTGAAGTCCACAATCAGCTCTTTTGTCTTACTGACGTTGAGTGCCAGGTTGTTGCTGCGGCGCCATTCCACTAGTTGGCATATCTCACTCCTGTACACCCTCTCGTCACCACCTGAGATTCTACCAACAGTAGTTGTATAGTCAGCAAATTTGTAGATGTAACATTACTTCTTGGCTCTTAAACTCAATCCCACAGTTGATGAAGGCCAATGCATTGTATGCCTTCTTAACCACAGAGTCAACCTGCGTAGCAGCTTTGAGTGTCCTATGGACTCAGATCCCAAGATCCATCTGATCCTCCACACTGCCAAGAGTCTACCATTAAAACTATATTCTACCATCATATTGACCTACCAAAATGAACCACCCTCACACTTATTTGGGTTGAACTCCATCTGCCACTTCTCCGCCCAGTTTTGCATCCTATCAATGTCCCGCTGTAACCACCGACAGCCCTCCACACTTTCCACAACACCCCTAGCCTTTGTGTCATCAGCAAATTTACTAACCCATCCCTTCCACTTACTCATCCAGGTCATTTATAAAAATCACAAAGAGAAGAGGTCTCAGAACAGATCCCTGAGGTCACCGACCTCCATGCAGAATATGACCCGTCTACAACCACTCTTTGCCTTCTTTGGGCAAGTCAATTCTGGATCCACAAAGCAAGGTCCCCTAGAATCCCCTGCCTCCTTATTTTCTCAATAAGCCTTTCATGGGGTACCTTATCAAATGCCTTGCTGAAATCCATATACACTGCATCTACTGCTCTGCCTTCATCAACATGTTTAGTCACATCCTCAAAAAATTCAATCAGGCTCGTAAGGCCTGACCTGCCTTTAACAAAGCCATGCTGACTATTCCTAATCATATTATGCCTCTCCAAATGTTCATAAATATTGCCTCTCAGGATCTTTTCCATCAACTTACCAAACACTGAAGTAGGAGTCACTGGTCTATAATTTCCTGGGCTATCTTTACTCCATTTCTAAAATAAGGGAACATAATCTGCAACCTTCCAATCCTCCGGAACTTCCCCCGTCCCTATTGATGATGCAAGGATCATTGCCAAAGGCTCAGCAATCTCCTCCCTCAACTCCCACAGTAGCCTGGGGTACATCTCATCTGATCCCGGAGACCTATCCAAGTTAACCTTCGGGTATCGAACCCAGGACTCACCAATGATGATCCTGGATAATGACCTTGAACACTAGGCCTTGAGCTTCAGACTTGCCGATGAGAGGACCCTGGACATTAGGCTTTCTGGTCTCATTGACTCATGTACCTAGGGGACCACTGACAATTGTGCTTCTTGCTTGCATGGATCTCCAATCCAGCAACACTCCAAAGACTAGTAGATTGAGTAGGCATCAGTAAATACCTAGACTCTGGCCTGACCTCTAATTCTCCCATATTTTAGTCCCTAAAACCAGCTGACCCCTAACTCTCCCACAGTCTCCAAAATCACCCCTACAAACGTAAAAACTCATCCATGCCAACCATGTTGCTAGAGTTAGTCCTATTTGCCACTGTTTTGCCCATAGCCCTCTAAAACAGGGGTTTCTGAAGTTTTTGATGTCATGGAGCCTTACCATTAACTGAGGGGTTCATGGACCCCAGATTGGGAACCCCTGCTTTAAAACATCTCAGGTACTGGTCCAAAAACATTCCAAATGATATAACTGTAGCCACCTGTACCACTTCCTCTTTAAGCTTGCTCCTTATTTCCACCAATCTCTGTGTGAAAATATTGCCCATCATGTTCCTTTTAAATCTTTGCCCTCCTATTGACCTCTGTTTTTTTGAATCCCCTAACCCTGGGAAAATGGCTGTTGCTTATCACCTTATCTCTAACCATCATAATTTTACAAACCTCTATGAGGTTACCCTTCAGCCTTTTATACCATAAGACCACAGCCATAGGAGCTTTTGACCCGTCGAGTCTGCTCCGCCATTTCATCATGCTTGATGCAATTTTCCTGTTTTCTCCCCGTAACCCTTCATGCCAAGACCAATCAAACATCTATCAACCTCTGCCTTAGATATAGAACGTAGACAACCTACAGCAGAATACAGGCCCTTCGGCCCACAAAGCTGTCCTTACCTTAGAACTACCTAGACTTACCCATAGCCCTCTATTTTTCTAAGCTCCATGTATCTATGCAGGAGTCTCTTAAAAGACCCTATCATTTCCACCTCCACCACCACCGCCAGCAGCCCATTCCATGCACTCACCACTCTCTGCATAAAAAACTTACCCCTCACATCTCCTCTGTACCTACTTCCAAGCACCTTAAAACTATGCCCTCTTGTGCTAGCCATATACATAAAGACTTGGCCTCCACAGCTACCTATGCCAACTATTCTACAGATTAACCATGCTCTGGCTAAAGAAATTCCTTCTCACCTCTGTTCTAAAAGGATAGCCCTCTATTCTGAGGCTGTGTCCTCTAGTCTTAGACCCTCCCACCCATAGAAAACAGCATCTTCACATGCACTATCAAGGACTTTCAGTATTTGATAGGTTTCAATGAGGTCACCCCTCATTCTTCTGAATTCCAGTGAATACAAGCCCAGAGGTATCAAACACTCTTGATACTGCAACCCATTCAAACCTTGAATAATTCTCTTGAACCTCTCCACTTTCAGCACATCCTTTCTAAGATAAGAGGCCCAAAACTGCTCACAACACTCAAAATGAGGCCTCACCAGTGCTTTATAAAGTCTCAACATTACATCTTTGCTTTTATATTCTAGTGCTCTTGAAAGGAATTTAACATTGGATTTGCTTTCCTCACCACAGGCTCAACCTCCAAATTAAGCTTTATATTTTTTAATCATTATCTATAATGCTTTGTGGTTTGGCTTAACTTTTGCCATTGTTAATATTTTGCAGGTATCTTTGCAAAAGGGAGCCAATTCTGGTACTCTAATTAAAGCAGACAAGTGTGAAATCTCTGCAATGCTCCAAAAGGAACTATTACACAAACCACACCTGTTTTTCCAGTGCCTCATACCAGGAAGCATTTAGTCAACTTTCCTGATTAGCATGCCAACACCTGTAAATTACAAAAAAAAACATAATATACTCAGAGAAAACCTTTTTTTTTATTGCGTAGTACCGGAAAAAGCAGTGTTTTGAAATTTTATTCTAGGCCTTTCCTGGCCATTGGAACAAGCAGACTGTACCTATCCTCAGCACTTTTCTTCACCCTAAGTTACAGCTTCTGGGTCTCTTTCTCCTGCACTACAAAGACCACCTCAATCCATTTCAGCATCCATCTTGGACCATAAAGTCATGATCGTCTTACTTTCAGACGTCGGCAACATGGAAGCACAGCGGTTTGAGCAATCGCTTGACAGCGCCAGCGATCACTGATCAGGGTATGATTCCCACTGCTGCCCGTGCCGAGTTTGTACATTCTCCCCATGAGCGCACGGGTTCCTTCCAGCTGCCTCCTTTATTTTCCCACATTCCAATGACATACGGTTAGGGTTAGTGAGTTGTGGGCATGCTGTGTTGGCACCAGAGGAGTGGGAACACTTACGGACTGCCCCCAGCATATCATAAAGGACGGAAATGGCGTACTCTGCTCTAATTTTCAAACTAAGTGTAACAAATAAAGCTAATCTCTCTCACTCTATCTCTAACATTTCCAGTGCTCTTCTAGCTCAGCTCTCATCTTACACCCAGTGGAAGGTAAACCTTACCTAAAGTTCAAAAGCCTGTATTTTTAATTTATTATTTCTATTTTTACCGGTTTAAATAAATCTTAAATTTAAATTTCAGTTTACAAATGTGCTTAAATTCCTGTTTTCCACTGCTTCCTATCACAAGCATCATTCTCAACCCTACACCTTTGAAAACTGGCCTCTTATGCACCCTCCATTTTTTTTTCTCTTTCCATTGGTTTGTTTTATTACGTTGTTATGGCTTATTTACTTCTCACCCCAATCCCTATTCTACTGCCTTTACCCCGTAACTTTAGACAGCCTTATTAATTGAAAACCTATCAAACTCCAATTTAAAAATACCCAATGACTTGGGCTCTACAGCTGCCGGTGGCAATGAATTCCACAGATTCACCACCCTCTGTCAAACAAATTTTCTCTTCATCTCCATTCTAAAATGGTGTCCTTCCATTCTGAAGCCATACCCCTCTGGTCCTAGACTCTCACATTAATCACAACATCCTTTCCACATCCACACTATCTAGGCCTTTCCAATCCAATCCCACCAGAACTCTGTTGCTCTGTCTCACCCTTATGAGAACTTCTTAAAACCTAGCTTTTGTTGAGCCTTGTCCGATTTGTAATAGAATCCACAACACAAAAACAGGCCCTAGGATGCAGCATGCCCATGATGACTATTGAGCCCAGTATATTTGTTCGCTGATCAGCACTTCATCCCTGGCCTTCTGAGTCTTGACAATGCATCCCAATGCTGTGAGACACTCCCTGCACCTTCCGCTCCGGATGAGTGTTCTAGATTCCAGTTCTTTTCTTTCGTGTCTCAGTTTGACCCACAAATCACATTGCTCCCATTCTGTTTTAAATAAATTATTCTTTAGCCAGAGAATGGTGAATCTGGGCAGCTCGTTGCCACAAGCAGCTGTGGAGGGGAAGTTTTTATGTATATTTAAGGCAGTGGTTGATGGATTCTTGATTGGTCAGGGCATGAAGGGATACAGAGGGAAGGCAGGAGATTGGGGCTGAGAGGAAAATTGGATGTGGATGACATCAAGGAGCAGACTCAATGGGCCAAATGGCCAAATTCTACTCCTTTATCTATGGTCTTATGGTCTTAGCACAAGCTGTTGATGCACTAGGTACCACTCCGGTTCTTTAGACAGAATATCCTTATTTGCCTTGAAGCACCCACCTTGGACAGATCCACAGACCATTAAACCCAGATTCAGATTGCATTAGTGTCACTTAGTCAAGAACTGTTTATGCAAATAGTCTTAAATTTCATATTTAGATTTTATTTTCTAAGTGCTGCAGTGGATCTATGCCAAATATATCTTGTGTGAACTTTGTAAATCCTTGATCCAAGGGCAATTGATAACAAAGCTATTTAATGGATTGAACCAGCATATTTCAGCGGTTAATATAGATCCTGGCAGGAAGCATCTTAATTGCTAAGCAACTAGAAAATTAAATGAAATTCAGGTTGATCCGTAGTATGTTGCTTTATTTATTCTGATCTGCTGCCACCTGTTTTAAGTGTTTTTAGTTCAAGGCTATTTTATTGTCTGAATTTAAAGGGATATAAGTCTTTATCTCTGTTCTCCCACTGCAATTGTACCTTTTCTCATTTGCCTCTCACTTGCTGCCACAAGCCGCACTTTGTGGAAACATTCATTTAGAAGCATTTTGGGTCTCGAAATGGAAGATGTAAGTTTAAGAACTGCATAATGCAATGCTAAACGTGTATCGCTATTTGGTATTGGGGGTGGGGGGGGGGCTACTGCACAGGACCGTAATGAGCTACAGAAAGTTGTAAAATTAGTCAGCACTGTCATCAGCACTACCCTCTGTGGCTTCGAAGCCATCTTCAAGGGGCAGTCACGAGGAAATCCGCATATGCTGGAAATTCAAGCAACACACATGAAATGCTGGTGGAACGCAGCAGGCCAGGCAGCATCTATAAGGAGAAGCACTGTTGACGTTTCGGGCCGAGACCCTTCGTCAGGACTAACTGAAAGAAAAGATAGTAAGAGGTTTGAAAGCAGGAGGGGGAGGGGAAAATACGAAATGATAGGAGGAGACTGGAGAGGGTGGGGTGAAGCTGAGAGCCGGAAAGGTGATTGGCAAAAGGGACACAGAGCCGGAGAAGGGAAAGGATCATGGGATGGGAGGCCTCGGGAGAAAGAAAGGGGGAGGGGAGCACCAGAGGGAGATGGAGAACAGGCACAGTGATGGGCAGAGAGAGAGAGAGAAAAAAGGAGGGGGAAAAAGCTAAATATATCAGGGATGGGGTAAGAAGGGGCGGATGGGCATTAATGGAAGTTAGAGAAGTCAATGTTCATGCCATCAGGTTGGAGGCTACCCAGCCGGTATATAAGGTGTTGTTCCTCCAACCTGAGTGTAGCTTCATCTTGACAGTAGAGGAGGCCATGGATGGACATATCAGAATGGGAATGGGACGTGGAATTAAAATGTGTGGCCACTGGGAGATCCTGCTTTCTCTGGCGTTCCGAGCGTAGGTGTTCAGCGAAACGGTCTCCCAGTCTGCGTCAGGTCTTACCAATATATAAAAGGACACACCGGGAGTACTGGACGCAGTATACCACACCAGCCGACTCACAGGTGAAGTTTTGCCTCACCTGGAAGGACTGTCTGGGGCCCTGAATGGTGGTGAGGGGGGAAATGTAAGGGCAGGTGTAGCACTTGTTCTGCTTACAATGATACGTGCCAGGAGGGAGATCGGTGGGAAGGGATTGGGGGGGACGAGTGGACAAGGGAGTCGCGTAGGGAGCAATCCCTGCGGAAAACAGAAAGGGGGGAGGAGGGAAACATGTGCTTGGTAGTGGGATCCCGTTGGAGGTGGCGGAAGTTACGGAGAATTATACGTTGGATCTGGAGGCTGGTGGGGTGGTAGGTGAGGACAAGAGGAACCCTATCCCGAGTGGGGTGGTGGGTGGATGCGGTGAGGGCAGATTTGCAGGAAATGGGAGAGATGCGTTTGAGAGCAGAGTTGATGGTGGAAGGGAAGCCCCTTTGTTTAAAAAAGGAAGACATCTCCTTCGTCCTGGAATGAAAAGCCTCATCCTGAGAGCAGAGGCGGTGGAGATGGAGGATTTGTGAGAAGGGGATAGCATTTTTGCAAGAGACAGGGTGGGAAAAGGAATAGTCCAGGTAGCTGTGAGAGTCTGTAGGCTTATAGTAGACATCAGTAGATAAGCTGTCTCCAGAGATGGAGACAGAAAGATCAAGAAAGGGGAGGGAGGTGTCAGAAATGGACCAGGTAAATTTGAGGGCAGGGTGGAAGTTGGAGGCAAAGTTAATGAAGTCAATGAACTCAGCATGCGTGCAGGAGGCAGCGCCAATGCAGTCATCGATGTAGCAAAGGAAAAGGGGGGCATGGATACCCATATAGACTTGGAACATGGAGTGTTCCACAAAGCCAACAAAAAGGCAGGCATAACTGGGACCCACAAGGTCTTATAGATGCCCTCTATAGATGCTGCCTGGCCTGCTGTGTTCCACCAGCATTTTGTGTGTGTTTCAAGGAGCGGTGCCTTTGAAGACGTCCATCCTTAAGGACACCCATCACCCAGGTTGTGCCTCTTCTCATTGTTTCCATCAGGAAGGCAGTACAGAGCCTGAAAGCCACACTCAATGACTCAGGGACAGGTTCTTCCCCTCTGCCATCCAGTTTCTAAATGAACATGGAACCCATTAACTAACTCTTTTTTTTCTTTGTTTCTTCACAATTTTTAATTTAACTACTTTATATATATATATAGCAGTATGTATAAATTTTATATATAATATAAATTACATTGCAATTTATTTATTATTTTCTATATTATCATGAATTACATCTAACTGCTGCCACTGAGTTAACAAATTTCACAACCTTTGCCTGTGATACTAAACCTGATTCTGACTCCGATATCATTTGTGATATTGACTAGGAAAACATTCAACTTATGCAGTTGAGTAAATTAAGGTGAAATCTTTTCAAGGTTTATCTGTATCCATTTCCTGTAGGTGAGGCAGCTGTGAAGATTAACGTTTTCCTTGCTGCTGTGACTTAATGCATGAAACCACTTATCAGCAAGTGAAGAGATTTAACATCTATCCCAAAGTATATGTAAAATATCACTTCATCTTCCTCAGAAGCAACTTAACAGATAAGGATATACAAATCTATGAAAGGATTCCTGCATCATTAACTCCCTTGATGATACTGGAAGAACTTGTAAACCTATAAATAGCTCAATTCACAAAGCAGTACTGAAAAATCACTACTTATTATTTCTCTGTATAATAATCAGCTTGGCAGCTTGATCTCAACCCATAATTTCCTTATGTTTAAGCTAAATTAGTAAATTGGTACCACTCACATCTGCCATAATGAAACACTTTGAGAGGATGCTGACAGCTAAAGTTAACAGCCAAGCATCTTCAAAAAGTGATCTCTCAGAAAGGCAGCATCTATCATTAGGGATTCCCATCACCCATTGTGATGGGTGATTGTGACCCGTTGTGATGGGTTCCATTGTGACCATCAGGTACAGAAGCCTGAAGGCACACATACAATGACTTACAACAGCTTCCTCTCTGCCAACTGATTTCTGAATGGACTTTGAACCCATGAACATTACCTCACTATTTTATTTTTGCACAATATATACTTCTTACTGTACCTTATAGTTTTTTATTATGTATTGCAATGTACAGCTGCCTCATAACGGCAAATTTCATGACATACACCAATGATAATAAACCTGATTCTGAACCCTTGCAAAATCAACAATCCTGATCTGCAGCAAATTGCTGGCCACTGCACCAGGCCTATAGTGGAGGCAATCTCACTGGCTCTCCACTTCTGCTTTTGTGCACCTAGAAAACAGCAAAACATGCATTGGGCTAAGAGTTATTGATTACAGTTTGCTTCTCAATGCCATCATCCATTCAGTATTAATCACCAAGCTTCAAAACCTGAGCCTCTGTACCTTCCCCTGCAACTGGATCCTTGACTTCCTCATTTGGTGACTATAGTCAGTACCGATTGATTGTAACATCTCCTCCTCACTGACAATGGACACTTCAAGAATGTATACTTAGCCCACTACTCTACAATCTCTACATACATGACTGTGTGGCTAAGCACAAATCAAAAGCGAAATATAAATTTGCAGGAGTCACCACTGTTCAAGGTAAAATCTTGACAAGGAGTTGTACAGTGAGATAAATCGGCTGGTTGAGTGGTATTGCTGTTGTAACTCAATGTCAGCAACATCAAGGAAATGATTTTAGATTTCAGGAAAGAGAAGTCAGAAGGACATAAACCAGTTCCCATTGAGGATTCAGCAGTGGAAAGGATGAGTACCTTTAGGTTCCTGTGTGTCAACATCTCAAAGGATCTGTCCTGGAGCCAACATATGATATAATCAGAAAGAAGGCTCACCAGCAGCTCTACTTTGTTAGGCATTTGAAGAGATTTGCTTTGTCACCAAAGACTTGCAAATGTCTATAGATGAATAATAGAGAGCATTTGGACTGGTTCCTTCATCACCTGATATGAAGGCTCCAACGCACAAGATCACAAGAGTCTGCAGAGGGTTATAGATTGATCCAGTTCCATCATAAACACAATCACCAGGGACATCTTCAAGAGGTGGTGCCTCAAGAAGGTAATGTTCATCACAGAGGACTCCTGTCATCCCAGACATGCCCCTTCACATTGCTACCATTGGGGCAAAGATAAAAGAGCGAAAAGGCACACACAACAATTCAGAAATGGCCACTTCCCATCCACCATCAGATATCTGAATGGTCCATGAACATTACCTCATTATTTATTATTATTGCACTATTATATTTTAAGTAATTTATGCCTTTACATTAGACTGCTGCTAGAACAAAACCATCAATTGTGTATCATACGTAACAGTGTTAATACCTGATTAGGTTCAGGAACAAATTGGTTTGTGTCTGTTGTCCCCTGTGGACTGGTGCTACAGACAGCATTAGAAGCTGGCCTGTAAAGGATGTGAATCTGATCCGGACTTGGAAAGTTGGCATGTTGAATTGGCAGCGGCAGATTGTTAAAGAGAAGGATAACAATTATCTTTAATTGTCATATGTACATTGAAACAGACAGCAAAATGCATTGCTTCTGTTCAGTCAAAGCACAAGGATGGTGCTGGGCAAGAGTCGCCACGCTTCTGGTGCAGCATCGCAGGCCCACAACTCACTGACCCTAATACGTATGACTTTGGAATGTGGGAGGAAACCAGAGCTCCTGGAGGAAATCCTTACTGTCATGGAGAGAACATACAAACTCCTTACAGTCAGTGGCAGGACTCGAACCCTGATCTTATAGCTGGCACTGCAAAACATTGCACTAAATGCTACTCTACCATGCCACCCATGGGGTCTATTCTCAAATTTGTATCCTACTGGTAAATTCCTATCTCCCTCTCAGAGGGAGGAGAGAACACTAAAAGAAAATATTATTGGGGAGGGGCACAATCAAGCACCTTCACGAGGGAGTGCTGTGGACCTGGGAGAAGCTCTTCAACTCCCCCATGCACAGCTTAAAACTTTGCCATATAGACAACAGCCACAGCACTACCCTCACATCCTCTCATGGTTGCCTCTTCAAATAAGTCCTTGACATAGCTCAAAGACTTAGCAATTTACTCAAAGGCACATGTTTTCCAATTTACTTCCAATAATGACAACATTTGACCATAAGAAACAAGAGTAGGAGTAGGCCATTCAATCCATCAAGTCTGATCCATCATTCAGGAAGATCATGGCTGATATGGCGTGGACTCAGCTCCGCCTTCCTGCCTTTTTCCATAACCTTGAATTTCCCTACAATGCAAAAACCTACCTAGCTGTGTCTGACGTATATTTAACGAGGTGGCCTCTCTAGATTCCTGGGCAGAGAATACTACTCTTTGAGAAAAGCAGTTCCTACTTGTCTGCATCCTAAATCTGCTTCCCTGAATCTTCAGGTTATGTCCTTAGTTCAAGTCCCACCTACCAGTGGAAACAACTTTCCTGCCTTAATGTTATTGATCCCTTTCATAAATTTAATATGTGCCTATAAGGTCCCCTCAGACCTTCTGAATTCCAGTGAGCATAGTCTCAGACGACTCAATCTCTCTTCATAGGCTAACTCCATCTCCGGAATCAAACTGGCACACTTCCTGTGCTCTGCCTCCAATACAAGTTTTTAAAAAAATTTCTCAAGTAAAGAGATCAGGATTGCATGCAGTACTCCAGGTGTGGCCTCACCAGTAACCTTTCCTGTTGCAGCAAAACTTCCCTGCTCTTAAATTCAGTCCCTCTCACAATGAAGGCTAAAATTCCATTTGCTTTCTTGATAACCTGTTACACCTGCAAACCAACCTTTTACGATTCATTGATAAGTTCCAAAATGGCTGAGCCCCTTTTAACATTCTGATGCGAAATGCTGACTGTCCATTTCCCTTCATAGATGCTACCTGAGTTCATCTAGTAAATTGTGTGTTACTCCACATTCCAGCATCTGCAGTCTCTTGTGTTTCCCTTATTTTATTTTGACTTAACTTGAAATGGCATTCTATACTGCCTTGAAAAAGTATTCAGCCCCCACAACTATTTTCATATTTTACTACCTCATTTTCTAAATTTAAAAAATATTGAAGTGGGATTTTTGAGCTAGTCTACAAAACATTGCCCAGCATGTCAAATCAAAGAAAACACTCCAAAACCTGTCAACAATTTACCAAAAAATTAAAAAGCAAAAATTTGAAGTTGATAACGTATTCATTTCCTTTGTAACTTTCTTCAGGTGCAATACTGTATATTACCTTACCAACTCACCTAATTTGTTGATGTAGAAAATTAGGTGGCCACCTGAATACATACTCTCTTTCTCTGTAAGGTCGTACAGTTTGGTAGATTTTCAACAGAACAGACCCAGCTGAAGACAAAAGTGCATTCAAGACAAGTCATGGAAATAAAAAATAGAGAAACATAGATCTGGAGAAGTGTACAAGACCAACTCAAAGGCTCTGAGCATAGCACAAAGTGCACTGCAGTTCATCATGAAAAAGCGGAAAAAATATGAAACCACAGTCACACTGTCTGAGCCAGGCCACCCCTCCAAACCTGGTTGCTGGAGAAGAATGGCACTTGTAAGAGAAGTGACACCAACAGTCACTCTCAGCGAGCTGCAAATGGAGATGAAGTTCATGGCTCCACAATCTCCAAGGCATTACACAAAAAAGGTATTTTTGGAAGAGTGGCAAGGAAGAAACCCTGGTTTAAAAAAAGCATAACCTTGCCCGTTAAGACTTTGCAAAGCACACTTAGAAGATTTGGTAAAGATGTGGGAGAAGATCTCGTGGTTGGAGGAAACTAAAGTGGAACTCCTTGGCCTCAACCCTAAGTGGTACATGTGCAGTAAATCTGATACTATGCATCAGCCAGGTAACACCATCCCTACCATAAAGTATGATGAGGTAGCATCATGCTATAGGGATACTTCTCAGCAACAGAAGCAGAGGCAGGAAATCTGGTCAGGATTAATGGGAAGCTGAATGCTTTACAGAGAGATCCGAGGTAAAAAACTTGCTAGCCTTTGCCAAAAAGATTAAACTGGAGAGGAAATTCAATTTACAGCAGGACAACAACCCAAAGCACACTGCCAGAATAACAATGGAGTAGCTTCAATGATGATAGCTGATGTCCTTGTTTCGCCCAACCTGGCAAGACCTCAAGATTGCTCTCCACTGGGGTTCCCCAACTAACCCGGAGCAGCTTGAGCAATGTTGCAAGGCGAAATGAGCAAACCTTGCTCCATCACGTTGTCCAAACATAATAGAAACTTACCCAAAAAGACTACTGGCTATAACACCTGTGAGAGGTGGTTGAGCTAAGACCTGAACAAAGGGGGGTGGGGGATACTTTGGAACTGCTGACATTTTAGTTTTTGAATTTTTAGAGGATAGTGAACTTGGGTAATTCATTGCCACAGAGGCTGTGGAGGTCAAGTCATTGGGGATTTGATTAGTTTATCAAAGGATGATGGAGGATGGGATCAAGAGGTATAACAAGTCAGCCATGATGGAATAGTGGAGCAGACTAGATGGGCTGAATGGCCTAATTCTGCTCCCGTGTCTTATAGTCCAGCACTTGGCACTTCTTGTTTCAGGTGAGCATATAAAGCAATATTTGTTCAATAAGTCTTACACTCAGTCCAAATTTATGTTTTGATCAACAGGCAGCATTCTATTATTTGTCTTAGCCAGTAAAAGCCAATTTGTTCCAAGTTATTAGCCATCTCAGCCAAATACATTAAAATGATGACTTCTTCCAGGTGCAAAAACTGAATTCACTGGCAACTTAAGCTGTAAACACTAAATGATATATTTAACATTTGTCACAATATAGATGATGAATATGTTTGTATTGTCTTCAGAAAAATGTCTTTTTCCCTTCCTCCCTTCATCTTAATAGCTCATTATAACCAGCTTTTCAAAAATAGATTGTTTATGTTTTGACTGATGTGAATCATTGCTGCAATCTCAGAGCTCCAGTTACCACCAGTGAGGAAATGGAGGAGCCAAATAATGGGAACGATTGGCTGAAGTAAAACCCTAAATCCTTTGATTCTGAGGTGATAGCATTGATGCAGTATAAAGGGAAACACAGCCTGCACGTATCTGTAGCATTACTGATGACCGTAGCTCCAAGAAAACTACATTGTGTGCACATACAAAGGTTTCCTCATTTTCTACTTTTCTTTGGCAGCATGCTCAGTAATGTTAATTGTTCTTTAAGATATATTTCAGTGTTTCAGGCTTGGGAAAGTGACTATCTGCATTTAAATTTTTATTCTTTTATATAGAAGAACCAGCAAAATATGAATGAAAAAGCATGTTTAGTATAATCTTAGTATATTGTTGAGAAAATAATAAATTAGTGATTGTTATATTTATACAAGATTACAATATGTGTGCAATTTTATTTACTGTATATTGGACATAAGTGACTTGTGACAATTTAAGTGTCATATAAATAGCTTTCATGTTAAACTTGAATGAAAGTATTTCAGCTGTAATCCACTTTCAAAGTATGATTTATCTTGCACAGTCCAACCTAAAGCTGTGAGGTTTAATAATGTAAAGATGGTTGATTGATGTAATAATGTGTGTTAATTAAATAATTTTATTTGTTTCTGATTAGTTTCATGCTCCAAATTATGGTGACCAAGATCATTACAATTCACATATTTTTCCTGTTGCTGTACTGGATGTCGGTGAAGTGTCAGAACAGATGCCAGTTGACGAATGTTACAATAGCAGTGGAAAAGGAGGAGTGTGGATACTGCAGCACAGTTAACGTAACTTGGTGCTCTGGTTATTGTTTTACTAAGGTGAGAAAATCCACATCACTGGCTACAGGATTTCTGTGATGTGAGTTTAATACACAATAGGCTGTGATACAATAGAAGCAATCTCAAATTCTTCTACAAGAGTAAGGGAAAGTTTTAAGTTAATTAGAAAAAAAGCAGAGATTATACTGATGGTACATGGAAATACCAAAATCCTTAAAATGAAACTCAGTAGGCTTATCTGATCCAAAAGAATGAAGATTTTCCAATGTCAAAATTAATTATATGTTGCTTTTCATTTTTTTTAACTTCATGTCTGCCCAGATCATATCCAAAATATTTTCTGATTTATTTATGCATTCATAAAAAAGTATACTTCTCATGGGCACATAGTTATAAAACTGAAGTGTATTGAAATTTATCCTGGTTGCTATGTTAAAAATGTTCAGTTAATGTAATATTAATGTAAAAATGTTAATTTCAGATACAGAATTCCATTCACTGACACTGAGATATTGTAAAATTACCATTTCAACCTAGTACACAAAATTGCTCAATAGAGTGGCTGAAGTATTTATTGAATAATATGGCAGCATAGCCTATAAAATGCTCTTGATAATGTAAGTAATCATAATCAAAAAACATAGTGTGTTTGTGTCTATATGGGGTTTAATTTAGAAATGTGCCTTTATTTCCTTTTTAATCGAAATGTTATATATTTTTTTGTTTAGGATCCAGTCTGCAAGCACTCTTTGCTTTTTGTCTATCAAGAAATCTGCAGTTATAAAGAAATTGTCTATGAAACCATAACCATTCCAAACTGTCCTCCCAATGTCGACCCGTATTTCACTTATCCTGTTGCAATCAGCTGTCAATGTGGAATGTGTGACACTGAAACCACTGACTGTACAGTTTCAGCACTGGAGCCAGCACACTGTTCCTTAACACAGCAACGGGGAAAGGACAGTAACGATGTGTACCTCACTTCCAACCCGTCCAGTTGAAAAGAACATGTGATTCACGTGCCTGACATTCAAACCTGACTTTGGAGAAACTCAATGAGACCTCAAAGAATATTATCATTTTTACATATATGTAACTATTAAATTAGGGATCATGTGATGTGTTTTCATGTTTTAGTAATTTTTTAAAAATATTTTAATTTAAGGAATATATAAAAGATAACTCTTAAAGCAGCATGCTAGATGGCCAGCACCATTTGTTAATCTGGTCAAGTGGTTTTCTACAGACAGCACACAATAAACTACAATGCAAGTTATGTGCACTGGCAAATAAAGTCACTATTTTGGCAACTAAATTCCATTGGCTTTATTTTACTTATGTTTAGTAGATGTCAGTTATAGGTATTCGAAGCTGCTAATGCATTTCATATACTTAATCCACGGTGGTGTAATGGTTAGCACAGCACCGTTACCACTCAGGCCGTTCCAGAGTTCGGAGTTCAGTTCTGGTGCCGTCCTGTTAGGACTCTCTAGATCCATCCCGTGGAGTGCGTGGGTTTTCTCCTGGTGGTCTGCTTTCCTCCCACAGCACAAAGGCTTACCAGGTAGGTTGATTGGTCATTGTAAATTGCCCTGTTATTAGGGTTAATCAGGTTTGTTGGGAATTGCTGGGGCAGCGTGGCTTGGAGGGTCGGAAGGGCCTACTCTGTGCTGTGTCGCTAAATGCAAAATAAATACTAAAGTAAAAATAGAAGGTACTAAACTTTACATCAAATGGAAATCTGCTTCTGGTCACCAGCAGAAGGGAGCTAGTAATGTATCAACCAATGAATGGAGTCCAGACTTGAGTATAGTTTCATTGACTTCACTGGGGAGGGGGAGTGGGGAGAAGGTTGTTAAGAGGGCTCCAACATAACCAGTGCTTTGCGTCCGTTTGGTATCTGTGAGCAGGCACAAGTTTCTACTTCGGTAGTAGTGAAATGCATGAGGGTTTTCATTTAAAACTGGAATGAATGGGTGACATATTATTCAAACTGAGTAGGGACAAAAACATAAGCTCACAAAAAGAACTAATATGAAAATTCATCATACAACCCCTCCGGACTCAAGCTTTCACAGTGCTTGATCATTCCACGTTGCATTTTCCTGCAACTCTTTTTATGGCATGTGGCGTAACCAGCTGACCACTTATTCCAGAGTGTTGTACCCGTTCATTAAGGTATGTTGGACCACAGGTGGTGACTTGGCATTAGCTGGCAGGCCCTGTGATTCTGCTTCTGGTCACCCTGAGGCCCTATTGATAACTGGCTACTGACAAGGATCCTTATCTATTTTTAAATCTCTCTAATAACTAAAAACTCAGTAGTTTATTTTGTTAGAAAACCAGAAGTATTTAATTGTTTTAAAATAATTGCTAGAAATTAAAAAATACTAAAGTTTAATAAAACCTACCTGCAATTACTTTTCCAAATAAGATTGTCAACTGTATTCAAACACATGAGGTTAGAACCACAGGGCTCTTCAGCTCAGAAACAGGCCCTTCAACCCAACTTGTCCTTGCTGATTAATATGCCTTTCTGAGCTAATCCAATATTCCAGTCTTTCCTCCTTGCCTTTATTCCATTCTCCACCTCCTTCTCCTATCAGATGCCATCCTTCTGCCCTTTGTCCCTTCCACCTATCACAGTCCAGTTTCTGACATCTCTCCCACTCCCTGCACACATCAATCCACCCATCACCTTCCAGCTCTTGCTCCACCCCTTCCCTCCACCTTTTTATAGTGCTACCATCCCTATTCATTTCAGTCCGGATGAAGGGTCTTAATAATGTTGATAATTCATTTTCCTTCATAGATTCAGCTTGTTCCACTGCGTTCCTCCAGCAATTTGTGTGTTTGCTGCAGCTTGCAGAATCTCCATTCTATTGTGTCTCAGAATTTGTTTGTGCTTGGCCCATATCCATCTTGCCCTTTTTTATCCATGTCCCTGCCAAAGTGTCTTTGAAACATTGGTAATTATACCCACCTCTACAGTACCCTCTGGCAGCTTGTTCCATATGGCCACTGCCCTATGCAGGAAAAGTTTACTCTTCAGGACCTGCTTACATTTTTCCCTTCTCACCTTGGGTCCATGGCCTCTAATTTTAGACTCCCCAATCCTGGAAAGAAAACCATGACCATACATTCATGATTTTATATGCAGTGGATTCTGGTTAGTTAGGCCTTCTGTTAATCAGGGCAGCTGCTTATTCTTAAAGAACAAAAAATAAACAGGAAAATAGCCAGGATTCCCTTCATTTATTTTGGATACTATGCCTGTTAGCCGGAACAGGAGGCTGTCGCCACACAGTTTCTAATTAGTGTCAGTCATGTGCATTAGACACTTCTCCATGCTTAGAGCAAACAGTTTTTAAATAGTGCCAGCTGCCCGTGTTTGTGTTCAAAAAGCAGTGATTTTTGTCTCTGATAGTTGCTGAGAAATAAGCAGTAAAACAACTCAGAACTGTTTTGCTCACTGAGGTTTCAAGCATTCAGGCTTGGAGATGCTAGAAACAGTCAGGAGTGAAAATGAAACGATTTTCACAACTTCAACACTTTAGAACTATGAAAAATTTGAAGGTATCAACAATTATCATGAATATTACAATGAAAATAAAGATTTGAAGGATACATTGTGTGAAGGCAGTCCATTACCTGCACTAGGTGTTTGCACTGATTTTATACATTTACAGTCAAAGAACACATCAGTGTACAGAAGACGAATCCCTCTGATGGTAAATATTTGAACTAATACACAGTTTTATAATACTGTAGTAGCATTGGTAATGTTCCAATTTGTTTGGTATTTCATTTAAGTACATAATATGCTACTCAGTTAAACATTAGTATGCCTTTTTATAACTTTTGAACTATTTCCATGAATCCAGCTAATTATGACAGTCAATTAATTGAACAAAAATTTACTGGTCCTGATATGTCCCAATTAACTGGAATCCACTGTACATCAGTAAAGCCATCCCTCAACCTCTTTCACTCCAGTGCAAAAAAACAGCTCATCCTGCTCATGAATCTTTTCTTTACTCTGTCTAACTTGATGACATCTGTCCTTAAGTTGATGAAGTGGAAAAGCATTTAGTCCTCCAAATGTAGGCTCACCAATTTCTTCTACTGTTGTAACATGACTCCTCAACTCCTGCACTCTATGCCAAATCAGATGAAGGCAGTATACTAATCATTTTCTTCACCACCCTGTCTACCAATAATGCTGCTTTCATTCCTCATTCGATCTGTTCCACAACACTGACCCCCTCCCCTCCACCCCCCCCCACCAGCCCTCTTGCTTACTGTTTAAGTTCTGCCCTGGTTCTACTGACCAAAATGCAACGTACTTCTCCAAGTTAAACGCCATCTGCCATTCTTTTGCCTGCTTCCCCAGTTCATCTAGATCCAAGTACTAACTGAGATGTAGATTTGTCTACAAACTTACTAACTATGTAAACAGCATTAACATCTGAACCACTAATATAATGAAAAACAACAATGGAACCAGCTCTAATACCTGTGTCACCCCAATGGTCACAGGACTTCAGTGTGGATAACAACACTCCACTATCACCTGCTCACTCCTTCCACCAAGCCAATGGTATATCTGAAGAGTTATGGATGTTATGTATTCCGGCAACAATAAATATATAAGTTTGGCAAGGGTTTATATAACAAATAACACGTTTATTAAACACTGAAAACAAAGCCCCTAAAAGTAAACAAACACTAACGTAACCGGAAAAAGCTGCTGTGCAGCAGCTCAAACAGTTCTTAAAGCGATATTGCAAAAACAGTTCTTTGAAGTGGTATTGCCAAAAGTTCGAAATGCTCACAGTTCATTTAAAAGGAGAGACTTTATAAGACGACTTAAATTCTCTTTCACGTCATTTTGCTTCGATCCCCAACATTGAACTTTTCCCACGAAGAATTTATGAAACGGAACGAAACGGCTTAAAGGCACTGACCTTTCCTTTATCACACTGTCCTCAATCTTCTGCTATCCCGCAGAGATTAACACAAGAACCGTCAACGAATTCCTTTCAAATAAGGATTAAATAAGGTCGAACCCGTTTCACCATTGAAAATTGATTCTCCTCAATCTTTAACTCCCAAACTCCGATCTTCACTCTCCACTGATTCTCAAACTAGCAGTATTGTAAAGAACCTGCTGGCAATGACCTTTTAAAATTTAGGCATTAGATACAACTTCTTCTTTCAACTAAACTGCGTCATCACATTAAATCACGCAGTGGCATGAAGTCAACTTGGCAAATCCAGCCACGAACTGCCCCTCCTCACAGGGTGGGGTCTTCCTTTTATAACCTGTAAAAAAAACTTGTCACATGATCTCTACTGGTGGGAAAATAACATCACTCCACCATCACAAGACCACTACCTCAAGTCCAGTATAGCTTCAACCCCATTCACGTGACAAGGGTACCACTGTCATGTGTCACGAGTACGTAACACCTCCCTCCAAAAAAAAAACATTTTTGGTCTGACAAGAACAAAAATTTTTAACAATTGCTTATAAGAAAAACAAATGTATAAATTTTTTAACATACATAATATACAATACCATCATATAACAGCTTATAACTCACAATACAGTAGGAGTGTTACAATTGAAAAAAAACCACTCCATAAAAAAAATTACAGTGTACATTCAACATCGAGATAGACAATCAGCAACCACATTATCTTTACCTTTAATATGAGCTATCACAATATTGTACTCTTGTAACATCAAACTCCAATTTAAAAATCTTCTGTTTTTGTTTTTCATCTTACTCAGAAAAACTAACGGATTATGATCAGTGTAAAGAATAAGTGGTTTTTGAGTTGTACCAACATATACCTCAAAATATTCCAAAGCTAAAACAAGAGACAACAATTCTTTCTCTATTGTCGAATAGTTTCTTTGATGCTTATTAAATTTCTTAGAAAAGTAAGCTACTGGATGATCAACCTCATCACCCTCATTCCTTTGCATTAATACTGCTCCTGCAGCCTCATCACTAGCATCCACAGCCAATGAAAAAGGTTTTTCAAAGTCATGTGCCTTAAGCACAGGTTGTTGACATATCATTGTTTTCAATTTTTCAAATGCTTCTTGACAAGGCACTGTCCACACAAACTTCACATTCTTCTGCAGAAGGTTAGTTAATGGAAGGGCAACATCAGCAAAATTCTTACAAAATTTCCGATAATATCCTACCATTCCCAAAAATCTTCTGAGAGTTTTTTTTCCCCATTGGAGTGGGAATCTCTAAAATTGCCTGAACTTTTGCCTGAACAGGAGCTACCTTACCTTGACCCACAACATAACCAAGGTAAGTCACAGTGGCATGTCCAAATTCACTCTTAGCTAAATTAATAGTTAAGTTAGCTTTTGAAAGCCTTTCAAACAATTTCTCCACAACAATAATGTGTGCTTCCCAAGTATCATTTCCTGTCACTAAATCATCAATATAAGCATCAGTATCTTTCAATCCCTGAATCACAGAGTTAATCATCCTCTGGAAAGTACCTGGGGCATTCTTCATCCCAAATGGAAGAACAATATACTCATATAACCCAGATGGAGTTACAAATGCAGAAATCTCTCTACCTCTGTCTGTTAATGGAACACACCAATACCCTTTCAATAAATCAATCTTTGTAAGGAACTTTGCTTTTCCAACTTTATCTACTCTAGAAATTAGATATTCATCTGTTTTCGTTACAGCATTCACCTTCCTATAGTCCGTACAAAACCTAATACTACCATCTGGTTTTGGCACCATAACACATGGCAAACTCCAATTCGAGTTAGAATGTCTAATAATATTATGCTCTAGCATATATTCAATTTCTTTCTCAGCAAGTTCACATTTTTCTATGTTCATCCTATATGGATGTTGTTTAATAGGTTTGGCATCTCCAACATCTACATCATGTGAAGCTATAGTAGTCCTTCTCGGAACATCTGGAAACAACTCCTTATATTTGAAAATTAATTCCTTCATCTGTTGATTCTGCTCTAGCTGTAAATGTGCTAATTTCTCATCAATATTTTCCAGAATGGTTGAATTTGGTAACCTAACAGAAACAATGTTGGATTTAGAATGAAAGTCAGATGAATCATCTACCATGTTCTAGTTAAATCAAACTCATTCTCACTAACCACAATAGTCATAGTATCAGATTGTTTCTCAAAATGTGGTTTTATCATATTATTAAGGCAAAGTTGTGTTGACCTTCTATGATCTGGAGTTTTTATCATGTAATCCACATCATTGATTTTAGACACAATTTCATAAGGACCATGAAATCTAGCTTGTAAAGGATTTGTCTGCACTGGGAAAAGAACCAACACCTTATCTCCAGGCTTAAACATCCTCATCCTAGCTTCTTTATCATACCAAGTTTTCATTTTCTCCTGAGCCAACTTTAAATTTTCCTTGGCTAACCTACAAACTTTATGTAACCTGTCCTTAAATTTCAAAACATAGTCCAACAAATTAGTGTGTACTTCCTTACTAATCCATTGTTCTTTCAATAAAGCTAATGGTCCTCTAACTTTATGCCCAAACACAAGTTCAAATGGACTAAAACCTAAAGATTCCTGTACCGATTCCCTTACTGCAAATAAAAGTAAGTTTATACCCTCACAGCAGTCACTTTCATTTTCCACACAAAATGTCCTAATCATATTCTTGAGGGTAGAATGAAACCTCTCCAAGGCACCTTGCGATTCTGGATGGTATGCAGATGAAGTGATTTGCTTAGCTCCCAATTTATAAACTATCTGTTGAACCAATCCAGACATAAAATTACTGCCTTGATCAGTTTGTATCTCCTTAGGTAATCCAAAATAAGTAAAGAATTTTATAAGAGCCTTTGTCACAGTTTTAGCTTTTATATTCCTAAGTGGTACTGCCTCTGGAAACCTAGACGAAGTACACATGATAGTCAACAAATACTGATAACCAGTTTTTGTCTTTGGCAACGGACCAACACAATCTACAATAACTTTAGAAAACGGTTCATCAAATGCTGAAATAGGTTGTAATGGAGCTACTGGTGTAACCTGATTTGGTTTACCCACAATTTGACAAGTATGGCACGTTTTACAAAACATCGCCACATCTTTTCTTAGACCAGGCCAGTAAAAATGTTTTAAAATCTTGTCCACAGTTTTCCTTACCCCTTGATGTCCACCTAAAGGCACACTATGAGCTAAAGTCAAAATCTCATTTTGATAAACTTTCGGGACAACTACCTGGTAAACAACATTCCAATCTTCACTTGCAGGAATTGTAGGCGATCTCCACTTCCTCATCAACACTCCTTTTTCCAAGTAATATCCTACTGGCACCTTCTCAATTTCACTACCTAGTAAAGCTTGTTCCCTTAATTTTATAATCTCAGGGTCTCTATTCTGCTCTCTTATCATCTCCTTCTGAGACAGAGATAAATCTTCATAGTCAGACTTACTCTAAGAATCTTGTTCAAACAACGAAGATAAGAAAGTCTCTGACACATCCTCAAAACTCGAATCCTGAGTTGAACAGTCCTGAGTAACAACCTCATTCTGCGCATCAATCTTTTTAGCCATAGCTCTAGTCACAACACAAGAAGAATCTGTGTTAGAATTCATCTCTGATTCCTCTGACTCCATTGTCAAATGCACTTCAGGAAAAACTTGTCCACCTGCCAAGTCATTACCTAACAATAAAGAAATACCCTTCACAGGTAAGCTATGCTGTAACCCTACTTCAACAAATCCTGTAACTAACCCTGACTTTAAACATACTTTATGTAAATGTACAGGCATAAAATCACTCCCAACACCTCTTATGTAATTTACCTCACCAGTATCAGACTCTTCATTAAACTTCAACACACTGTCTAACATCAGTGATTGAGAAGCTCCAGTATCCCTTAGGATTTTTAATGGCAACAGAGTAGATCCTTCTTTCAAGGATACAAACCCTTCAGTTATAAAATGATCATATCCCTTTCTAACCTGGTCAGACTCTAACAAAGCCTCATTCGTGTTTTTCAAACCCTGTAACTTTACAGGCGCTTCAGTATGTTGCACACAAGCATCTGGAACTGCTTCCTTCTCTTTCTTTTTCAATCTGAAACAGTTAGCTATTACATGGAAGCTATTAGTTTCTTACAATAGTTACAAATAAGACCAAACTGTCTTTCCTTCACAGGTTTTCCTTCCTCCTTACCTTTCTCATTAACTTCTGATTTAATTTCTGATTTACCTTGAGTAATTTATTTTATTTATGTTATTTATATTATGAGTAATTATATTTTGAGTAATTTATGTTATTTTTCCTCTTAAAAATTCTGCCCTGAGGAAATTTATTCTTATGGATTAAAACATACTCATCAGCTAATCTAGCACAGTCCTGCAATTTATCAGTATCCCTCTCATTTAAGTAGGTCCTTACTTCAACAGGAATGCTTCTTTTAAATTCCTCCACTAAAATCAGCTCTCTCAATGTATCATAGTCCCCATTTACATTTTTAGAAGAAACCCATCTCTCAAAACACACAGCTTTATCATAGGCAAATTCCACATAAGTTTTATCCACTTATTCAAACTTCTGAATCTTTCCCTATAAGCTTCTGGGACTAATTTGTATGCGTTTAGAATATGCATCTTCACAATATCATGATCAAGTGCTTGTGCAGCTGTTAAAGCTGTGTAAACTTGTTGTGCTTTACCTTTAATTACACTCTGTAACAACACTGACCATTTATCTTTCGGCCACCCTAACATCTAGCAATAGTTTCAAAATGTTGAAAATATCTTTCCACTTCTGTTTCACTAAATGGAGGGACCAATTTAATTTCTTGACTAGCAACAAACAGTTTTCTAGAACCAGAAGACTGATTCCCAGACCTTAATTCCTCCATTGCATATTCAAAATCCCTCTTCTTTTGTTCAGCCTCCAATTTACAATGCTCCAACATCATTTGTTCGATTTGCAACTGCATCTCCAGATTACTTACTGGAAACGACTCTAAAATCGAATCATCAAAAACACCCGAATCCACATAGTGTGACGCAATTTTTCTCTGAATTACAGCCTTTGATGTAGTCTGCAAAATACCTTTAAGTTGCAATCTACTAGCTATCTCAGATACCTCAGTTTTTTTCACCGTCACTAACAACTCCGCAACTGGCGAAGCCAGAAACTCATCAATATTCATTGTTGCCGAATACCACTCACAAGCCAATCAAACAAAAGAACTGAGTATTCCCCGTTTCCAAAACACTGATTCAAAAGTTAGCAAGCATTTAAACTCAAATGATCCAATCCGGACACAGCCCCCATATTTATGTTATGGATTCCGGCAACAATAAATATATGAGTTAGGCAAGGGTTTATATAACAAATAACACATTTATTAAACACTGAAAACAAACCCCCCAAAAGTAAACAAACCACTAACGTAACCAGAAATCAGCTGCTGTGCAGCAGCTCAAACAGTTCTTAAAGCGATGTTGCAAAAACAGTTCTTTAAAGTAGTATTGCCAAAAGTTTGAAATGCTCACAGTTCATTTAAAAGGAGAGACTTTATAAGACGATTTAAATTCTCTTTCACGTTGTTTAGCTTCGATCCCCGACGTCGAACTTTTCCCACGAAGAATTTACGAAATGGAACAAAACGGCTTAAAGGCGCTGACCTTTCCTTTATCACACTGTCCTCAATCTTCTGCTATCCCGCAGAGATTAACATGAGCACAGTCAACGAATTCCTTTCAAGTAAGGATTAAATAAGGTCAAACCTGTTTCACCGTCGAAAATCGATTCTCCTCGATCTTTAACTCCCGAACTCCGATCTTCACTCTCCACTGATTCTCAAACTAGCAGTATTGTAAAGAACCTGCTGGCAATGACCTTTTAAACTTTAGTCATCAGATAAAACTTCATCTTTCAATTGAACTGTGTCATCACATTAAATCACATAGTGGCATGAAGTCAACTTGGCAAATCCAGCCACGAACTGCCCCTCCTCACAGGGTGGGGTCTTCCTTTTATAACCTGTAAAAAAAACTTGTCACATGATCTCTACTGGTGGGAAAATGACATCACTCCACCATCACAAGACCATTACCTCAAGTCCAGTATAGCTTCAACCCCATTCACGTGACAAGGGTACTGTTACTGAAAAAGGAGTGGCCAAGTTGGGTAAGAAATCCCATCAATTATCGGAGTAGTGTATAACCAAGGGTGCCACGTAAGTGGCACCAGTCCTATTGGTTTTGATGAATGTAGTAGAAGAATATGGAAAGTAGTGAAGATGAATTTGAGAATGAAAAGGCATTGAACAGTTTATTCTTGTACATAACTTTTATTTCTGGGCTCAGAGGGCTTAGGCGGAAGAGGGCACAGTAGGCTTATCTTTTAGTTCTTGTATGTTCAGTTATTTGGGAGGTATGAGTGTGAGGGCAGCTTGTTGTTCTCGGTGTCAGATGTGGGAGGTCCTGGAGTCTCCGAGTCTCCACATCTGCGCCAGGTGCGCCGAACTGCAGCTCCTGAGGGACCGAGTTAGGGAACTGGAGCTGCAGCTCGATGACCTTCGCCTGGTCAGGGAGAGTGAGGAGGTGATAGAGAGGAGTTACAGGCAGGTGGTCACTCCGGGACCACGGGAGGCAGATAGGTGGGTTACAGTCAGGAAGGGGAAGAGGCAGGTACTAGAGAGTACCCCAGTGGCTGTACCCCTTGACAATAAGTACTCATGTTTGAGTACTGTTGGGGACAGCCTACCTGGTGGGAGTGACAGTGGCCGAGCCTCCGGCACAGAGGACGGCCCTGTAGCTCAGAAGGGTAGGGTTAGAAGAAAGAGGTCCATAGTAATAGGGGACTCAATAGTCAGGGGCTCAGACAGGCGTTTCTGTGGAGGTGACCGGGAGTCCCGGATGGTAATTTGCCTCCCTGGTGCCAGGGTTCGGGACTTTTCTGATCGCGTCCAAGATATCCTGAAGTGGGAGGGTGAAGAGCCAGAGGTCGTGGTACATGTAGGTACCAATGACATAGGAAGGAAAGGGGAAGAGGTCCTGAAATGAGAGTATAGGGAGTTAGGAAGGCAGTTAAGAAGAAGGACCGCAAAGGTAGTAATCTCGGGATTACTGCCTGTGCCACGCGACAGTGAGAGTAGGAATAGAATTAGGTGGAGGATGAATGCGTGGCTGTGGGATTGGAGCAGGGGGCAGGGATTCAAGTTTCTGGATCATTGGGACCTCTTCTGGGGCAGGAGTGACCTGTTCAAGAAGGATGGGTTACACTTGAATCATGGGGGGACCAATATCCTAGAGGGGAGGTTTGCTAGGGCTACAGGGCGGACTTTAAACTAGTAAGATGGGGGGGCGGGAGACTATTTGAGGAGACTATGGGAGAGGAGGCTAGTTCACCAGTGGAACAAGTAAATAGACAGTGTGTGAGGGAGGAAAGGCAGGTGATGGAGAAGGGATGCGCTCAGCCCGAAGATGTAGGGGAGAAGAAAGAAAAGGATAATAAATTTGAATGCATTGTTAGGGATGGAAAGAGAGGAGGAGATGGAGAGTATCATAAATGTATCTATTTTAATGCTAGGAGCATTGTAAGAAAGGTGGATGAGCTTAAAGCGTGGATTGATACCTGGAATTATGATGTTGTAGCTAATAGTGAAACATGGTTGCAGGAAGGGTGTGATTGGCAACTAAATATTCCTGGATTTAGTTGCTTCAGGTGTGATAGAGTAGGAGGGGCCAGAGGAGGAGGTGTTGCATTGCTTGTCCGAGAAAATCTTATGGCGGTGCTTTGGAAGGATAGATTAGAGAGCTCCTCTAGGGAGGCTATTTGGGTGGAATTGAAGAATGGGAAAGGTGCAGTAACACTGATAGGAGTGTATTATAGGCCACCTAATGGGGCGCATGAGTTGGAAGAGCAAATGTGTAAGGAGATAGCAGATATTTGTAGTAAACACAAGGTGGTGATTGTGGGAGATTTTAATTTTCCACATGTAGACTGGGAAGCTCATTCAGTAAAAGGGCTGGATGGTTTAGAGTTTGTGAAATGTGTGCAGGATAGTTTTTTGCAACAATACATAGAAGTACCGACTAGAGATGGGGCAGTGTTGGATCTCCTGTTAGGGAATGCGATAGGTCAGCTGACAGATGTATGTGTTGGGGAGCACTTCCGGTCCAGTGATCACAATAGCATTAGCTTCAATATAATTATGGAGAAGGACAGGACTGGACCTAGAGTTGAGATTTTTGATTGGAGAAAGGCTAACTTTGAGGGGATGCGAAGGGATTTAGAGAGAGTGGATTGGGTCAAGTTGTTTTATGGGAAGGATGTAATAGAGAAATGGAGGTCATTTAAGGGTGAAATTATGAGGGTACAGAATCTTTATGTTCCTGTTAGGGTGAAAGGAAAGGTTAAAGGTTTGAGAGCACCATGGTTTTCAAGGGATATTAGAAATTTGGTTCAGAAAAAGAGGGATGTCTACAATAGATATAGGCAGCATGGAGTAAAGGAATTGCTCGAGGAATATAAAGAATGTAAAAGGAATCTTAAGAAAGAGATTAGAAAAGCTAAAAGAAGATACGAGGTTGGTTTGGCAAATAAGGTGAAAGTAAATCCGAAAGGTTTCTACAGTTATATTAAAAGCAAGAGGATAGTGAGGGATAAAATTGGCCCCTTAGAGAATCAGAGTGGTCAGCTATGTGTGGAACCGAAGGAGATGGGAGAGATTTTGAATGATTTCTTCTCTTCGGTATTCACTAAGGAGAAGGATATTGAATTGTCTAAGGTGTGGGAAACAAGTAAGGAAGTTATGGAACCTATGACAATTAAAGAGGTGGAGGTACTGGCACTTTTAAGAAATTTAAAAGTGGATAAATCTCTGGGTCCTGACAGGATATTCCCCAGGACCTTGAGGGAAGTTTGTGTAGAAATAGCAGGAGCTCTGACGGAGATCTTTCATATGTCATTAGAAACGGGGATTGTGCCGGAGGATTGGCGTATTGCTCATGTGGTTCCATTGTTTAAAAAGGGTTCTAGAAGGAAGCCTAGCAATTATAGACCTGTCAGTTTGACATCAGTGGTGGGTAAATTAATGGAAAGTATTCTTAGAGATAGTATTTATAATTATCTGGATAGACGGGATCTGATTAGAAGTAGCCAGCATGGATTTGTGCGTGGAAGGTCATGTTTGACAAACCTTATTGAATTTTTTGAAGAAGTTACGAGGAATGTTGACGAGGGTAAGGCAGTGGATGTAGTCTATATGGACTTCAGCAAAGCCTTTGACAAAGTTCCACATGGAAGGTTAGTTAAGAAGGTTCAGTCGTTAGGTATTAATGCTGGAGTAATAAAATGGATTCAACAGTGGCTAGATGGGAGATGCCAGAGAGTAGTGGTGGATAATTGTTTATCGGGATGGAGGCCGGTGACTAGCGGGGTGCCTCAGGGATCTGTTTTGGGCCCAATGTTGTTTGTAATATACATAAATGATCTGGATGATGGGGTGAAAAATTGGATTAGTAAGTATGCCGATGATACTAAGGTAGGAGGTGTCGTGGATAATGAGGTGGATTTTCAAAGCTTGCAGGGAGATTTATGCCAGTTAAAAGAATGGGCTGAACGTTGGCAGATGGAGTTTAATGCTGAGAAGTGTGAGGTTCTACATTTTGGCAGGAATAATCCAAATAGAACATACAGAGTAAATGGTAGGGCATTGAGGAATGCAGAGGAACAGAGAGATCTAGGAATAACTGTGCATAGTCCCTGAAAGTGGAGTCTCATGTAGATAGGGTGGTGAAGAGGGCTTTTGGAACGCTGGCCTTTATAAATCAAAGCATTGAGTACAGAAGTTGGGATGTAATGCTAAAGTTGTACAAGGCATTGGTAAGGCTAAATTTGGAATATTGTGTGCAGTTCTGGTCACCGAATTATAGGAAAGATATCAATAAATTAGAGAGAGTGCAGAGACGATTTACTAGGATGTTACCTGGGTTTCAGCAATTAAGTTACAGAGAAAGGTTGAACAAGTTAGGTCTCTATTCATTGGAGCGTAGAAGGTTGAGGGGGGATTTGATCGAGGTATTTAAAATTTTGAGAGGGATAGATAGAGTTGACGTGAACAGGCTGTTTCCATTGAGAGTAGGGGAGATTCAAACTAGAGGACATGATTTGAGAGTTAGGGGGCAGGTTTAAGGGAAACACGAGGGGGTATTTCTTTACTCAAAGAGTGATAGCTGTGCGGAATGAGCTTCCTGTAGAAGTAGTAGAGGTCAGTTCAGTTGTGTCATTTAAGGTAAAATTGGATAGGTATATGAACAGGAAAGGAGTGGAGGGTTATGGGCTGAGTGCGGGTAGGTGGGACTAGGTGAGATTAAGGGTTCGGCACGGACTAGGAGGGCCAAGATGGCCTGCTTCCATGCTGTGATTGTTATATGGTTATATGGTTATTATGAATGAAGAATAAAATCATATTATATAAATGAATATTTAAAATGGAAATGTGTTGAAATTCCTTTTTGTAGAGGCTGGTGAATCTCTGAAATTCTCTATCCCTTAGGCTTGTGGAGGCTAAATTATAGCAAATAAACTGGGGGCGGGGAATACATGTTTGAAAGTTTGGGGAGTTGAGGTTAACAGTGAATGAACACAGAAGTGGAGCTGAGGGCTGGGGTGAAACACACAGAAATATGGGGCAGGCTTGAGGGGTCAGTTGGCCTAGCCCTGATCCTATTTTCATGTGTTAGATTCATGGAAAAGCACGGCACAGAACCTGGCCCTTCAGCCCATCTAGTCCATGCCAAACCATTCAGAATGGCTGCTCCCATTGACCTGCATCTAGACCATAGCCCTTCATATCCTTACTATCCATGTACCTGTCCAAACTTCTCTTAAGTGTTGAAATTGAGCTCGCATGCACCACTTGTGCTGGCAACTCAGTCCACAATCTCACCGCCTTCTGAGTGAAGAGGTTTCCCCTCATGGACCCCTTAAACCTTTCATCTTTCACTCTTAATCTATGATCTCTAGTTGTACCCCTAGCCAACCTTAGTGGAAAGGGATTGCCTACATTTATCCTATCTCTACCCCTCATAATTTTGCTCAACTGTATCAAATATTTTCTCAATCTTCTATGTTCCAAGGAATAAAGTCCAAACCTATTCAATCTTTTCTTATAAATCTGGTCCTCCAGACCAGGCAGCATCCTGGTAAATTTTCTCTAGTGCAAGGGTCAGCAACAGGGAACTGAAGAACATATTTTCATGCTGTAGGATTACAACATTTAAAGTAAGAGAAAAAGAGAGACAAAAAAGATTGAAAAAGCAAAAACAAAATCTATATCCTTCAACTTTTATTGACTATACGTTTACTCTCCAAATAACTAAAAAATAACCAATCCTGGTTTATTTATCCATCCTTCATATTCTTATTCATCAATCTCTGTCCAAGCTCTCACAGCAAAGACACACACTCCTCCCCATTTTGAAAAGTACTGTCTGTTGTTTCTTCATTCCTTCCAGCCGATTTGTTGTGCTTCCGACTTTCCCTTCTGGTGTCCGGGGTCAATCAAATGCTGAGAGCTGCCAGCAGGTAAACCTTTAATTGAGCACAGAGTTGAGTTCTCCATGGTGTTGTTGGCCTTGGCACACCTGCAGCAGGTCCACCATGGAGCTCTAAACTTCAAGGGATCTCCTAGATCTCAACTCTTGCCAGTAGATCCAAACACAGGTACAACAGCCTCATTCAAATGAATCTACCAGGTAAAGTATACTCAGTGGCCACTTTATTAGGTACCTCATGTAACAAGTATAGTCACCAGTGAAAGTAAGTTTCTGATCTTCTGCTGCTGTAGCCCATCCACTTCAAGGTTTGGCATTGTGCATTCAAAGATGTTCTTATAGACAATAGACAATAGACAATAGGTGCGGAAGTAGACCATTCGGCCCCTCGAGTCTGCACCGCCATTCTGAGATCATGGCTGATCATTCACTATCAATACCCAGTCCCTGCCTTGTCCCCATATCCCTTGATTCCCCTATCCATCAGATATCTATCTAGCTCCTTCTTGAAAGCATCCAGAGAATTGGCCTCCACTGTCTTCCGAGGCAGTGCATTCCACACCTCCACAACGCTCTGGGAGAAGAAGCTCTTCCTCAACTCTGTTTTAAATAACTGACCTCTTATTCTCAATCCATGCCCTCTGGTACTGGACTCTCCCAACATCTGGAACATATTTCCTGCCTCAATCCTATCAAAATCCTTTAATTATCTTAAACGTTTGAATCAGATCCCCTCTCAATCTCCTCAATTCCAGCGTGTACAAGCCCAATCTCTCCAATCTCTCTGCATAAGACAGCCCTGCCATCCCAGGAATCAACCTAGTGAATCTACGCTGCACTTCCTCAATTGCCAGAATGTCCTTCCTTAAACCTGGAGACCAAAACTGTACACAATATTCCAGGTGTGGTCTCACGAGGGCCCTATACAAATGCAAAAGAACATCCTTGCTCTTGTATTCAATTCCCCTTGTAACAAAGGCCAACATTCCATTTGCCCTCTTCACTGCCTGTTGCACTTGCTCATTCACCTTCATTGACTGGTGAACTAGGACTCCTAGGTCTCTTTGCATTTCTCCCTTACCTAACTCGACACAGTTCAGACAATACTCTGCCCTCTTGTTCCAGCTTCCAAAGTGGATAACTTCACATTTATTCACATTGAATGACATCTGCCAAGTAACTGCCCACTCACTCAGCCTATCCAAGTCTCCCTGTATTCTCCTAACGTCCTCTTCGCATGTCACACTGCCACCCAGTTTAGTATCGTCAGCAAACTTGCTGATATAGTTTTCAATGCCCTCATCTAAATCATTGACATAAATCATTAACATAAATGTTCTTCTGCAAACCTCTGTTATAAAGTGGGTTACATTGCCTTACTGTCAGCTTGAACCAGTCTGTATATTCTCCTCTGACCTCTCACATTAACAAGATGCTTCTTTATTTTTTGCACCATTCTCTGTAAACTCCAGAGACTGTTGTGTGTGAAAATCCTAGAAGATCAGCCGATCCTGAGAGAATCAAACCACCCCGTCTAGCACCAACAAACAAAAGTCACTTAGATCACATTTCTTCCCCACTCTGCTGTTTAGTCTGAACAACAACTGAACCGTTTGAACATGTCAGCATGGTTTCATGCATTGAGTTGCTGCCACATGATTGGCCGGTCAGATATTTACATTAACGTGCAATTGACAGTTATACGTAATAAAGTGGCCATTGAGTGTAAAGAATTTTTTTTTCTTTGGTTCAATTAAGTTTTAATTGTTCATGCTTGGAACATTTAAACAAGGAATAACATACAAAGGAGCTGGAGGAACTCAGCAAGTCAAGCAAAATCAGAATCAGGTTTAATCACTGGGCATTTGTCGTAGAATTTGTTGTTCTGTGGCGGCAGTACATTGTAATGCAAGACAATAAAACAAACTATTAATCACAACAAAGTAAAAAAAAATTATATATTTTGTGTTCATGGACTCATTATCCATTCAGAAATCTGATGGCAGAAGGGAAGAAGCTGTTCTTGAATCATTGAGTGTGTGTCCTTAGGCTTCTGTACCTCGTCCTTATTCGCAGCAATGAGACCAGGGCATGTCTGGCTGATGGGGTTCCTTAATGATTGATGCCTCCTTCCTAAGTCATTGCCTTTTAAGGATGTCCTCTATTTTGGTGAGGTTTGTGCCCATGATGGAGCTTGAGTTTACAACTTTCTGAAGCATCTTTGTGTGTTGCTCCAGATCTGCAGCATCTGCAAACACTTGTGTCTTCATCAGACAATGAAGATATATCCCCATTAACTAATTACCATTGGGACAAAATCCTGGCCAACCTATTCCTACAGTGCTGTCGGAACATGTTCAAAACACAGACGGGATTTCATCAGTGCCACCATCTCGAAAGCAATAAATTGATCACAAAGTCACAATCGCACAGAAGAAAGTCATTTAGCCCATCGAGATCATGCTGCTCTCCACTGAATTATCAAGTGGGCTGCATTCCCCTGCTCTGTCTCTTGTGTGTTATTTAATTTCCTTTTGAAATTATTAATCACCTCAACTGCCACAACTATTGTAGGCATTATCAATTATTACACTAAATATCTTTCTTCATATTCCCACAATATTCATAGACTAAATCTTAATTCAATGTAACTTCATTCTTGTACTAATAGTTACTTAGCTTATTGGGTTTATAAAGCATTGTTCAGACTACACAGACTTTTGTGAGCAATTTTGGGCTCCTTATCTAAGAAGGGATGTGCTGGCATTGGAATAGGTCCAGAGGAAGTTCCCGACAATTATCCCAGGAATGAAGGGTTAATGGCACAAAGAAAGAAAAATAAGATAAAGAACACAATAATAAAAAAGCACAATAAATATAAATACATAAGATAGGTTATATACATAGATTGATTTTATGCCCATAAATTGATGCAAGGCACAGTAGTGCCTGTATATATGGTGACTCTGACAGGAAATGATAAAGTAGTGGTGGTGGAGGGTGTGGAGGGGTTAAACCTAATCTACCAGTTTATCAGACAAAGGATATTTGCAATGTTTTGTGTTTTTAAAAAACATTCAATACAGTACTTAATTATGTTAATAACCCATATTTGTAATGATAAAATATGTTACTACAAATAATCTCACAAAATATTCACTCTTCAGTGATAAAATAAAAACTAATTTTGTATAATATTTATTCCCAGGGTGAGAACTCAGGACATGCGCAGCACAACTGGCAGGTGTGTTTACAGACATTTTTAATCTCCCCCTCTCCCAGTGTAGAGTGCCCCCCTGCTTCAAATTATCCACCATTGTCCCTGTACCAAAAAAGACCAAGGTAACATGCCTGAACAACTGGCGTCCTTCCGCGCTCACCTCAATAAATATGAAAAAAAAAATATATGAAAATGCATTGAGAGGCTGGTCAAGGACTACGTCTGCAGCTCGCTACCACCTAAAATGGACCCCCTAAATTCACCTACTGACACAACCGATTGACAGACAACACAATAGCCACAGCTCTACATTCTGTTTTTACACATCTGGAGAAGAAGGATGCTTTTGTGAGAATGCTGTTCTTGGACTACAGTTCAGCATTCAACAACATAATTCCATCCAGGGTCGACAAGAAGCTCAGAGACCTTGGCCTTGACCCTGCCTTGTGCAGCTGGATCCCAGACTTCCTGTCAGGTCGCTGGCAGGTGGTAAAAGTCACCTCACCTCACCTGCACCCCTCAAGATCTTAATACAGGAGCCCCACAGGGCTGTGTACTAAGACCCCTCCTTTACCCCCTGTATACCCATGATTGTGTCACCACCCACAGCTGCAATCTGCTAATTAAATTTGCCAATGACACTACATTGATTGGCCTTATCTCAAACAATAACGAGGTGGCCTACAGGGAAGAATTCATCTCTCTGACACAGTGGTGTCAAGAAAAGGACCTCTTCCTCAATGTCACAAAAACAAAGGAGCTGGTTGTGGATTACAGGAGGAATGGAGACGGGGTGACCTCTATTGACATCAATGGATCTGGGGTTGAGAGCGTAAACAGCTTCAAGTTCCTTGGCATCCACATCACCAAGGACCTCACGTGGTCTGTACACACCAGCTATGTGGTGAACAGTGCCTCTTTCACCTCAGATGGTTGAAGAAGTTTGGTGTGGGCCCCCAAATCCCAAGAACTTTTGATAGGGGTACAATTGAGAGCATCCTGACTGAGATCATACTGTCTGGTATGGGAACTGTACCTCCCTTAATCACAGGATTCTACAGAGAGTAGTGTGGACAGCCCAACACATCTGTAGTTGTGAACTTCCCATGATTCAGGACATTTACAGAGACAGGTGTGTGAAAAGGCCCCGAAGGATCATTGGGGATCTGAGTCATCCCAACCACAATCTATTCCAACTGCTACCATGGTACCACAGCATAAAAGCCAGGACCAACAGGCTCCGGGACAGCTTCTTCCACCAGGCCATCAGACTGATTAACTCACGCTGATTTGAATGTTTTTCTTTGTTACATTGACTATCCTATTTATTATAAATTATAATAAATGACTATGATTGCACATTGCACATTTAGACAGAGAGGTAACATAAAGACTCTTACTCCACATGTATGTGAAGGATGTAAGAAATAAAGTCACTTCATGATAATGTCAGCCACCTTAATGGACAAATTGATTATAAGAATTATAAGGGACACACAAAATGCCGGAGAACTTAGCCAGTCAGGTAACATCTATGGAAATGAACAGTCAATATTTCGGGCCAAGACCCTTCATCGGGACTGGAAAGAAAAGGGTTTTTTTTTAACTGCTAATTACACCGCTGGCACTTAGGGTAGAAATGAAGATCCCCCTTCTACAACGGTGGTCAGGGCTTCCTTCATCATATCAGTAGCTTCCTCTTGGTAAAGGAAAGTGGGAGATGCCGGAATAAGAAGGTGGTGGGGGGTAGGGGATGAGGGAAGGGAGGACAAGCTAAAAGGTGATAGATGAATCCAAGCAGGTGGGGTGAAGTAAGGAGCTGGGATATAGGAAGTGGAAAAGGCAAAGGGCTGGAGAAGGATTCTGAATGGACAGGAGAGTGGATTGTGAGAGAAAGGGACAGAGGAGGGGCAACAAGGAGATGTGATAGGAAGGTGAGGAGAAGACATAAGGACTAGAGTGGGGAAATGAAGAAGAAAGAAGCGGAGGGGAAAAATTATCCAAAGTTGGAAAAATTGATGTTCATGAATTATAGTTCTATTCTGACTCCATCACCACTAATTTCAGTATCAGTTGTTGTGAAAGAGACAAGCCATATGAGGGATCTGACAGACACTCATAATGTTTGAATAATTGGATGTATGTCTGTATGTGTTCCAAATTATTCACAAAAGTAATTTTATTCTTGCAAATCTCTTGACATGATAAACATAAAGTGAAATCCCATGGCAATAAAATAACCATCAGTAACAGTGACCATGGAACTTCTAATGTTTTAAACAACTCCAATTGGCTCATTAAAGCCTTTACTGATGTAATTTAGGGGAAAGAAATCTTAATCACCCAATGACCCATCGAGCTGTTCAGTTTACAGGCAATTAGATGGTCAGTAAGTTATTAATACAGCAAGATCTTTAGCTTTTTAAAATAACTCAGGACCTCCCAGGTAATTAAACTCAGCTCTAAAAATACCTTCCAGGTGATTAGTTAAACTCAGCTATTGATCTGATGTATTTTTTAACAGGTGAAAATTTTTAATATACAAAAGACCGAAATTCTATTCAGTGCAAAACAGAGGAGCTGAATGGATTCTAAATACAGTGTATGTTCCAGAGTTCAAAGTTCAAAGTAAATTTATCGTCAAACTACATATAGGTCACCAGGTACAAGTCTGGGATTAATTTTCTTGTGGGCATACTCTGTAAATTCATAATAGAATAAACAAATAGAATCAATGATGGAACATTGTCTTTTGTTCAATCAGTGTGCACAAGACAACAAACTGTGCAAATACAAAAAGAAAGAAATAAGCAAAAAATATCAAGATATGAGATGAAGAGTCAGGTTCTCCCCATTAACCTGTAAGTTTGACCATGACAGTCCAGCTTCCTTGTAGATATGTGAATTGAGATAACTAGAACTGTAAATTGCCCCATGTGTGTGAGTGAGCGGTAGAATGTTGGAGGAGTTGGCGAGGATGTGGGAAGAGTAAATCAGAGTAATGTGAGATTAGTGTAAGTGAGTGGTGGATGATCAGTGTGGACTCGGTAGCCAAAGAATCTGTTGTATGGCTCTAACAGTAGATGTTAAGCAACGGAACCCATAGGATATATATAGAGAATTTGCAGACGCTGGGAACTTTGAATAACACTCAGCAAGTCAGGTGGCATCTACAAAGAGATAGTTGGCATTTCAGGCCAAGAATCTTCATCAAGACCAAGGGATTTAAGTTCTTATCCTACATTATCCTCAGTGGCTATGCATAAAATCATGAAAAGAAACCAAATGAGCTGCTTATATCTGTAAGGGGCTCTCATTCTTCAAACAGAGTTAGATGATTGAAGGCATATAACTGTTTCTGAAGCTGGTGTTGTGAGTCCTGAGGCTTCTGTGTAGGGTAACGTAATTGGTAGAAATGTATATAATTTACAACCACCGACATTAACTTGGGGTTTCACTTTAAGTGTTTGGTCTGACATGATAATGTAATTACGTAAAGGGTTTTTTGCATACTTTGAGCTCAGTTGTTTTGGTGTTTACTAAATGAGCTTCTAAGGCTTTTCTGAAACATAAAAAGCCTCCACTATTTTATTTGCGGAAACCTACAGTGGTGACCCCGATGCTCTAGGACAACTCGAGAGTTATTGAACTTGTCAGCCAATGCAGTCGCTTTGAGAGAAAATTGCTTGGCTCGTACAAGCAGAGGCTCAGTCCCTTCTTCGAGAAATCTCCGCTGACAACACCACATATTTCTATACAGTACTGTTGTTCAGCAACTCCTTAACTGTGAGAGTGGTGAACCTACCAGAACACCCACCTGAACAGAATAAATACCGATCATGGAAAACTCATGTTTTATAGACTCTTGGACTACTGGAGTCTGTGCACCGAACAGTTGCTCTCTTTGCCTGGCCTTGGCGATGGCTAAGCCTTTACAGTGAATAGACCATATGCTGTCTCTTCTGAGAAATCACCATCCTTGATTTAATTTTAAAAAACTCCTAGTGCAGCAAATGCCTGATCAAGTTCATATATCCCTCACTGATGCACCCGCAATGGACTATAGGGAGCTTGCTAAAATGGCTGATAGTCTATATTCAGCCAGACAGTGATGCATCATTCCTCTTCCCTTCTCGACCTCAATAAGACTGATAAGCAAGGACCCCAGCATATGGACGCCTGGACCTGCACATCAGATCCCACTAGCCTGCTTCTACCATGCTCGCTTCAGTAGGAATGCTAGGGAATGCCAACCTCCTTGCAGCTGCAACAGTGCCAGTGTGTCAGGACATCAGAGATCTGTGAACTTCCTGGTTTCCAGCTGCCTGGGTCACCTACTGTTCATTACAAGAAGGTCGGGTGGGGAGGACAGGAGTACAAAATGCAAGTGATAGGTGACAAACATGAGAAAATCTGCAGATGCTGGAAACCCAAGCGACACATGCAAAATTCTGGGGGAGCTCAGCTGGCCAGGCAGCATCTATGAAAAAGAGTACAGTCCACGTTTTGGGCTGAGACCCTTCAGCAAGTGATTGGTAAAACTAAATGAGGTGAAAGGTGGTTAGTGGGGAGGGAGGATGAAGTGAGATAGTTGGAAGAGTTAAACAGTTGAAAAAGGAGTTCGACAGGAGAGAAGAATTGACCATAAGAGAAAGCGAAGGATGAGGGGCATTGGAGAGAGGTAATGGGCAGGTGGGGAGAAGAGAATGGGTAAGAGAGGGTGCTATAATGGGCAATGGAAAAAGAGAAGGGGGAATACGGGAAAAATCATTGGAAATTCGAAAAATGGATGTTCATGCCATCCAGACAGAATAAAAAACATCCATTGACCCTCCAAACTGAGATTGGCCTCATCTGAATGGGAATGAGGATGGGAAACAGAATTAAAATAGCTGGGCAGCTGGGAAATCCCACTCTTTGTAGGTGATTGATGAAGTGGCTCCCAATCAGAGGAAACTGCATCAGGATCACCTGATACAATAACCTCAATAGATTTCCAAGTTAAATCAGATAAAATGCCTGATAAAGTCAGCAGGTCAGGCAGCAGATATTCATGAAAAAGAAGTGTCAATGACTCTGCTGAGCCCCTTCATAACTACTGGAGAGAGAGAAAGCAGAAGTCAGAATAAAAATGTGGGAGGAGGGAGAGGATACGAGTTGGCGGGTAACAAGTGAATCCACTTGAGAGGGAGAAGGTAGGAAAACATGAGTGTGAGGAAAAGAATATGGTGTAGCTCTATATTTCCAGAATCTGCAGTCTTTTGTGTCTCCACTTTGCAGTCTACAGCACCTGTTGTTGATTAACCTGGCTGTAAAGAAACCTTGATATCAAGTTTCAGACAGTAGACATATAGTTTTCATGATAAAACATAACAGACATAATACTTGTTTAATCAGTAGACACTAATGACTGTGTGGCCAGATACCATTCAACTCCTACTGCAAGTTTGCAGATGGCGTCAGTGTAGTGGGTCGTAACTCAAATTATGATAAGTCAGAGTTCAGTAGAGTTGCAGAGCTAAATTACATGTTTTCATGACAACAACCTTTCCCTCAATGTCAGCAAAAGGAAAGAGCTGGTCATTGACTTCAGGAGAAGAGGCAATGTTCCTGCTCCTTTTACATCAATGGTGCTGAGGTCAGGAAGGTCGAGAACCTCAAGTTTATAGGAAGGAGCATCAACAGTAACCTAACTGAAGTCTGTACCAACCGTTTAGACACCAGGGACTAGAAAAGCTCACATGCACTTCTGCTTCCTAAAGAGGCTAAAGAAATTTGTCACATTCCATATGACTCTCACCAATTTTTATAGATGAACCATAGAAAGTATCCTATTCAAATACATCACAGCTCGGCATGTTAATTGCTCTGCTAGTGACCACAAGAAACAGCTCAACACATCACAGAAACTAGTCTCATCTCTATGAAGTCCATCTACACTTCTTGTTGCTTCAGTAAAGTAGCCGGCATAATCATCTTCCCTGGACATCCTCTCTTCTCCCCACTCTCATGGTACAGTAGATACAAGAGCCTGCAAGCAGGTACCACCAGGCTGAAGGACAGCTTCTATCCCACTATCCCAGTATGTTCCCCAGCATGTTAAGATAGATACTTGACAACACAATCTACCTCAGTATGGCCTTGCACCTTATGTCTACCTGCTCTGCACTTGCTCTGTAACTGTAACATTTAATTCTGCATTCTGTTATTATTTGACTTTGTTCTACCCCAGTGCTCTGTTGTAATGAATTAATCTGTATGAATGGTGGCTGAGGAGTTGGTGCAAAGGGCAGGGTTTTAGATTTTTGGATCATTGGGATCTCTTCTGGACAAGGTGGGACCTGTACAGATTGGATGGGTTGCACCTGAACTCGAGGGGGAGCAATATCTTTGCAGGTAGGTTTGCTAGCATGGTTTAAACTAATTTGCAAGGGGGATGGGACCCGGAGCGATAGAGCAGTGAAAGAAGTGCATGGAGTAAAGCCAGGTCTAACATATAGAGAAGCTTTGAGGAAAGAGAAGCAGAATAAAGGGTGTAAACATAGTAAGGTAGAAGGGCTAAATTGTGTGTACTTCAGTGCAAGAAGGATCAGGAACAAAGGTGATAAACTGAGAGCTTGTTTACATACATGGAATTATGATGCAGTGGCCATTATGGAGACTTGGCTGGCACCAGGGCAGGAATGGATTCTCAATATCCCTGGATTTCAGTGCTTTAAAAGGGATAGAGAGGGGGGAAAAGGGGAGGAGGGATGGCATTACCGGTCAGGGATACTATTACAGCTGCAGAAAGAGTGGGTAATGTAGCAGGATTCTCTTTTGAGTCAGCATGGGTGGAAGTCAGGAACAAGAAGGGAGCAGTTACTCTACTGGGGGTATTCTACAGGCCCCTGGTAGCAGCAGAGATACCAAGAAGCAGATTGGGAGGCAGATTTTGGAAAGATGCAAAAATAACAGGGTTGTTATCATGGGTGACTTTAACTTCCCTAATATTGATTGGCACCTGATTAGTTCCAAGGGTTTAGATGGGGCAGAGTTTGTTAAGTGTGTCCAGGATGGATTCCTGTCACAGTATATTGACAGGCTGACTAGGGGGAATGCCATACTAGATCTAGTATCAGGTAACGAACCGGGTCAGGTCACAGATATCTCAATGGGTGAGCATCTGGGGGACAGTAATCACCATGGGGGACAGTAATCACCATTCACTGGCCTTTAGCATTATCATAGAAAAGGATAGAATCAGAGAGGACAGGAACATTTTTAATTGGGGAAGGGCAAATTATGAGGCTATAAGGCTAGAACATGCAGGTATGAATTGGGATGATGTTTTTGCAGGGAAATGTACGATGGACATGTGGTAGATGTTTAAGGATCTCTTGCAGGATGTTAGGGATAAATTTGTCCCAGTGAGGAAGATAAAGAATGGTAGGGTGAAGGAACCATGGGTGACAAGTGAGGTGGAAAATCTAGTCAGGTGGAAGAAGGCAGCATACGTGAGGTTTAGGAAGCAGGGATCAGATTGATCTATTGAGGAATATAGGGTAGCAAGAAAGGAGCTTAAGAAGGGGCTGAGAAGAGCAAGAAGGGGGCATGAGAAGGCCTTGGCGAGTAGGGTAAAGGAAAACCCCAAGGCGTTCTTCAATTATGTGAAGAACAAAAGGATGATAGGAGGGAAGATAGGACCAATTACAGATAAAGGTGGGAAGATGTGCCTGGAGGCTGTGGAAGTGAGCGAGGTCCTCAATGAATACTTCTCTTCGGTATTCACCAATGAGAGGGAACTTGATGAAGCTGAGGACAATATGAGTGAGGTTGATATTCTGAAGCATGTTGATATTAAGGGAGAGGAGGTGTTGGAGTTGTTAAAATTTATTAGGACGGATAAGTCCCCTGGGCCTGACGGAATATTCCCCAGGCTGCTCCACGAGGCGAGGGAAGACATTGCTGAGCCCCTGGCTAGGATCTTTATGTCCTCATTGTCCACAGGAATGGTACCGAAGGATTGGAGGGAGGTGAATGTTATCCCCTCATTGAAAAAAGGTAGTAGGGATAGTTCGGGTAATTATAGACCAGTGAGCCTTACGTCTGTGGTGAGAAAGCTGTTGGAAAAAGATTCTTAGAGATAGGATGCTGCCTGGTTTAGAGAGTATGGATTATGATCAGAGATTAAGGGAGCTAGGGCTTTACTCTTTGGAGAGAAGGAGGATGAGAGGAGACATGATAGAGGTGTACAAGATATTAAGAGGAATAGATAGAGTGGACAGCCAGCACCTCTTTCCCAGAGCACCACTGCTCAGTACAAGAGGACATGGCTTTAAGGTAAGGGGAGGGAAGTTCAAGGGCGATATTAGAGGAAGGTTTTGCACTCAGAGTGGTTGGTGCGTGGAATGCGCTGCCTGAGTCAGTGGTGGAGGCAGATAGACTAGTGAAATTTAAGAGACTACTAGACAGGTATATAGAGGAATTTAAGGTGGGGGGGGGGGGTTATATGGGAGGCAGGGTTTGAGGGTCGGCACAACATTGTGGGCCAAAGGGCCTGTAATGTGCTGTACTATTCTATGATTTATGTTTTATGTTAATGGTACACAAGACAAGTTCTCCATCAAAAGGGTTTACTTTATATATTATGATAAAACCATAAAATCTTTACAGAATGGAAGGGGGCATTCAACAAAATTTTTGATAAACACAATCCAACTTTACACAACCTACATTCTTGCAAATAAGCCAAAGTAGATTGATTTTAATAAACATATAAACTCTTCAGCTAACCTACAATTATGATCCTATGGATGGGCTGAGTGGCCTAATTCTGCTCCCATGTCCTATGGTCTCATGATATTTATTTTTGTCTTTTGGTTGCTTCATTTATTTGGGTGAGAGAGGGAGCTAGAATGGGCAATGGAAAAAGAGAAGGAGAGTACAGGAAGAATTACTGGAAATTCAAAAAAAAAATCGATGCTCATGTCATCGAGTTGGAGACTATCCAGACAGAATAGAAGGCAGTGCTCCCCCAAGCTGAGATTGGCCTCATTGTAAAGGAGACCGTGGACCAACATATCGGAATGGGAATGAGGCTGGGAAGTAGAATTAAAATGGATGAGCAGCTGGGAAATCCCACTTTTTTGTAGGTGCTTGATAAAGCAGTCCCCTAGTCTACGTTAGGCCCCACTGAGGTAAAGGAAGCTGGCCTTATTTATTTAATTAGAGACACAGCACAGAACAGGCTCTTCCAGCCCAACAAGCCACACCACCCAGCAACCCACCTACTTAACCCTAGCCTAATCACAGGACAACTTACAATGACCAATTAACATAGTAACCGGCACATCTTCGGACTGTGGGAGGAAACCGGAGCAGCCGGAGGAAACCCTCGCAGCTCACGGGGAAGATGTACAAACTTCTTACAGACAGTGCCAGAATTGAACTCCAAAGACTGTAACATCCCAAGCCATAATACAATCGCACTAACTGCTACACTACCATGTGCGTAATAATTTATTATGCGTATGGCAAAGATGGAGGCTATTCTGTCGATTGTCTCCACACTGGTAACAAATGTATTCCTTAACTCCCATTTAATAATTAATATTGCCTAGTTAATGACATACTGTTCATGTTTCCTCTGGGACTCTCATTACTTTGCATAACTCAAGCCAATCCACGTAAGAACTCAATTTTTCCAACCATGGCAACATAACTACACCTTCTTTGGACTTTGTTCATGTCAATCATATACTGCAGTGACCTGAACTGCATGGTCAAATCCAACTTTGAGCCAATTAAGCCATTATACATGCGTCTTGTTTGTGCATCCTCTAGAGTGTAGTAGAATGAAAACTGAACCTTACAAAATTCTTACAGGGTTTGAGAAGATGCAGGAACGATGATCCCTCTGCCTTGCCTGAAGAGTCTGTAATAAGGTGTCATGATTTATGTGTATAGGTTAGGCAATTTAGGACTAAAATGAGGAGAAATATCTAAAGTGAGGCTCAACAATCTTTAGAATTCTTGACCAAAGCAGAGACCATTCATGGCCCCAGACAGTCCTTCCAGGTGAGGTGACACTTCATCTATGAGTCTGCTGGGATGATATATGGTGCCTGGTGTGGCCTTCTATATATTGGTGAGACCCGACGCAGACCTGGAGACCGTTTCACTGAACACCTATGCTCTGTCCACCAGAGGAAGCAGGATCTCCCAGCGGCCATGCATTTTATTTCCACATCCCATTCCCATTCTGATATGCCAATCCATGGCCTCCTGTACTTTCGAGATGAAGCCACACTCAGGTTGGAGGACCAACACCTTATATTCCGTCTGGGTAACCTCCAACCCGATGGCATGAACATTGATTTCTCTAACTTCTGTTAATGCTCCTCCTCCCCTTCTTACCCCATCCTTATTTATTTTTCCCTTTTTCCCTCTCACAATAACTCCTTGCCTGTTCTCCATCTTCCTCTGGTGCTCCCCTCCCCCTTCCTTTCTTCCAGATCCTTCTATGATACTCCCCCTTCTCCAGCCTTGTATCTTTTTTGCCAATCAACTTCCTAGCTCTTAGCTTCATCTCCCCCTCCTGTCTTCTCCTATAATTTTGGGTCTCCCACTCCCCCTCCCCCTCTCAAATCTCTTATTATCTCTTTTTTTCCATTAGTCCTGATGAAGGGTTTCAGCCCAAAATATCCACTGTACTTCTCCCTGTAGATGCTGCCTGGCCTGCTGTATTCCACCAGCATTTTGTATGTGTTGCTTGAATTTCCAGCATCTGCAGATGTTCTCATGTTTGCAAAGCAGAGACTGATAGGTTTCTGAAAGCCAAATCAGGATATATGCTTATAGCACAGGAAAATGGGGATTATCTATGGTCCTGATGAATGCTGGGGCAGGCTTCAAGGGTCAGATAACCTGGTGCTTCTACTTCTTTTGTTCTTACCCTTCTCACAGATGACCTTCAAGAAGCATACTACCAGATGTTGAAATAATGCATCAGAAAAGGTTCACATTTAACTGGAACTTTGTCAGTCCATGTATAACAGCCAATTGGGGCTGGCAATCAGATTCCCAAATGATAACTGCCAGGAACAGTAAATAGGAATATTGATGCCTTCTGCTATCATACTTGGTGGTTTTAGTGAAAGTCTTAAAAAAGGATATTTGCAAAATATTGAAGACTTAATCAAAGCTCAAACTAAATTTATTATCAAAGTACATAAATGTCACTATATATAACCCTGAGATTAATCACAATAACTACATGAAAGACATTAGAATTAAAGAAAGACCTCAACCAATATGATAAACAACAACTCTTGTGCAAAAATACAAGAAGAAAGAGTGAAAAAATGAGTAAGCAATAAATATCAAGAACATGAGATGAATCTGAGTCTATAAGTTATGGGATCAGTTCAGTTAGGGGATAAGTTAAGTTATATCCTCTGTTTCAAGAGTCTGATGGATGAAGTGGTAATAACTGTTCTTGAACCTGGTGGTGTGGGTTCGGAGGCTCCTATACCTTCTTCCTGATGGAAGCAGCAAAAAGAAAGCATGGCCTGGATGTTGTAGGGTCCTTGATGATGGATGCTACTTTCCTGTCACAGCATTCCACGTAAATGTGCTTAATGGTGGGGAGGGCTTTACCTATATGGACTAGACTGTAGCCACATCACCAAGGCATGTGGGTGTACCTAGTAAAGTGGCCATTTATTAGCTACAGCTATACACCTGCTCATTAATGCTTCCTGATGTATGCACTGTTCCAGGATTGGGTGGAGAGCCAATGAAAGAGCCTTCACTTGGGGTAGGTGGGCATCTCACACTGCCAAAGTGAGAGGTTAAAGACATCAGTGAATACTCCATCTATTTGATTAGCACACATCTGTAGTACTTGGCCAAGTACCTTGTCTGGGGTGAATACTCTCCATGGGTTTACTCTCCAGAAGGATGTTCTCATGTTGGCCTCAGGGGCTGTGGGAATTCATGAATGGGCCTCTGTTTTGATGGTAAAAGTGACCATAAAAGACACTGAGATCATCTTGGAGTGAAGCCTTATTGTTACCTACGTTCTTTGGTTTCATTTTGATGAAGGTGTTGGCATTCAAGTTCTGCCACAGCTGTTGAGTGTCCTTTAGTGATTCTAGTTTGGACCAGAATTGCCACTTCATATGTAAAATGGCTTTCTGGAAATCGTACCTGGACCTCTTGGTCGCCAAACCCAAATGCCATTGATCTGGCCCTCAGCGGGCTTCAGATCTCACGTTTCATCCAGGGCTTCTGGTTATGGAAGACGGTGAATGATTTTGTGGGGACACACTCACCTATGACAGTTTAATAAAGTCCATGACAACCATGATGTATTTGTTCAGATCCTATGAATAACACAGCCTCTCCTCAACCGTCTGCATCCACCTCTTTGCTATCCTTCTCTCTAAAGCCTTGCTCTTAAGCCTCTTCCTGTATGTGGAGGGCAGTTAAGTGATCAGATTTCCCAAACTGCAGTCTAACATGGAATAGTGGGCATTCAGAGAGACAGACAGACATACTTTATTGTTCCTGAGGGAAATTGGGTTTCATTACAGTTGCACCAACCAAGAATAGTGCAGAAATACAGCAATATAAAACCATAAATAATTAAATAATAAGTTAATCATGCCAAGTGGAAATAAGTTCAGGACCAGCCTATTGGCTCAGGGTATCTGACACTCTGAGGGAGGAGTTGTAAAGTTTGATGGCCACAGGCAGGAATGACTTCCTATGATGCTCAGTGTTTCATCTCAGTGGAATGAGTCTCTGGCTGAATGGCCTAACCAGTACATTATGAAGTGGATGGGAGACATTGTCCAAGATGGCATGCAACTTGGACAGCATCCTCTTTACAGACACCACTGTCAGAGAGTCCATTTGCACCCCCACAACATCACTGGCCTTACGAATGAGTTTGTTGATTCTGTTGGTGTCTGCTACCCTCAGCCTGCTGCCCCAGCACACAACAGCAAACATGATAGCACTGGCCACCACAGACTCATAGAACATCCTCAGCATCGTCCGGCAGATATGAAAGGACCTCAGTCTCCTCAGGAAGTAGAGAAGGCTCTGACCCTTCTTGTAGACAGCCTCAGCATTCTTTGACCAGTTCAGTTTATTGTCAATTCATATCCCCAGGTATTGTAATCCTCCACCATGTCCACACTGACCCCTTGGATGGAAATGGGGGTCACTGGTGCCTTTGCCCTCTTCATAGTTCCTAACCTTCCTAACCATAGTGTAACAGTGGTTGAATGTCTTGCAAACCCTGATGCTGCTGGTGATATATTGATGATAATTGGGCAGAGATTTCTTCAAACAAGCCTGAATGAAGTCCCAGTGAATAATTTGAAAGGTATCGGGATAGGCTGTTTCTTGTTTGCTAACTGCTGCACTCAATGCGTCAAGTACTCGCATAATGTCTGCCTTTGGTGGGATGTAAATTGCGGTCAGAATCACAGGGTAGAACACTTTTGGTAATAGAACAGTTAGCACTTAATCCAGGTCTGGGGAACGAGAGCACAACAAGACTCTGCATCCCAAACCAATAAGAGATTTTCATGAAACACTGATCCTTACTTTTTCCCTTCTCTGAATCAGTAGTCTGGTCCATCCAGTGAATCAAGAATCCCTTCTGTTTTAAAGAGCCATGTCTCTGTGAAACACAGAACAGAACAATTTTTCATTTCTTTCTGATACAGCGATCGTGCCCATGGGTCTTCAACCTTGTTCTCCAGTGACCATATATTTGCTAACATGTTTCTGGGTAGAGGGAGTTTCATTCCATACCCTCCCTCTCTTTCGGCCATGGTGATGTATCTTCGTGTACTTAAAGATACTGTACCTGCATGCTTGAGAGTCAAGTCCACCAACTTCTTCAAATGATAATGAATTTGTTGCTTTATTAGGACAGTTCAAAAGTACATTGCTTAAAGGGAAATTATAGGCTGCAGTCTGCAGTGAGAGTAATCCAGAAGTATATTTATAAGTTATGTAAACAGCCACGGTTCACCAGCACCATATTCAATGCTTTGAAGACTCCGAGGTTCATTCTCACACTGATCAGTGTAACACTTGTTCAAACAATGTAGACTGCAAGGAACAATACAAGTATTGTTGGCAGTAACTTTATATTCCTTGTGATTAACCTAACAGAATGTCTTTCCTGGGGCCAACATCTAAATCCAATTTCGAAGGGATAATAGTGCCTCTATCTTCTTCGTGTTTTGCATAGATTTGGCACATGACCATTCACTTTGACAATCTTCTATAGATGCACATATGGAGACATATGGAAACCCCAATACCCGGGAATGTAAAAGGCTACAGAAAATGGTGGATGTAGCCCAGTCCATCAAAGGCAAAGCCCTCTCCACAACTGAACATATTTACATGGAGTGCTGCCACAAGAAAACAGTATCCATCCTCAAAGACCTCTGCCATCCAAGCCAATGTTCTCCTCTCACTAACACTATCACTTGGAAGCTGCAGAAGCCTTAGGTCCCACTCTACCAGGTGCAGGAACAGTTATTACCCTAAAACTATCAGGCTCCAAAATCAACATAACTGACTTGATTCATTACTACTCTGAACTGATTCTATGACCTATAAATTCACTTTCAAGGACTTTTTACAACTCATGTCCTCAGTATTGTCTTTATTTGCAGTTTGTCTCCTTTTGCCATTGGTGTTTGTCGGTTCATGTATAGTTTTTCTTAAAATTCTGTTGTATTTCTTTACTTTCTGTGAACTGCAAGAAAATAAATCTCAAGGTAGTATATTCTAATATATAGTACATGTACTTTGAACTTGATTATGGGCAAAATTCTTTGAATCCTTGTCATAATCTCATCTTGTCTGGCAAAAGCTATTTGACAGCACTCGTTTAGTTGCATGTCACCTGGAATTTAAGACCCTGCCTTTGGGAAGAGGTTGCCTTGATTCCTATCTTAACACTCACAGCATGAGTAAAGAGGCACATCTTCAAAAACGAAAATCACCTATTGTGAATTACATACTGTATGCCACCAAGACTGCATTGAAATGAATAAGTTTCATCAGCATTGGAAACAAATTGCAGACCTTGATTTTCCCATCTATCTTGGTATATTCCTTGGAGATCTATTGAACTGTTCCATCCCATGCAACAATCAGTAGACTTCTGTGGACAACTCAATACTGTATATCACTTGGCAGACTGGACATTTAATATCTTAACTCTTGCATAACAACTGGACTTTTGAATTTCCAGATGGACATTCCTTCTGTTCTGTATGATAATTTAAGCTGTTGGAAAACAAAAAGCAATTCCACACATTTTCAGCTATACTTTTAGATAGCAAGCTACTAATAAGAATTCTGGTTCAAAGAGTGCATTGCTTTTCACTGATCCAATCTCAATAAACTCTTAAACTATCTTTTATGGAGCTGTAATAGTTTGTGTTTTACCAAGATCTTGAGTTTGCATGGTACCGACAAATAATACAAGGCTTGACTCAATCATATTTAGGACCAAGGAAATCTAGACTGAGTATATTGTACATGTTTGTACATTACCTATAGAGATAAAGCATGGCACTTTTCATGTTAAATACTCTTAATATTCTATTACCCTTCAGATCTGACAGTCAGATTTCATGAGCTTTATTCTTCCAGAATGACTGGGCTCCAGACCTAATTATATCCATAACTCAAGTAAATTCATTGCCATGGAGAGCTGTGGAGGCCATGTTGTTGGATATAATTAAGATTGAGATGGATAGGTTCTTCTCTGGTAAAGGGGTTAAGAGTCCCAGCGAGAAGATTGAGAAAGAGAAATCAGTTATGATTTAATGTTGCATAAGACCTAAACCATAAGACATAGGAGCAAAATTAGGCAATTCGTCTCATTAAGTCTGCTCCACCATTTCATCATGGTTGATCCAATTCCTTCTCTACCCCATTCTTCTGCCTTCTCCTCGATAAGACAATAACACTTGATGAGCCAAATGGCCTAATTCTGCTCCAATATTTTATGGTCTTTTGGAATTTCCCAAAAAGTCTTGAATTCTTTTTTTCATATATCATGCTTAAAACGGTCTGTCTGTTTCAGACATTGTGTTTGGAAATGTGTCTCTTTATTTATGTTACTATTTTGTTAAGTAAGGAACTACCGAAACTGTGATTCACCTATCGGTTCATGTTCCAGTCAATGGGATCATCAATAGAGGTCCTTGACTAAATGCGACAAAGAAAGTAGAACATATCACTCCAGTCCTCAGATGGCTACACTGGCTTTCTGTCCATCAGAGGATTAACTTTTCAATATTATTACCGGTTTATCAAGTACTGATTGGTCTCGAGCCAAAATACATCTCCGATCTTCTGCTGCATCACGATCCTTTCTGAGCTCTCAGGTCATCTGGGGCAGGTTTGCTTACGTCTCCAGGGTCAAAACTAAATATGGTGAAGCGGCCTTTCATTACCATGCTCCACATATCTGGAATAATCTTCCAGAGGATCTGAAGTCTCCCTTAACCTTAAGCTCTTTGAAATTGAGGCTTAAAGCTTTTCTTTTTGCCGTAGCTTTTAATTAGAATCTCCTGCACTGTAACTTCTATTTATCATATCTATTTTTCATGTGATTCTATTCTCTTATAAATTGTCTAAAATTTGATGTTTGATTTTTATACCTTGTTCTATGTAAAGCGCTTTGAATTGCCTTGTGATTGAAAACCGCCATAACAATAAACTTGCTTGCTTGCTTATACAACACAGTAGAGAATTCAAAATACTAATGACAACTATTTCAAACTGTTCACCTTGGGTGAATGGTCAGTTTAATCTTTAGCAAGCTAATGCAGGTTTAACAGTAATTTAGTAAATCTTACAGTGCTTTTGTAAGTACATTATCTGTTGTCAATCATCATTGACAGATCTATTACTATGTCAGCAAACTACTTCTTGTCCTTTGGTCCATACCACTGGAAAGGCAACTTCTGAAAGGGAACTGATCAGAGCAGACACTAGGCGAGGAAGCATTACCCAATAATGAGTCAGGTTGATTATTGCTCTGTGAAGTTTATCTCTGAAAAAAAAACAATACAATTTACCTGATCTAGTTTTTAAATTAAAAAAAAATGACTCAGTTTGAAAATCCACTTTTAGGAACCTTTATATCTTGGGATTATGTTGTTTTTGCATTGCTCTTCGTTATTTCTTCAGGGATCGGTGTCTTCTTTGCAATCAAGGAACGAAAAAATGCAACCTCCCGAGCTTTTTTGGTGGGTGGGAGACAGATGGTTTGTGTTCCAGTGGCTCTCTCGCTCACTGTCAGCTTCATGTCTGCGATCACTGTGTTGGGCGTTCCCGCAGAGGTTTATCGCTACGGTGCTTCTATCATCCTCTTCTGCTTTGCCTTCAGTTTTGTTGTTGTCCTCGCAGCTGAACTCTTCCTGCCAGTCTTTTATAGATCTGGAATTACAAGCACATATGAGGTAAGGTTATTATTTCAATTTGTCAAGCATTCCGTTGTTTCAGATAGTATGAGATATTTGTCTCAGAATATTAGAGAAAGCTGAATAGACTCAGTACTTGCAACAAAGGCAATGATTGAGTTATGATTGGGGAGAGAATTTAGAAATTGAAGGTACTATGGGACTTTGGGAGTACAAATGCAGGAATCCCTAAAGGTGAGCTTGCAGCTCAGTTGGTAGTAAGAGAAGTAAATTCAATGTAAGCATTCATTTCAATAGGACCAGAATATAACAGCAAGGATGTAATGCTGAGGCATTGGTCAGATCGTATTTGAAGTGTCATGAGCAGTTTTGCCCCCATATCAAAAGAAGTTTGTGCTGGCGTTGGAGAAGCTACAGAAAGGGTTTATGAAAGTGATCATAGGAATGAAAGGATTGTTAAATAAGGAACACATGATGGCTCTGGGCTGTACTTGCTGGATTTAGAGGGATGAGGGGAGAATCTCATTGAAACCTACTGAATACTGAAAGGACTAGATGGAGTGGACAGAGAGAGGAAGCTTCTGGTATAAGGGGAATTTAAGATGAGAGGAATAACCTCGGAATAAAATGACAGCCCTTTAGAAATGAGGAGGAATTTCTTTAGCCAGTGTCTGGTAAATCTGAGGATTCATTGCCATAGACAACTATAGAAGCCAAGTCTTTGGGCATTTTTAAAGTGGAGGTGGATAGTTTCATGATTAGCAAGGGTGTCAAGGATTTTGGTGAGAGGCAGGAGAATGGGGTTTAGAGGGAAGAATAACTCCACCATGATTGAATGGTGGAGCTGAATCGGTAAGCCAAATGACATAATTCTATTACTCCTATGTTTTATGGTTTTACTTGCTCCATGGGTTCAAGGTATCTTACAGGAATCTACTATTCTATAACAATCTTGAAAAAGTTCCACTTTTTCTACAAAAAATAGATGGTTAGGCTTCTCATTACTTGCACAATGATGTGAAATCTGTATAGTCTGTGTGCAATTGAAATTCAGAATTGCTACTGTTGCAACACTTGGATATTTCAAAACCAAGAGATTATCTGTTCACCTGAATACCATGGTGTATATTGTCAATAGACATTTCACAGGCACTCTCAGACTCCAGAGAAGCAGATATGAGTTAAGTTTCTGTCCAAGTATTTATAGCACTGACAAATTTAGGATATTAAGATTAATGCTGAAACATTCAGATTGCAGCATTTGGAAAAGTGCACATGAACAAATGTGATTCTGCTGTTTACATTGGGAACATAGTAGTTTTGCCATTTGATAGTGCTTACTGATTTCCTGACATGTTGCTTTAATGCAAACAGCCAATGGGTTTCAGCCTAGTTACAAGTAACAATTCTTCACAATCTTTTCTTTCATTGATCTTATTGTTTCTCTAACCTGAAGTGAAACTGAAAAGCTAGTCTCATGATAAACAAATATCTTTTATTTATTTCTCTCAACTTATTTCAGGAATTCAATCTTTCAAATCTCAGCTGTAAAAATTACTGAAAGCAGTGTTTCTGACAAACATTCCATGCTATTACAATGATTTTTCTGAATAGAAACTGACAGTTTCTGGGCGTTAAGGAAATCTAGGGATATGCTGAAACTTCTGAGGTTGATGAATGGCAGAGCAAGCTTAAAGCATTAGATGATACTTCCCTAATTCTTTGCAACCCTATAACTTCATACACCCTTTCTTTGTCAACTACTTTCACACCTCTGGCTGCTACGTATATGCACGATTATTCCAATGGTCTCTGGACTTAGAACTTGTTCTCTGTAGTCTTCAACTGTTCTGAATCTCTGCTACTTCTTTCTCATCACTCACGATTCTATTCATCCAACATCCAAGGAATTTTGATTTGTACTGGCATTTTATGTTCATTCTGCTTAGAAAGATAGAAAACTTACAGCACAATAAATGCTTCGGCCATCAAATTTATGCCGAAGATGTCCTTACCTTAGAAATTACCAGACTTACCCATAGCCCTCTATTTTTCTAAGCTCCATGTACCTATCCAAAAGTCTCTTAAAAGACCCTATCATTTCTGCTTCCACCACCGTTGCCAGCAGCCCATTCCATGCACTCATCACTCCCTGAGTAAAAAACTTACCCCTGACATCTCCTCTGTAACTACTCCCCAGCATCTTAAACCTGCGTCCTCTTGTGGCAACCATTTCGGCCCTGGGAAAATTAAATTCTAATTTTCATCCTTCTGTTCAAATGCCTTCAAATACCTCTTTGAAGTTACAGAAAAATACAGCATAGACGCAGGTCCTTCAGTCCATCTAGTTCAGGCTGAACCATTTAAACTGCCTAATCCCATCGACCTGCACCCCAGACCAGAGCCCTCCACACTCCTTCCAGTAGAATTCATAGAAAATTAATTGTTTAATTTTTGATTTAGAGATTCAGCACAGTAACAAGCCCTTCTGGCACAATAAGCCTACATTGCACAAATACACCCACGTAACCAATTAATCTACTAACCTGCAGTGGGAGGAAATCAAAGCACCTGCAGGAAACCCACACGGTCACAGGGAGAATTTACAATCTCCTTACAGACAGAGTCAGGAATTGAGCACAGGTTGCTGGCATTGTATTGGCTTTGCACTGACTGCCACACTACCATGCTGTCCTTCTCTACCTTAACCCTTATCTAACTCCATGTTTTCATTGCCCTCACCCTCACCCTACCATTGACCGGAGTGCCTCCAAATTTCTCTTGCCTGGCTGGTTCCATCGATTTTCTTGTCAATTTTGAAAGGAAACAGCCTTTGTAGTGAAATGACAGTACTTTCTGCTGACCTTGTTATAAGTTCCTCACAAATATGTAGGATTTACATAGCAAAAACTTCCTTCCTTATTCCACTGCTGTTGTATTTCAATTCAAATTTGCCCGGTATCAGTTGGGATGCCATTAAAGAGCATCATAGAGAAAGTGATGCCACATAGTAACAGGGAGGTTCTACTGCAGTTGTACAAGGCCTTGGTGAGACCGCAGCTAGAGTATTGTATGCAGTTTAAGTCCCCTAATCTGAGGAAAGACATTCTTGCCATAGAGGGAGTAGAAAGAAGGTTCACCAGATTGATTCCCGGGATGGCCGGACTTTCATATGAAGAAAGACTGGATTGACTAGGATTATACTCGCTGGAATTTAGAAGATTGAGGGGGGATCTTATTGAAATGTATAAAATTCTAAAGGGATTGGGCAGGCTAGAAGCAGGAAGATTATTCCTGATGTTGGGGAAGTCCAGAATGAGGGGTCACAGTTTAAGGATAAAGGGGAAACCTTTTAGGACTGAGATGAGGAATAACTTCTTCACACAGAGAGTGGTGAATCTGTGGAATTCTCTGCCACAGGAAACAGTTGAGGCCGGTTCATTGGCTATATTTAAGAGGAAGTTAGATATGGTCCTTGTGGCTAAAGGGATCGGGGGTATGGAGAGAAAGCAGGTACAGGGTTCTGAGTTGGATGATCAGCCATGATCATACTGAATGGCAGTGCAGACTTGAAAGGCTGAATGGCCTACTCCTGCACCTATTTTCTATGTTTCTATGAGACGAGCGTTGATCACCAAACATAGAACATAGAACAGGCCCTTCAGCCCAAAACGTTGTGCCAAACCAATTAAATTAGTAATCAAATGACCAACTAAACTTATCCCTTACAGCTACACAGTTTTTACACCATTTTGCTTTCTTTCATTTTCATAGCCTATCTAAATGTCTCTTAAACATCCTTAATGTATCTATCTCTACCACCATCCAAAATAGCACATTCCAGACACCCACCACTCTCTGTGTAAGGAAGACTTGTCCCTCACATCTCCTTTGAAAGTACCCCCTCACCTTATATACATGTCCTCTAGTATTGAACATATCAATGCTGGGTAAAAGATATTGTCTATCTACCCTATCAATGACTCTCATAATCCCTTAAACCACTATCAGATTTTCCTTCAGCCTCTGCCATTCTACAGAAAACAACCCAAATCTGTCCAGCCTCTCATTATAGCACATGCACTCTAATCCAAGCAGCATCATGTGAAACTTCTTCTACACCCTTTTCAAAGCTTCAACTTCTTTCCTATAATTGGGCAACCACAACCATGCCCAGAAGCAGCCTAACTAGAATTTTATAAAGCCGCAACTTAACTTCCTGACTTTTGAACTCAACTCCTTGACTAATAAAGCATGCTATATGCCTTCTTAATCACCCTATCAACCTGTGCAGCCATTTTCAGGGAGCTATGAGCTTGCACCCCAATATCTCTTGGTCATCGATATTATTAACGGTCTTGCCCTTAACAGTGTGCTGTTTCTTTATATTTGACCTACCAGCGGGCAACATTCCACATCTGACCAGGTTAAATCCATCTGCCATTTCTTCACTTATATCTGCAACTGATCTATATCCCCCTGTATTATTTGCCAGTCTATCCACAACACCCCTCGTGCTGGGGCTATACAGCGTTGAGGCGCGTCCCCTGAGTGGTGGATGGGGGATCCCTCGTGTGAGGGGTGCACCGGATAATATGGAAGAAGGTGCTGTGAACCAACATAGCCTAGGAGAAAGAACTCCGATTCCAAACCCGGGTAGATAGGACCCGTTAGCCTTGGATGGCAGCCTATCCAGGAGAGGGTAAACTCTGATTTCAAACTTGGGCAGGTGGAGCTCGTTAGCATGGAAATGCCATCGCATGGGTAAGGTGACCCCAACAGAAAACCCTTGGTCCTCCAGGTTAGGAGTTGTGCAATGGGCTAACAACCTGTTCAAGTAAAACAAGCAATTGTTACAGAAACCGTCAACAGATTGTCAACCACTATCCCAGATCTCGGGAAAAGCAGGGCCCCATTCAGGAGGCTGATGACGCACTGCAACCAAACCCGTCAGGAAGCTGCAGGGCTGACAACCCTCCTTCACCTGAGGAAAACCATAATGGAGATTCCAAAGTTGCTCTCACAGAAGAAATCTATCCTAATTGGAACATGGAATGTGAGATCGCTTTGGGAGACAGGTAGGTGCGTACAGGCAGTGAAGGAAATGAACCGATACCACCTCACACTCCTGGGTATGTGCGAAGCAAGGTGGAATACTTTTGGTGAGACCAAACCGCAGACGGGAGAAACTCTGCTCTATTCTGGCAAAGAAAAACAGGAAGACCCACATGAAGCTGGTGTGGCCCTGATGTTGTCCAAAGAAGCAGCCAGAAGTTTGATAGAATGGGAACCAGTGTCCGACCGTATCATCACAGCCAGGTTCGAGTCCAGATTCCAGAAATATCCATTATCCTGTGCTATGCCCCAACTAACAACACAGAGGAAGAAGAAAAATATCTCTTCTACACCCAGCTTCAAGCAGTAGTTGGAAAGGTACCTGAGCAAGATATGTTTATCGTCATGGGAGATCTGAATGCCAAAGTAGACAGCGGTAACACTGGCAGGGAGAGAGAGATGGGCCAGAATGGTTTGGGGAATATGAATGAAAATGGAGAACTCCTTACCGACTTCTGTGCCTTCAACGAACTGACCATTGGGGGTACCCTCTTTCCCCACTGACGCTGCCACAAGACAACCTGGGTCTCACCTGACCATCAAACAGAGAGCCAGACTGATCACATCATAGTCTGCCAGCACTGGAGAAGTTCATTGCAAGATGTGAGAGGTAAAAGAGGAGCAGATATTGGATCTGACCACCATTTGGTTGTTGCAAAGCTGAAGATGAAGCTGTCAGCCAAGAAGAAGCAACAGAACATGCAAATAAAGTTTGATGTTAGAAAACTACAGATGGAAGAGAACAAGGAAGATTTCCACATCGCCTTGCAAAACCGCTTTGGGGCTCTTCAAATAGAGGAACAAGATGACAGAACAGCGGAACACACCTGGATTACCTTCAAGCAGGCCACCGTAGGAGCCTATGAAGAAGTACTGGGAAGACCACCAGTCAACAGTAAACCTTGGATCAGGGACGAGACATGGCAGAAGGTGGAGGAGAGGAAAAAGCTCAAACAGGAGTTGAATCAGGCCAGAACCTGGCAACAGAAACAAATTGCCGCCAACAGGTACAGTGTGATGGCCAAGGAAGTGAAGAAACAGCTCAGAAAGGACAAGACGTCATACTTCAATGAAATAGCAGAGCAAGCAGAACCAGTGGCCAGTAAAGGGGACCTCAAGGCACTCTACATGACAACTAAACTTTTGAGGGAAGAAAAGCAATATCAACAGACCTGTTAGAGACAAGACAGGCCATCTGCTCACTTCGGTTGAAGATCAGCTGGCGAGATGGAAGGAACACTTCCAGGAAGTATTGAATAGACCACTGCCACAGAACCCAACTGACCTGGAGCCTGGAGACCCACTCAACATCAACATAGGTGAAATCACCTAGCAAGAAATTCGAAAAGCCCTGAAAAGCCTGAAGAACGACAAGGCGGCTGGAGAAGACAACATTCCTGCAGAAGCATTGAAAGAGGGTGGAGAGGTCATGGTGGACCATTTGCATATACTGCTGAATTTGATATGGAGAACAGGAGAGATCCCATCAGATTGGAAGAAGGGCCTCCTTGTGAAGCTGCCAGAATCTGGAGATCTTTCACTGTGTGGCAAGTGGAAGGGGATCACCTTGTTGTCCATTCCTAGCAAAGTTCTCACCAGGGTCATCTTGGAGCGGATGAAAGACGCCATTGACCAGAGACTTATAGATGAGCAGGCAGGGTTCAGGAAAGAGAGATCATGCATTGACCAGATAGCTACACTTGGAGTCATTGTGGAGCAGATAATAGAATGGCAAACTCCACTATATGTGTGTTTTATTGATTTTGAGAAGGCATTTGACAGCTTGGACAGAAAGTCAGTGTGGAGCATCTTACGACACTATGGTGTACCAGAAGAGATGGTGAATATCATCAAGCAGCTTTATGATGGCTTCTCATGCAGACCTATGGAAGAGAGCAAACTGTTACGAAGCCCCGTAACTGGGTCACTTACCAGCAAAGATAGAGAGATCCGTTGAAGTCTGATGGTACTATTTTTAAAAGTATTTATAAAGTGGCACAAAAATAAGATTAATGCAAACATACAGATAATATACATCGTCAATACTAAATCTAAAAGCGCGGGTATAATAATAACCAATAAGAAATAGCTCTATCGTTGTCTAGGGGATAATGTATTGTCCGATGGAAATATAAAAGACACTGTTAGTTCGTTCAAACTGCAGCATTTTGGGTTTAAGAGAGAAACGGTTTAAACTTGCCCAGGTCTTTTATGATGCCAGTCCTTTGAGTCAGGGGAGTTGGTTTCCCCGTTGTTAGCTAAAGGCCAATTTCCGTGGTACCAGCCATCAGTCCCAGGCAACGGAACTGAATGCACGTGGCCTCCTTCAAATGGCTTCCCGCTATTACGGGAACGCTGGAGTTCTTCTGGTGCATCTGAGGGGCTGTTCCCACAGACCCTCTTTTATCCTGACTCGCAGGGTCGCAGATGTCAATCAGGTTGGGGGTGATGCAATCCCTCCCTCAACCAGCCCACTTTGCCTGAGGGCGTTCACGTAGCATAGTATCTCAATCCACAAATTCGTCTCCAAGACACAATGGCCGTGTCCCGCAGCTTTATATTGTCAGGGGAACGAGACATTCCACACGTCTCTCTCTCATTTCCTGGGTCTCCTGACTCAACTCAATAGTGATCTTGCGATTCTCACAAAGGAGGGGGCTGCAGACATAACAAAACCAAGAGCTCATTGTATTCCAGATAAGGAGGAGGAAGTGGAGATGGGTCGGCCACACCTTGAGGAAGAGCCAGTTGAATGTCACTCAACAATCACTCGAATGGAATCCACAAGGGAAGAGAAGAAGAGGTCGCCCAAAGCAAACCTGGAGGCGTAGGCTTTTGGATGAACTGAAAGCCGCCAGCCAAACTTGGGAGACTGCAAAAATATCCGCTAGAGATCGCTGGAAGTGGAGGACTTTTGTTGAGGCCCCATAAGGAGCGAAAAGGATTAAAGAAGAAGATCCACAACACCACCTTAATCTCCTGGATGAGCCTCCCATGAGGGACCTTGTCAAGCGCCTTACTAAAATCCACATAAACAACATCCACAGCTCTACATTCATCAATCACCTTCGTCACCTTGTCCAAAAACTCAGTCAAGTTAGTAGGACGTGACTTGTGCTGCACAAAGCCACGCTGGTTCTCCCTAATTAGCACATGGTTTTACAAATGCTCATAAATCCTATCTCTAAGAATTTTCTCCAGTAGCTTCCCTACCAGTGAAATGAGACTCTCCATTCGATAGTTTCCAGAATTTTCTCTGATTCCCTTCTTGAATAATGGAACATTAGCTTCTTAACAGTCCTCCAGGACCTCACCTGTGGCTAGAGATAGCATGAAGATATTGGTCAAGGTCCCAGTAATCTCCACTCTTGCCTCCGTCTATAACCTGGGATATATCCCATCAGACCCTGGAGATCTATCCACCTTATTGCTCTTTAAGAGATGCAACACAATCTCCTTCTTTACTTTGAAATGTCTTAATATATTAATATGCTCGACCTTGATCTCCCTATCCTCCACATCCTTGTCCTTGATAGCTACTGATGTAAAGTACACATTAAGAACTTCCTCCACATCCTCCGCATCTGCATGAAAGCAAATGGTCACTGCCCCCCTTAATCTTCGAGTGTTTCTATCCTCCTCTAGTTATCCTCTTGCTCTTGATGCATGTCTGCAATGTCTTGGGATTCACTTTATTTCTATTTGCCAAAGACTTATCATGACCATTCCAGGCTATCCTAATCCCTTCTTGAGTTCATCAGTGTGCAGTAATCCTACACTGACCCCAATTTATTCTCTCTAGGTTCTTTTTTTAAAATATTCTTAATTTTTTTTTCTGCAAACAACAGAAAAAATACAACACATCCACAAAAACCATAACTGTAACAAAATCAAATTAAATATCGAGCAGCAAAAGGGAGAACAATATAAAGGCAAAAGTAAACATACAAAGCAGAGATGCACCGCACCAAAAGAACCTCAGTCCTCACCCCGTATGAAAGTCCAATACAGGGCCCCATATCCTTTCAAAGATGTCCCCTCTGTCCTCATTACATAGTCTCAGTCTCTCCGAATGTAAAGTGTTTGCCAGTTCTCTCAGCTACAGATCGTACGTAGGCACAGAGTCCATTTTCCACATTTGCAGGAGTAACTTCTTAGCAATCACCATTCCAAACAATACAGACACTTTTTCATACATATTGGCTGAAGATAAGGAGCTTGTTGCTCCAAGGATGGCTATGAGCAGGTCTGGTTCACATCGCTCCCAAAAGCCTCAGAGAAACAGTGAAAAATACTTTTCCAGTATGCATAAAGCTTACAACGTGACCAGAATGAATGTGACAAGTTTCTGTTCTCAGATTTACATCTATTACAAGCTGGTGAAACATCAGGGTAGATGTTGTGCAACTTTTCTTTGGAATAATGGCGTCTATGTATTGTTTTAAACTGTATAAGTCTGTGTCTGACGTTGACCGAACAATCATGTATGCTCTTTGAACACTCATCCCAGACCTCCTCTGTCAGTCCTATACCCAATTCATCCACCCATGCCTAATTAAGACCTGCAGTATTCACCCGAGCTCCATTATGTAGGATCTTATAAAAATAGGATACGGCACGAGTAACCGGATCAAATTTATTTATTGCCTCCAGGGACTCATGTTTGTCTAAAACTTCAAAATTAGGTATATATTTCCTAACCTAATATCGAATTTGTAAATATCTAAAAAAACTAGATGTAGGGATATTGTAAACTGCTTCTAACTGCGCAAATGAGGCAAATTTCCTTTAACATATAGGTCACCTACACAACAGAAGCCACTCTGTTTCCAGGATGAGAAAACAGTATCATTCAGGCCAGGCAAAAAGGAATGATTGCCACAAATCAGAATGTCAAATTAAGTTTCTGGGGCCATAATGTGTAGTTGAATCTGCTTCCAAATTCTTATAGTGCTGCCAACCACAAAGCTGTTACTAAAATGTGACTTATTAACTGCAGTGGAGCTGTTAAGGACAGCGGGTAAGGAAGTCTTCTTACAAATCACTCACTCTATGAGTAACCATGCTGGGCATGAGTCTGAGGTAGAGGATGGGCTTTTTTTTCCACCATGCAAGAATGGATAGGTGGGTAGTCCAGTAATACATTTTAATGTCTGGTAGGGCAAAACCTCCTGCTTCCTTGGGCTTTGACAAGTGTTTTTAAGTAAGTCTAACAGCTTTATAATTCCAAATAAAGGGTATAATAATTGAATCCAATTGCTTAAAATATGACAGAGGAATAAAACATGGAATTGACTGGAAAAGGTAAAGAAATCGTGGCAGTACAATCATCTTGATTGTGTTAACCCTCCCACCAAAGAAATTGGAAGGGTTTTCCAAAAGTAAATATTGCATTGAACCTGTTCAACTTTGTTTCGCCAATTCACTTGCAAAAGGTCATCTGGGTTTTTTGTAATAGACACACCAAGATAGGAAAAAATTATCATAAGTTATTTTAAAGGGAATAGAATGTAAATACTCTGTATGCAACTGCAGTGACTGGCATTAGTTTACTCTTATCTCATTAATAGAGAAACCTGAGAAATTATAAATTAAGAGTCAGAAGGGCGGGTATTGATGTTTGTGGGCTGGAGTAAAAGGACATCATCAGCATATAACGAAAGGTGATGTTTATGTCCACGCATATCAAGGGGAGATATCAAAGGGTCCTGTCTGATGCTAATAGCCAGTGGCTCTATGATAACTGCAAACAAAAACAGAGAAAGGGGGCAGCCTTGACAAGTCCCACGATGAATTGCAAAAGGGGAGGAAATATTCTGATTAGTGATAATAGAGGCAGATAGGTATGAATAAATTATCTCAATCCATTTGATGAAAGATGGTCCAAATTCAAATTTCATAAGCTCTCTAGATTCCACCGCTCACCTACACAGCAGAGACAATTTAGCGACTAATTACTGAAACATCCGACATGTCCTGTTCTTTTTTGCAAGTGAGGGGTTCATCATTGTTTTTATTGTTGCTATTGTAACACTCTGGTTTCCTTGGCTGCGTGAGTCTAGGGAAAACAACCTCTGGCCCTGCCAAACTTGTGAGACTGAGACGTGCTCATTCCCACGCCAAACCCCAGTTTGTGTGTTTGCTGCCCTGTTACAAATTAATGCCATGAAATACCAGGCAGTACACTGCATACCATTAAAGGAATTATATTTATGGATTGAAACTAGAGGGTTAGTAAAGATTAACAAAACAAAAAAGGGCCCATTCTAATGAAACAGTCCGAAGTGCACAAGTTCAAACTCATCTTGGATTTTCCTGTCTCTCACGCACAGGTCAACGTGAAAGCACACACACCATCTTCTGAACTTCTCTCGCAATTCATCTCAAACAAACAGGTCTCCCACCGATCGTTCGCTACGACCGGTTCTCCTCAGCATCTTCTCTCTTCATCTCCTCTCAAACAAAAGCCCCAAGCCCAACCTTAGTGTCCCTCACTGGAGAAATCTCCCCTTAATCTGACCATCCGAGTTAGATGGCACACAATTCTCCTCATCTCTTATCTTCAACAATAACCCAAACATAAACTGAAAGAAAGCAGCTTGCACAGAACAGCACAAAATGAAATACATACAGTAAAAATATAAAACAGGGTATTACACTATTGTCACTTGTCTTTTTTTTCTGAGAGTGAGGGGGATTGAGGATTGTATTGTTATTGTTTTTTTTCTGTGGGAGAGGGGGTCGAGGATTGCTATTGTTTCTCTTTTTTCTGAGGGGGAGAGGCTTGGGAATGTTATTGTTGATGTTTTTTCTGTGGGATGGGGTGGATTCTGGGGTCTGTGAGTTTTGTTTCTTTTACTTTTTCATGTGAACTTCATGGCCATATGAAGAAAAATATTAGAGTTGTATTGCACATGCATATTATGACAATAAAATGAACCTTGAACCTTCAGAGAGGAAACTGGTCCAGAGGAAACATGAGAAGTTACAGGGAAAATATACAAACTCCACATTGACAGGACTGAAGACCAAAATCAATTTGTAGAGCTGAGAGATAGCAGCTGTATTAGCTGTGTGAACCAGTCACATTATGAAATTCTGGCAGGTATTTATTTATTTAAATACAGTCGGCCCTCCTTATCTCCTTATCTGTGGGGGATTGGTTCCGGGAACCCCCCCCTGCAGATACCAAAAAACACGGATGCTCAAGTCCCTTATTTAACCTGTCTCAGGGCGGTGGATCTTAGGACCCAGCGGAACCCCAGACCTTATTTAACCTGTCTCAGGGCGGTGGGCATTAGGACTCGTCACACCTCTGAAACTGCAGTGTTCCTGTTCATGAAAATAATCACGATCATGATTGAAAATAAAGTGGAAGTAATAAAGCGATCGGAAAGAGGTGAAACGCCATCGGTCATTGGAAAAGCGTTAGGCTACAGTCGGTCAACGATTGGAACAATTTTAATGGAGCATGAGAAAGGCCCTGCCCCGATGAAAGCTACAATTATTCCTAAGCAACGCAGTGGTTTAATTATTGAAGTACATATGTTTCTTAAGTGTTTTATATGCATAGAAAGGTAAAATATATACTATATAATAAGACAAACATTTGACTAACTGACGCTAAAAAATACTGGATTAACCTGTTCTGACTTCAAATCCAACAAAGTCAGACTCAGGAATGGAACTCATTTATAACCCGGGGACTGCTTGTACTTTTAAATTATCTCTAGATTGCTTATAATACATAATACAATGTAAATACTATGTAAATAGTTGTTATACGGTATTGTTTAGGAAATAATGACAAGAAAAAATAGTCTGTACGTGTTCAAACAACGAGTGCTGGAGAGAGAACTTCCGGGTTTTTCTGGTCTGCATTTGGTTGAATCCACGCATGCGGAATCCACGGATAAGGAGGGCCGACTGCACAGTACAGAATAGGCCCTTCGAGCTGTGCCACCCAACTATCCCCCAATTTAGTCTTAGCCTGATCATGTGACAATTTACAATCACTAATTAACCTACTAACTGGTGTATCTTTGGACTGTGGGAGGAAACCTGGAGGAAACCCACGCGGTCATGGGGAGAATGGACAAACTCCTTACAGACAGCAGCGGGAATTGAACCCGGGTCGCTGGCACTGTGAAGTGTTGTGATAACCTCTATGCGACTGTGCCACACAAAACATTAACATCATTTTAAATTCTTGTTTCATGTTTAATAATATCACGTTTCAGATCCAAATTCATATTACTATTCAAATCTTCACTTGGACTTGAATAAATTTGGATACGAAATTTATTTTATATATAAAGTTTTTCTAAATATTCATAATTACTAATATTTTGAAATAGTCACCATTTAAGGGATTTAATAATACACATAATTATAATGAGTTTCAGGTTCAGATAAGTTACTGATCAAAAATTATAACTTCTTCGATCTGAAGTAATTAAACATCAGATTTGAAGGGTGCTTTACAACAGAAGGAGTTCAGTGCAACTTTCTATGTAGTGTGTGATGTGGGCAGCATGGTAGTGTGGCAATGTTGGAAGTTCAGTTCCTGCCACCGTCTGTACGTTCTCCCCATGACTGCGTGGGTTTCCTCTGGGCTCTCTGGTTTTCTCCCACATTCCAAACAGGTATGGATTAGTAGGTTAGTTGGTCACATGGGTGCAATTGGACGGCATGGCTTGTTGGACAAAAAGGGCTTGCTATCATGCTGTCTCTCAAAATGAAAATTAAAAAATTATGTTATATATATAATATATATAATGTTCATCTGTCAATTTCATAAAACAATGAAGATTATTTTCACTACCATTACCACGGTAAACAATCTATTCTGAGTTCTGCTGAGGAGGACACACACTAGACAAAGATTTAAGTATAGGGTCAAAGCTTCCTTGAAGGAGGGTGAGATCCCTATTGACTCCTGACAATCTGTGAGCCATGATAACCTAAAGTCAAGAAGAAGCACTCAGGATGATCATGAGAACTTTGAATTGGGAACGCATAGAAGATCTGCATAGCAACAGGAGGAATAAACCAGCTGATAATTGACTCACCCGCCAACCCAATTGGAAACCTCCTACCCAACCTGATAACGATTCAATAGTTTGCACATTGGCCTCTTAGCCATCTCAGAACCTACAAGACCTAAATGGGTTATCCTCAATCCCTCAGAACTTCCAAAGAAGAGGACTATGGATAAATTTATGCCAAATATTTTGCATATCATATTTAATTGATCTATTACAGAATATTGTATTGAAATTTCTGAGAAAATAACAGAGCAATATACATTGTCCATACTGTCTATTTTTGAAAACTGGATAAATTAAGACCCCTTCAAATTATGTTACCTGAATTATTTCCTTTTAACCATTCATTTCTTGAACTGACCTTCACAATGCAAATCACTGGTTTAGTAAAACTATGACCATTTTGATCACTTTGTGCTAAAATGATCTCAAAAAGCCATAAGAACATAGGGACTTCTTCCAGAATACTAGCTAAACCTGATCCTGTAATATAAAGGTTTCAAGCTCTCCTTCCTGCACCCATTTCAAAGGAACTTATTTCTGCAAAACTCCTTCTTCATTCAAACTTTACACATGGAATAAAAAATTTCAGTTGTAGGTAGGTTTGCCCACACTTCAAATTTTCTAATTCAGGTCATATGTAGTTTGAAAATATCAGTCTCAGTAAGTAAGCAGGTAATTCAAACACTTCTCACGGTATTGTGAGAATTTCTCACACTATCCTTCACAGCCCATGGTAGTGTAGCAGTTAACATGATGCTATAATGGCTCAGGATGTCAGAGCTTGCAGTTCTCCCCATGACCCCATGGGTTTCCGCCGAGTGCTCCATTTTCCTCCCACAGTCCAAAGATGTACCAGTAAGTCAGTTAACTTGTCACTGTGAATTGTCCTGTGATTAGGCTAGTGTTAAATAGGTAGGTTGTTGGGCTGAAAGGGCCTGTTCCACGCTGTATTTCTAAATATATTGTAAGACTGAGTTAATCGTACCTGGATAGTTTTGTTGGAGGACTTGTTTTGCTCCAGTCTCTATTGATAAGCCAGTTTTCCAATCACCAGGGTATCGTCAATGCAATAACAATGTTAAAAATAGAAGAAAGAGTAGGGCATTTGTACTCTCATGCTTGCTCTGACCATTTGTATTAGCTCTGTTTTTCTGTGCTAATTCAATATTCCTCGGTTTTCTTAACATCCAAAAACGCATCATTCTCCGTCTTGAATACATCCAGTAATTAAATTCTCCTGGGGTTAATACTACAGGTGGATTGTTGGGGTGGGGTGGGGGGAGTGTGGGGTTTCATTGGGCCTGTTCTGCACTGTCTCTCTAAATAAATAAATGTGAAAACTGATGACCATGTCACCTTCACCCAGAAAAGAACAGCAACTGTATTTTAATAGTTATTGATTTACAGTAAAGAACTCTAGGATATCTGAAAATGCATATAGTGTTTCATGACTACAAACTCTTTACTTCATAAATTTTATCTTCTCTTTCTTTTCTTCAGTACTTGGAGCTGAGATTTAATAGAATGGTTCGCGTTGCTGCTACAATTATATACATTCTGCAAACTGTAAGACAATTATTAAAGTTTAATTTTTAGTCATATTTATATGTAAGTCCATATTTATATTTAAAGTAATCTATGCCTTTAAAATAATTTTCAGATTCTCTATACAGGGGTTGTGGTCTATGCACCAGCTTTGGCACTGAATCAAGGTAAGCATCACAATATGGTAATTATTGAACATTACAAGACATTTAATTACAGTGAAGCTCTTACTAATTTGAAATTGGTCACCTGCACATCAGACAGTAAAAGAGGTATTGCATTTTGGGTCAAGTGCATTTTGTAAAGATTAAACTGGAGATATTAAGTGAATGAAGTTGCCTTATTTGATATGGAGAGTTGTTATGAATAATATTGTCTCCTTTAATACATTTTGCTATTCTGTTCAAGAACAATACTCTTTGCAGTTTGACATTAGCAAATTATCATCAGCAAATTTGGCAAATACACCCTAGATGACCTCATTCAAGTCTTTATACAAGCTGTAAACTCCTGAGGTCCTTGCACCAATTCCAGTGGCACAATACTTGTTACATTTTGCCAATCAGAAAAAAAATTCCATTTTTACCTAACCTCTGTTTACTGTTAACCAACCAGTCTTATATCCATGCTAATGTTACCTCCTATACCTTGAGCTTTCATGTTACGTAGACTCCCAGGACAGTAGTGTTAATATTTTTGAATGACTCTGTGTTCTTGATTCTTCCTACTTGCTATCTTTATTGTGGTCCCTTTTTGCAGTTTAAATACTCTGAATTTGAACATTATATAAATTATTTCTTAATTTTATCTTATATACTATTCAATTAGTCTACTTTTTGTTCCATGTTTAGTAGACATTATTTGGCCAAGTGTAACATCCAGTGTTAAATACATTCTGTATTAGTTTCTTTATACTCTTTATTTACTTCCTAATATTGCATTTTAAGTATATGTGTTCTCATTTTATAGCGACTGGTTTTAATCTGTGGGGATCAGTATTTGCAACAGGAATTATTTGTACCTTCTATTGCACCCTGGTATGTATGAGCGCTTAAAAATTATCCATATTAAAAATAGTGGTTCAGATGCTTTTGCAGCATTTTCTCGGCTATTCTGTGGAACTTGAATTACAATAAATATTCTTTTGCTGATTTGATCTTATGGAGTAAAAATGCTCTGCATTTTGGGCCATTCATTATAAAGTTGTTACTTTGCGCTGAATCTAGTGCTCTTCTATCAATAATCTTAAATAGTGGACAACTTTAATTAGGCAGACAGGCAATTACAGTAAGAAGCTATTACCATTTCTGGAAATAAACACCGGGGTTCTTTGAGTGGATGATGTGTCTACCCAAACAGAGAGAGGCTGTATAAGATTTGGAGTTACCTTAATTTCACAGCCAGAGGGAAACACAAAGATACCCTCTACCGAGTCAAAACATTTCCTTCCTGGGTTCAGGAGGAACTAGAACAACTCTGTAGACTTCACAATAAGGTTGTACTCTGTATTGCCTGTGTCATTTGCTCTCCTGCATCCCCTCATGCTCTGCTTTTTTGGAAGCCTGCACCTGACTGATTCTCAGTCCAGGATCAAAGTGGTTTAAGCAGCCTCTCAGCAGTACGTTCTTTATGGCATCCTACTGTTTCTGATGGACTTTTGGAGTGCTTTCCCAAACCTCATTAGACATAATGTATCGTGTCAGCATATAAAATGGTGAACCATTGTCGTCTTGTCAGTTTGCTGCAGTTAGATTGTATTAAAATTAACTCCAAAAAACAGAGAACAGTTTATAAATCTATAAATCTAAATAGAAACCTAACCTGCATTAGAGTAAATCTCACCACACTGACGTCCCTTCCGGTTTTTATGAGAATAGGACAAAGATGAGTGTCTAATCTCTTCATGAGATGCGCGATGAACATTGAATCATTAAATAATTCTCTCTGACTTTAGTTCAACATTGATTCTGCCTTGAATCATAGTTGGTCAGCTTTCAGGAACCACGACTGATGAAAGTTTTGGTGATGGGGATGAGCACCTTGATATCACTGCTTAAAGGATAGGAGAAGCGGGACTGCTTCCTCTCGCTGCTGCAACTTTATCAAAGGAATCAAAGTACATTTATTATTGAAGTACATATGCAGTATACAGCCCTGAGATTTGTCTTTCTACATATAATGATAAATCAAAGAGAACATGCTCAAGAAAATAGCAAACATCCAATGTGAAAAAAACAAGAACAAACCGCACAAGTAGCAAAAAAAGAAATGAGCAAAAACGCAGAACGTAAAGCATCAAACCACATTGAAACAGTCTAGTACTGTTCAGTCTAGTTCAGTTCAGTTCAATTTAGTGCTGCATTGTTTGTTGACTGCAGAGCCAGACCGCTCAATCAAAATTGTATAAAATAGCAATAAAAAAGGAGAGACCAAATCCCAGAAACACATACGACATGAACTGTAGAGTCCAGTCCGCAAACCACATTGATTAAATGTTCCTGCATTATGATCCCCTCCCCACGCTAGGCGCCATCTTCTGTCCCTCACGACCCACTCAGATTAGTCCTGCAGTGCTTTTCCTAATACAGGATTTCTCCAGCCCCTTTACCCCCATTCTAGCCAGCTAGGTATGGATAGGAAACCTGAGAAAAACAATTAAGAGCTGCAGATTGCTGGAGGAACTTAGCAGGTCAGCAGCTCCTCCAGCATTTTGTGTGTGATGCTTCGGATTTGCAACATCTGTAGAATCTCCTGTATTTCTAAGTGCTGCAGATACAATCTTCAGAACAGCCCCAGAAATATGAGCACTTTAAAGAAGTGATTATCAAAATATTTGATAGCGATATAATTGATTTTTTATAAAATTTGGGAAAAATTCCATTTGACAACAATAACAAAAATAACAATTGCAACTGTATATTCAAAAAGGGGAGGAAGACAGAATGCGAAGAAACTATAGGCAGTTTCATCAGGAAAATGTTAGAAGTCACTTTAGTCTATATTGGTAGCAGCTACTTCTGATTACATTGCTGATAAAGTTCATAAAGATCAGGCCAAGTCAACCCCAAAGCGAAGATTCACCTGGATGTTCTCTGGGATGGAATGCCTTAGTTATAAGGAAAAACTGGATGAGCTGTGTTTCTTTCCCTTGGAGCAGAAGAAGGATCTTTATACAGGTGTATGACATTAATGTGGGGCATGAAAAGGTAGACAGTGGTAACACTTTTCTCCGATGCAAAGGTATGTGTAACATTGGGCGTGGGTTTAAGATATCAATGAAGAGATTTAGAAGGAAAATAGGGGGAAAATGTTTAAGTGCCTAGGTTTGGTTGCTATATTTGCTGTTAAAATAAAAGCAGGTCGGAAAGTAATTTGTGAGGTGGACTAAAGGAAGATAGGCAGGGATATAGCTAGCGTAAGTCCCTGATCTGTTAAATGATATACAATGCTGAGAAACATGAATACTTACTTTTTGGCAGAAAAAAAAATCTAATGGAAGCATATTTTCAATACAGATTGTAGAAATCTGTGAAATACAGAGGGATCAGGATGTTTGAGTGCAAATAACTAATATTGTTGGTTCAGTAAATAATTAGAAAAACTAATATAACATTGCTTTTTAGTGGATGTGGAATAGAATGCAAGTGTAGGGTGGTCTTCATTTAATTATATAGCTCATCTTGTTTTTGGAGGACACAGGTGAGACTACATTGGGGTTACTATGTTCAGAAATGAGTTGCTTATATAAGGGAAGATGTTTGGGGACTAGAAGTAGTTCAGAGAAAGAGTGTCCATCCCAGGAATGGGTGGATGGTCTTATGAAGAAACCTGGACAGGCTGGGCCTGTATTCACTGGATGATAAAAGAGAGAGTGGTATGATTAAATATAAGAATTCAGAGATGAGACGGAACGTTTCTGTCTCCGAGAATCAAAGGTCTTTGGAACTCCCTTCCTCAAAGGGCAGTAGCAACGGAACTTTTGAATATTTTTAAGGCAGAGATAAATACAGTATATACAAAATACTGGTGGTGTGTGTTGTTGTTTGAATTTCCAGCATCTGCAGATTTCCTCGAGTATACTTGCTAATCATGGGGATGAAAGGCCATTACAGGTAGACAGGACTGTTGCATTGAGGATGCATCATAATGGAATTGTATGTGGTCTTAATATATAGTGAGGCAGTGCTGAGGAGCAAAATTGCCTTTTATTCAGAGATACAGCACAGTAACAGGCCCTTCCAGCCCAATGAGCCTGCTCTGCCTAGTTACACTCATGTGACCAATTAACCTACTGTCCTGTACTCCTTTGGAATGCAGGGGGAACACAAAGCACCCAGAGGAAACCCACGCAGTCACAGGGAGAATATACAAACTCCCTACAGGCAGTGGTGGAATTAAAGCTGGGTCACTGGTATGGTAATAGTGCTGTGCTAACCACTACACTACAGTGCCGTGTGAAATAACTGCTCCTGCCAAATTTCAGAGTGAGTATCCAAAGGCCTGGGCTCCTGATGCACAGACATAATTTTGAATACTATTTTAGATTATGAGGAATTAAAATTCAAGTAATTAAACAAATATGGGATGAGAAACTAGTCTCAGTACTGATGACCCTAAAACTTCAGTTTTGTTATAAAAGCTTACTTGGTTCCCTAATGTATTCTTTACCTTTTTCATTTCAATCTTGCTGGCATATATGCGATTCCAGACTTCCTGATGTGATGTACTGCCCTCTGAAATGGCCAAATGCTTCAATCTGTGGAGCTATCAGGGATGAGTAATGAATGAATCCAGGCAGTCAGTGATGCTGACCCATTCAGCGTATAATTTGAGAAAAGAGTAATAATGATGCAGCTGGTAGTGCTGCTACCTCTCAGCTCCAGTAATCTGGGTTCAGACTTGACCTCCATTTTCTGTAGGGTTGGCACATTTTCCCTGTGTTTCCTCCAGGTGCTCCACTTTCCTCCCACATCCCAAAAGTTGGGAGGTTAATTGGCCACTGGTGTATAGGTGTATGGTCGACTCCAGGAAGTATCGAGGAAAAAAATCGATTTAAAGTAGAATTAATGTAAATTGGTGCTTTGTACTCAACTGTTTCTCCCTGATGATGTAATCTCACACCTGGTGTTTATGCTTTGTTCCTTTGTCAGGGTGGTTTGAAGGCTGTGGTGTGGACAGATGTTTTCCAGATGATTGTGATGGTGTTGGGATTTTTAACAGTTCTCATTCAGGGAACTATTCAATTGGGAGGAAGTAGCAACATGTGGAAGATTGCAAGGAATGGCCAAAGGCTCAATGTATTTGAGTAAGTAGCCCCACACTGTCAGATATCATTGAAGAAGCGATGAGAAGTGCATTAGAGGATGGCTGGCTGGAGTGTGGTCTTTCCGTGATGTTAAGAAGCAACACTACAGTCAAAGATTCAAAGTACATTTATTATCAAAGTATGTGGACAGAATACAGCTCTGAGATTCATCCTCCCCAGGTAGCCATGAAACAAAGAAACACCATGGAACCCATTCAAAAAAACATCTAATATCCAGCATGTGATAAAAGAACAAACTGCACAAATGGCAAAAAAAAGTAGATAGAATATCAAACATTAAACCAGCAGTCCAGTAATATTTAGCTTAGTTTAGTTTAGCATCACACCCCTAACTCACTGCGGGCAGCAGGACAAAGCATTCTTTGCTGAAGCGTCCCAAATCGCATCAATTACCGTGATCTGACCACTCAAAAGCAGCAAAACAAAAAGTGTAATCAGAATCCAGGAACACGTGCAACATGAATCTCGAAGTCACCCAAAATGAGTCCACAGTTTCTTTAATCAATCCTTGCAACGTGGGACTACTGCACCCAAGACTACTGCACTTTCCTTCGAAAGCAGCTAGCGAGAGGGAGAGGAGGACCAGTCAAATGCAGGCAGGTGGCCGAACACAACCCACCCTCTGCTCTTGGATCTGTTGACTTCAATCTTGCTCGTTGCCTCCATTGGACAGAAGCAATGGAGTCAATCCCTTCTCCCTGATTCCAGGCCACGCACTCCAGGCCGAATCTTACCTAACTCCCTCAGAGACCAATTGTTCTATCAGTCTAAAAACACAACCATCTAAGTGTAAATTACAGCTTCTAATCACACGCAGCTTAGTAGAAGAATCATATTTGAAAGAAGAAGTAAAAGAAGTGGTCTTGTGAACTGTCTGCAGGATGTTGCGTCGGCCACCTTGTAGCTTGTAGAGTTTGCCAACAAGTGATCAATGTCACTGGGAAGAGTTTTATTCATGGTACTGAAGCCATATTCTGAACTTTTAACTTAAATGGATTCAGAAACTGAGCTGAGAAATCCCATGAATCCAGCAGGTAGATCTTGAAAGTACTCATTACAGTCTCTAGTATCTGCAGAATAACAAGCCTCAGCTACCACAGCAGTGGTTCTCAACCTTTTCTATGCCCCACACCCCTAGGAAATGTTTGATTAGTGTTCGCAACCCCTACAAAAGTAATATCACATTGGAAGATGAATAAGTCTAATTTCTAATTTTTGAACCACAAATCGAACCACATTCAATACTGCAAGTGAACAAATTGAACTTAAAAAAATAAGCTTTTAACTCAGTGCATAAAATGCAAATATAAATTGAGCAATTAGATTCTAATTTATTCAGAAAAAATTGTAAACAGTAAAATCAATCCCTATTGTGAACATAAAATTCAATGACTTCTTTGCTCCTGCTTCTCATTCATGATTTTGTCAAAACGTGGAACTTCCTTGCTGACTGCGATCCACAGGTCTGCCTGTGGATTCAGGCAATTCTTAGATTTTGTCTTGATTGACAAAAGAGAACTGAATCCAGATTCACACAAGTATGTTGTTGCAAATGTAATGAGGACACGGAGTGCTTTTCCACCAAGTCTTGGGAACATATCCAGTGCTGCACACCAAAACTCCTCCAGAGTCTTGCTTTCAAATTGCATTTCAAGAGTTCGATTTGTCTGCAAATCAATAAGATCTTCCTTCAGCTCTTCATCATCTGACATTTTCTCCAAATTGTAGGAATATGTATTCATGAACCATTCTTCTGAAATCTTCAGGTCTCCTCAGCAAAATATCCATCAAACGATTCTGACAGCATTTCCAAATGAGCCACAATTTCTTCACACACAGTAGGAGTTATGGATCCAGCATCATCAACCATCTCTTCTAGTGAAGGAAAATTTGAGAGACTGCCTCTTTCCATCCTTCGACGCCAAAGACGTAACTTTTCTTTGAAGGCATTCAACTTTTCACAAGCCTTCAATATGTTTATCCCTTTTCCTTGAAGTGAAACACTCAGGTCATTCATACGAGTGAAAATGTCAGCTAAGTAAACCAGCATTTGGGCGAATTCCTGTCATTCCATTGCTTCAACCAGATCACATTCACACTCCTCTAGAAAAACTTTGATTTCTTCCCGCAGTTCAAAGAAGCGGGTTAAAGCTTGTCCTTGTGACAACCAATGGACTTATGTGTGGAAAAGCAATACTGAATGCTCACTTCCCAGATCCTCACAAAATGATTTGAAGATGCGATGATTCAAAGCACGCCCCCTGATCCAGTTGATGATCTTCACACAAGTATCAAGGAATTTCTTCAAATTTGGAGGCAATGATTTTGATGCCAAAGCATGCCGATGAAGAAAACAATGGGTATCTTGCAAGTCTGGAATCTCCTTCATCATCAATGCAGAAAAGCCAGTTTTATTTCCAAGCATTGCAGATGTCCCATCAGTGCAAACAGAACCAATGACTTTGATATCTAAATCATGTTTGGTGAAGAAGTCTTTCACCAGCTGTATCACATCCTTTGTAGTTGTGTTTGTTTTCAGATCTTTACAAAACAGGAAATCACAGCACCATCATTGACATACCTCACTAATGTGATGAGTTGACTACAACTGGAGACATCAGTTGACCCATCCAACTGAATAGAGATTTTAAGAGGACTTGCTCTGACATCTGAGATGACTTGGTCCAAAATATCCTCACTCAAATCTCTGATTCGGCTGTGAAAGACATTATTTGATAAGGGAAACTGTTCTAATTTTTTTCTTGCTTCTTTGCCCAGGATAATTGTTGCCATTTCCAGTGCACATCGCTTGATGAGATCTTCTGCAATTGTTTGGGGTTTCTTGAATTTGGCCACTTTATATGCCACAAAGCAAGAAGTAGTGGTTTTTCAACAGAAACAAAACCTAACTTTGGAAGAGTTCCTTGTGAATCAAAACAAGCTCTTTTGATTTTCAATGACCCAACACCATGTCCTTCAACATCGGCTCCGCCATGCTTGTTCTTGAAGTGCTCTTGAAGCTTGGATGGCTTCAGATTTGAGTTGGAAAGCACAACGCTACAAAGAATGCACTGGGGTTTTTGCAAGCCATCATTTCCTGTTGTGCAAGTGATACCAAAGTCATCATTCATCATTCCATTTCCTTCTTTTTGGCATGATGAAGGGTTAAGGGTAAAGAGAAAAATATGAGCTAATATGAGAAAAACTATCTGACTAAGTCAGGGATGACCACTTTACCCAACCAGACATGCCTATAACAAAGTATTGCGAGAAATACGCTTTTGAATATTATATTACGATATTATATGTGATTATGCCAAGATAAATCGTTAGGTGGAAATGCTATGAGGAGGTGACGCAACTTATTAGGCTACTCTCTACTGAATTTACACACCTATTTTCAATGATTACCGGAGATATGAACTCCCATCACACGATTCAAAGTCCTCGGTGCTAACCATGATACCTCTTCAACTAACACAATTCAAAATTATCAACGATTCAAGAAAAAAGCCTTTTAAGAGAAAAAAACCCTTTGCAATTCAAAAACTTCTTTAATGCATTGAGCCAAATACAAATGAATGACTTCAACTGCTTTTTATCAAAATGCTGCTTTTTGAAATTTTATAATTGAATAATTTACCTATTGTCTGCAGGTTTGGTTTGAACGTGAAGTCGTAACTTGGAGGTTGATTTGGGATGTATAAAGATTTTGGCATTATGAGATGATTTTTAACTCTGAGATTTAACCTTCTAGCTAACATTGATGAGACTCCTCAACTCTGAGGTGTAACTCCCAGGTAACACTGATGAGACTTCTCTCTCGACTCGGGCAGCGGGAGACTGGAGTGTGCTTGGGACAAACGTTACTACCACTTCTGAAGGTACACTGGCAGCTGGCTGAGTGATGACTCGTGACTCGTCACTCAAGCACACAAGCCACTCTTTGTCGCACCCCTTGAAATTCCATCTTGCACCCTAAAGGCATAATTACAACACCTGCTATTCCATGCTGGAATGGAAAGGGCTTGGCCAGGGACAATTATTATGAAAAAAAAGGAATGTTAAATTCAATTCCGTTTGATCACTGGAATAAAATAGTTCATGGCTAAGGATTCAATTGAATCTGCAGCCTGAAAAACAATCAATTGCTTCTTGAAATTAATTTAATTAATATGGCAGAGGCACTCTCAAAGGCTCTTCACTCGATCTTGGATCACCTGGACAATACAAACACCTATGTTGTTCATTGACAATAGCTCAGAGTTTAACACCATCATTTCCGCAGTCCTGATCGATAAGCTGCCCTAGGCCTCAGTACTGCCCCCTGCAACTGGAACCATGACTTCCTAACTGGAAGACCTCAATCTGTGCAGATTGCTAATAATAGCTCCTCTTCGCTGATGATCAATACTAGTGCACCTCAGGGATGTTTTGCTTAGCCCACTGCTCTATTCTTTCTCTATACCCATGACTGTGTGGCTAGATATAGTTCAAATGCCATCTATAAATTTGCTGACAGAATTTGCTGACATTGTTGGCAGAATCTCAGATGGAGATGAAAGGGCATACAGGAGTGAGATATATCAGCTAGTTGAGTGGTGATACAGCAACAACCTTGCACTCACTGTCATTAAGGCCAAAGAGCTGATTATGGACTTCAGAAAGGGTAAAACGAGAGAACATGAACCAATACTTACAGATGACTCAGAAGTGGAGAGAGTGAAGGATTTCAAGTTGCTCTGTGTCAAGATCTTTGAGAATCTAACCTGGTCCCAACATATCGATGCAGCTGTAAAGAAGGCAAGATAGCAGCTATATTTCATAAGAAATTTGAAGGGATTTTGAATGTCAGCTAAAACTCTCAAAACCTTCTACAGATGCACTGTGGAGTGAATTCTGACAGGCTGTATCACCGTCTGGTATTGGGGGGTGGGTGGGTAGAAGCAGTACAGGATAGAAACAAGCTACAGGAAATTGTAAAATTAGTCAGATTTATGTTGTGTACCAACCTCTGCAGTATCCAAGACATCTCCAAGGAGTGGTGCCTCAGAAAGGCGGTTTCCATTATTAAGGGTGCCATCAGCCAGGAATGTCCTCTTCTCATTGTTACCATCAGGAAGGAGGTACAGAAGCCTGAAATCATCACTCAGTGATTCAGGAACTGCTTCTTCCCCTCTGCTATCCGATTCCTAAATGGACATTGAACCCATGAGCACAGCTCACTATTTTATATTATTTATTTTTGCACTACTCTTAATTTAACAATTTAATATACTTATATATACTTACTGTAATTGATTTAATTTTTTTCTATATTATTTTGCATTGCAGTGTACTGCTGCTGTTGCTGCTAACTTAACAAATTTCATGACATACGCTGGTGATATTAAACCTGATTCTTATTCTGATTTTAATACTAATCCACTTGACTTTGAATAAGCTTTTCAGTCGATCCTCTGAGGAGACATACCTTTTGGACACTGATAGTAGGAGGCACATTCACTTGGCTGGGAGTCTATGGAGTGAATCAGTCAATAGTCCAAAGATGCATCTCATGCAAGTCAGAAAGACATGGTAAAATGTAAGTACAATGTGCTTCACTTCCAGATCACATTCCAAAGATCCCCTTCAATTTATTTATTTTGAAAGACATGTTAAGGGCTTTGATTAGCTTCCACTGACAAGACTCAAGTATGTCACACTGCAGTGTCTTCTGAGGCATTCCTTTGGGGTCCATTTGCTGGGGTACTCAGGGGGCTGATGAAGCCAACGTGTAACCTGCAGGTTGTAGCACTGGTAGGGCAGGAGACATCGGTTTGATGAATGCTGCATTCTTTCCACCTTAGTTTCTGACAAATGACTATAATGGATATAATTGGTGGCCCCATGGGAAGCACAACTACACCACAGCTCCAGTGATCCAAGTTCAGTCCTGACCTATGGTTAAAGAAGAACATGCGTGTTCTCCCAGGAGTCCTGGTCTCCTTCTCCATCCAAACGCTGTTTGGATGGTGGGAGATGGGATTGAACTGGGCGTGGCCAGGAAACACCTTTTCACGCCATAAGGTAAAATGAGAATATGAGGATTTCCAACCTTAAATTCCAATAAATATTCCTTGCGTGCCAAACCTTCTTCCCATGTACCCCCGCTCACCACCAGGCTATTAATAATACTAAATTATTGAGTGCATTTTGAAAACTAGTGAGACGGTTTTATTCAAAACAAAACTAGAAATATTATAAGATTGGACTTAGTTTGCTGCATTTTGTAAAAGAAACTGGAACTCTTTGTAATGTTGATTCAATTGAAGACCTCAGTTTCTGTCGTAGGGCACTGTACCTGAACTTGCTTGGACTCTGGGTGATCAATGTCTGTGCAGTGTTCTCAGGGCTGGTTATGTACGCCTTTTACGTAAACTGTGATCCGTGGACTGCAGGATTTATTTCAGCATCAGACCAAGTAAGTACTGATATTCAGCTAATACAAAAAATGCGCTCAATTAGCAGAGACATCAATTATCATGGAACATGAAACAAATACATTGCTGCAATCAGAAATATTAGTAGTAAATGTGGTTTAGAATAGACAAACGGTTCAATGGGCATGATGGGCCTCCAGTGTTCCCTTACATGTTGGCAACTTATTTTAAACACAAGAGATTCTGTAGATGCTGGATTCCAGAGTAACACACACTAAATGCTGGAGGAACTCACGAGGTCAGGCAGCATCAATAGAAAGCAATAAAGCATCAAGGTTTCAGGCCAAGACCCCTCATAAGTACTGATATGGCATTTTGTATGGGCAACATATTTTAATACATAGAACCAAAGAAACATAGAAAACCTACAGTACAATACTGGCTCTTCGGCCTACAAAGCTGTGCCAAACATGTCCTTACCTTAGAAATTACCAAGAGATACCTATTGCCCTCTATTTTTCTAAGCTCCATGTACCTATCCAGAAGTCTCTTAAAAGACTCTATTGTTTCCACCTCCATCACCGTTGCCAGCAGCCCATTCCACACACTCACCACTCTCTGACATCTCCTCTGTACCTACTTCCAAACACTTTAAAACTATGCCCTATCATGTTAGCAATTTCAGCCCTGGGGAAAAGCCTCTGGCTATCCACATGATCAATGCCTCTCATTATCTTGTACACCTCTATCAGGTCACCTCTCATCCTCCACTACTCCTTCACTCAACCTATTCTCATAAGGCATGCTCCCCAATCCAGGCAACATCCTTGTAAATCCCCTCTGCACCCTTTCTATGGTCTCCATGTACTTCCTGTAGTGAGGTGATCAGAACTGAGTACAGAACTCCAAGTGGGGTCTGACCAGGTTCCTATATAGCTTCTATATTACCTCTTGGCTCCTAAACTCTATCCCACATTTAATGAAGGCCAATGATCCGTATGTTTCTTAACCACAGAGTCAGCCTGCAGAGAAATTTGAATGCCCTATGGACTCGGACCCTAGGATCCCTCTGATTCTCCACACTGCCAAGAGTCTTACCATTAATGCTATATTCTGCCATCACATTTGACCTACCAAAATGAACCACTTCACATTTATCTGGGTTGAACTCCATCTGCCACTTCTCAGCCCAGTTTTGCATCCTATAAATGTCCCGCTCTAACCTCTGACAGCCCTCTACACTATCCACAACACCTTCAACCTTTGTGTCATCAGCAAATTTACTAACCCATCCCTCCACTTCTTCATCCAGGTCATTTATAAAACATCACTAAGAGTAGTGGTCTCAGAATAGATCCCTGAGGCACACCACTGGTGACCAACCTCCATGCAGGATATGACCTGTCTACAACCATTCTTTGTCTTCTGTGGGCAAGCCAGTTCTGGATCCACAAAGCAATATCCCCTTGGATCCCATGCCTCCTTACTTTCTTAATAAGCCTTGTATGGGGTACCTTATCAAATGCCTTGCTGAAATCCATATACACTACATCTACTGCTCTACCTTCATCAATGTGTTTAGTCACATCCTCAAAGAAATCAATCAGGCTCGTAAGGCACAACATGCCTTTGACAAAGCCATGTTGACTATTCCTAATCATATTATGCCTCTCCAAATGTTCATAAATCCTGCACCTCATGATGTTCTCCATCAACTTATCAACCACTGAATTAAGATTCACTGGTCTATAATTTCCTGGGTTATCTCCATTCCGTTTCTTGAATAAGGGAACAACATCTGCAACCCAACAATCCTCCAGCATCTCTCCAGTCCTCATTGATGATGCAAAGATCATTGCCAGAGGCTCAGCAATCTCTCCCCTCACTTCCCACAGTAGCCTGGGGTCCATCCCATCCAGTCCCAGTGACTTAACCAACTTGATGCTTTCCAAAAGCTCCAGCACATTCCTTTTCCTTAATATCTACATACTCAAGCTTTTCAGTCCACTGTAAGTCATCCCTACAATCACCAAGATCCGTAGTGAATACTGAAGCAAAGTATTCATTAAGTACCTTTGCTATTTCATCTGGTTCCATACACACTTTTCCACTGTCACACTTGATTGGTCCTATTCTCTCACATCTTATCCTCTTGCTCTTCACTTACTTGTAGAATGCCTTGGTGTTTTCCTTAATCCTGTCCACCAAGGCCTTCTCATGGCCCCTTCTGGCTCTCCTAATTTCATTTGCAAGCTCCTTCCTGTTAGCCTTATGATCTTCTAGATCTCTATCATTACCTAGTTTTTTGAAGCTTTTGTAAGCTTTTCTTTTCTTCTTGACTAGATTTACAATAGCCTTTGTACACCACGGTTCTTGCACTTTACCATCTTTTCCCTGTCTCATTGGAACATACCTATGCAGAACCCCACTCAAATATTCGCTGAATATTTGCCACATTTCTGCCATGCATTTCCCTGAGAAGATCTGTTCCCAATTTATGCTTCCAAGTTCTTGCCTGATAGCCTCATATTTCTCCTTACTCCAATTAAATGCTTTCCTAACTTGTTTTTTCCTATCCCGCTCCAATGCTATGGTAAAGGAGAGAGAATTGTGATCACCATCTCCAAAATACTCTCCCACTGAAAGACCTGACAGCTGACCAGGTTCATTTCCCAATATCGGATCAAGTACAGCCTCTCCTCTTGTAGGCTTATCTACATATTGTGTCAGGAAACCTTCTTGAACACACCTAACAAACTCGACCCCATCTAAACTCCTTGCTCTAGGGAGATGCCAATCAATATTTTGGAAATTAAATCTTCCAGCATAGCAACCCTGTTATTATTACAACTTTCCAGAATCTGTCTTCCTAACTGCTCCTTGATGGCCCTGTTACTATTGGGTGGTCTATAAAAAACTCCCAGTAGAGTTATTGACCCCTTCCTGTTCCTAATCTCCACTCAGAGACTCAATAGATAACCCATCCATGAATTCCAACTTATCTGGAGCTGTGACACTATCTCTGAACAACAGTGCCACGCTCCCACTTCTTTTGCCTCCCTCCCTGTCCTTTCTGAAACATCTAAACCTGGCACTTGAAGTAGCCATTCCTGCCCCTGTAGCATCCAAGTTTCTGCAGTAGCCACAACATCATAGCTCTAAGTGCTGATCCACGTGCAAAGCACATCCGCTTTGTTCATAATACTCCTGGTATTAAAATAGACACATCTCAAACCATTGGTCTGAGTGCATCGCTTCACTATCACCTGCCTATCCTCCCTCTTGCACTGTCTACAAGTTTTCTCTATTTGTGAGCCATCCACCCCTTCCTCCATCATTTCAGTTCGGTTCCCACCCCCCAGCAGTTCTAGTTTAAACTTTCCCCAATAGCCTTTGCAAACCTTCCCACCAGGATATTGGTCTCCCTCAGATTCAAGAGCAACCTGTCCTTTTTATACAGGTCACTCCTGCCTCAAAAGAGGTCCCAATGATCCAGAAATCTGAGTCCCTGCTCCCTGCTCCAATCCCTCAGCCACGCATTTATCCTCCACCTCATTCTATTCCTATACTCACTGTCATGTGGCACAGGCAGTAATCCCGAGATTACTACCTTTGAGGACCTGCTTCACAAATTCCTTCCTAACTCTTTGTAGTCTGGATTCAGGACCTGCTCCCTTTTTCTGCCTATGTCGTTGGTACCAATATGTACCATGACCTCTGGCTGTTCTCCTTCCCACTTCAGGATATCATGGACACCATCAGAAACATCCCGGACCCTGGCACCTGGGTGACAAATTACCATCCATGTTTCTTTCCTGCGCCCACAGAATCACCTCCCTGATCCCCTAACTATAGAGTCCCCTATCACTGTTGCCATCCTCTTCCTTTCCCTCCCCTTCTGAGCCACAGGGCCAGGCTCTGGACCAGAGGTGTGACTACTGTTGCTTCCCCCAGGTAGACTGTCTTCCCCAACAGTACTCCAGCAGGAGTACATCTTGTTAAGGGGGAAGAACAGCCACTGGGGTACACTCTATCATCTGCCTCTTGCTCTTCCCTCTCCTGACTTTTACCCATTTATCTGTCTCCCGAGGCCCCAGAGTGACTCCCTGCCTGAAACCCCTCTCTATCACCTCCTTAGTCTCCCTGACCAGACGAAGGTCATCGAGCTGTATCTTCAGTTTCCTAACGCGGTCCCTAAAGAGCTGCAGCTCGACACACCTGGTGCAGATATGAGTGACGGGGAAGCTGGGAGTCTCCAGGACCTCCCACATCGAGCACAGAAAACTGGCCTCAGACATATACTTCCTGTCTGTATTCTACACAAGTAACGTACCTTGCCTCGACCCATTGACGCCTAAGCCCCGTTAAGCCAAGGCTTTCATACTGTGTCTCCCTCTACTCCGACGCCCGCTCTGTAAAGCTGTCTTCTTTTTAAACTCTTCTCTCTGTTCTTACTGGCTGACCTCCGTGCGCTTGCACAGCCGTGCCCTGATCAAACTGGTGAACAAATAACTTGTGCTCGAATCCTTAAGTTGTTTGTTACGATACATAAAACAAATGATTACCTCCTGCTTTTATTTATTTCAGATGCATACTATCAAATCATATTTAATTTCATTTTAAACTTAACATCAAATTACTGATACTCATAAAGCATCACAATCTAGTATGGGGGGGGGGGGTGCTACTGTACATGATCGAAATAAGCTGTAGAGTGTTGCAGACTTAGTCAGCTCCATGATGGACACTAATGCCATAGTATCCAGGACACCTCCAAGGAAGCCTTGTCTCAAAAAAGAGGTATCCATCATTCAGGACCCCCATCACCCAGGTCATGCCCTGTTCTCACTGCTACCATCAGAAGGGAGGTACAGGAGCCTGAAGGCACACACTCAGCAATTCAGGTACATCTTCTCCCCCACTGCCATCTGATTTCTGAATGGACATTGAACCCTTGAACTCTACTTTTTAATTTCTATTTTTGCACTACTTATTTATCTATTTTATAGTTATGTGTTGGCGCGTGGCCAAGTGTTTAGGGCATTCGTCTAGTTATCTGAAGGTCGCTAGTTTGAGCCTCGGCTGAGGCTTGCGTGTGAGTCCTTGAGCAAGGCACTTAACCACACATTGCTCTGCGACGACACCGGTGCCAAGCGGTATGGGTCCTAATGCCCTTCCCTTGGACAACATCGGTGGCGTGGAGAGGGGAGACTTGCAGCTTGGGCAACTGCCGGTCTTCCATAAAAAAAAACCTTGCCCAGGCTTGCGCCGTGGAGACTAACGGAGACCTACTACTACAGTTATATATATTTCATACATTTTATATATTTTACGTATATAGATACTTACTGTGATTCATGTTTTTTTATTATTAAGCATTGCATTGTACTGTTGCCACAAACTTATCAAAATTCATGACATATGCTGGTGATACTAAACTTGATTCTGATTCTGAGCACTACCAATTCTTCGTTTACACGGGTGTTTTGATAAGTCTAATGTAACTTCAAACCTGTTGGCTACACTGGCAGTGGAATATTAATGCAACATGTGTTTGGCAAATAACAGTGTAATAACTCCTAGTCTGATCTAATTTTGAAACAGAATCCAGCTCCTTGTTTCAATAAGCGATATTATATTTTGAATATTTAAATTAACCACATAAATTGATCTGCAGGCGGAATATAGAAATAGTGCAGTACACAAATCAACTTAACACATGTTAGGCTGCAAAGTGAAGGAATATGCAGTGGTCTGGGCTTCAGTGATGTCATTGCCCTGAGGAACTGGCAATACTGAATGAATAATCTCTGTTCATATATTTCTTTATCCACTATTTTATTGATGACATTGTAAATTCAAGATTAACGTTAACATTGCATTTTTCAGGGTAAGGGAAATAGCAAATTGACTAAATTTCCTGATGCTGCTCTCATTACATAGTTTATAGCATACAGCACCTATTGCATACTAATTGCTGTATGCCACACTGGTGAACAGTATTATAGTGGAAAATCAAGTTTATTGATAGCAGACAAGTGGAGAACAAAGGGCCTTATAATGATTGGAATTGGAAATGAAATTAGTTTGTTAAGGTTGCATATACTGAGATACATGGATAAGCTTGTTTTTCCATACTATCCCGACAGATAAAATTATTACATAGTGCATTGAGTTAGAACAAATAAAACAAGTAATGCAGAATAGTGACATATGCAGTGCAGAGTAAACAATAAGGTGCAAGATCAGAATGAGGTAGATTATTAGCCAGGAATTCAACTTAATGTACTAGGTAATTAGTTCATAGTCTTATAATAGTGGGGTAGAAGCTGTCCCTTGAATCTCATGGATGCTCTTTCAGGCTTTTGTATCTCCTGCTCAATAGAAGAGGAGTAGAGAAAGAATTTCCAGTGTGGGCAGGTTTCTTGATTTTGCTGGCTGCTTTTTACTGATAGAGTGAGGAGTACAGGGAGAGCATGGAGGGGAGGCTGTATTCTCTGGAATTCACAAGAATGAGGGGTGACCTCATTGAAACCTATTGAATGTTGAAACCCTGATAGTGTAGATGTGGAGAGGTTGTTTCCTATGCTGGGAGAGTTGAAGACCAGTGGACACAGCCTCAGAATAGAGGGGTGTCCTTTTGGAACAGAGATGAGGAGGAATTTCTTTAGCCAGAGAGTAGTGAATCAGTGGAACTTATTGCCCCAGGCAGCTGAGGAGGCTAAGTCATTGGGAATACTTAAGGAAGAAGTTGATAGATTCTTGATTAGTCAGGGCATGAAAAAACATGGGGAGAAGGCAGGAGATTGGGGCTGAGAGGGAAAATGGATCAGTCATGATGAAGTAGCAGAGCAAACTCGATGAGTCAAATGGCCTAATTCAGCTCCTATATATTATGGTCTTATGGTTTCCATGATATGCTCTGATAATTGTTGAAAACACTGCAATTTCTTATGGTCATAGGCAGAGCAGTTGCAATACAAAACCGTCATGCATCCAGATAGGATAATTTCTGTGGTGTATCAATAACAATTCTTCAAGGTCGACAGGAACATGTCAATTTTTTTTAACCTCCTGAGGAAGGAGGTCAAATTGCCCAGCAGACGAGGCAGAGTCAGTGGAGAGTGAAAAACTAAATTAATGTCACATATGGATTAGGGCCTTTGAGTTAATATTAAGTCTGGATAAATTCTTCACATAAACAATCACTTTTATTAGAAACAGAGAATACTGGATAACTTATGATATTATATTCAGTATTAAGCTGTGCAGGCTGCCACATACGTAAGTGGAGGATGAGGTGCTCAGAGATGGAATGGAATGGAATGAAGAATTAAAGTGATATTTCCACCATTTCTGCTTTTAGTTTCAGATTTGTTTTTAAATTTTCTTTCAACATTTCAGGGAAAAGTTTTTCACATTTCATATTTCTTTTTTTTTAAAGTTAATGCCATATTTTGTTCTGGAAATACTGGGGCACCTTCCAGGACTGCCTGGACTCTTTGTGGCCTGTGCATTTAGTGGCACACTCAGGTATGTACGCAGGAACTTTTGATAGCACTCATTTATGGATTGTGAGCCCTTTGCAGTGATCCTGGTTTCCTTCTTGGTCCACAGTACGGTTGCTGCCAGTATTAATGCACTTGCAACAGTAACATACGAAGACTTCATTAAACAATGTTTCCCCAATGTGTCAGACAAGATGAGCACTTGGATCAGTAAAGGCTTGTGTAAGTACTTTCAGGATCTATCAATTCATTACTGAAGTCAATCTCAAGCTGACATAATTCCACCGAGACTTTCTGAAGTACCTGTCTCTTCTCTCATGTGAGCTGATTAGAATTATTTTCTCTCAAATGAAATTCTTACTGTCTTTGCTCACTAATTTCTGGTTAAGACAACATTACTGACTGTAGCTTGACCTTTGCACTGTTGATTTTTTGGTTAATACAAACAGTTGGCTTAAATCAACATGGTACAGTAATAAAGCACAACCTGAAAATCTATCTCCAGAAACCACTTCGCAGGATCAAAAATTAGTTCTTGGCTTTGTCTGTCTATATTCTAGGACTTTCTAAAAGGGTGACTGCGATTGAAAGAGGAAGCACATTAAACTAAGGTGGCACCTCAATATTTCTCACTTAATTTTTCTAGTACATTCATCAACCAAAATTTGGACTATGAGTCTGTGGTGGCCAGCGCTATCATGTTTGCTGTTGTGTGCTGGGGCAGCAGGCTGAGGGTAGGAGACACCAACACAATCAACAAACATATTTGTAAGGCCAGTGATGTTGTGGGGGAGGAACTGGACTCTCTGATGGTGGTGTCTGTAAAGAGGATGCTGTCCAAGTTGCATGCCATCTTGGACAATGGCTCCCATCCACTCCTTAATGTACTGGTTAGGCGCAGGAGTACATTCAGCCAGAGACTCATTCCACCGAGATGTAACACTGAGCGCCATAGGAAGTCATTCCTACCTGTGGCCATCAAACTTTACAACTCCTCCCTCAGAGAGTCAGACACCCTGAGCCAATAGGCTGGTCCTGGACTTATTTCCACTTGGCATGATTAACTTATTGTTAAATTATTTATGGTTTTATATTGCTGTATTTCTTCACTATTCTTGGTTGGTGCAGCTGTAACAAAACCCAATTTCCCTCGGGATCAATAAGGTATGTCTGTCTGTCTGTCTGAATGCAGTTAGACTCTATCACCTTTATTATAAGTCACATAAAGACTCATTCACTCCATACTCCTGTGTTCATTAACCACCACTCTCTCCAAAGTCAAACGTGGCGCAATTTCCAAATTTTTATTCTTGTTTCAACTTTTAATATCTCTACAATCTAAAATTATATAGTCATCTGAGATGTCCATGTTCCTTCAACACGAGCCTCCTCAGAAACCCCAACTTCAAACCCCTCACCACTGATCACTTTCTGCTTTATACTACCAAGGACCTAAGCTTGGATTCTCTGCACCAGTTATTCGTACCTCTACTTCTCCCCCACCCCCAACACCTCCTTTTTAATATTAATTAAAATCGACCATTTTACCCAAGCATTTTCTCTTGTGTCTTAATATCCCACATAACATGATGTCATTTTTTCTGGAAATTATCCTTGTGAAGAGCCTTGTCAACTCAGCTCCATGCTAACGTAAGTTGAAGCAATTATGATTATCACTTGTCAGAATTGCAGAGGACGTTGCTCCCATACTTAGTCTGACACATTGTTTGGCTCTCCCAGCTCACTGGGATGCAAGAAAAAACAAGGTAGAAGGCCGTGAGCTTCTTCATTAAGGAATAGTGCAGGAATGTTGAAAGTTGGAGATTTTTCTCTTAATGGTAATGCATAGCTGACTTCATTTTCAATCTCTTTTTATTGATTTAAAAATCTAAGAATAAATACGAATCAGAGGAGATGTTATATCAAATACATATTTCAAAAGTACAAACAAAGAAAGGACTATACACTGTCAAAATCATGTATAGTATATTATTGAGCTAATATATAAAGGGAAACACAACTCCTCTTAGCAATTCATAAAAAAAGACTCAAGATTTCTATTGTTGAGAAGAAAAAAAAAATCCACTAAACTAAGCTAAAACAAAAAAAAGACTGGGCAGTCCATTTGAGGATATAATTACAAAATAAAAGGGAAACCCCCTTCTGGTCAAATCTGAAACATCATGGAGAAGAAGAAAAAAGATTACCTAAAAAAGTGAGAAAAAAAAGAAAATTTAAATCATATGAAAATATTAAATGAAAGGTCGCCAGGTTTGCTCAAATTTAAAAGATGTATCAAATGTCCGACTTCTAATTTTCTCCAAGCTTAAACATGACATAACGGAGGAGAGCCAGAAAAAAAAATACAGTAGGTGAAAAAGCTATAATAAGTTGAGCGGAAGCTGGGACAGATGCAATAACCCAAACAGATTTCTTTGATCATGTAAATTGTTATAGAGGCACATGAAATGGTTGCTGTTAGCCAGGCTGTGGATTTACATCTTGCGTGCCTTGCTTCATTTCAGACATTCAGGGTGTGGAGCATGTAATCATTTCACACATCAACTGGATGTTGTCCTCAAGAACTCTTCCAGTCAGTGAAGGACTAAGGAGTTCTCAGAATGCAAATGATGAAAATCTAAAGTTTGATTTTCATAAACAAAGTGATATTCAGGACATATGCCAACATTTTGCTCAATGGTAAAGTACTGACATACATAATTTATAATTTCCCCCATGAATACTGTGGACTCTAATCTCCATTATTAATACTGTTTTACAGGCATTGTATTTGGTGTTGTCTGTACATCAATGGCAGCTGCAGCATCTTTGATGGGAGGCATTAGTCAGGTAAGTGCAGTGCAGTAAGAGGCTTTCCTTTCCACCATCTTCTTATTCTGGCTTCTTCCCCCTTCCTTTCCGGTCCCAATCAATGCCTTGGTCAAAAAATGTTGATACTTCATTCCTCTCTGTAGATGCTGCTTGACCTGCTGGAAGTTTCCAGCCATTTTGTGCGTGGGACTAAGAACTGAAATATTGATCAAGCCAGACAGCTTACTATTGGTGGACAAGAACATAATGGGCAAAGTGCTATGAACTTCCATGACTCTATAGTGTATCTATCCATTGATCTGATAAAGACACCTTTTCAGTTTTACTGTGAACCCAGTGTCTCCATTCCTCATCTGCTCTAAACTGTGCTCCAACTCAATGTGTCTCTTGTGTCTCTTTTCATTGGATTCCTCAGAGGTTTTGTGCTTCATTCACTCCACACCGGGGATGGCAAAGTCAATAGCATGGTGGTGGCACAGCAGTTAAATTACTGGTCTAGTACTGATCCTCCCTCAAATTACATCAGTCTATTCCATGTTTGAGACTTGAGAGGATTCTGGCACTGAAAATGTAACTGAATACTCTTGAAGAAAGGAACACCATCATTATAACTAATTATGTTCTCTGGCCCAGGTTTTTGGAGCATCTTCCAGCTAATACACCCAGGTACATGGGGAAAACACAGCCTGAGGGTGGAACATTAACTCTGACTTAACACACTCCTCCCCCAAAAACCTGCCCCTCCCCCATCCTGCCACCATCAATGTATTCAAATCAGGCCTGTCAAGTACTTCAATAACTTGAGCAACAAACACTGTGTTGGAGGAACTCAGGCAGAGGAAAGTAATTGTTAATGTTTCAGGTTGAAACCCTACATGAGGACCAAGAGTGAAGAGCAAAGTTGGCCAGTATGCAAATTTCAGCATCTGCAGTCTCTTGAGGTTTCACTAACAGTTTGGACAAGAGATATAACTGTGACAAAGAGCAGCAGAAAAACAAAAGAAATACAAATAAAGGAAAGAAAGGAATTAACATTTCAGGTCGTTAATTTTCATCAGATTAAGTTAAAAGTAAACCTGTTTTAATTTGTAGAGAAAATGGATGGGTAAAGACAGAAAATGGGAGTTTCTGTGGTGAGGTGGAGACCAAAAAGACTGACTAACACAGGGGTGTCTTCTGAGAGAGAATGTTGAAGTCTTGTAGCTTATCAGCCAGGAGGAGAGATGTAAATTGAACTAGAATGCAGTGTAGTTCATGAAAATCTGAAATAAAAGGAAGATATTGGAAATACCCTGCAGATCAGGCCGCTTTTGTGGAGAGTGAATGTGGCTGCTGATGACTTTGATCAGAAACGCCCTGTTGTGAAACAGATATCCAGGGCAAATTGTTGAAGTCAATGCTGAATCATGCTAGCTCTAACGTGTTAGCTGGAAAATGAGTTGCTGTACCATGAATGAACAGTGGATTTCATTGAAGAACAATAAAAGGTCAGCAGAAAATAGTGAGTGAACACAGGGAAATGGCTACAGGAACTTGTTTTTACCTACACCTTGCTGCGGAGAGGATGTTTTCGGCAATGTAGGGCCAGGCGGCACAAACTCAGAATACATGGACATCCCTTTACAGCTGAGGTGAGGATGATTTTGTTCAGCCAGAATGTGATGAATCTGTGGCATTCATTACACAGACGATTGTGGAGGACAAGTCATTGGGTGCACTTAAAGTAGAAGTTGATAGGTTCTTGATTAGTAAGGGGATCAAAGGTTACAGGGAGAAGGCAGGAGCATGAGGTTGTGAGAAATAATAAATCCCCTGAGCTGAAATGGCGGATCTGAGTGGCCTAATTCTGCTCTTATGTCTTATGGTCTTTGACTTTCATCTACCAAGTATGTAAGTACTTCCGGTATGTGCATTAGGGGACAAAAACAGTCATGAAAGAAATTACTACTGAACAGTCCTTATGAGGTAAAGCTTCTGGCATCCTCATGTCCTGTAGCAATATAATTATGCTAAATTGGATGGAGTCAAAGCAGACAGTTCATACCTAAATATCCTATGGATCTTCAGTAGCAGTATACACTAGCTCAAGCTGTGGTATCATCGCATAGCACATCCCTCAATCTGAATTTACATTAAGCCAGAAGATCAGCCATGCTTCAAAGAGGTGTTCCAGATGGACAAGTTGAGATCTGGGAAAAGTGGGAGTGGGATGCAGAATTAGTGTGAGAAGGAATTAAAAATTCAGAATTATTGATGCAGGCAGAGAGGTCAGAATCAGAATCAGGTTTATTATCACTGGCACGTGATGTGACATTTGTTAATTTAGCAGCAGCAGTTCAATGCAATACATATTCTAGCAGAGAAAAAAATTAATGATAATAATAAAATAAATAACTAAATCAATTACGGTATATGAATATTGAATAGATCTAAAAAAACATGCAAAAACAGAAATACTGTATGTTAAAAAGAAAGTGAGGTAGTGCAAAGATTCAATGTCCATTTAGGAATCGGATGGCAGAGGGTAAGAAGCTGCTCCTGGATCGCTGAGTGTGTGTCTTCAGGCTTCTGTATCTCCTACCTAATGGTAACAGTGAGAAAAGGGCATGCCCTGTTTTGCAAAGAAGTTTCTGATTTTCCATTGCAAAAGGAACTAAATAGTAGGCACCAACTAAGCACCTTAAGCTAGAAGATGTACACGTGAATTGTGGTTTCACCTTGAAATTGTTTCTGGATATCAAGATGATGGGGAGACAAAAGGTAAAAGAGCAGATGTATCCCTTGTGCTTGTTTGGGAATGTGCACAGAGTGAATGAAGAGGAGTTTCAGATGGAATGATCACTTCAGAATGCTGAAAGTGGAAGGACCGGAGTGGTGTGTGTGTGTGTGTGTGTGTGTGTGTGTGTGTGTGTGTGTGTGTGTGTGTGTGTGTGTGTGTGTGTGTGTATTTATTTATTTATTTATTTATTTATTTGTATATTAATTTACAGATATAGTTGGGAATAGGCCCTTCTGGCCCAATGAGCCCTTAATGCCCAATGACCAAAGTGACTGATTAACCTACTAACCCACACATTTTTGGAATGTGGGCAGAAACTGGAACACTCAGGGCAGTGTTTCCCAACCGTTTTTAGCTCAACACCCCCCAAAGCGCTTTTATACTTGCCAACACCCCTCTTAGGCACAATATACGTTCTGGTGCCCCAGTATTGTAAAAACATGTCCATCATGTGCTAACATGAGAAAAAATATTCTCCTTTAAATTTTTATTTGCCTTTAAACCTAGCATACACAGTACCTGTGCATTGTACAGCAGCTTTGATCCTTGAGCTTGATGGTTGTTAGAAAGAGTTGAAATATCTGGTTCAAGTTGTGGCAACAAAAGACTTAGGTCCCCATGCATAACAATGTCCAAACAGATACTGTTTTTTTTGTGATTATGTGGTTCGCTGTGCTGAAGCCTCTTTCAGCAAGGTAGGAGGATGTAAATGCAATGACGGGCAGTTTCACTCTTCTCCAAAGACTAAGAAACTTCATACCACAAAAGCCAACATTTTTGAAAGGCACTTTTGCTACTTCATTATTCTGAATTTTGATAATTTCTTCTTGCAAGCTCTCTTCCTGTTCTTCCATTTTGCAAAGAAATGGGTTAATTACCAAATCCAGAATTTCCAGAATGTTCAAATCCTTCAATCAGTTCTGAAAATCCTCCTTCAGCAACTGCAGTTGTAAGCAGTACTCCTGTGAATCACCATCTGCCAAAAAGCATGCCATATTTTTTATGCAGGGAAACTCTGAGAATATTCTTCTCTCAATGTTTTGCTTATATATTTCCAATTTTCCAATAAAAGTGGACACTGCAGTTTTTACTTGGATTAACTTTAAATTCTCACCTCGCTGTTTCATATTTAGAATATTCCTTTTGTTGTACGGATTGGCTAGTTATGCCACATCTCCAGGTAGAAGTTCAATCTTGTTACCTAGCTCTGTTGACTGTGAGCAAAAATGCAACCACAGTGTCAAAAAAATCAAAGAAACATTTTAAGCAACAGCCTTTTGACAGCCAACGCACTTCAGTGTGAAGAAGCAAATGTTCAAACTCTTCATCATTATCTTGGCGTAGCTGGTGAAATATTCTGCAACTTAATGGATGAGCTTTAATTTTATTGATAGCAGATATTATAAGATTCATGCTTGAAAAAGGTCACTGGCTCTGACATTTCTGGCTGCGAGATGTTGATGAAGAATTACACAATGGATTGCAAACAGACTTGGAATTTCGAATTTCTTTTTTCATAATGCTGCTAAAACAGCATGGTGACTTGTCATATATGGTGCTCCATCTGTTGCACAAGAAGTTATGTTCTTAATCGGAATACTTTTATCCTCAATATACATTTTGAGCTTGTTTAAGTTTTTTAAATTTTTACAAAAGAAAACCTCTTCATAAACTTTTCCATTTTTGATATGCCTTGATATCTCACATAGTTGACTTATCCAGTTGTATTGCAAATCCCTCTTTTTGAAGCTCTGTTGATGGTTAATATTCAATATCTTCACTCATTTCATCAATACAATGATCTACAGAGTTATTACTCAGAGGAATTGATTTTAAAATTCTGGGATCTTTTTGGAGATCAGTGGTGAGCACTTTTGATACAGCAGGCATTATTAATCTTTCACCAGTCGTATGAGATTTTCCACACTTTGCTATCATTTTGGAAATGTTATAAGAAGCAATGAGACCACAATCATGGTTAATTTTAGCATTCTTGTATTCAGGGATTCACTTTTGAGTCTGAATGAGTACATCACAGATGTCACCAACTATATTAAAAGTTGTGTGGATGAGTGTGAGCCTATGAGAACGTACTACAAATACCCAAATCTAAACTCATGGATGAACCAGGAGGTTCATCGTCTGCTGAGGGCTAGATCTGTGGCATTTAAATCAGGAGACCCAGGTCTGTACAAGAAAACCAGGTATGACTTGCAGAGGGCTATTTCAAGAGCTAAGAAACAATTCCGACTGAGGTTGGAGGCAACACTGGATGCAGGTCAACTCTGGCAGGATTTGCAGGCTATTACTTTCTACAAAGCAAAACCCAACATTATGAATGTCAGTCATACTTCACTCCCAGACGAGCTCAATGCCTTTCATGCTCGCTCTGAAATGAAGAATAAAACTACAGCTATGAGGATCCCTGAAGCATCCAGTGACCCTGTGATCTGTCTCGGAGGCTGACGTCAGGCTGTCTTTCAAGATGGGTAACCCTTGAAATGTGGCAGGTCCTGATGGAGTACCTGGTAAGGCTCCGAAAATTTGTGCCAACCAACTGGCGGAAGTATTCAAAGACATTTTCAATCTTTCACTGCTACAGTTGGGAGCTCCCACCTGTGAAGGAAGAGTAGTGTGACCTCCCTTAACTACTATCAACCAGTGGCATTCACATTTAGGGTGATGAAGTGCATTGAGTGGCTAGTCATGCATAGAATCAACTCCTGCCTCAGCAAGCATCTAGACCCATTACAATTTGCCTATCACCAGATTGATCTGCAGCAGACATGATCTCATTGGCTCTCCACACAGCCTTGAATCACCTTGTCATTACAAATACCTGTCAGAATGATGGTTATTGACTGTAATTCACAGTCTTTTTTCTATATTATCACGTATTGCATTATATTGCTGCTGCAAAATAAATAAATTTCATGACATATGAAGGTGATATTAAACCTGATTCTGCTTCTGATTTTGATTCCTGTACACCTCCTCATCAACATCTGAAATTCTGCCAACAATAGTTGTGTTATCAGCAAATTTATAGATGGTGTTTGAGCTGTGCCTAACCACAAGGTCATGGGTATCGAAAAAGTAGAGCACACATCCTTCAGGTGCACCAACGTTGATTGTCAACGAGGAGATATTATTTCTGATCAGCATAGACCGTGTCTGCTGGTGAGGAAGTCAAGAATTCAATTGCAGAAGGAGGTACAGAGGCCCAGATTTTGGAGCTTTTTGAATAGTACTGAGGGCATGATTGTGTAAACTACTGAGCTGTAGTCAACAAAGAAAAGCCAGTCGTAGGTATTATTATTGTCCAGGTGATCCAAGGCTGAGTGGAGAGCCAGTGAGATGGCATTGTGATAGATCTATTGTGGTGATAGGCAAATTGCAGCAGGTCCAGGTCCTTCCTCAGGCAGGATTTGACCAACCTCTCAAAGCACTTCTTCACTGTATATATGAGTGCCACTGGGTGATCATTATTGAGACAGCATACTGTGTCCTTCTTGGGCACTGGTATAATTGTTGCCTTTTTGAATCAGGTGAGAACTTCTGGCTGCAGCAGTGAGAGACTGAAGTTTTAAGTATGCTGATGTCTCCACTGCATTTTTCCCTATCACGTTTACTGGTGGAATCTCATTGAAAGTAGTTACAGTTACATAAGATGATCCACTGAATATGCAGATCAGTAGGATGGTAGTTGAGGATTAGGAGACTCTTATCCTTGTGGAAGGAGAGGAAATGTCACAAGTGTGGGCAGTGGAACAGACATGGTTCAAAGCTCTGTCCGATATGGAAGAGGGAAGTAACGATATCTCAGGGCAATGATGTTCAATCTGTTGACAGCAGAACAGATATAATAGATTCAGAGAAGAGGAGGGCTTGGACAGGAATCTGTACAAAATGGATGGGATGAAGTATTGTCAAGATTGTGTGGGAGTCTACAAGGCAATCTGACCTTCCAATCATGCTTAAGTTTATTTTTCCCATCTCGTTCAACCCTCACTGTCTTCTGCCTTTTACACTGTTCCTGAAAGACCCAACTTACAAATGTTAAGAGCAAACACGAGGAAATCTGCAGATGCTGGAAATTCAAACAACAATATACACAAAATGCTGGTAGAACACAGCAGGCTAGGCAGCATCTATAATGCTATAGATAATCTATAATCTATCTATGTGTCAAATCTACACATACTTCTAAGAAAGTAACCTTGTTTGTGATGGCAGCTATATCAGCTATCTATAATCTATAGATGCTGCCTAGCCTGCTGTGTTCTACCAGCATTTTGTGTGTGTTACAAATGTTAATCTGACTAGTCACGTTAAGATCTCACACTCAACAATGAAATTTAATATTGCAGATATAGAGCTTTTAAAGTAATCAACCTATTTTCTTTCTAGTACTTCTAACATTTCCTTATTTCTGATTTCCAAAAATTGCATTGCTCTATATATCAAGATTACAGCATTATTTTCTTTTCTCTGTCTGTTCTGTTCTCATTTATTGCCATCTATTTACAACTTCTCTGGAGAGACCAGATGTCATCAATAGACCTCACCACTCCTTCACAGCTGCCACTACTTGTGTTAGTCTCTCCGTCTGCCATCACAAACATCTTCACCCCTTCCCCTTTGCTGTGGCAATACTTAGCTGGTTTCTGAATTCAGCTGGTTCTTACAAATCAGAAATGTTCATTGTTTTTCCTATTCAAAAGATGCTCCTTCACCAGCTAAGTATTTCCAATATTTACATCTTTTATGCTACTGATAAGAATATTAATTCCATCCATATTTTTCCTCTTTTTTTTCTCTGCTCTTCCCTTTCAGCCAAGGTTGAAACAACAATGCCACTCAATAACCATATAACCATATAACAATCACAGCACGGAAACAGGCCATCTCGGCCCTCCTAGTCCGAGGAGCAATGACACCCAAGTCCAGGACAGTAGTCTTTTGCCACAGCCAGGTCCTGCCTGAGGGGCATTTCTGGCAGCATATCACCTTGATTCCATTTCAAACAAGACTCATTGATTGCTCCTTTTCTACCAGTCATTTGCTGATACCATCTGAGCTGTTTGATCAAACTGTAAATCAACTCCTGAATAAAATAGAAGCCAAATTAAGTTTTTTATCAAAAGGAGTATATGTTGCTATATACTACCTTTAGATTCATTTGGTTCCAAGAATTTACAGGAAGATAAAGGAATACAACAGAATTTACGAAATCAGTGATGGGGAGAGCATTGCTTCTAATGGACTGGGCTGTATCCATCACTCTCTGTATGTTTCTCTAAACCTGGGTATTGTTGCTTCCATAACCAGGACATCATGCAACCACCCTCCACTCTGCACCTAAAGAAGTTTGTCAAAGTTTTAGGTGACATGTCAAATCTACACATACTTCTAAGAAAGTAATCTTGTTTGTGATGGCAGTTACTGAGCAAAGGTCTTGGATAGGTATATATACCTAGGGTGCCTAAAATTTTGCACAAAACTATATTTGTCAACATGGAGAGGTGATCAGGATTGTAAACCTGGTGGTAGTTAGGGATGTGGGAATGGCAAGGGTGGAGAAGCATGGTAGGAGTGCAGGACAGGTGGCAGAAAATGAGTACCGGGATGGGTGGGTGGCGTGGGTACAGACATACCCAGCCCTGAGATAGCAGACAATGTAATTTTATTCCAAACAATTTGTTTATTCGTCATGACAGAATGTCTCTCTGATGCTTCCTACTCCTTCCCCTTCTCACAACCATGATTCCCCTCTCCCTGTCCCCTTTGCACCCTCAGTCCACAATAGAGACCCATATCAGAATCAGCTTTTTCATCACTCACATATGTCATGATTATTTTTTGCAGTGGCAGTACAGTGCAATACATAAAATTACTACAAAAGACAGTAGACAATAGACAGTAGGTGCAGGAGAAGGCCATTTGGCCCTTCTAGCCAGCACCGCCATTCACTGCGATCATGGCTGATCATACACGATCAGTACCCCGTTCCTGCCCTCTCCCCATATCCCTTGATCCCGCTATCTATAAGAGCTCTATGTAACTCTCTCTTGAATGCATCTAGAGATTTGGCCTCCACTGCCTTCTGGGGCAGAGCATTCCACATATCCACCACTCTCTGGGTGAAAAGGTTTTTCCGCATCTCTGTTCTAAATGGCCTACCCCTTATTCTTAAACTGTGGCCTCTAGCTCTGGACTCACCCATCAGCGGGAACGTGCTTCCTGCCTCCAGCGTGTCCAATCCCTTAATAATCTTATATGTTTCAATCAGATCTCCTCTCATCCTTCTAAATTCCAATGTATAGAAGCCCAGTCGCTCCAATCTTTCAACTTATGACAGTCCCGCCATTCTGGGAATTAACCTTGTGAACCTACGCTGCACTCCCTCAATAGCAAGAATGTCCTTTCTCAAATTTGGAGACCAAAACTGCACATAATACTCCAGGTGGGGTCTCACCAGGGCCTTGTACAGCTGCAGAAGGACCTCTTTACTCCTATACTCAATTCCTCTTGTTATTAAAAACCAGCATGCCATTAGCTTTCTTCACTGCCTGCTGTACCTGCATGCTTGCTTTAATTGACTGATGTACAAGAACACCTAGGTCTCGTTGTACTTCCCCTTTTCCTAACTTGACTCCATTTAGATAGTAATCTGCCTTCCTGTTCTTGCCACCGAAGTGGATAACCTCACATTTATCCACATTAAACCGCATCTGCCATACATTTGCCCACTCACCCAACCTGTCCAAGTCACCCTGCATTCTCATAATATCCTCCTGACATTTCATACTGCCACCCAGCTTTGTGTCATCAGCAAATTTGCTAATGTTACTTTTAATCCCTTCAACTAAATCATTAATGTATATTGTAAACAGCTGCGGTCCCAGTATCGAACCTTGTGGTACCCCACTGGTCACAGCCTGCCATTCCGAAATAGACCCGTTAATCACTACTCTTTGTTTCCTGTCAGCCAGCCAATTTTCGATCCATGTCAGTACTCTGCCCCCAATACCATGTGCCCTAATTTTCCCCACTAATTTCCTATGTGGGACTTTATCAAAAGCTTTCTGGAAGTCCAGGTACACTACATCTTCTGGCTCTCCCTTGTCCATTTTCATAGTTACATCCTCAAAAAACTCCAGAACATTAGTCAAGCATGATTTTCCCTTCATAAATCCATGCTGACTCGGACTGATCCTTCTACTGCTATCCAAATGTGTTGTAATTTCCTCTTTTATAATTGACTCCAGCATCTTTCCCACCACTGACGTCAAGCTAACCAGTCTATAATTCCCTGTTTTCTCTCTCCCTCCTTTCTTGAAAAGTGGGACAACATTAGCCACCCTCCAGTCAGCAGGAACTGTTCCTGTATCTATAGAACATTGGAAAATGATTACCAATGCATCCATGATTTCTAGAGCCACCTCTTTAAGTACCCTGGGATGCAGACCATCAGGTCCCAGGGACTTATCAACCTTCAGACTCAACAGTCTATCCAACACCGTTTCTTGCCTAATATAAATTTCCTTCAGTTCATCCTTTACCCTAGTTCCTTTGGCTACTATTACATCTGGGAGATTGTTTGTGTCTTCCCTAGTGAAGATAGAGCCAAAGTACTTGTTCAACTCATCTGCCATTTCCTTGTTCCCCATAATAAATTCTCCCGTTTCTGTTTTCAATGGCCCAATTTTGGTCTTAACTATTTTTTTGCTATTCACATACTTAAAGAAGCTTTTACTATCCTCCTTTATATTTTTGGCAAGTTTACCTTCGTACCTCATTTTTTTCTTGGCGTATTGCCTTTTTTGTTATCTTCTGTTGCTATTTAAAAGCTTCCCAGTCCTCCGATTTCCTGCTCATCTTTGCTATGTTATACTTCTCTTTTATTTTTAAAATGCCCTTTACTTCCCTCGTCAACCATGGCCACCCCTTACTCCCCTTAGGATCTTTCTTCCTCTTTGAAATGAACCGATCCTGCACCTTCTACATTATTCCCAGAAATACCTGCCATTGTTGTTCCACTGTCTTCCCTGATAGGGTATTGTTCCATTGAACTTTGGCCAGCTCCTCCCTCATAGATCCATAGTTCCCTTTGTTCAACTGTAATACTGACACATCCAATTTTCCCTTCTCCTTCTCAAATTGTAGGTTAAAACATATCATATTATGGTCACTACCTCCTAATGGTTCCTTTACCTCGAGGTTCCTGATCAAATCCGGTTCATTGCACAACACTAAATCTAGAATTGCCTTCTCCCTGGTAGGCTCCAGTACAAGCTGTTCTAAGAATCCATCTCGGAGGTACTCCACAAACTCCCTTTCTTGGGGTCCAGTACCATCCTGATTCTCCCAGTCTACCTGCATGTTGAAATCCCCCATGACAATTGTATCATTACGTTTACGACACGCCAATTTTAACTCTTCATTCAACTTACACCCTACATCCAGACTGCTGTTTGGGGGCCTGTAGATAACTCCCATTAGGGTCTTTCTACCCTTAGAATTTCTCAGTTCTATCCATACTGACTCTACATCCCCAGATTCTATGTCCCCCCTTGCAAGGGACTGAATATCATTCGTCACCAACAGAGCCACCCCACCCCCTCTGCCAGTCAGTCTGTCCTTTCGATAGTATGTATATCCTTGAATATTCATTTCCCAGGTCCTGTCCGCTTGAAGCCATGTCTCAGTTATTCCCACAACAATGTACTTGCCAATTTCCAACTGAGCCTCAAGCTCATCTACTTTATTCCTTATACTTCATGCATTCATATATAATACTTTTAATTCGGTATTCCCCTCTCCTTTCATATCAATTCGTATTTCACTTGGCCTTACTGTATGATCTCTTCTTGAGCTTTCTACTCCATTGATTCTGTTGTCCTTTTTAACTTTTCTTATTTTCACTTCCCCTTTAACTCCATCCTTATATTTCCAATTCATTCCCTCCCCCCCACTACTTAGTTTAAACACATCCGCGTTGCAGTGGCAAACCTGTCTGCCAGAATGCTGGTCCCCCGCCTATTAAGGTGCAACCCGTCTCTTTTGTACAATTCATCCCTACCCCAAAACAGATCCCAGTGGTCCAAGAATGTAAATCCTTGCTTCCTGCACCAGTTCCTCAGCCACACATTCAGATCCATTATCTCCCTGTTCCTGCCCTCTCCAGCATGAGGAACTGGAAGCAAACCAGAGATAACCACCCTGGAAGTCCTACTTTTTAGCCTTCTTCTGAGTTCTCTGAAGTCCCGCTGCAGAATGTCCTTCCTCTTCTTTCCGATGTCATTTGTGCCGACATGCACTACCACTTCCGGCTGTTCACCTTCACCCTTGAGGATTCCCTGCAATTGGTCCGTGATGTCCTGGATCTTAGCACCAGGGAGGCAACACACCATCCTTAAGTCTCGCCTGTTGCCGCAGAAACCCCTTTCCGTACCTCTTACTATGGAGTCCCCTACTACCACGGCTCTTCCTGATGCCTGACTCCTCGGCTCTGCTTCTGCACCAATTTTCGGCTCGCAGACCTGTCCGCCTCTCAGACTGGCAGTATCTTCTGTCCTGACAGCTTCCAAGAGGGTGAACCTGTTTACGAGAGGTACATCCTGTACTTCAAGCATCCTTTCCTTCCTCATCGTCACCCCCTTTCTCTCTTCGGTATCCTTGGTGTAACGACCTCACTGTAGGTCCTGTCCAGAAAACCCTCGTTTTCGCGGATAAACCTGAGGTCATCCAGTTCTTTCTTCAGTGCTGCAACATGCTCCTGCAGAAGCTGAATCTGGACACACTTTCCACAGCTGTAGCAGCCGGGGGCACCATCAGTGTCCCTGACCTCCCACATCATGCACGTAGCACACTGAATCAGCTTAGCAGTTATGTCTTCACCCTCTGCAATTGTGCCTGGCGTAGTCTAAAGTGTTGTGCAAAAATGTTAGGCACCCTAGCTACACATATGTGCACAGTACTCTATAGTATGCTGGTACCAGACAGATCCTCTGATATGAGAACAACAAATTTAGAGTTACTGTTGCTCTCCAATGCTACAATGAAGTCTGGCTCATGGACCTTTGGCTTTTTCCTCCTGTTGTCAATAAGCAGCTCCTTAGCTTTGCTGACTTTGAGTGAGATGTTGTCGTTGTGGCACCATTAAACCAGATTTGACAAGGAGCCAAATTAATAACACTTCAGTGAAATGCAAACTGACATTTAACACCAAGTCTACCTTACATAACTCCAGTGTTTATACCTTTGTGATGGACAGTAACAGGACTGGCATATAGCTAATCAGAATCAGAATCAGACTTTAATCGCCAAGTATCTGTGCACATACAAGGAATTTACTTCCGGCAGATGTTGTCTCTCTGCTCATAACAATAATAATGATAAATATAAATGAAAATATAGATTATACATACAGGTAGTGCAATCCAAGTAATAGTTAGCTGGCAGTTAACTGTTCAGCAAAGTGACCGCAGTAGGGAAAAAACTTCTCCAGTGCCTATTAGTCTTAGTCTGGAGGGATCTGAAGCGCCTACCAGACGGAAGCAGTTCAAACAGTCCGTGCACAGGATGGAAGGAGTCCTTTATGATGTCCCCCGCCCTCTTCTTCAACCTGGATTTTAATTTTAATTACTCTGGTGTACATAGCTGTATGTTGTAAATACAGACATTGGAAGTGGTGAAGCACTGGATATAAATTTAAACACAAAGTACACTGCAGATGCTGTGGTCAAATCAACACGTACAAACAAGCTGGATGAACTCAGCAGGTCGGGCAGCATCCATTGAAATGAGCAGTCAACGTTTCGGGCTGAGACCCTTCGTCAGGATATAAATTTAATACTGCTTGCAGCTGCCTCACTACCTCAAACTTCTGTTCAACCTGTGTGCAAAAGTGAAACTATGAAAATACAAAAAGGAAAGAAATAATAATAAATAAATAAGCAATAAATATCAAGAACATGAGATGAAGAGTCTTTGGAAGAGAGTCCATAGGTTGTGGGAACATTTCAATGATGGGGTAAGTGAAGTTATCCCCTTTGGTTCTGGATCCTGATAGTTGAGGAGAAAGGAGCTTGTACTTTGTCAGAGTGAGGTCTTCATGTTCTCCCTATGAACTTGTAAGTTTGACTGTGATACTCTAGTTTACTCTCCACTCAAAAATGTGTGAATTGGTAGGTTATCTGAGCACTATAAATTGGCCCAAGTGTATGAGTGAGTGCTAGAATCTTGGGGGGTGGGGTAGTTGGTGAAGATGTGGGAAGAATCAAATCAGAATTATGTGAGATTGGTGTAAGGGTTGGTAGATGGTCCGTGTGGACTCGGTAGCCAAAGGCTTGTTGTATGACTCTATGGCTCTAACAGTAGCTGTTAAACAGCCAAGACCTTGGGTATACACGAGAGACTTTGCAGATGCTGACACTCAGCAAGTCAGGCAGCATCTACGAAGAAACAGTTGACATTTTGATCAATGACTCTTTATTGAGACCATAAGCTCACCATTGTCAGTGGCTATGCATAAAATCATGGAAAGAAACCAGTTGAGCTGCTTATATCTGTAGCGGCTCTCATTCTTCAAACAGAGTTAATCAATAGATAATTTGCTTTTCTACTCCATTTGCTAATGATTTGCCTTGCAGGTACCCAAGGTACACTAAACATACAGGATTACCTTTCAATCTCCTTAATGTCTTCCAACTGGACAAGTTCAGATGAAGGGTTTGACCCAAAATATAGGCTGTGCATTTCACTGCAAAGATGATGCCTGACTTGCTGAGTTCCTCCAGGTTCCAGTATCCAATCTTCTGCCCTTAATTTCTTTAATGCTTCTTTCTGTTACTTGATTGCAATAAACATATATATTCTGATTTAGATGGAGATTCATTCATTTATCACATATACATTGAAGCATACAGTGAAATGTGTCACTTGCATTAATAACCAACACACCTAGGGATGTGAATTCGCCTCACATTCTGCACCAACATAACATGTCTACAATGTTCTGACGAAGAACAATATAGAGCATGACAAAACACAACAAGCAACAAAATAACAATAGTAAAACAAGCCCATTCCTCTCTTCCACTCACCCATACAGACTAACCCCAAGACAGGCCAACTTCGGCCAACTTCAGTGGACTCATGGATTTACAGATTTTCCTCAGCAGATTTGCAGAGATTCACAGACACAGGCTTCCGATCGACCTTCAACCTTTGATTTTTGCTATCGACCCCAGCATTCGCCAATAGTGATGAAGGAGGACCATGGATGAGGAGCCCAAATACTAGGCCTCAAACTCCTGTCTTGCCAATTTTGGATTTTGTACTTTGTTGTGATTTTGGATGAGTTTTGCCGCTACACAAACAATGGGACCCCGATTTCTAGGCCTTGAATTCTGGTCTGGGAGTTGGGTTTATTGGGGTGGGAGAGTAATAATCAGGAAGCAGTAAAGCAATTAAGCATTTCAGCTTCCAGTCCTCAATGGATTTTGAGAACACTGACCAGTCCATTCCCTCTGCAGCTCTAACTGACTCACAATATTGACCTTCTGTTTTCCTTTCAGACTTCCAGCACATGATATTATTTTCTTTTGTTAATTATGAAGGGAAGCTGAGTGAAGAGGGATGGTTGACAAGAGCAGATCAGAGATCTGGTGACTTGTCTGCCACTGCAAGCCTTTACTATCATTCATTGGGCTTAGATCAGTGAGTTGAAGGAATACTGTCCACTTGCCTGGAAGAATGCAGATCTGGCAAAATTCGAGGTCCACAACATGCGGAATAGAGCAGCCCTCTTGCGTGATATTCCCTCTTTTCAAAGTGACAGCTGGTGCTCATGAACCAGACTCCCAGTTATGAGTAAATAAACCCACAGCCTTTTGGCAGCCCTGAGAACGATGCTACTGGAGTAAAATTAGTTAGCAAATCTGGAGTGGAGCCCCTAAGGGAGGGCTGGAAGTCATTGAACATCCTTCCCACAGCTCCTGCAGCTAGGCTGGGGCCAAACATATTGCTTCATAAGCTTTCCTTTGGAATACACTGGTGAGACCAAGAGGGGAATCTTGGTGACTGGGGCATCTCAGCATCTCCATACTTTCCTCCCAGGCTTGTGACGATGAGGATGATCACCAGTTGTCCTTTGAGACTGACAAATGCCAACCAACCACAGTGACAGCAGCTTGTCCATTTGTTTGCTATGTGCCATGTTGTGTGATGTGGGTGATAATCATCTATCCATATCCATGATCATTGTTCTTGGCAAACTTTTCAACATAAGTGGTTTGCCATTGCCTTCTTCTGGGCAGTGTTTTTACCAGACGGGTGACCCCAGCCATTATCAATACTCTTCAGAGATTGTCTGCCTGGTGTCAGTGGTTGCATAAGCAAGACTTGTGATATGCACCAGCTGCTCATACGACCATCCACCATCCATCCATGGCTTCACGTGACCCTGATTGGGGGGGATAAGCAGGTGCTACACCTTGCCCAAGGGTGACCCGCAAGAAGGAAGAAGTGCCCTACACCCCTTTTGGTAGAGAAGTATCTCCACCACTCCACCAGCAGAGTATGGTGTTTACAAAATATAATGGTGTTACTCACCTATGCTATACCATTGCATATCCAAAGCTCCCATTCTTGAGTATGAGGGCTGTATATGACTGAGACAATGCCTCCTTCAGACCTCCCTCCCAATATTTCAAAGAGGGAACAGAATGTATTGATAGTCTCCATGTATTTTCGCAAGCATTTGGATTGTACTTGATTGGTTTTTCATGGCCCATCTGAAAAAGTTTTTGACGCTATGACTAATGCAACTGTGACAATTTAGTAGGAACCTGTGGGGCAGCCTTTCACCTAGAAAGTGGTCTATTTATGGAATGAGCTGCTGGAGAAAGTGGTTGAAGAAGATATATTACCAATATTTAAAAGGGACTTTCCAGATACATGGATAGGAAAGCTTTAGGAGGGGATAGGCAAACTGGATAGCTTAGATTGGGAATATTGGTTGGCATGAACTAGTTGAAATGAAGGGACATTTTCTGTGCTGCATTACTCTAGGTGAAATGTCACATTTCACCCCAACTTATAAACAGATCCTGTTTCTTCAGCGTTGGCGTTTCTAAATCTGGGACTTATCTTTTCCCTCCCATCAACCTGGAATAATGCAGAGGGTGTGCCTTCTCGGAAAGGACTCTAGCATTTAAAAAAGTTGCCCCAATACCTTCTTAAGGGAAATGAAAAATTAGCAAACAACACCGACTTTCCAGGCCATGTCCCCGTTATGTAAAACTGATTCTTACTTTTGAAAAAGAACTTTCTGTGTTAATTGATGTTACTGTTTCCCCTTTGGTTGCAGGCTGCGCTCAGTATTCATGGCATGTGCGGTGGCCCCATGCTTGGATTGTTTTCACTGGGGATTTTATTTCCTTGTGCAAACTGGATCGTAAGTATATACACAAAGTGCTGGAAGAACTCAGCAGGCTGGGCAGCAGCCATGGAGCTGAACAAGCAGTTAACATTTCAGGCCAAGACCCTTCTTCTAGACTGGATCATCAGCCTGTCTTTCTGGTGCTTCCCACTCCCTTTCCTTTTCCCAGCCATGATTCCCCTCTCCCTGCCCCCTTCCCACTCTCAGTCCACAATAGAGACCCAATATCAGAATTAAATTGACCATCACTCACGTATGTCTTTTTTGTGTTAACAGTACAGTGCAATACATAAAATTACTACTGTACTGTGCAAAAGTCTTAGGCTCCCTAGTTATGGATATGTGCCTAAGACCTTTGCACTGTATGGTATATTCCATCTGAGTTGTCTCCAACTTAATGGCATGTATCGATTTCTCTTTCTGGTATAAAAAAAATTCCCTCCCCTTCTTCTATTCCCCACTCTTCTCACCTCCTTATCATCTCCTATTGATGCACCTCCTCCCTCCCTTTCTCCTATGGTTGACCCTCGTCTCCTATCGTATTCTTTCCTCTCCAACCCTTTACCTTTCCCACCCACCTGGCTTCACCTGTCCCCTTATAGCTATCTTCCTTCCCCTACCCCCACCTTTTTATTCTGGCATCCTCCCTCCTTCTCTTCGAGTCCTAAAGAAAGGTCTCTGCCCAAAACATTTTCTGTACTATTTCTAATGATGCTGCCTGACCTGCTGACTTCCTCCAGCTTTGGGATTCCAGTGGTCTGCATTATTTCTTACGTTTGTAAGTACAGTATATAACTTGTTCCCTCATGAAATTCAGCACATCCATACTCAACACCATTGACCATCTTGCTCACCTTTACAGGGTGCCTTCGGAGGATTAGCTGTTGGAATATTTTTATCCTTCTGGCCTGCAATCGGTGGATTTGTTTATCCTGCATCTGCATCAAGAACGCTGTCCTTACATTTAAGTACCAATGGTTGCTTGCCAATGGACATCTTGGAATCATTATCCACACAATCGCCGACCCTAACTCCTCAAGAGGGAGACAGGTATCAACTTTTGGTAAAATTGACATTTTCTGTAATTATGTAAAATGCCATGTGACAATAATGATATTGCACTTTTCCACTGACAGATCTACTCTGGCGGACGGCTGGTATTCTCTCTCATATCTGTACTACAGTCCTCTAGGATGCTTGGGCACATTGATTGCAGGGCTTCTCATAAGCTTCATGTCAGGTTTGCTCCACACTTTTTCAAGATCAATTAATCTCTGAATAAAGTATCTCACTTTTTCATGGTTCTTCATTAATCAATCTACTTTTTAAACTGTTTCTTTGAATTTCTGTATGTTGATTTTCAATGGGTTTAAATTAATTATTCAGAGCACAAGTTTGTAAGTCCACTGCTGATAATTTAATAGGAAAATGCAAAAGTCTGACTTGCACTACAAACTAATTTCCCCAAAATAGAATTAATTTGATGTGCCTTTTGACAGATTTGTATTAATACTATATATCCTCAGGGGTTCCCAACCATTTTTATGCCAAAGAACAATACCATTAAGCCATGGGTCCACGGCGACAGTTTGTGAACCCTGATATACGGGAACTGAAATCCCGAACCTGTTCCGTTGATCAAGAAGCTTCTGAGCAGTAGGTGGTAGAAATAAGTTGAACTCCAATCTCATGGCATGCACCTTCAGATCTAGTAATTGGATGGGCAGCCACAAAGCAATCCTTCACCAACGGACCCAATGGTGAAAATCACCTTTCAGCATTTTAAATAGAAATAGCATTAGTTTTCCAACAAATAAATAAACATTATACTGTTTAGATTGTAAATAAATTGTGTATGACTTAATCTATTTCAAAAGATACTTTATCCAATAAAAATCCATTGTAGGCCCATTCTAATTCACTGTCACTCAGAATAATGTAGCATCAAGTCATTGACTAGAGATAGAAATGATACCACATTGTGGGCGTAGAACAATCTGTTCAAAGCCAAATGTTCCATGTTTGGATCATCTCTGAAAGGAGCTTCATGTGTGGCTACTGAAAAAGCTACAAAGCCATTGCAAATAAGGATGCTACCATATGTTTGGATGCTGTCTGTTGAAGCCCCACAAACCACTTCCCTTGCTTTAGGTTATTCAGCAGCTACCATGCTCTAAGAACAGTACATATATACAATAATTTTGACAAGTTATTGAAATGATCCTTCCCTCTCTAAAGTTTCAGGCAATCTCAGTCTTCCAATTGCATCTCCTCCCACCTGCCTTGGGACATGCCACAGAACATTGCTCCTCTCAAGCACATCTCCCACTGGCTCTGGAATTACTAAGCTGTCCAAAACCTCTCTAGTTGGATGTGACAGCAGAGAAAGTTGTGCAGCTCAATTATTCAGATAAAACTGCAGATTAACTTCAAGCTAACTTTACGCCTCTGTTTTTGGTTGCACAAATAGTTCCTTTCTTGACTTGATGTCTGTCAAGTTGGATTTCTTTTTCTTCTTTGAACATGTGCAGCTTCCCCACTTGAAAGAGATTGAATGCATCTACCCGAAGTTTTTTTAACTGGATTCCACTCAATGACCTTTCTCTTCCTTTTATTTTTCGCAAGTGTGGCAGCTTGATAGTTCCATTTGTTCCATCAACCATTAGTCATTAGTTATTAGGTGAAAAAACTGGCTGCCGCTCCGGACTTTGTAGACAGATTCGACCTGCACAGTCTCCACTCTCTAATAGACCGTTATGCTTTCAAACCAGGTGACCCCTCCTGAAGGTTCCCGAGCTCTTCTTAAACTTCGCGCCATTTCCCAGAAGCGCCTGCGCGCGATGATCCCCGTGACGAAGCTATCACTAATCCAAACGCAGTGACAGCAGTGCTCTTCTCCATGAAACGGTCTCTCAAGTTATTTAAAGTTCAACATCTTACCGCAGATTCCAACGCTGCTCCCGGACTGCCACTGTGATGCTGCGGGGTCCTCCCCAATGTTCCGGGCAGAAGCAGCACTCAGGCAGTGGGTTCCATCTGGTCTATCAGAGGATTCTTGCTATTAGTTTTAAATATTATTTCCTTTTGCCTCTAGGTCCCAATACTTTCTAGAAACTCTAGTTTGAATTGACAATGTCTGGAGCCTGGCCTAGAAATATTTACTTGCTAAAGATCAAGGTTACTGCTATTAAAAGTTTAGTTAATCCCCCTTCTAGATCAGATTTACAATAATAGCAAGATGTTGATAATGTTGATGATAACTGGCCTTGTGGCAGATTGAAGTGGGGCTTTAAAATGTGGAACTTCAAATTCGGTCCATGAAAAGGAGGCTGAGGCAGGAGTCAAGCGGAGTCAGCTGCTACCATCCAACATGAAAAGGGAACATTAACCCCCATCTAACTACAGGCCTGCCTTCAACTTGAGACCTAAAGATCATAAGGCATAGGAGCAGAGTTAGGTCATTTGGCTCATCGAGTCTGCTCCATCATTCCTTTATGGTTGATTTATTACCTCTCTCAACCCCATTCTCCTGCCTTGTCCCGTAACTTCTGACAGCCTAACTGACCATGAACCTACCAACCTCCTCATTAACTATAGCCAATAACTTGGCCTGTGGTAATGAACTCCATAGATTCATCACCCTTTTGAACTGTTACAGGATTCAGAATTTCACTTGAAGCTTGGCTGAATATGAAAACTGATGAATCTCTTTCAAAACAGGATTATTGTCCTTGAAATTCAGCATGACTCTCAGGATTAAGTGCAATATTTATTTCACTTAGGAACGTTCTAGATACAAGGCCACAAATCTTAGTCTTACACCAAGTGCCAGAACTCTTGTGCCACGTCACTCTTTGATATTTGTGGAGGGGGGTGAAATGTAGCATAAACATTTCCGGTGCTTAGATGGAAAATGATTTAACAATCTGCCAACCCTGTAATAGTTTTATGGGCCACTAGTGAACAATAAAATTAAGAACAAGGAAAAGCCAAGAACTTGTGTATTCTCCATTAAATTTTACAAGAACTAAAATGTTGCATCAATACTGCTATCTTATTTCCTAGAATGAAAGTTAATTCATAAATAAATACGCACTGAGAGGCCACTTTATTAGGTACAGAAGTGGAACCTGGTGTGGACTTCTGCTGCTGTAGCTCATTCACTTCGAGATTCGATGTGCTGTACATTCAGAGACGCTCTTCTGCATACGGCTTTTGTAACGCGTGGCTATTTGATGTGCTGTCCCCTTGCTGTCAGTCTGGCCATTTTCCTCTAACCTTTCTCATTAACAACATGTTTCCACCCACAGAACTGCTGCTCACTGGATCTTATTTACTTTTCTCACCATTCTCTGTAAACTCCAGAGACAGTTGTGCATGAAGATCCCAGGAGATCAGCAGTCTCTGAGATACTCAAACCACCCCGTCGGGCACTAACAAGTATTCCACGGCCAAAGTCGCTTAGTTCACATTTCTTCGCCATTCTAATGTTTGGTCTAAACAGTAACTGGTCCTATTGACCCTGTCTACCTATTTTTTGTATTGAGTTGCTACCACATTATTGGCTGATTAGATATTTGCATTTATGAGCAGGTGTACAGGTGTACCTAATAAAGTGGTCACTCAGTGTAGATGGAAAAGTTCTCAAGAGAAAGCAAATCCACTACAGGCTCTAAGCGATAATAGTCCACAACGTGGACAGCCGTTTGCAGTCCTCTCAGAATGAACAGTAAATTGCATTTGAAACAGGTCTAAAATAATTCTGAGGTACTCTTTTCAATTCCTGTGTTCTTTTCCAGGATCCAACGACACTACTACTGTGAGACCAACACTCGTCAGACCGGTCTCCAATCTGTTTTGCTTTTGGTCACATAAATTTGGAAAGAGGTGTGGGTCTGGAATTCAGTACAGACCGAAAAGCAATGCAGAGGTTAGAATTTTACTGAGCCTCCTTTACGCAATATATTTGACAAGAATTGTAAATTATGCTAAGACCATAAGATATAGGGGCAGAAGTGGCCCATCGAGTCCACTTCGCAAATAAATTACACAAATAAAGCATCACGTTCAGTTAGTCTTCACTTCCTGTTCTGAAAGTATAGGATCTTGCATTTCTAATGTTGTTTAGCCATTCAGACACACTTAGTCAGTAATGTGTGTAAGTCATTGGTTGAGCTTGTGAAAAAACATCACTGTTCAGAAAATGAACTTTGCTTGGATATTTTGTGACATTATTGTTTCACATTATTTAAAAATGGCCAATAAGACACAAGAATGTATAAATTTCTCCTTCGATATTGGTGCTAAACTTACCATCTAATAGTGTTAGCTCCTCCTATTCTGCCCCTGAAGCTGGAATGATTTAAATCAAGCACTTAATGAAATAATGTTTTTATTTGGCTGTCTAGTATTGGTTCAGTGTTAGTTAGTTAAACCCATCACCTCCAATGGGGCATAGACCATCTACAGAAGCTTCCCAGAGTCCTTCATATTGGCAAACACTAGGAAATCTGCAGGTGCTGGGAATTAGAACCACACACACAAAATGCTGGTGGAACACAGCAGGCCAGGCAGCACCTATAGGGAGAAGCGCTGTCGACGTTTCGGGCCGAGACCCTCCATTAGGACTAACTGAAAGATACTAAGAGATTTGAAAGTAGTGGGGGGAGGGGGAAATGCGAAATGATAGGAAAAGACCGGAGGGGGTGGGATGAAGCTGAGAGCTGGAAAGGTGATTGGCAAAAGTGATACAGATCTGGAGAAGGGAAAGGATCATGGGACGGGAGGCCTTGGGAGAAAGTAAGTGGGAGGGGAGCACCAGAGGGAGATGGAGAACAGACAGAGTGATGGGCAGAGAGAGAGAAAAAACAAACAACTAAATTTGTCAGGGATGGGGTAAGAAGTGGAGGAGGGGCATTAATGGAAGTTGGAGAAGTCAATGATCATGCCATCAGGCTGGGGGCTACCCAGCCAGTATATAAGGTGTTGTTATCCACTTTGGTTGCAAGAACAGGAAAACAGATTATTATCTGAATGGTGGCCGATTAGGAAAAGGGGAGGTGCAACGAGACCTGGGTGTCATTGTGCACCAGTCATTGAAGGTGGGCATGCAGGTACAGCAGGCAGTGAAAAAGGCAAATGTATGTTGGCATTCATAGCAAAAGGATTTGAGTACAGGAGCAGGGAGGTTCTACTGCAGTTGTACAAGGCCCTGATGAGACTGCACCTAGAGTATTGTGTGCAGTTTTGGTCCCCTAATCAGAGGAAAGACATTCTTGCCATAGAGGGAGTACAAAGAAGGTTCACCAGATTGATTCATGGGATGGCAGGACTTTCATATGAAGAAAGACTGGATCGACTAGGCTTATACTCACTGGAATTTAGAAGATTGAGGGGGGATCTTATTAAAACGTATAAAATTCTAAAGGGATTGGACAGGCTAGATGCAGGAAGATTGTTTCCGATGTTGGGGAAGTCCAGAACGAGGGGTCACAGTTTAAGGATAAAGGGGAAGCCTTTTAGTACCGAGATGAGAAAAAACTTCTTCACACAGAGAGTGGTGAATCTGTGGAATTCTCTGCCACAGGAAACAGTTGAGGCCGGTTCATTGGCTATATTTAAGAGGAAGTTAGATATGGCCCTTGTGGCTAAAGGGATCGGGGGTATGGAGAGAAAGCAGGTACAGGGTTTTGAGTTGGATGATCAGCCATGATCATACTGAATCGCGGTGCAGGCTCGAAGGGCAGAATGGCCTACTCCTGCACCTATTTTCTATGTTTCTATATTCCTCCAACCTGAGTGTAGCTTCATCTTGACAGTAGAGGAGGCCATGGATAGACATATCAGAATGGGAGTGGGACGTGGAATTAAAATGTGTGGCCACTGGGAGATCCTGATTTCTCTGGCGGACAGAGCATAGGTGTTCAGCGAAATGGTCTCCTAGTCTTCTTCGAGTCTCACCAATATATAAAAGGCCACACCGGGAGCACCGGACCCAGTATACCACACCAGCCGACTCATAGGTGAAGTGTCGCCTCACCTGGGAGGACTGTCTGGGGACCTGAATGGTGGTGAGGGAGGAAGTGTAAGGGCAGGTGTAGCACTTGTTCCATTTACAAGGATAAGTGCCAGGAGGGAGATCGGTGGGAAGGGATGGTGGGGGGGGGGGGGGAAATAAATGGACAAGGGAGTCATATTGGGCCATATTCATATTCATGTTGGGCCAGTCTTTCAAGTTGGCCCCAAGTGTTGCTCAGCTTCTTGGTGTCAGAGTAAAGGTCACATCGCCAGTGTTCCTTATCCAGTCTCTCTTCCGCTTTCCCTGGGGATTGTTCATACATGGTCTTCACAGTCCATGTTCCAGTGGTGGTGGTCCCAGACGATAGACAGATGATTGTTCCTGTGGATTCCACAGACTTGCAGCTTTCAACATAAGACTTTGTACATCCTCAAGGCAAAGATCCTTCCTCTCCCAGGGATGAGATCTCTGGAGCTACTGTCGAGCAGTTTTTTTTTAATGGGATCAGGTTAGCCTCATGGCTAGGTGCATGACCAACCCTCCTCCTTTCACAGCCAGGCTTGGAGCTGTCCAATGTGGAGTTTTTGGTTTGGTGGTTTATGTATTAACACAAATCATAGTAGTACTGGATTATCAGAGGAATTCCCAATGGAATCAATATTGAACTATTTACTCACTTCATCCACCCTCCCCAATCCACTTACCTTCCCTGTCACCTGGTTTCACTTATCACCCCCACACCTTCTCACTTCATCCCCATTTATCACCTTCCAGCTTGTACTCCTACCCCTCCCTCTCACCTTCTTACTCTGGCTTCTTCCCCTTCCTCAGGCAATGGGGCAATTACACATACCGATATATTAACAAGCAATTATTGTACAAAATGAAGAGTAGTGGTTCTTCAAGGATGAAAAATACTATACCTCTTCTAACTTTTCAAATTTGTTTGCAGGCCAACAAAGAAAATACGGTATCCGATAACAAACAGATAATGGACACATCAACAGGAAAGGAGCTTAATGATGTGTACAATCAGGAATCAAAGAAACTTCCATCTATCTATATCACTGAACAACGTACTCATTTTAATTTTGGATTTATCAAAGAAACATATTTTTAATTCCAGACTAGATTACAATAAAGCTCAAGCTATAAATAGAAAATCATTCTGTTATTACTCTAAACACTGAAAATATCATTCTGGCTAAACTATCACTGAAAACCATTAGCTTCACCATGGTTAATAAGCCAAGTGCAAAAACTACTATCTAGCCATTAACTTTGTGAAGCTTACCAATTCAACCTTGACCTCAGTAGGAATGGAATAGGGTTCGATAAGCTCCAACCATATTTCAATGGAATATTGAACTTTTAAAAAGAGCATTTTTCAAATAACAAAAATATTGAAAACATAATTTCCCTTTCTTCACCATAACAAATCAACAAGCCTTTACTCTATAGAATTTAACAATAAAGCAAGCTGGAAAGTGCATGACAATTTACAGTATGTTCCTGAAATTCTGGTTGCCATTCTAAATACTCAATTTTTCTATTCAATTCACCTCTTCTGAGATAATTTCCCCTCTGATTTGGCTGATCTTTCTCACCAATGTAGAATACAACACCAGAAAAAGTGTGATCCCCCAGTGGCCACCTTCTTCAATTCTATTCCCCATTCCCATTCTGACGTGCAAGTCCATGGCCTCACATACTGCTGAGATAAGGCCACATTCAGGTTGGAGAAGCAACACCTTTTATTCCATCTGGGTAGCCACCAACTTGATGGCATGAACATCGATTTCTTGAACTTCCAGTAATTGCCCCCCCCCACACACACCCCTTCTTCACCATTCCCATTCCTGTTTCCTCTCTCGCCTCATCTCTTAACATGCCTATTACCTTTCACTGGGTGCTCCTCCACCTTCCTTTCCTTCCATAGTCTTCCACCCTCTCTGATCAGATACCCCAGACAAATAATGAGAGCAGACAAATAATGGAACCAGGAGTCAGTCACTCAGTTTCTCAAACTTGCTCCACCAACCAATACAACATTGTCAAGAGAAAATTTGGTCTCTTCATCTATGCCACCTCGCAGCACCATCAAATATCCCCCTCCCCCACTTAATATTCTCTATAATCTATTTTTCTCATCAATTACACCACTAACCTACATAGGGAATAAATCTACAGATGGCAATTAATCTACCCAATCTGTATGTCTTTGGGATGCGTAGGACGAATACTTGGAGGAAACCCACATAGTCACTGGGAGAACGTAAAAACTACATACAGCAAGCACTTGAGGTCATGAGTGAATTGGAGTCACTGGAACTATAAGGCAACACCTTGACTAGAGATGCCACTTACATCGTGCCTCAACATCTCAAAGCACTTAAGCAAGTTCTGATCAATATCTATACACAGAAAAAAAAACTTGCAATGTTGACAAAGGTTGTGAGGTTAGAAATGTTCAGAGGTCACAGAACCATGCTGTCCAAACTCATACAAGCCAAGAAAAAATGTTGTAAACATATCATTAACAGCAAAAATTGTTGTAATGCCAGTGTAAAGTCATTATTCTTTTATTAATGAGGATAAAGACAATATAAACATGTGACATTATTCATAGTAGGATTGCATATTTGGTGATGAGGCAGAATGGGCTGGGGAGGGGGTTATGGGGAAGAAGTGCTGAAATCAGCATTTAATCATTTTATTCCATATACCGTGCCTAGCCACACTGTAGATTTAGAAAGAAAATATTAATATGTGTAATACTTGTATTTTCATTACAAAGAGGAATAAAGTCAGAAGGTATTGATTAGATATGTTATTGGTTTCAACCACCCAGCTCAGATGACAGCCATAGAAACTTATTACCAGCTTCTGTTTACATATACCTAGATAGAACAATCAACTTGAGATCATAGGAACCCGTTGGGCAATAATATTAAATTACTTCAAGAGGAAATAAAGCAAAATAATACTTACACAACTGACAACAATATTATGTAAATTGATTTTAGTATCACCTGCTTAGAGATGAGTGAATTATTCCTGCTTTGGTCCCAAGAAATCCAATCTATTTATATTAACATCAAAACACTGCATTCCCTGTAAGAGTAAATAATATTTCAGTTATGCTGCTATGCAGAAAGTCACAAAACATTAACTTATTTTTAAATTTGAATTATATGTGTTTCCATCGAAGTCATCTCCGTGGATTTGAACAATAAATCCAGGAAGTACTGGGGAGGTACACTGATTCTAGGATTCTCATTTCTAAGATGAGGTTTTCTTGATTACCCTCTCAGTGGGATACAAAATGTCTCATTGTATGATGTAAGAAGGGATCAATGTGTTGGCCAACATTTATTCCTCATCAAACATCACCAAAGACAGACCATCACTGTTCAGAATCTTAACTGGACCACCCAGTTTCATAGTGTGGCTACAAGAACCTATCAGAGGTTGTATTTTGCAAAGCTTATCTGCCTATAACAAACAGCTAAGATAGTGTGGAAAATGCTCCAACTATTAGGAAGAGCACTACACCCACAGGACAATAAGACCCATAAGATATAGGAGCAGAAGTAGGCCACTGGGCCCATCGAGTCTCTCTACCATTTCATCATGGTTGATCCAGTTTTCCTCTCAGCCCCAATTTCAGTCTTCTCTTCATATCCCTTCATGCCCTACCAATAAAGAATCCATAAATCTCTGCCTTAAATATACATAAAAACTTGGCCTCCACAGGTTCACCACTCTCTGGCTAAAGAAATTTCTCCTTATCTCTGTTCTGAAAGGATGCCCCTGTATTCTGTGGCGGTGTGTTCTGGTCTTAGACTCTCCCACCGTAGGAAGCATCCTCTCCACATCCTCTCTATCAAAGCCATTCAATATGTTTCAATGAGGTCAGCCCTCATTCTTCCGAATTCTAGAATTCCAGAGCCAACAAACACTCTTCATATAACGAGCCATTCAATTCTCGATTCATTTTCATAAAACTCCCTTGAACCCTCTCCAGTTTCAGCATATTCTTTCTAAGGGGTCCAAACCTGTAAGTGAGGCCTCACCAGTGCTTTATAAAGTTCCAACATTACATTCTTGCTTTTATATTCTAGTCCTATTGAAATGAATGCTAACATCACATTCTCCAGTGTCGTTTTCCAATGGTCCAATATCTACTCTTGCCTCTCTTTTACACTTTATGTATCTGAAGAAACCTCTGGTATTTTCTTTAGTATTATTGGCTAGCGTAAATTCATATTCCATCCTTACCACATTAATTACATTTTTAGTTGCCTTCTGTTGGTTTTTAAAAGCTTCCCAATCCTCTAGCTTCCTGCTAGTTTTTGATATATTAAATGCCCTCTCTTTGGCTTTTATGTTGGCTTTGATTTCTCTTGTTGGTTGTGCCATCTTTCCTTTAGAATACTTCTTCCTCTTTAGGATGTGTACATCCTGTGCAGTCTGAATTGCTTCCAGAAATTCCAGCTATTGCTGATCTGCCATCATCCCTGTCAGATTCTGTGATGCCTACAACATCATACCTCCCAATCTGCACGGTGCTGCTAGTTCAATTACTTTATTCCATATATTGCGTGCATTCCGATACAACACCTTCAGTCCTGTATTCACCCTTTTTGATTTTGTGCATCTTTTATGGTGCAACTCATCCTGTTGACTGCAATTTTGCCCAATTCAACACCATCCAAAATCCAATTGATTGGTGCCTTATTTCTCTACTTCAGCATGCACTGCCTCCATTGCTATGGTATAGTGTTCAAGTTTGCACTATCTAAAAAAAAGGACTACAGCCATTCACTAAGGTTTCTTGAAAATCATGACCCAATAGAGGAATCTCTACCACTTAGTTTACAAAATATCTATGTCCCTCAATTTATATACAATTCTTCCTGGAAATCTATCACCTCTTGATTAAAGCACTCCAATATTCTCACCCAACAGCTCACCACCAGCTTCTCATGGACTGACAATAATAGATCGAGTAACAACACTCCTGTATGCAAATAAATATATTCATAAAATTGTGGAGCAATTTTGCCCTTTGTCCTATCTAGTCCATGACAACCTATCTTTCTGCCAGTCCCCATCTACCCACATTTAGATCCTACCTTCTCATCATTAATGCATTGATCTACTTTGTAACTGAGACCCTGTAATGTTACTTTCTGCAACATCCTTGAGTTCTTGTTTTACGAATCCTACATATTTTTTATTCATCAATGTCTGACTTCACATCAAGTATGCAACTGTTTTCAGTCTTCATATCTTTGATTATTGACAAAATAACAAACTGTTTTCAGGCAGGAAAATACATATCTGTTGAAGCTTTTTTAAAAAAACTTTCAAATATTTATCCACAAATAGAAGGAGGGTAAACAGGGATAAAATTAAATAACTTAAAATTAATTTTTAATGGATCAAGACAGAATGGGAAAGGATTCCATTGCCCCTCCAGCCTCATCTCCTCCAAAGGCACTCTGTCACTTTCTTGCTGACTTAATAATACAATCAAAATCTTACAGATATTAATATCCATAATTTTGATGAAGAAAGTAGTGTGTTTCCTACCTGTTCTGTGCTTGTAGCCTTCTCCAAGTTCCTTGCCCAATAGGAAGACGTATCTATCAATCATGATAAGTCCTGGTTCAGCAATCTGCTTAAAGGAAAGCAGTATCAAGAGTTGAAACATATTTGTAAGTAGTCGATTTATTTGGGAACATCAAGGGAGGAGTGAATTGGCAGACAGATTAAAAAATGGAACATTCTTCACATTCTAAATTTTACTGCGTCTTGGTAATACTTCTATCATACTTGTAAAATAATCACCACAGAAACTCCAGTGGGGTCATTCTTACTCTTGGCTATTAGGCTCTATAATGAGTCAACCTGTAGCAGGGTGAGTGATGACCGCCTCCTGTTAGACTGTTTGAGGTAACTTATTTTTTAGTTTTTCTTACTTCTCTTTTAAATTTGTATATCTGTGCACTTGTAATGATATTGTAACACTGTAATTTCCTTTGGAATCAATAAATTATCTATCTGTCTTGCACATGTTGGACTCACCCATAATTAAAGGCTCAATCCACCCTCAAGACTTTCAGTACAGTAAAATGTACTGAATTGCGACTATCCATGCCTCTTCCAGCAGCTGCATTTTAGCACAATTATTTTTTAACTCGGTTTGAAAAGGAACATTTTCCTCATATTTCATTATTTGTTCACGTTTGGTCCACTCTAGAAAATGCTAGCACGTTCTTCTGTAAATTCTTATAGAATAAATCAACACAGAATACTTACCAAAAGCAGGGCATGCACAAGTTCTGCATGCCTTTGGTCTTGCAGGGAAATGAATGATGATACTGGGTTAGTAACTAATTGGTCAAACTATCATTCTGGCCTCCTGAAGAACTGTACAAGTCAAAACCTCTTCTAACTCGTTAAATTTGTGGTTAATTCTTACCCTCCATTAGCTTCCATTCTCCAGGAAAGCTGATGCCTCGCACCAACAGGAGAAGAATGACAACATCGTAATGAGTAGCAGCAGCTGAGGAATTTTGGTGTGACAATGATGAGGTAGAGGAGGATGAAGATCAAATGAAGTTGTCCAGATTTCATCCTCACAGCTTAACCAACTGCAAGTTAATTCTCTCTGAAAGCTATGATGAAGCTTCAAGGTGCAGATCTGAGGCTTTGAGATAGCAATCTGGTATCAGAATCAGAAACAGATTCAATATCACCGGCATATGTCATGAAGTTTGTTAACTTTGTGGCAGCAGTACAATGCAATACATGATAAATATAGAAAAAACCTGAATTACAGTGTATATACGTAAATTAAATAGTTAAGCTAAAATAGGTAGTGCAAAAACATGAATAAAAAAAGTATTGAGATAGTGTTACTGGTTTCAATGTCCATTTAGAAATTGGATGACATAGGGGAAGAAGCTGTTCCTGAATCACTGAGTGTGTGTCTTCAGGCTCCTGTCCCTCCTTCCTGATAGTATCAATGAGAAGAGGATATGTCCTGGGTGGTGGGGGTCCTCAGTGATGGATGCTGCCTTCCTAAGACACCACTCTTTGAAGATGTCTTGGATATTACAGAGGCTAGTAGCCATTATGGAGCTGAATAATTTTACGACTCTCTGCAATTTAATTTGATCCTGTGCAATACCCCCCACCCCAGCCCCATACCAGACAGTGATGCAACCAGTCAGAAACAGCCAGCTGTCCATGGGACATCTACAGAAGTTTTTGAATGTTTTAGGTAACAAATCAAATCTCCTCAAATTCCTAATGAAATACAGCCGCTGTCTTGCCTTCTTTATACTGTAACTGCATTAACATGCAGCGACCAGATTAGCTCCTCAGAGGTAATGACATCAAGGAACTTGAAATTGCTCACTCGTTCCGCTTCTGATGCTTCTATGAGGATTGGTTTGTGTTCCCTCGTTCTACCTTTCCTGAAGTCTACAATCAGCTTTTTGGACTTACTAACATTCAGTGCAAGGTTGTTGCTACACCACCTTCCAACTAGCCTGAATATTTCACTGCAGCACGCCTTCTCGTCACCATCTGAGATTCTGCCAACAATTGTTGTACCATCAGCAAATTTATAGATGGCAATTGAGCTATGCCTAGCCACACAGTCATGTGTGTAGAGAGAGAGTAGAGCATTGGGCTAAGCACACATCCCTGTGGTAAACTAGTGTTGGTTGTCAATGAAGTGGAGATGTTTATTTCCAATCCACACAGAATGCTCTGTATACTATAATCCTTCCTTTTCTGACAGGCATCAATGAAAGCAGTATTTTAAGAAGATGTAAGATATTGTTACACTGATGAATTTCCCAGAATAAGGTTTCTTGCTGTGTGACCATAACATGAATTCTTCACTCCTGTGTGCAGCAACTGCCTGCAGTGCTACATACAGGAAATTTGAGTGTGAGCCTGGTCAACACAAATGGGTGAAAGAGAGAACTCCCGAACTAACTCTTCACCAGTAAGGAAGGGGAATATCTTTAAATGTGAACATCTTCAAAAGGCAGCATCCATTAAAAAGGACCCCCACTGCACAGGACATGCCCTCTTCTCATTATTACCATCAAGGTGGAGGTACAAGAGCTTCAAGACATACAATCAACTTTTTAGGAAGAGCATCCTCCCCTCCACCATCAAAATTCTGAACAGGCAATGAACTCATGAACACTGCCTCACTATTTTTGCTTTCTTTTTGCACTACTAATTTAATTGTATATGTATTTCTCATTATTGTTGATAGTATATATGTATTGCACTGTACTGCTACTGCAAAACAACAAATTCCTTCAGCAACGTCAGTGATTCTGATTCTGAGGCATTGAAGTAAAAGGAGGGCAAATCAAGAATCAAATCTGGCAAAGATGGGAAAAGAGAAAGAAAGACAAATTCAGAGAAATAAGGACAAAAAAGGATAGGAAAATGTAGAATAAACAAACACATTTAATACGTTGAAAATTACTAAATGCCTGAATGAAATACCTCAGTTTGACTTATTTCCTCTCTGAATGAGTGGCATTACTGGAATGCATATCGCATCATTAAGAGCGAATTTAGCTATTCAGTTTATGTGCCAGTTTTAAAAAGAGAGCAGTACGTGTCAGGACTTGTCTGCCAAGATGGAGATAGCTTGGGTTATTAGTAATATAGCAAAGGGTGAAAAAAAGAGACAAGGTGTTAACAGAAGTGACAATTGTGGGAGAAGCTATTGTGTGAGCGGGCCAGGGTAGAGTGGTCAGGCTTTGACACAAATGGCTTCAGTGAGAACAGGCAGAGGCTAAAGGTGCTGAGTCTTCTGGAGTAATTTATTTGATTGTTGAACTTAAGCATGAGAAATTAGAGCCAAAGGTATGACAAGGGTAGACAGTATAGTGGTTAAGGCAGTGGAATGCTCTTCCTGTAGGATATGGGATTTCAGGGTACCTGATGGTCTCCTTGATTACTACATCTGCAGGAAGTGCACCCAACTTCAGTCCCTGACTAACAAGTTTAAGGAACTGGAGTTGATGCTCTATGTCAGTGGTCCCCAACCTCCGGGCGGCACCTAATTAATTAGCTTGTTTACTTCAGCTTTTTTTTTCCCTGAAAGGTGTGCTGGGTGCGTTCCGGCTACCGCTCCACCCCTGCATGCTTCGCGGCCCAGAGGCTGGGGACCGCTGCTCTATGTACTCAGGGCCGCCCAGGAGGCTGAAAACCTCATAGATGAAACTTTTATTGAGGTAGTCAGATGAAGAGTGCAGGCATCAGACAGTAGATGGGTGACCAGCAGGAAAACTAATGAGACCTCCAGCAACAAGCATACCCATCTGGATTTTGTGGGGGGAAGGCCTCAGCAACCAGGCCGGGGCACTGAGGCTCAGCAGGGAAGGGTAAGATCGATACTAATGGGAGACTCCATAGCTAAGGGGGCGGACAGGAGATTCTGTGGCCAGGAAAGAGAAGCTAGGATTGCTTCCCAGGTGTTGGGGTCCATGATGTCTTGGAGCGGCTGCAGAATAATCTCAAGTGGTAGGATGAGCAGCCAGAGATCATGATGCACATATGCACCAATGATAAAGGCAGAAAGGTGGGAAAAGGCTTTGGCAGGGAGTTGTGTAAGAGCAGGACCTCCAAGACATTTCTCCTCGTGGCACGTCAATTCAGCTAAGGTTGAACTTGAGCTTTTGTTCTTTTAGGCTTAGCTGAAGTGCTGGACAAATGGCCACCCTTCCTCAAGGACTTCCCTGGTGTTTTGACTACTTTTTTGAATGTCTCATCGACAGCAGCAATATGGATTCAAGGCATGAGTATCGTCCATTTCTGTAGCCAATGTTATTCACTGTCACAGTACAATAATTTCCACTGTACAAATTACTTTGCACTTCATTAATTCAAACAACAATGTGCATACAGTAATTTATTAATGAAAATCCTGATATCCAAAGTATAGTACAGCCATTGCAAATTTTTACATGTAAATCTTACAAAATTAGACACAGCATTTTTTAAATATTACATTACAGGCTCGAGCAAGTATCAATGATTATTTTGTGTCTTTTTATGGTTCAGGTTTTAGAACAAACATGCACGTGCAGGCACGCACGCACACACATACACACGCACGCACACACTCAAAAGCACTGTCTGCTTTACTTCAGGTGAGACACTGTAAATCTGATGACTGAAACATTAAACAGAACGGGTCAAAAAGCGGCACAAAATTGTGATCTCACAATTCCTGGAACAAAAGTTGTCACAACAGATTAAGACTGTATATTGCTTCTTGAACTCATGTTCCATCAAGACACAAGTTTGCAAACACCACAAACAAACTGTTGTGGAAAATTGGTTTGAATTATAGTAAAAAGGTGTGGTAAATCAGCAATGGCATCTGACAGCGGAGCAAAAATCACAGCGGCTACTTGAGCACCAGTTTTGGTTTTGTTCTCAAAAATGTTTCAGCACTTCCACATTATAAGTGATGCATGAAATAAATACAGGTTTAATTAAATCATGCTACAACTTCTGAGACTTGGATAAAAAAAACAAACAGCTTCTGAACCAGATCAGCAACCTATTTTTGCAAGCTTTATTTCAAAATGAACTGGATATCAATCATTCCTTGCAAAATGTGTAAATAATTTGCATGCAGCATTGTGTTATTCAGTAATACAAAATACAAAGCAATTTAGCTATCAAAATATATCTGTGCATTCACTGGAATACTTCACAATAATTCAGCAAGGGTTCCTGAGAACTGAGTGCATTTCTTAATTTGTAAACTGCATTCTGAACTTGTTCATTTACATAATATCCGATCGAGAACTGTACGAAGCTTTAGCGGGAAATTAAAACTACTTTAAACAAGATCTGTTAAGAAGAGGAAAAACTCGTGAACTGTCCATGAATTTTCTTTACTGTTCCCCTAGTTAAACATTTCCTGAGCATGATGCTTTCCAAGTGGCACTCAGAACTCTCTGACAACACAAATTTCTTAGCACACCAGTACTCTTAAACAAAAGAGAAGACAATGGGAACATTGTCAAGCAGCATGTGTAATGTAATACTGCATATGATCGTTTTTCTTTCTCTATGTACCTTGGTGGATTTGTAAAATGGCAGTATTTCCAAATGCAAGGCATATATGGCACTCTTCCCATTCAGACTCTCTCCACACACCGAAACACACATAGGACGTATTTAGGACAATGAGAGTTTTGTATTATGCCATTTCAAAATGAAACCCAAAACTCACACAACAGGATACAATTGATGAAAGACGGTAAGAGGCATTAGGATAATTTGCTTTAAAGAGAAAAACAGCATGAAGGCAGTGTTTGAACTGTACAAAATGCTTCCATGCTGTGTACCAAGGGACTGTATGTAGCACTAGAGAAGGCAAGGATGTTGTTAGGACTGGAAAAGTTTAGCTATAAAGCCAACTTTAGCTATGATCTGGATTGTGAAATTCAATGAAAGGTGCAAACTAACTTTGAATCAGAAAGGGCTAGGTAGGAATTTACGGGCTAAACTGGATTAAGTACACATGCATTTGAGACTGCAGATGTTGGAATCAGGAGTAAAAGATAAATTGCTCAAAGAACTTGTGCAGTATTTGTGGAGGGAAAGAGATGGTCGATACATCAGGTAGACATCCCGCATCAAGATGGATTAAATATGTCAAATCGTCAGCAATGAATTGTAATGCAAGATGACATAAAAATCAGTGCATATAATCCATAAATAATGGTGAAACAGCCAAGAGCAAGAGAGGCGGGATTTGGAGTCGAAGAAGACTTAACAATCTACATTAAATATCAATACCTAGCAAGAATCATTAAAACCAATAGAAAGAAAGGCGTATCTGGAAGATGGAATGCTCTAGTAGAATAATTATTTTTATTGGGAAGAGATAATGTATTTCCTAGCTTGATATTTTTGTCCATATAAAGGCTAATCAATTATAGTTTCCACTGTCCAAACCATTATGGTGTCTGTGATTACACTTCCTCCCAACTATTCATCTGCTTTGGTTTATCTGCATTTACAGTGCTTTTAATGTTACACTGTCAACACCTCTGTCATATAATCCCTTCTGCCATGCACCCTGAGATGGTTATTTTCTTTCCTTTGCACTGCTTCTCCCCCCCTCATCCCACCCCTCCATCTTCCATGCCTCTGTACTCCTTCAAAGCTAATTAAACCTCAACACAGTTCTATTTTCTGATGAAAGGCCACTGACTGGCGTTGATTCTCGGCTTTCCCTCCATCCAGCCTACTGAACTTTTACAGCATTTTGCTTTTCCATTTCTACAGTATAGTACAGACTTCTGACAAAAAAAAAGTGCCTTTCTGGTGAGAAAGTATGCTGACAAGTTATTTTGCTCATTAATAGGCCTTTTTGGCCCAATTGCACCCATGTGACCAATTAACCCACTAACCCATATGTCTGGAATGTGGGAGGAAACCGGATCACCCGGAAAAAAACCCACACGTTCACAGGGAGAATACACAGGCTCCTTACAGATACAGTGGGAATGAACCCTGGTCCTTGGCACTGTAATAGCTTTATGCTAATCCCATGCCACTGTGTCTCCCTCAAGTTAATTGGTTGCCCTGCAGAGAATATATGAAACATACCTACTGGGTTTATTTACATGTTACATTGTGGAGATAGTCTAGAGTGTCACCCAGAAGGGAAGATGGCCTTTGATCAAACATTCATAGCTAAGTTTAGACTTGTTATTTAGGAAACGTCTCATAAAGGCAACACAGATTTGAAAGGAGTAATATCTTTGACTTAGAATGTCACAGTATGTTTTTTAAAATTTCTTTTTCGGGGTATGATAATTGCCAACAAGGCAAACATTCATTGCTCATCTCTAAGTGCCTTGAGAAGGAGCTGAATCAGACATTGCAGTGCTTCTGTTGAAGGTCCGTGAATCTATTGGGTAACAAGCTCCAGCATTTAGACCGAACAAATGAACTACAAGTCAGGATATGTGTGCAACTTACAAAGAAGTGTGTAGTTGCAAAGTAACTGCAACCTTGTATTTCCTCTGCTGGCAGGAATGAGCTTTTACGATTCACCAGCAAATCAGACAGACTGCTTTGTGGCGACGAGCCTTGAGAATGCTGTTGGGACGGCATTCTGAACCTCCCACCACTGGCCCACACCAGCAGTATTGTGGCCTCAGAAGGGGCAGTTTTCATTTGAATTTTCTGATGGCTTTCTCATCTTTTCCCGCCAATTTGAGATTTAACTACCAGTCTGGTGCAAGTAGAAGGCACCACCCAGAAGTGGATACATGGAGGCCTATGCATCTGAACGCTTTTGCTTCAAACTACCTATCCCCTGCCCAATCCTTTGCAATACAGGCTTGTTAGATATGAATCAAAGGAGGTTAATTCTTGTGATAAACAGGAATTAATAATGTACTAATTTCTCAGTGGACTCCCATACAAGTGACGAGCTAGATAGACAATATCACCTATTAAGGTTCTGAACGTTATTTGATAAAGATTATACATGATATATGAAATGCATCACTCTATACTGGAAAATTATACAACATAGCCTGTCCTAAAGTGTCACAAGAGGAACTTGTCAACTTTAGGAAAGATCCCTTGCAAGATGTGACAAGCTTTAGAAGTAAACAATGTCAGTACTTACGATTTTCTTTTGTATGTAGCAATTAAAATATTGAAATAGAAAATCGATCAGTAGTAAATAGCTTGAAATATTTAACACTTTCTTCCTCTTAACCTAAGCAGAGTTTTTTTTTACAGTGATAATACTTAAAACGAGCTGTGCAAGTTGGAATGATCATGTTCTGGGCCTTAAGTCCTAACATAACCAAAAAAGGCTCACATCAGAAAGAAAAACTCAGAGCTTATGGTTTAAAGAAAAGATCAAGGAAAAAGCAAATATTCCACTTTCAGTCTGTATGGTTGTTATTCTTCAATAATCTTAGCATCAATGAACTTAATGTGAGAGGTATTGCCAATTGGAAAATAAAAATGTAATATTTTGTGAACAGTTGAAATAATGGGCAAGGTTCATGCTAAATGCCTGAACAGCTTCATTGCTGGCTATGCAATTTTTGATCTTCGTGAGAATGGTAACTTAATGAAAGCATTAAAAGAACAGGCTGCCCATACATCTGAAAGGCGGCCAGTATCCAGCTACCTCCTACAGTTTTTATTTTGCACTGAAGATGGTGCTGTTACATCTGCCTCATCAAGACAAGATCTTTAAGGAGCACACTGGAATCTGGAGTGATTACAAGTGTTGTGGTTTAGTGTTAGTCTTAACATATACTAAAAGAAACTTAGTTCCAAACCAAGACTAAAAAGGCACTTGTAGATTGCTTAATGATGCAAAACATTAAATGGACTCACAAGCTCTGTTAATTTACCTTGCAGAATATTGAACGACCATATAGATCATGGCAAGCAACCATTGTTTTGTTATCTGAATTTCCAGTTACAAGAGATGATTGAACAATGGACTTCTTTACAGCTTTGTATGGTCATTCTTATAACTTATCACTTATGTGAGTATATCTTGTAAACAGAGGCTCACAAGTTTGCACTTAACGTTAACATTCTCTCGCTGACAGTGTAACAGGATGTTTAATTAAGCTTTCTCTGTTGATGATGACTTCTGGCTAAACCTAAATACAAGTTGTTAGTATTATAGCACAATACACAGCAAGAAGGTCTGCTTAAACCTCTCTATCTCGAGTCCCACTTGATTGCACCCAGTTTTGTAGCCAGCATCTTCAGGAGTTCTGACAGAGGGCAAGGGTACCTCTCATGCAGCATCTTGTCTAACTTGCCATGGCTGCTCAAACATTCCAAACAACAACAATCCTGTTAGTACGGTCTACAATAATGCAGTGCTTCCCAGCCTAGAGTAATGCAGCCGGTAAGATCCTAGTACATGAATTATCACTAATATGCTTTATTTTACTCTTATTATTGTACTTGTAAACACTGCCACATACCATAACTTGCCGCGATTATACAACATCCACTGAATACCCTGACAACAATGGCAGACAGATGAACCAGGTTGATTCACAAATCCCAAAGCCTCTACCACCTTGATTACAAACAGCAGTATGCTTGAGACAAAAGCCTGACAATAGAACCTAGAAGATCAACATTCTCCTTTCTAACAATGGATACTCATCAAGAACGTCCAAGCTCATTGTGTCACTACTATCACGTTCTCCACAGATGGACGGTCAAATTCTATCATCCAATCACTAAGATTTAATCATACACTAACCCTAAAGGAGCCTTCAAGGACCCATAGTGTTACACTAGAGGCCCTGACATACTCTCATAAAAACACAGAATTAATTAAAACATAATATCAATTCAAAAAACAATACACAGCTATATTAGCCCCGGAATGTGTGGTGACACTTGTGGGCTGACTCCAACACATCCTGAGGTGTGTTAGTTGCTAATGCAAACTATGCATGTCACTGTATTTTAACATGTCCATGTAATAAATAAGACTGAATTGGAATCTGAACTGCCTCTGTATCTGACTCAAACATTAATATTTGATCTGCCATCAAAAAAGGGAGAGAATTGCTATATAGCAGCTCACAGAGTGATTACAAGAGATTTAAATGGGCAAGAAGTTAAGGAGCAGGGCCCCAGGTGTTGGCAATGTAAATACTGGGAAGTGGTTTATAAATGATGGAATCCTTAAGGTCAGTAATCCACAGATACCTTGTGTGATGCAACAGGATAATGGGTAAGAACATTAAGTTCTAGGAATGGAAGAAATTCTTGGCTACACTTTACTTGTTGAGAATGCTTAGGAACTATTGTGTAGCTTGAAATATTTACATGCTATTTCATTTGCAATATCACAATGAGGCCCCTCCCCAAATGTAGCCAGGATAGTGCAAATGAAAGACGTGTGAAAGAGGCCAAGCATTAACAGATGGAAATTGCCCAGTCAATCGATAAAGCCACATCATCATAAACATGCTATTACAGAAACAATGAAGAAACAGTATAAACATAGATATAGAGTGTATGAAAGACAGTAAGTATTGGTTCCAAAAGCACAAAATCCTTAACATTTCACTGGTTTCATTTGTGTAGTCAGAATGAACAGATGAATGGAGTGGATTATTTCTGGTCAAGGATCCTAAGTTTATATTTCCAAATTATTATTTATAATCATTTAGCTTTTGTCCAGTTTTTTGAAGGGTATATGGCATTATAAGCTCAGTTTGTTATGTTAATAATCAATTGAGGAAATGAACAATGACCTATGAAAGGGCTCTTCTATTTGCCACCCATTGGTTACGTGGATGTAAATCAGCAATGAACAGAAGAGATCATCTCATACACAAAGTTAGATCCTGTGTCCACTCCATAAACCTGTTGTATTAACTATTTGGTTACAAGTAATGTAATTAAAACTTAAATTACTCATGGAAATTTGTGGCTGTGTACCAGAAATCCGATCGTTAAAGTGAAAACTTAATTTTAAACATCTGGAGCTTTAAAACGATTGTGATGATAATACATAATTATTTACAACATCACATCAATTCTAATAGCAATGCATAGCCCATGATTCAAATCATGAGATTTGTTTGCATTGTCTTATTTTGCAGAATTATTTACATAAAAGGCATTGGTTTCAATACATTTCTTACAATTACATATTCAAGCAATATGCATTTTTTGGGATGAAGGTACTGATTAAGGTGTTCAGAATCCTATATTACATAAGGCTTGACAGTAGTGTACAACCCTTTGAAATGCATAGTAAACAAGTTACAGTAATTGCCCTGATTTGCTACCTGATCAGGAACAAACCTGTCAATGGACAAATCAAAGCTTTTAAGGGACATGCTTATCAAGAATCCACACAAATGGATTGCATTATATAGCCACACTATGTCACTTTTTACTCTGTATTGATTTTGGAGTTAATATAAAGTTCCAGACATGGTCAGTAGATAGATACTTTCTTAAAATTTGATCTGGTAGTCTTACAACAGACCTTTTTGACCATGATCCCTGCATCACTGGAATCACTAGCTGTACCTTCAGTGATTATAACCTATCTTCTACTCTGTAGATCACAGGCCCGTTAATCAAATTGGGAAACATGCTGTAGTGTGACTATTGATATATGTACTGTATGCACATCACAACTTACATCGGTCAAGAAAAGGCTGTTGGTGCATCATGCAGAACTACTTGTCTTAACACCACTCTTAAAGCAGGAAATGGAGGTCAGATATTGAACCAAATCAAGAATAAGAAGATCGTACAAAGAGAGTGAGAGTTTTAAATGTAAACATTCCTGCACTCAATATTATGTATGAATTGTATCCAGGCAGAATGTCCAATCTAACAATATCTAACTACTCTGATGTTATCAAAGAAAAATACTGATGCAAGGCAAGGTCACTTAAAATGAACATTTTGCTGCTGTTTGTTGCACCATGGCAAGTTTCGCTATGAACAAACTATAGATTTTTGAGGCACTCGGTTTATTAATTCTGTATTTTTCTTTTATCCTGTTTGGTTATGTTTTTGGACTTGAGGCAGTAGACATCTATACTATTTCTCATATATTGTGCATTTACAGTTATATAGAGCTGCCTGACTTTGATGCTTCGCACTCTGGTATGTAGAAAATATCTAGAATATGAATAGATAAATGGACGCACGTTTATAGTGCTCAATAGAAATCATGGTCTGTCTTCTGCACAGTTGGAAGAAATGTGAAAAAGGATATCAGAATTCTTATTTCCTGCTTAATGCAATGCAGCCTTCTACTTCCTCTAAAAACTGACAATAAATACATCTACTTGTACCAAACTTCATAGGAACCAGAAGATACCACAACAGCATTGTGTAGTGATTTTAGTCATTTTCACAACATTACTTAGAGATGTTGCAGGTCATTAAACAATCACAATTGCACATTTTCCTACTGAAAACAAAGGCACAATAGAAATGAGGAACGTAAATGAAATGCTTTTGAATAATAATTTTAAAATTTAAAGGGGAACTATATTTGTGGGCTTATTTTCATAACCGATGTGCCACTTTACCGATGGCCATTTTAGCTTCAGCAAAATAATACACAGCTAAAATCCTGGTCAAGATTAAGGATTTTTGACCAGCTGTACAACAAACACATCTGAAGAATGAGCACCATTTGTTACTAGTCAACCGCAGTGATCCAATACAGACTCTGCAAACCAATTCGTAGTTCTGCTCATCATCAGTCCTTTTGGGATCAGGCTTCCCATGGCAGGTTTAGAAAAGAAATGGTCAAAAGCAGGGACACGTGGAGGAAAAAAACCTAAAGAAACAGAGAACTCGCTTGCAAATAAACTTCATCGTTTGATAAAGATGGCACATCAAATTCTGATCAGTGAGCTTAAACTAATTTGTGCAGCATAACGTAAATAAAATGAACACCAAATCATTACATGATTTACACAGGGCTTCCTCAACAACCTGCTTTCTGGACTTGAAATCCAAACACAGACTGAGCATTCAACTTTTTTTTTTCCTTTTGAAAGCATGCATTTGAGGTCTTTATAATTATAAAAGTTTTTTATATATACACAATACACATATTTATAATACACATTATTATATATGTATATATAATAAAAACTTGCAAGAACTTGTGCAGCATAGCTGGCATCTCCATCTTCTGTAGCAGTGCAGTCCATTTTAAGTATCTGTCCGGTGGTTGCATTGGTCATGCTAAGGCCATTCATGGTATCTTTTGCCACTCTTTTTCCGCTCCTTTTGCAGGTGTTCCAACTCTGCCTCATACATCATTTCCTGTACCAAGTATTTCTCTCGACGCATTCGGTCACACAAGTCTTTGGGCATATCAGGGATTAGGTAAGCTACGAAGGTCTTGAAGCCAAACACAAAATGCTGAAATAAAACAGAAATCAAAAGTTTGATACCTGCTTTATCATGAGTTCCTTTACATAATTTTAACACCTTGTTCCAATGTCAATTTTGTTCTGCCTTTCCAGCTTTGCTTTACCTTCTCAACTTTACACCCACCATCAAGCGCTTGAGATACTGCATGATGCCATCTCCAAACAAGAGTTTAGAATCCATCCTAACACATTTCAATTACTATCAACATATAACCTGTAGCACCAGAGGTCTCAACACAGAAGACCAGTGTTATACTAAGATAGGAATGCCTACTGTTCCACGTCCAGACCACATTTCATGAAATCTGATCACTTGGCTGTATTCTCCAACTTGCATACAGGCAGAAGCTAAAGAGCAAAACTCCGGAGATTAGGACAACAAAGAAATGGTTGCAGGAGGCAGAGAAGTGGCTGTGGGATTGCTTCAGGTTGGTGGACTGGGCTGTGTTCAAGGACTCATCTGTGGATCTGAACGAATACAGCATGGGTGTCGCGGACTCTATTAATGTGTGAGTCTCCGCAAAATCATTCTGAGTCTTCCCCAACCAGAAGCCGTGGAGGAACAATAAGATTCAGAATCTGCTGAGGGCTAGATCAGAGGCTTTTAAATCTGGTGAGCAAGAAAATTACAAGAGGTCTAAGTATGATCTCTCGAAAGCCAGCTCGTGGGCGAAGTGGCAATACCGGACTAGAGTCAATGAAGGGTGCTTAACAGTTGTAGCAGTGCTTGAATGCTATCACCTCTTACAAAGTTAAATAAAGCAATATAGGTGACAACAGGGCCTTGCTTCCAGATGAGCTCAATGGTTCTAAGCTCACTTTGACTGTAAAAACATGAGAGGAACCATCACAAGCTCCTGCAGCTCCCGATGATCCTGTGATTTCAGTCTCTGAGGCTGACGTGTGAGCAGCCTTCTGGAGGGTGAAACCCATGGAGAGTATCTAGCCCAGACCTAGTACCTAGTCAAGTACTAAAGACCTGTGCTGACCAAATGCCTGGAGTGTTCACAGAGATCTTTAACCTCTTGCTTTGGAACTCTGAGGTACCCACCTGCTTCAAGCAGACTTCACTTATACCAGCACCTAAGAAGAATGGAGTAACCTGCCTCAATAACTACCATCCAGTAGCAGTTACAAGCACAGTTTAGAGAGGGTGGTGATGAAACATATCAACTCCTGCCTGAGAAGCAACTTGGATACACTCCAATTCCCCTACTGGAGCAACAGGTCAACAGCAGATGCAATCCCACTGGCTCTTCACGCAATGCTGGAACATCTGGACAGCGAAGATGTACTGTATATATCAGGATGCTCTTTATCAGTACAGGTGCACCACAAGGCTGTGTGCTTAGCCCCATGCTCTTAAGCACAGCTTCAATGCTATATTCAAGTTTGCTGATGACACTACTGTCCTAGATTGAATCAAAGGTAGTGACAAATCAGTATACAGGAGGGAGACTGTAAATCTGGCTGAGTGGTGCCATAACAATAAACTATTGCTCAGTATCAGCAAGACAAAGGAGTGGATTATTGACCTCAGAAGGAAGAAACTAGAAGTCCGTGAGCTAATCCTTGTTGGAGAGGGTCAAAAACTTTAAATTCTTCAGTGTTAGTATTTCAGAGGACCTGTTCTGGGACCAGCTCATAAGGGTAATTACGAAGAAAGCACAGCTGTGGCTCTAGTTCCTTAGGAGTTTACGAGGATTTGGCATGATGGATGTGTAGTGGAGAGTATATTGACTGACTGCATCACAGCCTGGTATGGAAACACCAATGCCCTTGAATAGAAAATCCTACAAGAAGTAGTGGATACTGCTTCTTGTAAAGTCCACTCTTCATTTAGCACATCTACATGAAGCAATGTCGCAGGAAAGCAACATCCATCATCACAGACCCCCACCACACAGGTCATGCTCTCTTCCCACTACTGCTAATGGAAATAAGGTACAGGAGCCTCAGGAACAGTTATTACCACTTAACCATCAGACTTTTGAACCAAAGAGGATATCCTCACTCCTCGCATCATAATTTAAATATTCCTACAACTATGGACTCACTGTCAAGGACTCTTCAAACACATGCTCTCAATATTTATTATTTATTATTATTTATTTATTTTTGCAAACTGGTTGAACACCCAAGTTGTGTTAGTCTTCCATTGATCCTATTTTAGTTATTATTCTATTATGGATTTATTAAGTATGCCCACAGGAAAATGAATCGCAGGGTTGGAAATTACTTTGAACTTGTAAGGTACATATTCAGTTTCCAGCCTCTTGGTGCTCTAGCCCTTGGATTACATGATGTAAATGCTTAATTATTCAAACTAAAAATATGTTTGAGTGAATCAAGGAATATCTCTTTTCTTGGCAGATTGCCCAATTTGCCAAAAAGGATATCAAGCTAGGTGATATCTCCATTTTGTACAGCATGTGTGTGTAAAGAGTAATACATGAGTTAAGTTATTGAGATTTACAACACTGGGACCCCATATCCTGGTAATGCACTTACAGTCCCTTTCTTACTTTCTGCCACACCCCATCTTCAAACTTGAACTAAATCTCAAAGGTAGTTAGCACAAAGTCTACAGAAAGCTCCTGCAGGAGAACCTTGAGCATTTTCAGGAGCTTACAACACGGAACATTACAGCCCATTGGCCCATGTTGTTGTGCCATATTTTTATTCCACACTAAGATCAATCTAACCCTTCCCTCCTACATATCCCTCAATTTTTCTTTCTCTTAAATGTTCCTAATGTATCTGCCTCCACCACTAGCCCAGCTCAGCACACCCACCACTCTCTTAAAAAAAAACCTATACATCCCCTCTATACTTGCTTCCATTCACATTAAAATTATGTCCCCTGCTATTAGTGATTTACATCCTGTTAAAGTCTTTAGCTATCCCTTCTATCTATGTCCCTTATCATTTTGTACACATCTGTCGTCACCTCTCATCCTCCTTCACTCCAATGGAATTCCTGGAAATCTGCATGGAATTTCTTCCATGCAGCAGAGTTATGATCAAAAAGTGAATGCGGATATGAGCTGCATGTTACCCCACAGATTACTGTAGCAGCACACAGTAACAACAGAATGTGCTTTTGGCACTGCTTTTAAATAGTAACATGTCTAATATTTAGTTAAAGCTAACTAAGCTAAGCATCATGATGATTTCATTAGTACATTTTAGGTTTGGACGCACTTAGCTTAAAGGTTTGTGATACTCATTAGAAGTGCTAATAAAGATATAATTGCTAATTAATTCTCAGGCTTGATGATGAAGGAAATTAAAAAAAGGACTCCAGTATTATTTGACACCTACACACATTTCCATTCCACAAGATGCAGACATCGCTAAGTGTGGTCTCACCAACATCTCGTGCATGATATCCTAACTGCTGTACTCAGTGCCTTGACTGATGAAGGCAATTGTGCAGAATGTTCACCACCTTGTTTAGTAGTGTTGCCGTATCTGCCTGTGCTCATAGGTTTGTCCGTCCTACAACTCTTTCCAAGCTGCTACTTTAGTGTGGAAGTCCTGCCCTGTGCACTTGCCTGAATTAAATTCCTTGGCACACTTCCCCAGTTCATCTGGTTCCTGTTATAGTCTTTGAAAACCTTCATCACTATCCACTGCACCTCCACCCACAAACATGTCCACGTTAATACCATTGTCATACAAATTGTTGATATAGATGAGAAACAATAATGGAGCAGAACCAGTCCCTGTGGCATACCACTAGTCTCAGGTTTCCAGTCCAGCTAAAAACCCTCTACTACTACTCCCTGACTTTTGCAACTAAGTCAATTTGATATTCAACGTGAGAAAGTTTAATTTATTCCCATTCTTTGCTTTCTATCTGTTAACCGATTTTCATTCTATGATGACTATCTTATCTGATTTTATACCCTATCACAGGGTTTCTCAACTGGGGTTCAGGGAGAGGTCGCTAGGGATACTGTGAGAGATTGTGATAAGAAAAAACATTGTTTCTTGAACTTCGAGCAACATGCAGTGGTGGACAGTGATCGAGCAGCTGCATTAGGAATCCCGCTAGAGGTCTCTCAGCCCAGTTTGGCAGTGCACAGTGAGACTGTATTTATTTGGTTGAGTCCATTCTCAAGTCAAGTCAATTCACTTCTATTGTCATTTCGATCATAACTGCTGGTACAGTACATAGTAAAAATGAGACAATGATTTTCAGGATAATGGTGTTACATGACAGTAAAAAAACTAGACTGAGCTATGTAAAAAACAACACAGAGGAAAAAAAAACAACTAGACTAGACTACAGACCATTCCCAGGACTGCATAAAGTGCACAAAACAGGGCAGACATTACAATAAATAATGAATAGGACAATTGGGCAGTAAGGTGTCAATCCAGGTTCAGCTTTTGATAATTGTTGAGCGCAATATTGCACAAAGGGGAGGATGGTAGGCTGAGGAGGAGTGTGAAGTATATTTTCTGAGGATTGAATGGACTCGCCCAACTTGGGCTGTGTTGTCAGCCTCTCCCTCCCGAATTACCTCCCCACACTTCCCCTTACTGACTGACTTATGGGAGCAAACAAACTCCATTGGTTTGAGAGTGAGGAAGGATATCAGAAAGTCTTGAATCTTATTGAAAACCACCTGGAAGAACGCTGAACTAAATTGCAAAGTATTTTTCTTCTCTTTCAACACAAGTACACAACTGAGTGAGGGATCCTTTCTCTGAATCTTCTACTCAGCCTGAGAACTTGACTGATTGTGAACTCAAGATGAGATTTCCTGATCCGCCCTTGGACAAGTTCTGGATTTCTGTGAGAGAAGAGTATCCTGCCATTCATAGGAAAGCAATGAACATTCTGCCGCAGTTTCCTACTTCTTACTTCTATGAGCAAGCCTTTTCTTGTTTAACAAGCATCAAGAGGAAGGGTAGGAATCACCTCATTTCAGTTGAAGGTGAAATCTGTGTGTGATTATCTCAAGTTCGACCCAGAATTGAGTATTTGTGCAGCAAAAAACAAGCTCAGGTTTCACATGCTAAGCCTATATTTGAGCCTGATCATGTCACTTAGTAAGAAAATAATTTTTCAGTCTTGTACAAAATAGTGTCTTAGGCTATAACTTTATTCATACTGCTTTAGCTTATGGTTTTTAGTAACCCTAATATTGTCAATAAGTTTTCATGCTATAAATAGCATTAATTAAAATCAATTTATAACTTTTATTTAAATTAAATCTACTGAGCCTATCTTTAAGAAAAACTAAATTCCATTTTGGCTTAAGCCAGTTATTTAACAAATATTTATTATGCTTTCTTGATGAGTTTTTAAAATTTATGAAAGGGAAATAAAGAGATTAATTTCAAGAAAAGTAAGTTAAGCTTAACTACCTATTTTAATTCAAGAAAGATTGGTTAAGCATTCATCCTCTGCTCAAAAGAACATTGGTAATTATTTTTGGATTATTATATCTAGAACTTATTGAATTGACTTTATTTCTTACATCCTTCACATACATGAGGAGTAAAAATCTTCATGTTACATCTCTGTCTGAATATGCAATGTACAAATTATAGTAATCTGTAATTAATAGCATGTCAATGTAGCTTAGAAATACAATTTTGTCAGCATGAATTAATCAGTCTGATGGCCTGGTGGAAGAAGCTGTCCCGGAGCCTGCTGGTCCTGGCTTTTATGCTGTGGTACCATTTCCTGGATGGTAGCAGCTGGAACAGTTTGTAGTTGGGGTGACACCCTGAACTATCACTGTAAATGTCCTGAATAGTGGGAAGTTCACATCCACAAATGTGCTGGGCTGTCCACACCACTCTCTAAAGAGTCCTGCGATGAGGGAAGTACAGTTCCCATACCAGGCAGTGATGCAACCAGTCAGATGCTCTCAATTGTGCTCCTGTAGAAAGTTCTTAGGATCTGAGGACTCATGCTGAACTTCTTTAACTGTCTTGAGGTGAAAGAGGTGCTGTTTTGATTTTTTCACCACATGGCTGATAAGTACAGACCAAGTGAGGTCCTTTGGTGATGTGTAAGCTGTGGAACTTAAAGCTGTTCACTCTCTCAATCCCAGATCCACTGATGTCAATAGGGGTTAGCCTGTCTCCATTCCTGCTGTAGTCCTCAACCAGCTCCTTTGTTTTTATGACATTGAGGGAGAAGTTTCCTTGACACCATTTTGTCAGGGTGCTGACTTATTCTCTGTAGGCTGCCTCATTATTATTTGAGATACAGCCAATCAGTGTAGTATCATCCGCAAATTTAATTAGCATTTTGGAGCTGTGGGTGTCGACACTTGTGGGTATATAGAAGGTAAGGGAGGGGTGTTTAGGACACAACCCTGGGGGTCTCCTGTGCTGAGGGTCAGACGGTTAGAGGTGAGGGAGCCCACTCTTACATCTTGCCGGTGATCTGACAGAAAGTCCAGGGTCCAGCTGCACAAGGCAGGGTGAAAACTGAGGACTCTGAGTTTCTCGTCAAGCCTGGAAGGAACTATGGTGTTGAATGCTGAACTGTAGTTCACTGATCACGCTAATGTGTTGTGAATGGTCTATATATTTTTTACACTTGGGTTCCCTGAGACCTGAAAATTACTTCAAGGGTTCCTCCAGGGCAAGAAGTTGAGAAAGGCTGGCCTATCATCTTGTTGATAATGTCCTGTGTAGGACCTCAGGGAAAACCTTTTCAAAAGTCAGATACAAACAGCAGGAAATGTCTCCAAAAATAGTGATCATTCCTTTCTGTTCATTCCCACAAGAATTCCTCTTGCTTACTCATATCGTCTCAGAAATGCTTTCTATGTGACCTGCGTTTGCATTAGAAATAATAAATAATGCTTCAAGTGGAACAATGTCATGTATTTGCTTGTAAAATGGTGTCTGTAGCTTCAAGGGTGCTAGTTTGTTTAAAGAGTCCTATGATCTATTGTTCTCTGAGTTGAAAAATTGTCTATAGAGCCAGTCTTCAGAGGCCCTTGGAATAAAATAAAATCCCGTTGTGCCGTGAGGACCTCTTGAATTCCTGTACAAGCCCTTACAAGGTCACAAGAATTCCCAGCGATTCCACTGGCAAACACAAAAATAAACAAAAACAACTGTGAAAAGTCAGGCCCATGATGATTTCACGCAGTTAATATTATCATAAAATTACATGACGCAGAATCAGCCCATCAAGTTTGCTCTGCCATTCCATTATGACTAATTTATTTTCCCTCAGCCCTATTCTCCTGCCAACATTGAAGACACCCTCAAAAGCGATGCATCAAAAAGGCATCCTTAAGGGCCCCTGTCACCAAGGTCATGCCCTCTTGCTACAATCAAGAAGGAAGTACAAGATATATATATATATATATATATATATATATATATATATATAGTAATTTATATTTGTAACATTGTAATTTATAGCTTTTTATTGTGTATTGCACTGTATTGTTGCCATAAAAACAAATTTCACGACATATGCCAGTGGTTCTAAACCTGATTCTAATTCCGTTCCTGGACCCCCTGCTTTAGGAAACATCCTCTCCATGTCCACTCTATCTAGGCCCTTCATCACCACCAAAGTATTAACTAAAATAGATTTAATGAATTAAAGTGTTACGTTAACACTAAAACGTCAAATCAATGTGAAACTTATGAATATGGCACACACCACTGGCACAGTGAAAAAGATTATTAGCTAAAGCTTCCTTTGATTTTTAAAAACAACGGGTGCAATTGCAACATGCTACTGAATGAACGAGATATGGAGGGACCAGAGTACAGGCCCTCTATTCTTTAATATTTATTTTGGTTCCCCTTTGTGTTCTCAGAATATTCAATCATTCTTAATGTAAATACTTGCAACAAGGGGATTTGCGTTAAATCCTCAGCATTACTATAAACACATTGGATGCATTAGCAAAGCAGCTGTTATTTCACCATTTCTTGCCCTGAACAAAGAGTCACTGGTAACAATTGGCAATCAAATTAAAAACCCAAACTTGAAGTTTTTGTTCAGCTGGAACCTGGCTTACTGACTTATCCCAACATATTTTATCCTTAATTGGTGAAGTAAAGATGGAGAACAATGCTTAATGTCCTGTACAATTAGAATCTCATCAAGTCCTGCTGAGAGCCAGGACCAGTGTCACAGATGTGAATTATTTTCAAACTAAAAGGGCAAATCCTCACCACTCGATTAGTTTCCAGAGTGTTTATTCATGTATTTTTTAAATTCAGCAATACAATACGAAGTAGGCCCTTCTGGCCCCTTGAGCCATGTCTCGACAAACCCATAACCTAATCACGGGACAAATTACCATAACCAAAAAGCCTGCTCAACACATCTTTGGACTGTGGAAGAAAACCGGAAGTCTTGGAGGAAACCCACGCATTCAACGGGGAAGAAGTACAGAGACTCCTTACAGAATGGCACCAGAACTGAATTCCGATCTCTGGAACATCCCAAATTGTAATAGTGTCACACGAACCGCTACACTACCATGGCGCCCAGAGTGTGACGTGTTGCTTACATTTTTCCAGACACTAATGGAACGACACACCAATGATTACAGAGAATCATTCCAGCTGTTATTCCATTAACATTATATGATTATAATAAAATTTTAACAGGTGGCCATGTTGGAGTTAAACTCTCTGAAATCTAATTAATAATTTTTAACTCATTATTACATAATCCTTAACAAATATTCAATCAACTGTACTGCTGCTCCTTCAGAAGATGGTGCTGCCAATGAAATGTAATAGAACAAAGTATTGGATAGAATAAGCAAGTTGTGTGTAGTTGAGGTTGAAATGATTATAAATGTTCTTGGTTATCCATGACATTATATACCAAATAGTAGTAAATCAAGGCAACTGATCTTTCAGTGTTGTCTAGAAAGCCACTCATCTGAGAGGCTTCTTCAATTCTAATCCATCGAGGGTAGTTTTCTGGCTTATAAACTCAACGAGTTGTTTAGAGGTATGGCAATCACATGAGGGTCGTTAAGAGTCATTGAGGTTATGTGAGGGCCAATAGACTTATCTTTGCATGAAAACCCATCGCTGAACAGAGGGTTGGGGGTACGACACCACCTATCAGCTACAGTCGGCCCTCCTTATCTGTGGGGGATTGGTTCCGGGACCCCTTGCGGATACCAAAATTCGCGGATGCTTGAGTCCCTTATTTAACATGTATCAGTGCAGTGGTCTTTAGGACCCAGCAGAACCCTGGACTTTATTTAACATGTCTCAGTGCGGTGGACATTAGGACCTGGCGACGCAGCTCTGAATCCGCAATGTTTCTGTTCACAAAAATGATTATGATCGCAATTGAAAATATGGTGGAAGTAATAAAGCAATGAAACACCATTGGTCATTGGAAAGGCGTTAGGCTACAGTTGGTGAACGATCGGAACAATTTTAATGGAGCATGTGAAAGGCCCTGCCCCGATGAAAGCTACAATTATTACTAAACAACGCAGTGGTTTAATTATTGAAATACGTATGTTTCTTAAGTGTTTTATATGCATAAAAAGGTAAAATATGTACTATATACTAAGGGAAACGTTTGACTAACTGATGCTAAATAATACCGGATGTACATGTTCCGACTTCAAATCCGATTTAAAGACAGACTCAGGAATGGAACTCATTCATAACCTGGGGTCTGCCTGTACTTTTAAGTCATTTCTAGATTACTTGTAATACCTAATACAATGTAAATGCTATGTAAGTAGTTGTTACACTGCATTGTTTAGGGAATAATGACAAGAAAATATAGTCTGTACATGCTTAAGCAACGAGTGCTGGAGGGACAACTTCCGGGTTTTCCCGATCCGTGGATGGTTGAACCTATGCATATGGAATCCGCAGATAAGAAGGGCCGACTGTATTTACAGTACAGTGCAATCCTAATATCTCAACCTGTGGTGAACTATGTGCCTGTCGGGACATGCCCCTGCTGACTGCTCCTGTGGCTCCTCCCACAGGCCCCTGTATAAAGGAGATCTGCGGCCTGATGCTCGGCCTCAGTCTCCAAGACCTTGTATGATAGACACTCACTCCTGGTTCCTTCTTCCAGTCAATAAAAGCCGATATCTCGCCTTACGTCTCAGTGTGAGTTATTGATGGTGCATCACAACCCTTCTGTTTCCACAACAGTTCACACCTCCATTCATAAGACTAATGACCTTCTCATTATCTGCATGACTCTTAGCAACCCTCATGAGATTGCTATACCTTTCAACAATTCAAACAGTTTAGAAACTGCAGAACTACCCACCATGGATTAGAATTGAAGAAGCTTCTTGGATGAGTGGCAAAACATATTCTAGATAGAAGGGCGAGGAAGACAAAAAGGAATACAGATCCTGTGAGAGAAATTAAAATCAATAAATTTGGGGCAGTTTTATTCACCTTTTGGAAAAGCAAAGACTAATAAAATATTAATAGTGATTTGGTAAGTAAAAACCGCATGACACCAAATCTGTCATTCTATTTGCTTCTCCCCCATTCTTTCTTCTATTGACCTCAACAAAATGAAAAGTAGGTAAAAACAGACAGAAGAATAGTTGAAATAGAGAAAGCAGCCTTGAATCCGTAAGATCATGGCAGCCATAATACCATGGCAATACCATGGCAACTATAATATAGGAGCAGATGTAGGTCATTCGGCCCATTGAATCTGTTCTGCCATTCAATCCTGGGCTGATTCAACACTTCCAGTTATCTCCACTCCCCTGCTTTCTCCCCATAGCAACATAACAACTTCAACTGTGCATCTATAGTATCCAAATATCCACTAATATCAGTTTAGAATACTTTCAGCAACTGAGTAGTCACCTATCTCTCAGCGAATATTTATGACCCTCTAGAGGTAGGGCATTATTCTCCTTGTTTGAGTACTCTAGAGCAGACAGCATTATGCAATCCAGTGTGTGAACATCAAAATTGCTGGGCTGTGAGTGAGGAATGTTAGCTGCAAAATCTTTAAAAAATCTTGATAAAATTTGACACTGATTCTGCACAAAGGGCCTCAAGAGTATGAGTTCTGTTAAAATAAAGCTGCTGACAAAACATATATGTACACAGGAATGTCAGGACAGGGAGAAAGAAAAATAACGTGGCTGCGTCTCGATTTTCTGCTACCACCTCAATTGATATAATAATAATTATAGATTCCATCATTCTAAATCAAGCCCGATGGAAGAGCAGGATTTTTTCATGTTATACTGACTATCAAGAGGCATTTGATTCAGTCCCACATTCATGGTTAATGGAAGTTACTAACACAGGCACAGTCAAGAGGCAAACATCATTCCCCAATATCTTGCTTCAAAATACAAAATAAAAGACACCATACCTTACTGTAAATACAAGCCTGGTCCAGTTTTAGAGTCCGAGTACCACAAATTATATTATGACTGATCAGTTATTACAGAAAGGACAATCCATAATAACTGTCTGGATATAATATTACAAGATAAACAAGCAACAACAACTTACATTATAGATAAAGCCATACCATACATATATAACATACAGAAATCAGTAAGAAAAAACACCAGAAATATGCTGAATTAAAATAGGAAATTGAAAGGACTATGGAAAATGAACAAGCTATACATTATCCCAATAGTAATATCTACAACTAGTATCATCCCAAAGTCACCACACAATAGCATTAAACAATTAGACTACACAGCAGTACTTAAGTAAATCTTCAGAAGGCCACGATACTAAACACCACAAGAATAGTCCAAAATTTCAATAATTCCATTTAATATCAGAAAAATGTATACAATATACATTCTGAAATTTTTGTTCTTTGCTGACATCCACTGACATCCATGGAAGAGATCTTATAGAATTATATAAAATTATGAAAGAGATAGATAAAATTGAGGCAGGAAAGTTATTTCCACTGGTAGGTGAGACTAAAACTTGGGGACTTAGCCTCAAGATTCGGGGAAGTAGATATAGGATGGAGATGAGGAGGAACTGCTTTTCCCAGAGAGTGGTGAATCTGTGGAATTCTCTGCCCAATGAAGCAGTGGAGGCTACCTCAGTAAATATATTTAAGACAAGGTCAGATAGATTTTTGCATAGTTGGAGAATTAAAGGTTATGGGGAAAAGGCAGGTTAGTGAAGGTGAGTCCATGGCCAGATCAGCCATGATTTTATTGTATGGTGGAGCAGGGTCAAGGGCCAGATGGCCCACTCACGTTCCGATTTCTTATGTTATGTTCTAAGGAAGAAGAGTCCCTCAAAGAATGAATGACAGTAAAAATGTTAGAACCTAAAGGTCCCCCAGCTCCCCCCTGCCACACACAAGCAGCAGCAAAGCACTGATCCTCTTACCCCACCCACTTCCGCCGAAAAAATCATCAGCGCATTCCCCTCACCAATAGCAAAGCCCCCAATAAAGATCATGATATGCTGTACAACACTAACTAATTATTCACCTGACAATTCGACATGCATAGGCTCTCTCGGTCTCCCTAATAAAGGGAAAAAGAGGTGCCCCCTTTCACAGCGGGAGGGGAAGTAAAACAAAATAACTGGCCGATTTACAGTGATAAAAATTCGTAACAATTGAGAAATGAGTGTGTTTGGCCATGCCTGTACCTCAGGTTTTAGCAGCTTGAGCTGCTAAAAAAATCAAAATATAACAACAATAGTAAATTAGTGCTCGGCTGCATGGACTTGGAGGACAGGTAAGGAGCGGGGGCTCGGTCTTGGAACTGGGATGCTTGGACATAGTTGCAGGGAGAAGACATCCATTGGGACATAGTTGCAGGGATAGGACATCCACTGGAACGTAGTTGCAGGGAGAGGACATCCACTGGGACGTAGTTGCAGGGAGAGGACATCCACTGGGACATAGTTGCAGGGAGAAGACATCCACTGGGACATAGTTGCAGGGAGAAGACATCCATTGGGACATAGTTGCAGGGATAGGACATCCACTGGGACGTAGTTGCAGGGAGAGGACATCCATTGGGACGTAGTTGCAGGGAGAGGACATCCATTGGAATGTAGTTGCAGGGAGAGGACATCCACTGGGACGTAGTTGCAGGGAGAGGTCATCCACTGGGACATAGTTGCAGGGAGAGGACATCCATTGGGACATAGTTGCAGGGAGAAGACATCCACTGGGACATAGTTGCAGGGATAGGACATCCACTGGGACGTAGTTGCAGGGAAAGGACATCCACTGGGACGTAGTTGCAGGGAGAAGACATCCATTGGGACATAGTTGCAGGGAGAAGACATCCACTCGGACGTAGTTGCAGGGATAGGACATCCACTGGGACGTAGTTACAGGGAGAGGACATCCATTGGGACGTAGTTGCAGGGAGAGGACATCCATTGGGATCTAGTTGCAGGAAAAGGACATCCATTGGGACGTAGTTGCAGGTAGAGGACATCCATTGGGACGTAGTTGCAGGGAGAGGACATCCACTGGGACGTAGTTGCAGGGAGAGGACATCCATTGGGATGTAGTTGCAGGGAGAGGACATCCATTGGGACGTAGTTGCAGGGAGAGGACATCCATTGGGACGTAGTTGCGGGGAGAGGACATCCTTTGGGACATAGTTGCAGGGAGAGGACATCCACTGGGACGTAGTTGCAGGGAGAGGACATCCATTGGGATGTAGTTGCAGGGATAGGACATCCATTGGGACGTAGTTGCAGGGAGAGGACATCCATTGGGATGTAGTTGCAGGAAAAGGACATCCACTGGGACGTAGTTGCAGGGAGAGGACATCCATTGGGACATAGTTGCAGGGAGAGGACATCCATTGGGACATAGTTGCAGGGAGAGGACATCCACTGGGACGTAGTTGCAGGGAGAGGACAACCACTGGGACGTAATTGCAGGGAGAGGACATCCACTGGGACGTAGCTGCAGGGAAAGCACATCCACTGGGACATAGTTGCAGGGAGAGGACACCCACTGGGACGTAGTTGCAGGGAAAGGACATCCACTGGGACGTAGTTGCAGGAAAAGGGCATCCACTGAGAGTTAATTGCAGGGAGAGGACATCCACTGGGACGTAATTGCAGGGAAAGGACATCCACTCGGACGTAGTTGCAGGGATAGGACATCCACTGGGACGTAGTTGCAGGAAAAGGGCATCCACTGAGAGTTAATTGCAGGGAGAGGACATCCACTGGGACATAGTTGCAGGAAAAGGACATCCACTGGGACGTAGTTGCAGGGAAAGGACATCCATTGGGACGTAGTTGCAGGAAAAGGACATCCACTGGGGCGTAGTTGCAGGGAAAGGACATCCACTGGGATGTAATTGCAGGGAGAGGACATCCACTGGGACGTAGTTGCAGGGAAAGGACATCCACTGGGACGTAATTGCAGGGAGAGGACATCCACTGGGACGTAGTTGCAGGGAAAGGACATCCACTGGGACGTAATTGCAGGGAGAGGACATCCACTGGGACGTAGTTGCAGGGAAAGGACATCCACTGGGACGTAATTGCAGGGAGAGGACATCCACTGGGACGTAGTTGCAGGGAAAGGACATCCACTGGGACGTAGTTGCAGGGAGAGGACATCCATTGGGACGTAGTTGCAGGGAAAGGACATCCACTCGGACGTAGTTGCAGGGAAAGGACATCCACTGGGACGTAGTTGCAGGGAAAGGACATCCATTGGGACGTAGTTGCAGGAAAAGGACATCCACTGGGACGTAGTTGCAGGGAGAGGACATCCACTGGGACGTAGTTGCAGGGAGAGGACATCCACTGGGACATAGTTGCAGGGAGAAGACATCCACTGGGACATAGTTGCAGGGAGAAGACATCCATTGGGATGTAGTTGCAGGGATAGGACATCCACTGGGACGTAGTTGCAGGGATAGGACATCCACTGGGACGTAGTTGCAGGGAAAGGACATCCACTGGGACGTAGTTGCAGGGAAAGGACATCCATTGGGACATAGTTGCAGGAAAAGGACATCCACTGGGACGTAGTTGCAGGGAGAGGACATCCACTGGGACGTAGTTGCAGGGAGAGGACATCCACTGGGACGTAGTTGCAGGGAGAAGACATCCACTGGGACATAGTTGCAGGGAGAAGACATCCATTGGGATGTAGTTGCAGGGATAGGACATCCACTGGGACGTAGTTGCAGGGATAGGACATCCACTGGGACGTAGTTGCAGGGATAGGACATCCATTGGGACGTAGTTGCAGGGAGAGGACATCCATTGGAACGTAGTTGCAGGGAGAGGACATCCATTGGGACGTAGTTGCAGGGAGAGGACATCCATTGGGACGTAGTTGCAGGGAGAGGACATCCATTGGGATGTAGTTGCAGGAAGAGGACATCCACTGGGACGTAGTTGCAGGGAGAGGACATCCATTGGGACGTAGTTGCAGGGAGAGGACATCCATTGGGACGTAGTTGCAGGGAGAGGACACCAACTGGGACGTAGTTGCAGGGAGAGGACACCAACTGGGACGTAGTTGCAGGGAGAGGACACCAACTGGGACGTAGTTGCAGGGAGAGGACATCCATTGGGACATAGTTGCAGGGAGAGGACATCCACTGGGACGTAGTTGCAGGGAGAGGACATCCATTGGGACATAGTTGCAGGGAGAGGACATCCATTGGGACATAGTTGCAGGGAGAGGACATCCATTGGGACGTAGTTGCAGGGAGAGGACATCCATTGGGACGTAGTTGCAGGAAAAGGACATCCATTGGGACGTAGTTGCAGGGAGAGGACATCCATTGGGACATAGTTGCAGGGAGAGGACATCCACTGGGACGTAGTTGCAGGGAGAGGACATCCATTGGTATGTAGTTGCAGGGAGAGGACATCCAGTGGGATGTAGTTGCAGGGAGAGGACATCCATTGGGATGTAGTTGCAGGAAAAGGACATCCATTGGGACGTAGTTGCAGGGAGAGGACATCCACTGGGACATAGTTGCAGGGAGAGGACATCCACTGGGACGTAGTTGCAGGGAGAGGACATCCACTGGGACGTAGTTGCAGGGAGAGGACATCCATTGGGACGTAGTTGCAGGGAGAGGACATCCATTGGGATGTAGTTGCAGGAAAAGGACATCCATTGGGACATAGTTGCAGGGAGAGGACATCCATTGGGATGTAGTTGCAGGAAAAGGACATCCACTGGGACGTAATTGCAGGGAGAGGACATCCACTGGGACGTAGTTGCAGGAAGAGGACATCCACTGGGACGTAGTTGCAGGGAGAGGACATCCATTGGGACGTAGTTGCAGGGAGAGGACATCCATTGGGACATTGTTGCAGGGAGAGGACATCCATTGGGACGTAGTTGCAGGGAGAGGACATCCATTGGGACGTAGTTGCAGGGAGAGGACATCCACTGGGACATAGTTGCAGGGAGAGGACATCCACTGGGACGTAGTTGCAGGGAGAGGACATCCATTGGGACGTAGTTGCAGGGAGAAGACATCCATTGGAACGTAGTTGCAGGGAGAGGTCATCCACTGGGACATAGTTGCAGGGAGAGGACATCCACTGGGACATAGTTGCAGGGATAGGACATCCACTGGGACATAGTTGCAGGGGGAAGACATCCATTGGGACATAGTTGCAGGGATAGGACATCCACTGGAACGTAGGTGCAGGGAGAGGACATCCACTGGGACGTAGTTGCAGGGAGAGGACATCCACTGGGACGTAGTTGCAGGGAGAGGACATCCACTGGGACATAGTTGCAGGGAGAAGACATCCATTGGGACGTAGTTGCAGGGAGAGGACATCCACTGGGACGTAGCTGCAGGGAAAGGGCATCCACTGAGAGTTAATTGCAGGGATAGGACATCCACTGGGACGTAGTTGCAGGGAAAGGACATCCACTGGGACGTAGCTGCAGGGAAAGGACATCCACTGGGACGTATTTGCAGAGAAAGGACATCCACTGGGACATAGTTGCAGGAAAAGGACATCCACTGGGACGTAGTTGCAGGGAAAGGACATCCATTGGGACGTAGTTGCAGGAAAAGGTCATCCAATGGGACGTAATTGCAGGGAAAGGACATCCATTGGGACGTAGCTGCAGGGATAGGACATCCACTGGGACGTAGCTGCAGGGAGAGGACACCCACTGGGATGTAGTTGCAGGAAAAGGACATCCACTGGGACGTAATTGCAGGGAAAGGACATCCACTGGGATGTAGTTGCAGGGAGAGGACATCCACTGGAACGTAGTTGCAGGGAGAGGACATCCACTGGGACGTAGTTGCAGGGATAGGACATCCACTGGGACGTAGTTGCAGGAAAAGGGCATCCACTGAGAGTTAATTGCAGGGAAAGGACATCCCCTGGGATGTAGTTGCAGGGTTAGGACATCCACTGGGACGTAGCTGCAGGGAGAGGACACCCACTGGGACGTAGTTGCAGGAAAAGGACATCCACTGGGACGTAATTGCAGGGAAAGGACATCCACTGGGATGTAGTTGCAGGGATAGGACATCCACTGGGATGTAGTTGCAGGGATAGGACATCCACTGGGACGTAATTGCAGGGAGAGGACATCCATTGGGACATAGTTGCAAGGAGAGGACATCTATTGGTGTAAAATCAACCATGAATCCTTCCCCCCCTCCAGGTCCAGAAAAAAATCGAGGCATGCCTGTACCCAGATTGAGCAGTGGTCTAGTCAGCGCCTGTTCTCTATGTTGGGGGCGGCTGAAACGACAGCCTGGTGTAGGTATAAAAGCAATACCCTTTCAATTTATAAATGGAGAAATATCTACAGAATAGAATGATACAGCCACTGCCTGGGGATCGCCAGGGCATGCCTGGATCTACTGCTGGGCAAACTGCTGGTGGTGCACTGCTGAGTAGGTGGGCAGGGACTGGGAAACTTGAAAAAGATACAGCCACGATTCAAAGTACCGCACCGCCATCACAGGCAGCAACTTCTGCAAGCGCTTCTCAGGGGAACAGTCAATGTACAACCGAGAACACTCAAGCAAATAAGAGAAGAAAGGCACACATGAAATGGTCACCAGAAGTAAACACATTCATAATGCATGTATATTACTGATGTTACGTATTCGTGACACATGACAGTGAAGCCCTTGTCATGTGACTGGGGTTGAAGCTATACTGGACTTGAGGTGATGGTCTTGTGATGGTGGAATGATGTCATTTTCCCGCCAGTAGAGATCATGCGACGGGTTTTTTTTACAGGTTATAAAAGGTCGACCCCACCCTGTGAGGAGGGGCAGTTCGTGGCTGGATTTGCCAGGTTGACTTCATGCCACTGCGTGTTTTAAGTGATGACGCAGTTTAGTTGTAGGATGAAGTTTTTATTTAATGCTAAAGTTTAAAAGGTCATTGCCAGCAGGTTCTTTATGATTCTGTTAGTTCGTGACAGTGGAGAGTGAAGATTCGAAGTTGGAAGTTAAAGATCGAGGAGAATCGCTTTCTACGGTGAAACGGGGGCGACCTTTGTTTGATCCTTATTTGGAAGGATTTCGTTGACTATCTTCGTGTTAATCCCTAGGTTTAACTAGAAAGGATTGAAGGTAGTGGAGAAGGAAAGGTCAGTGCCTTTAAGCCGTTCTGTTTCGTGAATTCTTCGTGGGAAGTTCGACGTCAGGGATCGAAGCAAGCGACGTGAAGGAGAATTTAAATCGTCCTATAAAGTCTCTCCTTTTAAATGGACTGTGAGCATATTGAACCTTTGGTAATACCACTTTTAAAGAACTGTTTTTGGAATATCACTTTAAGAACTGTTTGGGCTGCCGCTCAGCAGCTGTTTCTGGTTACGGTAGTGTTTGTTTACTTTTGGGGGGGTTTGTTTTCTGTGTTTAATAAACGTGTTGTTTGTTATAAGAAACCCTTCCCGAACTCATATATTTATTGTTGCCGGAATATGTAACACTGAATATTGGAACTTGAGCCTGACATGACAGCATACAGGGATAAACCTCATCAACAGTTTATAGCGCATTCAAGTAAATGCACAACAAATAGCAGGTCAATGTAGAGTGATAATAATAATAGCAAAATTATTCAAACCCTTAGCAATTCCTCAGGGCATTGTCAGTCTTAATAATCTCATCTGTAGCACTGAGTGAAAGGCATAGGCATGAAGACTTTTGCAAAATACCATTGTACTTTTATGTATTGCACTGCACTGCTGCCACTAAAATAAAACAAACTTTAATGATCAATAAACCAATTGTTTGGAATTCCCTGGTGCCTCAGGGCTGGGTGCATCTATACCCTGCCCCTTGTACTCCTTTTCTGCCACCTGTCCCCCACCCCTCCTCCAGCACTCCACCCTTCCCATTCCCAACATCCTTTGCTTCTGGCAGATTTACAAACTTGCTCTCCACTCCACATTGAGAAATAGAATCAATCCCTTAGCAATTCCTCAGGGCACTGTCAGTCTTCAGCTGCTTTAGTAATGACTTTCCATCATAAGCTCAAAGGTAGGGATCTTTGCTAATCGGATATCATTCTATTTTGTTTTTAATTTCTCAGAAAATGAAGCAGCTGATGCCTGTATGTGGCAAGACCTTGACATGACCAGGCATGAACTTCCAAATAGCATAGAAAATTTATACTAAATGAGCCAGGCATTATTTCCAACTATGGAGAGTCAAGAGCATCTCACTGACGTTTACGAATCTTCCACTATGAATATTGATGATCAGAAACTCAGATAAGCTAGCAATATAAATACTGTAATTTTTACAGAAAGATTAGAGACCAAACTCCAAAGCCTTTCTTCCATTTACAAGTCAGAACAATAATGAAATGCTCTCCATTGATCAGGATTAGTGCAGCTACAACTATGTTTGGTGTTGAACACAATCCAGACTAAAGATGCAAATTGACTTGTACCCTAGCCACTAAATTAAACTTCATTGCTTTTGTCACTGGTGCAATGTGACTGCAGAGTACACATCTACAAAATGCGCTGTTATTCACCAAGCCTGAGTTGTCTTCTGCCACCAAGTTCATGATCAGTAGGTACATCGAGACACCACCGTGAAGCTGTACACTATCCTGATGTGCAAATTGCCCCTGTAATACCAGGCCCTTCAGCAAAAGGGAATAACTACACTTATTCTATTTCTGGTGTTCCCACAACCAATGGTCTCACTTTAAGGACTCTTTATCTTTTTTTATTTCACGTTCTCATTATTTGTTGCTATTTATTTACATTTGTATTTGCACAGTTTGTTTTTCATTGATCCTGTTCACAGTTCTGTTCTATAGATTTGCTGAGTTTGCCTGCAGGAAAAAGAATCCCAGGACTGTATGTGGTGATATGTATGTACTTTGATAATAAATTTAGTTTCAACTTTGAAGATTTCCACATCCTTCATTAAACCCTGGAACTTCAAACAAATTCTACTAAAGAATTTTCAGCAGGATGTCTGGGGCAGTTCAAGTTGGCTCTTTAAGGGCAATCCAGGATAGGCAATAAATGTAGGGCTTCACACTAATAAACAAGCCAATTTAAAGACAAAATACTAACAACTAGTGTCAGATGAGGGAACTGGCAGCATTTTGCAAGTCATCCTGCTCCCCAAAACACAAAATCAACCTCATACACCACATCCAGAGAAATGATACACATTTTACATAGTAATTCACACACTTTTCTCAGAGAAAACCTCTTTTCACAGGGTGAAGGTAGGCAGAGAATTGAACAACTGACCTCAAACACAATGATGAAAGCCAATCGTGCAGCCAGAACATGCCAGAATTGCAAGGTGACTTCGTATCGATTGTGATCCCATGGAGGAGCCCTGTAGTCTCTGTACCTGCAAGTTAAAAGCTAGATAGAAATCTGAAGTTCCTACAAATGTCAAAACAACCATTGTTGAGGGCAGATTATAACACATAGGTTTTCATTTTGGATTCTGAGTAGCCCCCGTTAGGCTCTCAAATACTCTCAATTAAATTCAGCCATCTTATTCCAAACTCCCAAGCAGCCTGTGGAGATTCAGCATCTAAAACTCTGACAAACTTCTATAGATGTGTAGTGGAGGGTTTATTGGCTGGCTGCCTCACAGTGTGGTATGGAAACACCAATGCATTTGAATGAAAAATCTATAAAAAGTAGAGGGTTCAGTCCAGTACATCTTAAGTAAAGCCTTTCCAACTACTGAGCACTGTCGCAGGAAAGGAGCATCCATTATCAGAGATCCTCACCACTCAGGTCATGCTCTTTTCTCACTGCTGTAATCAGGTAGATGGTACAAGAGCCTCAGGACTTGCACCACCAATTACAAGAACAGTTGAAACCATCAGGCTCTTGAAAACAACTATTCTCCTTGCCCATCCATTGAAATGTTCCCACAACCAATGAGCTCACTTTAAGGACTCTTCTTTATCTTGTTATTTCATGTTCTCGTTATTTATTTACATTTGCATTTGCGCAGTTTGTTTTCTTCTGCATTCTGGTTGAACTTTTATTGATCCTGTTGCAATTACTATTCTATTGATTTGCTGTGCATGCTTGCAGAAAAATTAATTTCAGGGTTGTATATGGTGACATGTATGTATTCCGATAATAAAATTTACTTTGAACTCTTAACCTTTATTTTTTCCACACAGATGGTTACTCTGTCACGGCAAGGAAGTTAAAACAAACTACTTCACAAGAGAGCTGGTTAAGGGAAGTCAGCTCGTTCATTGGAAGAAAAATTGGAATGACTGCTTTTCCAAAGCTGTCCCCGCAAATGAATTCAGATTTTAAAAAATGAACAGTAAAGAGAAAAAGGAGAACAAAAGCTGCATATAATCAAATTAGAGAAAAATTAAAGATAGATCCTCAACATTAGGCCTTTTTCTGAATGAATCAGATAACTTGTGGGAATAAAATCTCTCCATCTATAATACTTAATATTTGTTGAATAACCTGTCTCAACATACCTCCATATCAGCTGGACAAACTATCACAAGTCGCTGTCCATATCACTAACTATATGCAATTAAAGGCAATCTCAAGGTTTTTTAAACAGATTTTCTGCTAATTATCTGTCCTAAAACCACCTTAATAATCTCATCTGTAGCATTGTGTGAAAGGCATAGGCACAAAGACATTTGCAAAATATCATTGAAACTTTTATGTATTGCACTGCACTGCTGCTACTGAAATAAAACAACTTTAATGAGATACGTGAGTGATGATAAACCTGATTCTCCTACAGATCTCTGTTGTGGACTGAGAGTGGGAAGGGGGCAGGAAGCACCAGTGTGACATTCTGTAATGATCAATAAACCAATTGTTTGGAATTCCCTGGTGCCTCAGGGCTGGGTGCATCTATACCCATGGCACCCCCTGCCCCCTGTACTCCTTTTCTGCCACCTGTCCCCCACCCCTCCTCCAGCACTCCACCCTCCCCATTCCCAACATCCTTTGCTTCCGGCGGATTTACAAACTCGCTCTCCACTCCACATTGAGAAATAGAATTATGTACCCTAACTATATACACATGTGCCTAAGACTTTTGTACAGTACTGCATATTTGCATCTTTGTAAGTAATAATATAAAATGATAACAAGCATCTTTGCATTTCATAAGCTGTTTATATCCTCCTCCTTCTTAATGTCATTATTTATATAATGAAGAAATGTTCCTTTTTCTTTAATTCCTCCAGTTGAGAATGATGATGGGAGATGAGACATTTCCATTTCACCTCAACCTTTTCAAGTACGTTAGAGAAATGTTTTATTGGATGGACTGGGCAAAACATCCACTGATGTGCTAATCATAATTGCAGCAACATGTATTCTAATGGAATTGAATTTCCAAAGAAAAGATTAATCTGGACAGTTCATTTAGCTTCTGCAACAAAGGAATAATTGCTAGCCTGGAGAATCACGGCCTGGATTAACACATGCTCCCAAAATATGTTTTCATGCACTGAAATGGGAAATGTACCATTAATTGTACAAAAAAAAAACAGGAAAAAAAGAGATTTGGAGAAATATGCTGCATTTCATAATACATCAAACAGCAGGATAGCCTTTACTGTAAAAGGTCTTAAGTCTCAGGGAAGGGAAGATTTTACCTAATTGTACAAGTTGTTGCTGAGCTCACTTGTGGAATACTGTGCACAACTTTTTGTCCAATTACATGAAAAAGATAAATACAGGTCGAGTACCCTTATCCAAAAATCCAAAATCTGAAAACCTCCAGAATCCAAACAGTTTTTGAGCACTGACTTGACTCAAATGGAAAATGACACACATGGCACTGAGAAAGTTCTCAGGCAATGGACAAGTCTCTATACACCACTGACAGTTCTGAGAAGTAACCAGACATATGTAATGAACAGAAATGAATGAAAAACAGAAAAACATGGCAAAAAGTGAAAAATGAAGATCTCGAAAGTGTACTGAAAAAGTGGATTCATCAGCACTGGAGTGAACATTTACTGCTTAGTGGTATGACAATAACTAGCAAAGATCTATTACAACAAACAGAAAATTAGAGGTAATTATGAATATTCAGCAGGCTGGTTGCAGAAATTTAAGAAAAGGCATGACATTAAATTTTGACAATGCCTGCTGATTGCAAAGCAGCAGAGAAATTCATTGATGAGTTTGTCAAGATCATTGATGATTAGACGAAGACTGCTTATCAGTGGCACATAAATTCAGTCAGAAATGATGCCGACCCCAAGCTATCTCATTATATATTCCAGAATCCCAAAAAGTCCAAAATCTGAAACACTTCCAAGCCTAAGCATTTCAGATAAGAGGTATTTGATCTGTCGTGGCATTGGAGGCAGTCTAAAGGAAATTCACCAAACTAGAATGTGCTCTATATGTCTCGGAGTCAAGAAGAATGAAGGGTCACCTTATTCTAGTATATAAGTGAGGATAGATGTTGAGATGAGGAGAAACTTCTTAAAGCTAGAGAGTGGTGAATCAATGGAATTCATTGGCACAGACTGCTGTGGAAATTAAGTCATTAGGGTTATTTAAAGTGTATGTAGATAGGTTATTGATTAGTAAGGGCATTAAATGTATCAGGGAGAAGGCAACAGAATGTGTTGAGAGGGAGAACAAGTCAGCCAGGATGGAATGGCAGAGAAGACTCGATGGGCCAAATGGTCTATTTTTGCTCCTTTGACTTACGGTCTGATATTGAGATGCTTTCACGAGTGTGTGAACTATAAACAATGGGAGATAGCTTCAAAATAAAGAGCAGGTCATTCAACACTGAGGTGAGTAGAAATTTCTTTTGTCAGTGGGTAAAAAATCTTCATAGTTTTCTACACCTGAGGGTAATGAAGATGAGATAATCAGACAAATTTAATGTGGAGACAGATAAATATTTGAATGAATGAAATTAAGGGCACCCAGGGAACTGGTACAAAAGGGCTGAGGTTGGGAGACCGCATTGCCGAGCACCCATGCTTCAGCTGCCAGAAGAAGCAGGATCTCCCAGTGGCCACCCATTTTAACCTACTTCCCATTCCCATTCCAGCATGTTAGTCCATAGCCTCCTCTACTGCTGTTATGAGCCACATTCAGGTCGGAGGAGCAACATCTTATATTCTGTCAGGGCAGCCTCCAACCTGATGGCATAAACATCAATTTCTCAAACTTCTGGTAATGCCTCCCCCCACCCCCCACATCCACTCCTTCACCATTCTCAATTCCCATTTCTCTCTCTTGCCTTATCTCCCTACTTGCCTATCACAACCCTCTGGTTCTCCTACTCCTTCCCTTTCTTCCTTGGTCTTTTGTCCTCTCGCCTTTTACCTCCTTCACCAATTGACTTCCAACTCTTTACATCTCTCCTCCCCCTCTCCCAGTTTCACCTATCTACTACTTTGTATTTCTTCCTTTCCTTCCCTCACCTTTTTATCCTGACTTCTCATCTTTTTTTTTCTCTCCAGTCCTAAAGAAAGGTCCCAGCCCAAAATGTCAACTGTTTACTCTTTTCCATAGATGCTGCCTGGCCTGCTACGTTCCTCCAACATTTTGTATGTGTTGCTCGAAGTTAAGACCAGCATAGCTCAGCCACAATTATATTGAATAGTAGAGCAGAATTGAGGGGCTGACCTACCTACTCCTGCTCCCATATTCTAGTGCTTCTGTGAATAAGATTAAGTGTAACTTTAGTAATATGTGGCTCTCTGGCTACCTATAACAATTTTGTATGGATCTTGCTTATACAAGGCCCGGTATCATGTTCAGACCATCTAGTGCTATATTAAACAAATTAGATTCAGATTTATTTATTACATGTATAGCAAAACATACAGTGGACTGTGTCATTTGCGTAGTAACCTCAGGATATGCTGGGGACAGCCCCAAGTATAGCCACGCATTTTGGCATCAAAACAGCTTGTCCAAAATATTTGGTAGAACATAGAATACTAAAAAATAGGATTCAAGAACTACACATAACCTATTCTAAAACAGGTCCTGCAGTAGGTGAGGTGGCAACAAGATCTGGATATGAAGGCTGGAATGAGGGAGAATAGTTCAGGAAATACCATAACAGGCTCATCAGTTTGTTTCCTTCTGGGCCCCATTTCCTCTTTTGCACAGACATCACTTAGATTTGAGATGGTTGTGTTGAACAAAAAGAAGAGAAAATACACCATTCTAATACTCACCTGCAGAAGCCTTTTTCATGTGTCCCAAAGTCACTTTTATTGAAATAGGATAAGCTGCTATTTACATAGCCTGTCAAACATCTGAAAGAACATTAAACAAGTCACTTTTCTGTGAATAATAATAATTAAGTTGTTAATTACTCTGCACATTTTCAAAATTGGATGGTTTAAATCCCCAAAGGATCAGTTCTCTTTCCACTGAACTTCCTAAGCAGATTGATAAACTGGAATTTGTACAAACCCTTTTGAGAATATGGCTCTAGAAATATTTATATTAAGTTATTATTTTATACCAACACAGGTTCACCTAATCTACCGTAAGTATTTTCATTGCCAGTGAAATGGAATTGGCCTGTTCAGCCATAAAACAAATGCTGTTGATTCAACCTTTACTCTGGGCCATGATGGATTTGTCAAGCCTTTTTATAATCCTTTAATTCGAGTCTTGCTAACATTACTGCAAGTACAAATTTAAGGAGGCTTCTGTTTAGTGTACAAAGTGAGAATTACGCTATTGTCATCCTGAAATTAGAAGACTGTTGAATAAAAACAAACTTTTAATGATTCCTTCACTTTATGCTTTACATCTTACATTTGATGGAATGAGACAGGCCAGATGTTAAAATCTATTACTGAAACTTCCATACAGGGCTGAGCAACGGTGTACCACTTGGACAATAATTTGGCCTATCTCCATAGAGTGCCTATAGTTCCAGCTTCTTAAGTGCTCGATTTAAAGTGATAAAACCATTGATGAAGTACATGCCAATAAACAGTCGATCAGCCCAACTTCAAACTACCTTATGGCTCCCACTATTTCAGAAGTGTAGTGCAATTGACGGCAAGAAAGTATTGCACAAATCACAGGTCTGGAACTAGAGAATAGAATCACACAATAACTAAACCACAAAAAGAAAGTATTTGGTCCATTGAGTCCTTGTCAAGGACCTACAGGTTCCAAGAACAGTTGAGTGATGACAGCAACTATATTGATAGTAATGCTGCTCAGAGACAAGTTTAACTCAATACACCTGTCCAAGACCAAGGGAACCGGTGGGTCAACACATTTACAGATGAACTGCCAATGCAATTTATTATTTTTATCTCCTTAAGAGATAAATGTATGATATTACTCTGTGGTCACATGAGTTAAAAGAAAATTAGCAACTAAAAGATGCAGAAGACTGTAGCACTGAAGGAAGTTGCAGATTCTCCTCTAACCCAATTTAAATCAAAAAGCATTTTAACATGTTAAAAAGGCATATTGTTCAAAAAAATCTAATCTGGAACAGATTGAACAAGTAAAGAGGATATAAACGAGCATTTGCTGAAATGTTGAAAATCTAAGTTCTTAGTGAGGCTCATTGGCTGATTTATTAAGACAATCAAAAATATACACAAAGTTAACTAGCTGGTTAAATGCATTACAATACGGACCATCAAAACTGTTCTTGGACCTTTATGGAAGGAGTTCACTTGAGTCAACTGCATTTAATGAACCAAAGATGATTTGTGCTTCTGATTGGCCTCCTTAATTGCTAAGCAAACGCATCCCACTGGCTAATGTCTCAAAGGAAATTATTCCCTATTTTTTAAATGAGATAACCAGAACTCCTTCAAGGACACACATTATGTTTAGATATGATGGTGGGTAGAAATACAAAAAACTATAGTACTCTTCGTGTGTATATCCCTGGTCTGCACAAGGACCGTATTTGTATGTGTAGACAAAGCGAGGGATGTAGTCCGAAGTGATGGCAATCACAAAGGCATTGGTGATCACTGCGAGCACACCGATTCCTTCCAAGATTCCATACCATATCCCTGGAAACGAAAGACAAAGTCAGTCATGAAAGTGAACAGAATTAAAATCTAAAAACATGTGGACCCTGAAATGCAGAATTTTAAAACCCAAGTTAAAAAAAGGTAGCTCATAATAGAATAGCTAAACCACTTTGGATGCTCAAAGTTACAATGCACTGTGTACTTTACTATCATACTTTAATGAATTTCTTCAAATGCTAATGACCCAATGATAAGTTTGATAAGCAAACCTTAATGCTACATGGGAGCAGCAACAGTAAAATCAAAATAGATGACTATTAGATGATAGCTTGAGGATCAGGGAACACAAATTCAAAGGGCTGGGCAATAGAGGCCTGTGAAGGAATTCTTATATTTATATAGACAAATTGTATGAAACTCTGCTTGTACAGATTTTTGAAACTGTTACTCATCAATTTTGAAAAGGAGATGTATAGTATTCAAGGGAAAATAAATTGCAGAACAATGGAATGGGGACATACATGGAGCTGAATGGAGCTAGTACATAACTGACAGGATGAATGGCCAACTTCCCTGAACCAACGGTTAACTCATGGTTAAAGTGCTAATGGGGCTCTTGTGGAATATATTTCAGGGTTATTCAGTTTTACCTTTTAGTCATTTGATTCTTGAATGACAATGTTTCCAGTTAGAGAACAGTTGTTAATCTAAACTTTGTCTGCCCCATCCATTCAGTACAATTGGATTATATCAGAGTATTTAAAACTGACAAATTAAAGTATTTACTCCTTGCCTTTCATCAATGGTCAGTAACTATCATCTGTGATTCTATTATATAAGAAAGCTAAGAAAGCAGGCACAATCTATTTAAATATTGGGCATATCAGTTAAATGAGAAGTCAATTAAGTCCACAGAACCATTCAGTCCATTAGGTGAGCTGCCCATTATGTTTAGAATTGCAGCAGATGACTCTCACTTATTTTTCCCCTCAGGAATAATAGAATATTCCACCTTTCCAAAATCCATCATCAGCTATTCCACACATCCAGAGTGAAAAACTGGCTATATTATGTGTTTATTTTCACCACTGGATGGGAACAAGAGTTGTTACTTCCACACCCTAGATGCTAAAGCTTTTCCTGAGAATCCTTCTTGTCCTCCAAAACCCTCTGGCACATTTTCCCTATTTGCCTGCTTCAGCTCCCCCAGCAAGCAGCAGCTCCTCCCATCTTCAGCCCCTCACACCAGAGTTTGCTTGCTCTTTTGGGTGGAGGGCAATTGATTCGTACAGAAACCTGAAGAAGTCAATAAATGCTGGTTTGTTCTGTGGACCTCCAATATTTTCTGTTTTTACTTAGGATTTTCAGCATCTGAGGGATTTTGATTTCCATTTGGGCTTATACTCTTGAGTTAGAAAAATTAGGCGATCTCTTTAAAACATGTAAAATTCTTAAGGGTTAATGCCAGTGTTGCCCTTGCTAGGGATGCCTGGAGCCAGGGATCAACAGTCACAGAACAAAGGGTCCGCCTTTTAGAACAAATAACAGAGTAAAAAAAAATCCTTCACCTGCACTGAAGGTGCACTTTCAAATTTCAAAATCCTGCACTGTAAATCTCAGAATCAGATTTATTATCATTGATATATGTCATGAATTTTTAAACATGAGATTCTGTAGATGCTGGAAATCTTGAGCAACACACATAAAATGCTGGACAATCTTAGCAGGTCAGGCAGCATCAACGGTGGGAAATACATAGCTGATATTTTGGACCATTGACTGAGTCCTGATGAAGGGTCACAGCCTAAAACCTCAGCTGTCTATTTCCCTCCATAGATGCTGCCTGACTTGCTGAATTCCTCCAGCATTTTGTGTCTGTTGTCATTAAATGTGTTGTTTTGTGGTAGAGGTATATAAAAAAATTGATATAAGTTAGAGAAAATAAATAAGTAAACATTGCAAGAGGAATGATAAGGGGGTGTTTATGGGTTAATGGATCATTCAGAAATATGATGGTAGAGGGGTAGAAGCTGTTTGCAAAACACTGAGTGTATGCTTTCAGGATCCCGTACCTCCTCCACAATGGTAGGAATGAGAAAGCATGTCCTAGATGGTGGAGGTAATAACAATGAATTCTTCACGGAATTCTTTACCCAAAGGGGCTGGAACCAGCTCAGTTGTTGTGTATATTCATGGTGAAATTAAGAGGTTTTTGAATATTCAAAAGGTATATGGTTAGTTCAGGATACGTGGTTTAGATCTCTGAGGCAAAAGATCAGACAAAATCACATTGAATAGCACAGCATGCAAGAAGGATCAAACAACCTCTCTTGATTCTGAAATAGACTGGATTCCTGGTATAGTTGGTGCTGATCTGAATGTCTTCTCCAAACACTGTACCATTTCTTCTCACCCATCCCAGAATCCCCAACCCGAAGAAGCTGTCTTTCCATGCTCAATTGGGAAAATATTTGCTTAGACCATAAGGCACAGGAGCAGCATTAGGCCATTTGGCTCATTGAGTCTGCTCCACCATTCCATCATGACTGATCCTTTTTTCACCTGCCTCAACCCCATTTCCCAGCCTTCTTCCTGTCGCCTTTGATGCCATGTCCACTCAAGAACTTATCAAGCTCTGCCTTAAATATACTCAACAACCTGGCCTCCACAGCTGCCTGTGATAATAAATTCCATAAGTTCACCACCTCCTAGCTAAAGAAATTTCTCCACATCTCTGTTTTAAATGGACACCCCTCTATACTGAGGCTATGCCCTGTAGTCCTAGACTCCCCTACCATGGGAAACATCTTTTCCACATCTACCCTATCTCAGCCTTTTAACATTTGAAAGGTTTCAATGAGATCCGCCCCTCCCCTAAATTCCAGAGAGTACAGACACGGCACATTCAAATGTTCCTCATATGATAACCTTTTCATTCCTGGAATCATCCTTGTGACTTAAAAATAGCCATGTTGAAGCTCCTGTTATCTTTTTTGCTTTAATGGACATTGTCATTGGCTTATGGATATAACATCCTAACCTGGCAATATTCCATAAATGCTCACTGCCCATTCGCTTGAGTTGTAATATTCTACAATGTGATACCATGTTTCTCATTGTGGCCTAATCACATACAATGTCGGTTTGTTACTTATTTTGTCCTGGGTCTAAATATTGCCTTTTTGTGAGGAATATTGTAATCAAAGATACTAAGAAATGTATATTGGCTGTAATCCATCAGTGAGCCAAGGCATCAAACTCCTGGGCCCTTCTTTATACCCTTCAGCATTTTTCTATTCCAATATTGCCATCCATTCAATAATTCCTTTCTAAAGTATATTAAAAATAAAGAACTTACAGTTAAATTGTGATTTTTTTATTGCTAAACTAGCAGGTTCATTATTCTCAGGATTGATAATCTAATACATTATTTATAGTCGTGCAAAAATATTTAGTTCGCTCAATGACTGATACAATCAAGGCTATCTTAACAGTAAATTCTTATAATTAAAAGTGCATCAATGGATTCCAAAGTCCTTGTGAGGTACAAGTGCCTCACCTGTACTGTTTTAAATTGTAGCCTTCAAAACAAGAAATAAAAACCTAGTTCATAATCTGTATCTGTGACGCATATGGTTTTATGAAGCAATCACTTTGGAAATGTAGAACTATTGTTAGTTACCAGATTGAGTCAGTTCATTTAGAACAAACTAATCAAGTGAAAGTCCCTGGCAAGCTAAAATTAGAGATGGTCATTTGTATGGTTCTTCTATTTCTAAGTGTTTCAACAGTGCTTAAGAGAATAAGGAAACACCATTCCAAAGTTAAATAGAGCAGTTCTCTAATCCTGAACAAAGAATAGAAAATGTGGAAATATACAAAGTACAGTAGTTATAGAGAGGAGGAAATAACCAACATTTAGGTCACTGATTCCTGATACCATAAGGAAATAAGGAATTGCATTGTCACGGTCATTTACTAACCATTTAAACACATGTTCATTTTTAATTCTTGTTGTTATGAGAAATTGTTGCTCGCGCTATTTGGTTTGTGGCCACCTAGATCAGATATGAGGTATTGCTCATTGTGACCGCAGAGGAGGCCATGGGACTTCAATATTTTCATATGATGTAATATGACCCTATTCCAAGCCTACTTGTTTTTCCAGTTTCGATTTTATATATGTTGAGAGGATCGGAGTTGACGACACTGACAATTTTGTATTTTTGCGAGTTATTATAAACAGCCTTTTTTTTTCCATTTTTTCTTTTTCTCCTTTTTCTTTTTTTGTTTTTTTCCTTGTTAGTTATTAGATTAGTTTTTTTGCATTTTTTTTTCTTTTTTTCTTTTTTTTAATAAATATATTACGATATACCTAGGTTTGCCTTGTTTATTTGTAAATTATATCATCCATGATTTGGGAATACTCATTTATACTGTAACCATTGCTTATGTATTCTTTCATGTTCAGTTGAAATGTATATGTTTGTAATCCCATTATCTATGTATCAATTTTACTTTGTTGATATTAATAATAATAATAATAATAAAAAGATTGAAAAAGAAAGAAAGAAAAGGAGGCCAAGGGACTGATGTCGGAATGGAAATGGGAAGTAAAATGAAGATCCTAGGAAGTTCCATCTTTTGTGGCAGATGGAGTGAAGGTTCAAGACAAACCAATCCTGCGGTTTAATGTAGAGGAGGCTGCACTGGTGAGCACTGGATACATGGCCCTGACAAACTCACAGGTAAAGTATGCCTCACCTGGAAGGACTGATTAGTGCCCTGAATGGTAGTGAGGAAGGAGATGTAGGGGCAGGGGTAATTTTTTCCTATTTTCAGGGATAAGTACCAGGAGTGAGATCAGTGGGAAGGGACAAGTGACAAGGGAGTCATATTGAGAGTGATTGCTGTAGAAAGTGGGAGGTAGGGGAAAGGACGATGTTTAGTAGTAGGATCCCGTTGAAGATGGCAGAGATTATGGATGTGCTGGATGTGGCGGCACATGGGGTGGTAGTAAGGACAACGGGAAGTCTATCCTGGGAATATGGCGATGCCGGGGAAAAGGAACGGATGTGAATGAGGGCAGATTCAATAGCAGAGGGCGGCAATGAACCCCATGCATTGAATAAGGAGGACAATTCAGATGCTCTGGAACAGAAAGCCTCATCCTGAGAACAGATGCAGCAGAGGCAGAGGAGCCGAGAAAAAGGAACAGCGTTTTTACAAGTGACAGCATGGGAAGAGGTATCGCCAAGAGAACGGGAAGAGTTAGTAGCTTCATACAATCAGTAGACAGTCAGTCTCCAGAGTTGGAGATAGAGAGACTGAGAAAAGGGTAGAGGTGTCAGAGGGAGAAAAGTAAATTTGAGGTCAGGGTGGACACTGGCGGCACAGTTAGAGGAAGCAACACCACTGCATGACGTAGCACAGAAAGAGTTGGGGAATAACCTGCATTAGGAGTCCACTTTATCAAGATTCTTTGTTCCATCCAGTACTTCGAGTATCATCTCCTCTACATCGGTGAGACCCAACATAGAATGCTTCGTTGTGCACTTTCACTCCATGTCACAAAATGTGGGAGGTCCCAGAGGCTAGCCAATTAATTCTATGTCCTATTCTTATTCCAACATGCCCTCTTTGGTCATGATGAGGCCACCCTCAGGCTGGAAGAGCAACAACTCATATCCTGTCTGGGTAGACTCAAACCTGATGGTATGAACATTGATTTCTCCAACTTCCAGTCATCTCTCCCTTCTCTCTTTATCGATTTGCCACTGGCTCCCCTCTTACCCTTTCTCTTCTCCTCACCTCACCTCCCTATTGCTTGCTTCTGGTGCCCCTCATCCATCTAATTCTCCCACAGTCTACTCCTGTTCAATTAGAATCCTCCTTCTCCAGCCTTTTTGTTCTTCCACCTAGCACCTCCCAGTTTCTCACTTCATTACCCCTGGCCTACCCACCCACTTTCCCCCTCATCTGGTTTCAACTATCACCAGCCTTTATTTATTTATTCTCATTCTGAGAAAAAGCACAGAATAAGCCGTTCTGGCCCTTCGAGCTGCGCGGCCAGCAATCCACCGATTTAACCTGAGCCTAATCATGGGACAACTTTCAATAACCAATTAAGCTACTAACTGGAATGCCTTTAGACTGTGGGAGGAAAGTGTAGCACCCAGAAGAAACCCATGTGTTCATGGGGAGGACATACTAAATCTTCAGAGATGGCGCTGGAATTGAACTCCAAACTCCAATGCCCCAAGCTTTAATAGTGTTGCGCTGACCTCTACGCTATCATGGTGCTTATTACATACACCTTCCTCTTCCCCCACCTCCTTACTCTGGCTTCTTCACCCTTACTTTCCAGACCCAATGAAGGGTCTTAGCCCAGAACATTAACAGTTGTATCCTGTCCATAGATGCTCCCTGACCTGTTGAATTCCGACAGCATTTTGTATGTGTTGCTCTGGATTCCCAGCATCCATGGAATTTCATTTCTACATCAAACTGTTTGACTATCAGTCTCCTCCACTGCCAGGGTGAGTCTAAATGCATCTAGTTGAAAAGTACCTCACATTCTGTCTAGATAGTTAACAACCCAAAGGCATGAACACTGGACTCTCCAGTTTCAGGTAACCTGCTCCCTCTCCATTCCGTTTCTCTCTCCTGCTATCTACCCGGTTGCTTTCACACCCTCACACCTCCCAAGCCTCCCTATTACCCTCTTTCCCCCTCATCCACTCTCTCCATCTGTCCATCACTCAAACACTTCTCCCACTGTGTCCCCCTTCCTCTACTGTTCCCATTTGCCCACCTGACTTCCATTACTGGTTCAATGCTCCATTTTCCTTTCCCAATGGATTTCCATCATCTGCAGCTCTCCACTTACCACCCACCAGCAGCTGTGCTTTTTCCACAATTTCTTCCTCCATTTCTCTATCACCCCTCCTCATTTAGATCCACCTACTGCTTTCTGGCTTTTGCTCCACCCATTCCTTTCATCTCGATAGACTGACCATCTCCCAACTTCCAACTGTCTTGACTTGAACTGCCCATTTCCCCCTACAAAAGTTGTCTGAACAACTGAGATTCTCCAGCAGACTTTTTACTCCATGACAAAAAAGTAGCTAGTTTCTGCAAAATCAACACAAAAGCTTGCAAAATATCTCTTTTTGGATATAACTACAGATTTCAGAGAAACCCACAAAATAGATGAAGGATGACACGTCCCCTGACTGGGAATCTCAAACTGGAAGTGCAAATTTAATTAGGAATCTAGTCATTCAGTTTTGAGAGGTGGTGAAATTTCTTTAGGGTTGTAAGGGTCTCAGTCACTGAGGATACAGAGAGATAGACAGTCTTTTGGATCCTGAAGGATTCAAGGTTCAGGGGTTGGATGAGTAGGAATGAAGGACCTAACAGTGTCCCCTGTTGCAGTTAGAAAGTTCTTTTAACTGGACTTTCCACTAATCACTCTTTAAATATACACAGGTGGGAGAATCTTTGAGGAATTCCTTAATGTAGGCATTCAAATCTAACAAAATGACACAGCACTATTAATAAGACTTATTAAGGGCACAGAAATTTGCTGCCTCAAACACTTAAATGGCTATTTTGAAAGCTTTAGTTAATCTCAGAATCAAGTTGAATATCACAGCATCCTCATGAAATTTTGATGTTCATAGCAGCAGTACAGTACATAATAATAAAAACTATAAGTTACAATTGTATGTGTATATGTAGATATAAAAGAAAATTGGATTAAATAAGTAGCCCAAGAAGTCAGGAAAAATTCTGAGGTAGTGTTGATGAGTTAATTGCCCATTCAGAAATCTGATGGTGGAGGGGAAGAAGCTGTTCCTAAAATGTTGAATGTATACTATCGGGCTCCCTGTACCCCTCTTTGATGGTAGCAATACGAAGAGGTCCTGGGTGATGGAGGTCCTTAATGATGGATGCAGCCTTTTTTAGACATTGCCTTTTGAAGGTCTCCTTGATGCTGAGATGGCTAGTGCCCATGATGGAACTGGCAGAGATTCTGTTTCTGAATTCATTTTATAGGTGTGCGCTACACAACAGAAAATTTCAGAGATGACTCAGTGTTAGAGCTCTCTCCTGTGGTAAATATTGGGATCTACATACGTATAAGCAGGTATATATTGAGGTGTCATTTAATTATAAACTGGACCAGAACTAAGTGAACAAGTACATTTTGATTACAGTTGAATCATGAAAAATAGATAATTTTTACCCTAGAAGTTTCCAGCCTTGTGCTTCATGGGTGAATTTTAAGAAGTGAAGTGGCTGATAGAAATGGAATTCTTCAAACATGGGTGCAGCATTATATATTGCCATCATCCACCCTACAACAGGTGTGACGAGCACTGCTCGTTTGTACCTATTGCTTGTTTTAAGACTATGCATTAAATTCACATTGCAAAGCTATTATAAGATAATTCTAGGTATTAGTGGATCAAATATCTGTAGGTAGTGTAGGTATCAGTGGATCAAATATCTGTGATAGCCAGTGCAACTCATCCCACAAGTACATCCCATTCCTGTGTTGCCAAATCAATTCAGCATCTATAATTCACCCCTCAGCCTTCTATACTCTAAGGAAAACAAACCCAACTTATCCAATCTCTCCCCAAAGCTGAAACACACCATGTCAGAGCTACATCCTGGTGAATCTATTTTTTCAGTGCAATCATATCCTTTCTAATAGTGTCACAATCAGAACTATAAATAGTACTCCAGTTGAGGCTGGCCTAAGTGATTTATCTCTTAGATTCTAAATAATGTCATGCATCCTATATGCTTGCTTTACCTTCTTATCTACCTGTGCTACTGCCTTTAGGGATACTCAGGCAGATGCAAAGGACACAATAATACCTACTGAATATTGAAAGGCCTACAGAGTGGATGTGAGAGGATGTTTCCATTGGTGAGAGAGTCTAGGACTAGAGGGCACAACCTCAGAATAGAAGGATATCCCTTTAGAACAGAGATTAGGGGGAATGTCTTTAGCCAGAGGGTGGTATAACTGTGGAATTCATTACTACAGATGGCTGTGGGGGCCATGTCATTGGGTATATTTAGAACAGGTTCTTAATTAGTAAGAGTGTCAAAAGCTACAGGGAGAGAATATTGACATTTTCTATTTGGACAATCAAGTTCGCTCCGCCATTTGATCATAACTGATTTATTTTCCATTCAACACCATTCTCTTGAAAGCAAGAGAATGGGATTGAGAAGGAAAGTAAATCAGCCATGATCTGCTCCTATGTCTTAGGCTCTCATGGAAAATAGGAACAAAAATAGGCCACCAGGCCAATCAAGCTTGCTCCACCATTCATTATGAACATTTACGTTGACCACAACTCTTCTTATGTACATAAACCATATAATCCTCAATTTCTTGAACTTCCAAATTCACACATATTCCTGCTGGTCATCAGTCATTCCTAGGTACTATCATTCATTGTGTTTTTTCTGGTCTTATTAGTTCATTTCATTAACTTTCAGCATTAAATCATCAGTATGCACATCACTGCTGATCTCACTGGACTGTACGCACTGCACAACAGCATCTCTTCCACCTCAGATGACATGGGAACTGCACCAACCTTGATCGCTGGGCTCTGCAGAGAGTGTTACGGACAGCCCAGCATATCTGTGGATGCGAGCTTCCTTTCATTGAGGACATTTATAGCAGAAGGTGCAGAAAGCAGGCCCGGAAGATCATCGGGGACAACAATCACCCCAAATCCTTCTGTCTAGCAGATGATACCACAGTATGAAAGCCATGATCAACAGGCTATGGGACAGTTTCTTTCTACAGGCCATTAGACTTATAAATTCACATGTCTGTACATTGTGACAGAATCATAACATGAAGATTTTTACTCCCTCACTCTGTGGGATGGATGTAAGATTTAAATAAATTCAAATACATCTTTGATTTCCATTCCCACTGTTAGCAGCCAGGTTCCAGTTGCTCTGGAATTCCTTCTCCAAACCTTTCTCTTACCCTTTCTCCTTTTCATTGAGAAAACTCCACCTTCACTGAGCTAATGGAGGTTTATACTAATATCATTTTATTTGGCAGAGAATCCAATTTTAACCTCTCTTAAACAAGAGAAATAATCATAATTGACACAAATTTGGACAGAAATTAGAGAAAATCTGCAGATGTTGGAAATCCAAGCAACACACACAGCAGGCTAGGCAGCATCTATGGAAAATGGTATAGCCGATGTCTTGGGCTGAGACCCTTCAGCAGGACTGAAGGAAAAGAGCTGAGAATCAGTGTTAGAAGGTAGGGGGAAGGGAGGGAGAAACACAAGCTGATAGGTGAAACTGGGAGGTGGATGGGTGAAGTAAGGAGCTGGGAAGTTGATTGGTGAAAGAGATACAGGGCTGGAGCAGGGAGGATCTAATAGGGCAGGACAGAAGGCCTTGGAAGAAAGAAAAGGGGGAGGAGCACCAGAAGGATGCAATGGGCAGGCAAGGTGATACGGTGAGATAGGGAAAGGGGGACGGGAAATAGTGAGGGAGGGGAGGGGCATTACCAGAAGTTCAATAAATTGATGTTCATGCTATCAGGTTGGAGGCTACCCAGACAGACAATGCAGTTTGACGAAAGGACATGCTCAGTACAGTCACTGTAAGCATTCAGCTGGCAGTAACTGGTTTGGGTAGCGCCTGCTGGACTCAATGTTCTAACAAGCAACTCATCTTTACATTGAGAATGCAGCAAATGCCTTGGTCTACATTACCTATATCTGTTGCTCTGGCAGGTAACGGCCGTCTCCACTGAGTGACAAATTTGTAGGCATCCAGTCTTATTTCAATGATATTGTTTAGGAGAGCGAGGAGTGGAGCCAGTGGGAAGGCAGCAACAAATATGGTTGTGAATCCAAACTGTAAGACTAGATTGAAATGAGAGCCACAATTATGACTGCTTGAAAACATACAGATTGATTCATTTACCCAATGATAATGTAGACTTGAATTATTAACACAGACCTTAGCAAAAATGCAACAAACATTTGATTTAACTTCTTTTCCATTCTGTAACAGAGGATAAGACTTAAGGAATAATACTCAGTCACAGTATTATTCAATAAAACATGTAACATGTGCTGGACACAATGCGCAAATCTCTTTTTTTCCTACGATCCTGGGTTCAAGCCTCACTCCAGAGAGTTCGGTGATTATTGCAGGCTGACACTTTTTGATGCAGGGTTTGCAAAGGGCTGCACTGTCAGTGATAATGACTCTCAAATGAGTTGCCTAGTTTCACACGACTGTAAAAATCTCTCGTGGTGGCATTCCACATTCTTCTGTCAATGCTTATCAGTCGACCTACATGTGCCATGTCTGTGAGTCTGGGCCTGTCCTGGTGTTGCAGTGATGCTAGGTGGGTGCGAGGGAACAAAGTTTCCTGTTGTTGTGTTGTTGCTTGGGTTGCTTGTGTTGAACATTGCGGGCAAGCTGTGTTGGTGCCAGAAATTGTGGTTACACCTATGGGCTGCTCCCAGCACATTCTTAGGTTGTGTTGCTTGTTAATGCAAATGGCGCATTTCACTGTATATTTCGATGTTGTTGTTGTTCAGTCATTAAGTCGAGTCTGACTCTTCATGATCTCATGGACTCTGCACACCAAGCCTTCTTGTGGGAAACTGCCTGTCTAAGATCCCTCAAGGTCATGCACATTGCCCGAGTAATTTTATCTATCCATCATAGCCTCTGTCGTCCTCTCCTTCATTTACCCTCTAACATGAGAGTCTTCTCCATGGAATCTAGTCTTCTCATGACGTGGCCAAGTTGTTGGAGCTCTTGTCTCATAATCAAGTCTCCTAGTGAGCAGTCCGGCTGTATTTCTTCAAGTATTGACTTGTTGGATCTTCTTTCTGTCCAACAAACTCATAACACTTTCATCCAGCATCCAAGTTCAAAGGCATTGATTCTTTTGTATTCAGCCTTACTAATAGGCTAGCTCTCACAACTGAAAACACTATAGACTTGATTATATGGATCTTCGTAGATAATGTTATGTCTCTGCTCTTCAGTATTTTATCTAAATTTGTCATTGCCATTTCCCTTCCCAGAAGTAAGTGCCATCCAATTGAGTGGTTGCAGTTACCATCTATAGAAATCTTTGAACCGAAGAAGACAAAATCCATCACTGTTTCCATTTCCATTCCATTTATTACCACAGAGTTAATAGGGGTGGTCAAAATAATCTTGGTTTTATGTTTCGATGTACGTGTGATAAATAAATGAACCTGAGTCTGAATCATGAAGTAGAGGGTTTGCTCAGGTCTTGCTTCATCGTTTGTGGAAGTGAGCTATGCCCAAGTGGGCTGTCTTGTTTCTTACATTGGTGACTAAATATCATTGCATGTGAAAGACTCGGGGATACCAGATATTGTGAAATGCATCCTTAGGGTTTTAAAATCTGACTTGGCTTGAAGAAAGCACTAAATTAGACAATGCAGGATTGAAGATCAAGTACCTGAAATTAAGTAAACGCATCCTTTGTGAAAGCACTTACTGTAATTTTCATGTGATTCTAACTAAAATTCTTCCATTTAAATATCTCTTAGGACTCTAAAAAAAAGCTGCATCTATAGCATCACCTGGGGTGCACAAATGAAGTTTATTCTCTCAGATCTGGGATTCCAACCAGTCTGAGATCTGAAACTCACAGTAAGAGTTTATTTTAAACCTATTCTGGAGAGCTGCTTAAATAATTTATTTCATTTAATACAAGGAAATTATATTTTCAAATTAAGCTAACATTACTCTCTTAGACAAGTTACTTCCTTTGCTTTAGGCATGGTTTTTCAATTGGCAATCATTTAAGTAAGGAATAATTTGCTTCTTACATTTAATTCCTCATTCCATTATTTTTGGCAATGATAATCTTATTTCCTATGATAGGTTGATGTCTTATTGACAGCAGAGCAGAAGGAAGATCATACAATGGTGTTAAACAAATTCACGAATTTTAATTAATGTAAAATACAAACCTCGAGGTTTACTTGTACAGTCCTAGTTCTCCTTTGTTGTCTAGGGTCTTTGATTTGCTCAAAGGCAGCGGGAAGTAAAGAGTGTAGTTTTGAAACTGGAAAATCTTCTATTCCATGCCTAATTCTAGATCTAAACAAACAGTGAGCCCTGACTATTAATTTGTATCTCCACTTAAGAAGGGAAAGAAATGTAAACCTCTAATTAGAAATCTTCTGATGCCAGGAAAAGAAAGAAATGTTGGAAATTTGGGGAAAAAGATGTGTTTCTGTGAGAGAGAGAGTGAGAGTCAGTGAGTGAGTGAGCAAGAGAGAGAGAGAGAGAGAGGTAGTGAGAGAGTGAGTGAGTGAGGTTGAAAGTGAAAGTGTGTGAGAGAGAGTGAATGAGTGAAAGTGAAAAAGAGAGAGTGAGAGGGAGCATGAGTGAGAGAAAATGAGTGAATGAGTGAGAAAGAGTGAGAGTGAATGTAAGCGTGAGAGTGAGAAAGAGAGAGTGCTAAAGTGAGAGTGAGAAAGAGAATGAGAGGGAGCATGAGAGAGAGTGAGAAAAGGGGTGAATGAGATGAGATGGTGAAAGAGTGAGTATGAATGTGAGAGAGAGAGAGAGAACACGAGTGAAAAAGAGAGTGGGAGTGAAAGAGTGAATGAATAAGTTAGAATGAGAAAGTGCGAGAGAGTGAGTGAGAGATAGGGAGTGTGAGGTGGGGGGGGGGGGAGAGAGAGAGCAAAGACTTAGATCCTTGTGGCAACAGGCAAGTGTCTTGAATAGAAATTGAAAATATAAATATATAAATCACTCCAGAGAAATGAAAGCCTTTTGCATGAGTTGCTGAATAATATGAAGCTTGATATATTTAAATATTCTCTAAAGATTTGATATATTCCAATTACACAAGAACCAAAGAAAATGCTACACATTTGCAGTAAATATGTACAGATACCTTCATACTGCTGTGGAAAATATGATTACTCAGCAGGGTGAGGAAATTTGATTTAAACTTTTAATGATCTTGATATTTTTTAACGTTAGTTTTAAATTTCAATTTATTTATTTCATTCAATTCAATTGTCAAAAGTATTTCCTCTTTCCAGTCTTACAAAAGTGATGAAGGTTTTGATTAAATGTGTTCAATAAACCCAGCTGGAAACTGGATAATACACCACACAGGTGAATTTTATAAATATGATATTAATGAGGAATACAAATAATTGTTAAGTTCCACTAATTATTGTTATACCATAAAACACATTTTGGAGAAAAAATCTGTTGTAGTACTTAGTGGTTTTCTCAGTTCCTGAGCTGTATTGTTTTATGTTCTATGACTGTGTTAAATAATTGCCCATCAAAATGCTCACATTAATTATTCAAATACATGAGGCTCTTTATTCAATAACGTTACGCTTGTTAGTCTGGTACTTACCCATTTCTAGATATTCATCTATCAGTCCATGGATGTTCATGGGCTGCAGATTCCAATCCTGCTCCCACTGAGGTAGGTAATTGTCATTCTTTTCACTCTGACTGGCTTTCTTCACCTTCCTTCGTGACCACCAATTCTGTAACAGTCTATATTCATCCAGACATTATTTTCCACTGAGCATCAACAACATAGTAAGTTAATACTTGACAGCAATGTCTTTCATTTGTGCTCTCTTTCACACACATACACACATAACTTATTTGCAAATGCACATTAGAACTGGACGCATGAAGATTCTTCTCATTGCTACCATCAGGGAGGAGGTATAGGAGCCTGAAGACAAACACTCAATGTGTTCAGAACAGCTTCTTCCCCTTCACCAACTGAATGGACAATGTACCAATCCATGAATACTACTTCAATATTACTTTTGCTCTCTTTTTCCACTACTTAATTAATTTATCTTACTGTAAGTTATAGTTCCCTTTATGTATTGCATTGTACTGCTGCCTGCCTGTAAAACAACAAATTTCTCAATATATGCCACTGATATTAAACCGATTCTGATCCTGAAAACAAATCAGAATATGCATATTGTGCCCCAAACTTGATATGCATACTGCAAATTAAAAATGATTTTCAACAACTTTGAAAACAGTAAGCAACTTAAATTAGTGGGTTTCCTTGCTTTTCTCTTTCCAGATATGAAACACGTTTACAATCACAGTGTAACCTGGACTCTTAGCAAGGCAAACTTGAATGCTGGCTCTTTTTGCACTTTGCTAACTGGAATCAAAGCAACAGACTGATGAACTTTCCTTGCCACAAGGCGGTGGACCGTGCAAATAAAATGACCTAGAAATTACTTCTCCTGTGAAAGAAGTGTCTGCAAAATGCAAATGCTCAGCAATGCACATCAATCTTCATGAAGAATTCCTGCCAGTGCTTCCTTGCATTTGATATAGTTCTGCACACCTCACTGTATGTGGATAACCTAAGTACAGAATTCACTTGGTGAAGGCCATATGACACAGATGCAGAATTTGGGTATTCAGCCCCTTGAGTCTGCTCTGCCATTCCATCATGTTTGACTAATTTTTCTTGTCAACCTCAAGCTCCTGCCTTCTTCACATAACTTTTGACATCCTTATTAATCAAGAACCTTTGAAACTTTATTTAAATATATGCAATGAATTGTCCTCCACAGCATCTGTGCAATGAATTCTAGATTCACCATCTTCTGGCGAAAGAAATTCCACCTCATCTATGTCCTAAAGGGATGTCCCTCTAAATTGAGGCTTTGGTCCTACACTCATTCTCTCCACATCTACTCTACCCAGACCTTTCAATATTTGTTAAATTTCAATGAGATTTTCTCGCCCTCAATCTGCTAAACTGCAGAAAATACAGGCCCAGGAGGTTGTTTAAGTAAATGAAATTAAGAAAACAGAAAAACAAATAAGGCTGGAGCTGTGAGGCATAGAATACAGAGCTGCTGGAAACACAAAACAAAAACATTCAGCAGGTCTGTTGGCATCTGTAGAGAGATGACAGCAACAATACTCCAATCAAAGACAGCTGCCTGCACTCTGAAAGGTCATCCAATCAAAATGTTCCTTCATTCCACCAGAAACCAATCATTCCCAGCAACCCTAGCTCTTAAGTCAGAATTGCCCAGATTAGTTTCTCTGCCTGGGTTGTTGAGTGTTTCCAGCACTTTATGTTTTTGTATCAGGTATCTGGCACTTGTTTTTTTCCCCCACTTCTCACTGTTCTGATGCAACTCAGTTTCTCTTTCTCTCTCTCTTTCTCTCTCTCTCTCTCTCTCTCTACAGCTACTGTCTGATCTGTTGGGCCTTAGAACATAGAATAGTACAGCACATTACAGGCCCTTCGGCCCACAATGTTGTGCAGACCTTCAAACCCTGCCTCCCATATAACCCCCCCATCTTAAATTCCTCCATATACCTGTCTAGTAGTCTCTTAAACTTCACTAGTGTATCTGCCTCCACCACTGACTCAGGCAGTGCATTCCACGGACCAACCACGCTCTGAATGAAAAACCTTCCTCTAATATCCCCCTTGAACTTCCCTCCCCTTACCTTAAAGCCATGTCCTCTTGTACTGAGCAGTGGTGCCCTGGGGAAGAGGCACTGGCTGTCCACTCTGTCTATTCCTCTTAATATCTTGTACACCTCTATCATGTCTCCTCTCATCCTCCTTCTCTCCGAAGAGTAAAGCCTTAGCTCCCTTAATCTCTGATCATAATCCATACTCTCTAAACCAGGCAGCATCTTGATAAATCTCCGCTTTACCCTTTCCAATGCTTCCACATCCTTCCTATAGTGAGGCGACCAGAACTGGACACAGTACTCCAAGTGTGGCCTAACTAGAGTTTTATACAGCTGCATCATTACATCACGACTCTTAAACTCTATCCCTTGACTTACGAAAGCTACCACCCCGTAAGCTTTCTTAACTACCCTATCTACCTGTGAGGCAACTTTCAGGGATCTGTGGACATGTACCCCCAGATCCCTCTGCTCCTCCACACTACCAAGTATCCTGCCAGTTACTTTGTACTCTGCCTTGGAGTTTGTCCTTCCAAAGTGTACCACCTCACACTTCTCTGGGTTGAACTCCATCTGCCACTTCTCAGCCCACTTCTGCATCCTATCGATGTCTCTGTGCAATCTTCGACAATCCTCTACACTATCTACAAGACCACCAACCTTTGTGTCATCTGCAATCTTGCCAACCCACCCTTCTACCTCCACATCCAGGTCGTTAATAAAAATCACAAAAAGTAGAGGTCCCAGAACAGATCCTTGTGGGACACCACTAGTCACAACCCTCCAATCTGAATGTACTCCCTCCACCACAACCCTCTGCCTTCTGCAGGCAAGCCAATTCTGAATCCACCTGGCCAAACTTCCCTGGATCCCATGTCTTCTGAATTTTTGAATAAGCCTACCATGTGGAACTTTGTCAAATGCCTTACTAAAATCCATGTAGATCACATCCACTGCACTACCCTCATCTATATGCCTGGTCTCCTCAAAAAACTCTATCAGGCTTGTTAGTTACGATCTGCCCTTCACAAAGCCATGTTGACTGTCCCTGATCAGACCATGATTCTCTAAATGCCCATAGATCCTATCTTGAAGAATCTTTTCCAACAGCTTTCCTACCACAGACGTAAGGCTCACTGGTCTATAATTACCTGGACTAACCCTCCTACCTTTTTTGAACAAGGGGACACCATTCGCCTCCCTCCAATCCTCCTGTACCATTCCCGTGGACAACGAGGACATAAAGATCCTAGCCAGAGGTTCAGCAATCTCTTCCCTTGCCTCGTGGAGCAGCCTGGGGAATATTCCGTCAGGACCTGGGAACTTATCCGTCCTAATGTATTTTAACAACTCCAACACCTCTTCTCCCTTAATATTAAAATGCTCCAGAACATCAACCTCACTCATATTGTCCCCACCGTCATCAAGTTCCCTCTCATTGGTGAATACCAAAGAGAAGTATTCATTGAGGACCTCGCTCACTTCCACAGCCTCCAGGCACATCTTCCCACTTTTATCTCTAATCGGTCCTACCTTCACTCCTGACATCCTTTTGTTCTTCACATAATTGAAGAATGCCTTGGGGTTTTCCTTTACCCTACTCGCCAAGGCCTTCTCATGCCCCCTTCTTGCTCTTCTCAGCCCCTTCTTAAGCTCCTTTCTTGCTACCCTATATTCCTCAATAGACCCATCTGATCCTTCCCAGCATTCTCCCTTATGTCAATTTCCTAACAACCACCACTTCCTGAATTTTACTCTTTTCCTTTCTTTCTTCTCTGTTCTGTGACTTACAAATCTCCACAGAGAATAAAAAGCATTCACAAACATTCTGTCAACTGGCACCGGTCTGAGTCATTCATTTTCTCTTGGTCTCAATCATGTGATGTATTCCCTTTAGTTTCTTTATCTGCTGCCCGACTCTGCATCTTAAAGGACATCTGTCTTCTAACTTTGGGCAAAAGAAAATTAATACTTTCTCTTACATTTACCATTCCAACCCCCTTGAATCACAAAGCAAGCAAAAAGGATATAATGCTCTACTGGCATATATGGTGAATAAACTCTTTTCAGGCTTCCAGCCTGGTACAGGTATTGATTTTAACCAACATTTTTATGACAAACTCTGCCATCTTCTTCAGGGATGATGCCTGGGCATGTCCTGTCTGGTTATTTTTATATCTCCGTCAATCGTCCCTCCTGATTGGTTAGTTCTCATTCAATCAGGTTTCCGCTCTCCCATCTTGTTTACAATTGAATTCCAGTTCTTATTTAGAGCAAGACTTTGTCTTTAAAAAAAATCTTTTCCTCTAGTTTTATTTCAATGGCTTCCTTTATCAGGTGGTCTCTAAAGCCCTTGGCACAGTAGTTTCATGCCGTTGAAAAGAATTTTAACAAAGACAAATGTCTCGCTTTATGTGAGAACTGGAATTTGATTGTAAACTGGGAGAGCAGAAGTCTGGTTGGACAAGGACTAACCAATGAGAAGGGATGGACTATGGCATAAGTATCATAAAATAAAAATGGACGGTATAAATATTACCAGACTAGACATGCCCAGGCATCATCCCGAGGGAAGATGGCAGAGTTTGTCATTGAAATGTCAGTTATAATTGATACCCGTACCTGGCTGGAAGCCTGAGAAAAGTTTATTCGTCAAAAGTAAGCACATAAGTACAGAAGGACATAGAGGCAACATGGATCAATACTGCAGTCAAGAAGGTATATGGCTTGGTTGACCTTATTAGTTATGGCAGACAATATAGAAGTTGTATGTGATATTGCAAATTTACAAAACATTGGTTAGATTGGCACTGGGAGTTCCATGTACAATTCTGGTCACTGCACTACAGGAAGAATGTGATAATTCTGGAGAGAATGTAGAGCTGATTCACCAGTGGGTGCCCTGAATTGAAGAATAGATTGAAAAAAATGACCGGGGTTTCTCAGAACTTGTCTGCCAGTGGGAGAATGTGGACCGAGTTGGAAACTGGTCCTTGTAGACTTTGCACATGAGGTTTAAAGTGTGCTCATGACCTGTCAGGACATGTCTGCTGAGCAGGAGATTACTTGGGTTGTTAGTAACTTAGCAAGGGCCAATGAAATGAAGCAAGGTGTGAGCAGAGCAGCCAGTGTTAAAATGGTGAGGTTTTGGCTCAACAGGTTTCAGTGAAAACAGAAAGAGGCTAATGGTGCTGAGTCGACTGGAATCATTCAGTTGACTGAAGAATTTAATTATAAAATTAAGATAAGAAGTTAGAGCCAAAGGAATAACAAATGTAGGCAAGATGGTAGATAAGGCAACAGAATGCTCCTCCCATACGATGTAGGATTGGATGGTATCTAACAATCTCCCTAATGACTACATCTGCAGGAAGCACAACCAACTTCAGTTCCTGACAGACAAAGGTTACAGAACTGGAGCTAGATGTACTCAAAACCGTCTGGGAGGCTGAAAACCTTGCTGATGAGAACTTTACTCAGACATACAAGGTGCAGGCATGAAGGTGACCACCATGAAAAGTTAGGGGCGTGAGCAATTAATGCAGGGTTCCCCCTGTGGCCATTCCCCTCAGAAACAAGTATGGCGCTTTGGATACTGCTGGGGGAGAGTGACCAATCAGAGTACAACAGCAGTAGCCAGGCCAGCAGCACTACGGTCAGCTCTGAGGACCTGAGGATCAGGAGGGAAGGGTAAAGTCAGGAATGGTAGTGATAGGAGATTCGATAGTTGGAGGGCAAGGGACGGGCAGGAGATCCTGTGGCTGTGAAAGAGAAGGGATGATGTGATGCCTTCCAAGTGCTAGGGTCAAGGATGCCTCAGAGGGGCTGCAGAATATTTTCAAGAGGGAGTGTGAGCAACTAGAAGTTGTGGTACACATTGGCAACAATGGCATTGGTAGAGGTCCTGTTTAGAGAGTAAAGAGAGTTAGGAATGAGGCCCGAAGAGTGAGATCTCTAAGGTAGTAATTTCTGGATTCCCCCCCCCCCCCCACCGCCATGTGCTAGTCAGGGAAGGAATAGGATGGATATGGATGATATTGCAGATGAATGAGTGGGTGAGCAAGTGGTGCAGGGGCAAGAGTTTCAGATTTCTGGATCATTGGGACATCTGCTGGGGAAAGTACCACTGTACAAAAAGATGGGTTACACCTGAACCGGAGCAGGACCAATATCCTTATAGGTAGGTTTGCTAAGGCTGTCGGGAAGGGTTTAAACTAGTTTGGCAGGAGGATGAGAGCTGGAGAGATAGGGCTGAGGATGAGGCAGTTGGAATACAAGTAGATGCAGTGTGTAGTGAGGCCGTGAGGAAGGACAGGCAGATGAGCGGGCTAAATTGTAGACAGTGGGATGTGTTGGAAACGTAACATGGGAGCAAAATTGACAAGGGTGATGAATACAGGATTGATGGTGTTATATTTGAATGAACATAGTCTACAGACTAAGCTAGATGATCTTGTGGCCCAGTTAGAGATTGGCAGGTATGATGCTGTGGACATCACTGTGTTGTGGCTGAAAGAAGTTCATAGTTGGGAACTTAACATCCAAGAATACAGACTGTATTGAAACTATAGGCAGGTAGACAGAGGGGTGTGGTGGCTCTGTCAGTAAAAAATGAAACCTGATCTCTAGAAAGAGGGACATAGGATTTGAGGAGATAGAATCCTTGTGGGTTGTTAAGAAACTGTAAGGGTAAAAAGACCCTGATGGGAGTTATACACAGTAGCCAGGATGTGTGGTACAAATTCCAATGGGAGATTGAAAAGGCATGTAAAAATAGCAATGTTACAATAGTCATCAGGGATTTCAAGATGCAGGGAGATTGGGAAAATTGGGTTGATGCTGGATCCCAAGAGAGGGAATTTGTAGATTTCCCATGAGATGGTTTTTCAAATAGTATGTCATTGAGCCCACTAGGGGAAAGACAATTCTGGATTGGGTGAATCAGATTTGATTAGGGAGTCGATTGGCTGGTTAGATGTTTGCAATAATGAGCAGGTGCATCTAATAAAGTGGCCACTGTGTGTATCTCATAAAATTGTGTTGCTTTGTGGCAGCAGTACGGGACAAGACATAAAAAAAATTACCATCCGTCACAGTAAAAAGATAAATAAATAGTACAAAAGAGTTATTCAAACACTCAGTATTACCTCATCATGAACAAGAAACTGCAAAATTCAAATAAAACTCAATGAAGCAATGTTTCACTGAATCCTGCAATTCCTTTCTTGGGAAATCATCCCAACAATAACCTCAGAAATCATCTGTATTTCCTGAAGATGCCAGTAGCAACCTGGGGTTCTAGATTAAAAGTGGCTCCCACCACTTTTAATCCATATTCACCTCTTTGAAGTGATCAGTCAGTCCAGAACCTCCAAGAGGGATGGAAGGGGAGTTCCCATGACATCAGCAGCAGACTACATAGACTCCAATCCTAATCTGATAGGAACGGTAAGCACTGGAAAGTGAAGGTCTGCTGGTGGCCTAACAAGGTGATTAAGCATGCAATGGGGTCTATCGTGAGGCAGGACAACCCAGGGATTCCCTATGAGATCCAAGACAGCTCTCTCTGGACCTTCTTTTCATCCAAGTTATTTCTTGTTGCTTCCACAAGCACACAATGAAAATGATTTTAATTGGTGGCAGTTTGTGTATATTGAATGCTCTTCAAGAAAAGTTGCCCTCTAAATATACCAGCTGTTAGCAGAACCAAAGGGAAATGTTCAATGTCCCATTGAGTTCATTTTTAATTGGCTTTTCAGCCCTGATCTTTGGCTTTACCAGACAGCTGAAGATAAAATAGAAATCTCACGGGTAGCCGAGCTCCATAAAGTTGTTCCACATTTGCTTCAGCACCATGATGATTCCCATCTGCATGCAGAGGTCAATCAAACAGCCGCTGGGATGACACTGCACCAAATATATGGGAGAGGTACATCAGAAGAGATAGAAATGCAAGCTTACATTTAAATCTACCCGTAGGTAGCGGTAATGCACATAGGTCAGACTGGGCAAGGTTGGCACATCTCTTTGAATGAATTTGCTTAGGTATGACAACATTAATGATTTGTTATGTTATTGTCAACCAATGTTTAATGCATTAATAGCTATGTCCCTAAATCCTATGGAGGGATTTGAACTCATCCCTGGAGATTCAGATCCCCCTTTGTCCTGATCCAAAGGCAACAAGAATGCTACTTCTGCTATACTAATTAATGATAAATGAGTTAACATTTAAAGTTACTTTCATAATATGTACAATAATATATACAGGATTAAATAAAAGTTACAAAACACTTGTGCAGATGACAAATTAGACCTTAAGACACAGGAGCAGATTCAGGCCATTTGGCCCATTGAATCTGCTTGCCATTCTTTCATGGCTGACTTATTATCCCTCTAACCCAAGTCTCCAGCCTTTTCATGGTAACCCTTGACACCAATACTAATCAAGAACATGTCAAGCTCTGCTTTAAATATACACAACGACACGGCCTCCACAGCCTCTTGTGGCAATGAATTCCACAGATTCACTACCCTCTGGCTAAAGAAATTCATGCTCATTTCTGTCTTGGAGCTTCTGCTTTTCAGCCTTCTACCTAACTCCCTGCATTTTCTCTTCAGGACCTCTTTTCTTTGCCTAACTACGTCATTGGTACCAATACGTACCATGACTTATGGCTGTTCACGCTCCCCCTTTAAAATGTTGTGCACCAGATCCAAGACATCCCTAAACATGGCACCTGGGAAGCAAAATACTATCCTACTATCCGGGTGTCTTTTTCATGTCTACAAAATCTCCTGTCAGCTCCCTTGACTATGGCACCTCCTGTCACGATTTCACTCTTCTTCTCCCCACTGTTCTTCTGAGCCAGAGAACTAGACTCTGTGCCAGAGATCAATTTACTGCAACTTTCCCAGATAGGTTATCCCTCCAACATAATCCAAAGTGGTATATTTATTACACTAAGTGGTGCTAAGGATGATGGCGCCTAATGGCGACTACTTTGTTTGCATCTTTGGAAACAGCTCTATTTCTATCTCTAATATCGCTTTATTTTCTTTCTCAGGGTTCTGACCCGGAGTTACATGCTGACTTTGGTTCTTTGCAGGAATGGGACCCATTCTCAGGGCCTCACGACCGGCTGTTTGTCGATATGCCAACGATGTGGCCTAGAAGACTAGCGTGCCTTCAGGGTGCCAGATTTTCGTGGCTCTGGAGGCAGGCGGATTTGAGGTCGGTGCCGCCGCGGAAAACTGGTGTGTTGTGGGAGACAGAAAATCATAATAGCAAGCTGGCTGCTGGCTGTGTGCCCAGAGACCCGAGATCTTTGGGCACCGATCTTGGAAAAAGTGATGCAACAGACTTTTAACAGCATAAACCGGTGAGTAGTTTTTGTTATGTCTCCCCTCCCGCTGTGAAACGGGGGCACCTCTTTTTCCTTTAATAGGGAGAGAGAGAGAGCCTGTGGTATGTTGAGTTACTGGGTGAATGAGTAGTCTTTAGGACACTGCAGGTCTGTGTCTTTACTGATGCTTTGCTGCGCAATTGAGTGCTTGGTGGAGGGTGCAAATGCTGTTTTGCTGGTGAGGGAGGGGGGTCATCGCTTTGCTGCTGCTTATGCATTCGAAGGAGCTGGGGGGGCTTTGGGGTTCTAACATTTAACTGTCATTCTTTCTTTGGGACACTCCTCTGTTTTTGTGGATGTTTGCGAGGATAAAGAATTTCGGGGTGTATATTGTATACATTTCTCTGACGTTAAATTGAACCTACTGAAACCTATTCAACCTATTGAAGGGGAACAGCCACTGGGTACTCTGTACTGGCTGCCTATTTCCTTTTCTTTTCTAATAGTTACGCAGCTTCCTGCCTTAGGGTTGACTACCTCCCTGTAGCATATTCTCCTGTATAAGCTGCAGTTCCAGTTTCTTAACGTGGTCTCTGAGGAGCTGCAGCTCAGTGTACTCAGTGAAGATGTAATTATCAGGGAGAATGAAGAATCTCCCAGAGTTCCCTCATCTCACACAAGGAACATATCACAAAATCTGGACCCATTCTCAGTGTACTAGCAATGTAGCAACATAAAAAGAACTTACTAGAGACTTACTTAGAGCCTGCCTTTGTGTTTGCCCAAGCCTGTGCTCACCTAAAGCTTTTGAATCAAAGTTGTACTAATCTGATACTGCCTCGCTCCAACAATGGCTACTCTGCTTACATTTCCTTTCTTTTTATTTGCTCAACTAAAACTCCGTTTTGATGAGACTTGTTTCAAGTTGAAAATTATTATTAAAATATAAAATTAATATTAGAGTGGGAGAAATTCTTATCCTGACTTCTTTCTTCCCCTGTATAGAGAAACACAGTTACCATTTCATGTTCAGGATGTTCTGTCAGAATACAGAACATTTTTGATGGAAAGTGATTAAACTGAAATTAGTTCCTTGGATATGGTTGGTGACAATCTGACCTGTCGAATATTTCCAGAACTTTCCGTGTTTATTCTTTAGATTTGCAGCATCCACTGCATGATGCTTTTGGGTTTTGAAATGTAGATGTGATTAAGTCCAGGACTTTGGGTCTTTACCTTGCAGTGAAAGAATAATTGGGCTGGTGGGGCTCCAACTGGCTGGAAGTGCTTTCAATAAAGATCAGTAACATAAGACATGAATGGATGCTGATATTTGTCCCATTACTTCCATTACACATGTACCCTTTCAAAATTTATCTGTGCTCCTGAGCTCTCATGAACATAAAACTTTATTAAAATGTGGACAGTTATTTTCAAACTATAAATATATCTGAAAAGCTGATACAATTATCCAATGAGCAACCCTTCCACCAATGTTCCTATTAATATGATGTACATTAACTACCATGTACTAGGAAATTCTGGGATAAGTCTCCACAAAAGGAGGTATAAGATGCTCTTTCCCTCTGTAGCCTGTTGGTCATCCTTGGGCAAGGTGTAGCACCTACTTAGCCCACTGATCAGGATTATGTGAAGCCATGGCAGCAGGAGGTGGATGGTCACATGAGCAGCTGGTGCATATCAGAAGTCCTGGTTGTGAGGTTACTGGCAGCAGGCAGACAGTCTACGAAGAGTATAGTTACAGGTTGGGGTCACCCGTCTTGTAAAGGCGCTGCCCAGAAGAAGGCAGTGGCAAACCCCTTCTGTAGGAAAATTTGCAAAGAACAATTGTAGTCATGGATAGACCACGTCATACAACACAGCACGTAATGACTGGGATTTTTATTTTATTCAGGCTCCGTGTTGGTTATCTTACTGTAGTCCAGATTGTGTATGTGAAAGGACACAATACATTATACGTTCATTTGATTGAAGACGTTTAGAAACATCAAAATCTACAGCACATTATAGGTCTTTTAACCCACAATGTTACGCCAAAAATGTAACCTACTCTAGAAACTGCCTAGAATTTCCCTACTGCATAGCCCTCTGTTTTTCTAAGCTCCATGTACCTATCTAAGAGGCTTTTAAAAGACCCTATTGTATCCACCTCTATCACCTTTGCTGGCAGCCCATTCCGCGCACCCACCACTCTCTGTGTGAAAAAATCAGCTCTGACATCCCCCTTCTAACTGGTTCCAAGCAAATTAAAACTATGTCCCCTCATGTTAGCCACTTCAACCTTCGGAAAAAGCCTCTGGCTATCCACATGATCAATGCCTCTCATCATCTAATACACCTCTATCAGGTCACAGGTACTCCAAGGTACTCCTCTGTCACTCCAAGGAGAAAAGGCCAAGTACACTCAATCAATTCTCATAAGGTACGCCCTCCAATCCAGGCAGCTCTAACCTCTGACAACCCTCCAGATTATCCACAACACTCCCATTGTTTGCGTCATCAGCAAATTTACTAACTCACCCTTCTACTTCCTCATCCAAGCAATTTATAAAAATCACAGAGGGGCCCCAGAACACAGCCCTACGGAACTCCACAGGTCACCGTCCTCCATGCAGAATATGAAACATCTACAACCACCCTTTGCCATCTCTGGGCAAGCCAATTATGAATCCACAAAGCAAGTCTCCTTGGATCCCATGCCTCCTTACTTTCTGAAAGAGCCTTGCATGGGGAACCTTATCAAATGCCTTACTGAAATCCATATACACTACATCCACTGCTCTACCTTCATAGATATTTCTTAGAAGTTTTAATCAAAACTATATGAACAAGTGCAATGGAAATTTCACGATAAATGATTGGCTCTTTTATGTCATCGCGTAATATAATTGTGAACTATGATTCTGGCTATCTTACAGTATTCAAGAATTAAATGTCAGTTAAAAATTATTGGCATGAAGGTTATTATGGCTATGGTGAATTCAAATAATAGCTGGTTTACCTCTTCCAGTCTCCACCTGTGAAACAGCTTGGCATAGTCACCAGGCCTTCCTGCAAACCTGATCGACACAAAAGTAGACATTAAAGCTGTGGCAACCGTATTACCCCCATAGCCATTAAATTAACTGCCTCCAATAATGTAATTAACATGTGGAAACTTACAATACGTATTAATTTTAACTTTGCACTGTCATTGTTATTGCTGCTAGTCTCTCCAGCTTTCTGACCAACATCATAGCCTACTCTTTGGAATTTCTCATCTGACTTAGTACTGTCTGCATGGGCTTTACACATTCTCCATGCAGCTGCCTGAGTTCCCTCGGGGTGCTCCACTTTTCTCCCACTACCCAAAGGTCAATGGGTCAGTCGGTGAACTAGCCTCTGCAAATAGCCCATAGTCTGTTGGGGGGGGGGGGGGGAGAAGAAATTGATTGGAATGCATAGAGAATAGGTTGCATAGAAAATTGATGGGGAATTGGAATGCTCTATGAGTGATCATTGGCCTGGTGGGCTGAAATTTGTTATAAGTAAATATGGAAATATGAAATATGTGAAAAACTTCTGACTACCAGCAACCCCCCCCCCCCCCCGCTCTACAGATCTTCAGTAATAGAAATTTAATCTAATGAATATTCACAAATTACTATTAGATCATCTGAGACATAGAATAAATATTTACTCTCACAAGCTTTTTTTCAACTTGCATTTCTTGATGCATGTGCAAATCTGACATTACTACCATTGTGATACAGATTTTTTAAAAAACATCGGGGGTGGTGGCATGGTAGCACAGTGATGAGCACAATGATTTATAGTACCAGCGACCCGGGTTCAATTCCATTTGTAAATTCTCCTTGTGATCACATGGATTTCCTCCTGGTGCTCTGGTTATCTCTCACATTCCAAAGGCGTATTGGTTAGTAGATTAATTAGTCATTGTAAGTTGTCCTGTGATAAGGCTAGGGTTAAATCGGGGATTGTTGAGTGGCACAGCTCGAAGGGCCAGAAGTGCCTAATCTGCACTGTATCTCAATAAATATAAAAAACACAAATGAATACAACCACCCCAACCCCTCCCTGGAACTTGCGGGTTGTATGTATAGTTTCATTGTAAGCATCTGGCACAATGTTTTAAAAACAATTAAATTACACTGAGCAGATATTTTAATAGTTTTTAAACATTTCAGAGACTATTGAAATCTCCAACATCTGAGACAGAAGACAAAATACAGGAGCAGTTGATAAAATTAGTCTTCCATTCCTTTAGACCAGTTGTTTCCAACTCTTTCCTTCAAAATGGCTCCATTTAAAGATGACAGGGGTCTTGAGATCACAAAAATAATCCTGTTAACATGCAGGCAAATATTGACTTTATATTGTAAATGAATGGATTACTTTGTAATAGCCAAACATGGTTATGATGATACCAAGGCAATTGTCCTGTCAAAGGAAATAATCCAACCAATATTATACTGTTGACCATTTTTGTGACCCCAAATTGGATGATGACCTAAAGGTTTGCAATGTCTCATTTGATCATGATGGGTCTGTACCTCAAATTTGTTCACCTGCACCTGTTCTACATGCCTTAGCTATCTGATCTAACATAAATCTTTATATTAGGAATGGGGATAAGGGATGGGATGACAGCATGCAGCAGAGCACACAAGCATCTATGCAGCACAAAGCAGAAATTGGATCAGCAACCGCAAATGTTCAACTGTAATAATCTTGTCTGAAAACAGTATTGTTTATCCAATACTAATTTTCTATGTAACCTCTACGTACTCTCTCGATTGACTGCCTACCTACACAGTTGCCCTAGATTGAAATACCTGCAGTAGTTAGATGGTGTATATCAAGTCCTGATGAAGGATCTCAGCCTGAAATGTGAACTGTTTGTTCTCCTCCATAGGTGCTGCTGACTCGCTGAGCTCCCCCAGCATTTTGCATGTGTTACACACCGTCATTTGTTGTTTGGATGGTCTGCGACGGTTTAGAGCTCACCAGTTTCTCTTACTTCTGGGAAGCAACTGGTTTCTGCATGGAGTTAGCTTGCAGAGAGGACCTTTCGGTGAAGGGAGAAAGGTGGGAGTAATTGGTATGGTGTGGATCAACGTTACTGAACTGATCCGGCACTACTGGGAAGACAGTTGTGTAGCGGCAAGACCAAACCAAAACAGATGCCGTTAGCTTACAACCACTAGGGAGGGGTTGCACTCGCACGTCGTGCCCCAGCTCCGACGAAATGAGTGCTCCAAAGAGTCCAATCTTTTATTTGATCCCTTGTTAGCAATTAGCAAACATACAACCTTGAAGTCATGATGGTGTGCTCAAAATGTAAGGTAAGCATCATTCAGCTTTATTGAGCGTAATCTCAGTGGTCAGCAAAAGATACAACCTCTGCTGGTCCCAAGCTATAAACTGCCAGGAAATAAGCAAGAATATGTAACTTACTCCCTTTGCTTTTACCAAGCCTCCACTCATGTGACTCATAACATATCAAAATGAATGCGCAAAACAGAATACAAAGCAGATAGAGAGCAGATACATGGCTCCTGCAAGTTTATATAAGTTCGCTGTCGGAAGAGCTTCACAGAGATGGGAGTAACAACTGTCTTCCCCTACACTTTGCGGTGCTTTTCATTCTGTGTGCATGGCACCACCTGAGGCTTGAGGCAGACACTCAGCCCATCCAGAGTTTACTAGTTTTAAACTGCTAATCTGGGCAAACGCCATCACCGATGTACACTTCAACTTTGCATCATAATCACCCTACAGCATTTCTCCATATTTGAAATTGCATTTTATCTTGAATCCCTACGAGTATTAATAACTTTCACACATGCACATAAAGGATTGATCATTTATCTGCTGAGCCCAAAGAGTCTTTAAATGTTCTTCGTTCTGAATTTTAAGAGCTCAGTAATCTAGCTTTGCAAACTGCCTGCAGCAATCAAATGAAAATAACGGAGACTGTTGCCTCAAGCACAGTCTCTGTTGCACAGCCTGATGAGTTAGTTGAATGGTATTCCCCACTCTGGCATTAAATAATTTAACAGAGCAACTGGGTCGAAGGCTCATGGATCTCAAGTGTGTTTACTTTGATCAGCTACAATAGGGTCCAGATTACTAACTGAGAAACAATAATTCAGTCCACTGTCAAAACCAAAGCTGAGAACTTACATTTAAATTCTACCATTATAATAATAGATGTTGATACAATATTTATATGCCAGCCTAAATATTCAATAGACAGAAATACTATTTGCATGCCACCCTTATTAAAAAAACTTATGCCTTATTTAAAGACTGCCTTTTTGTCCTATGACTTCAGTCCCTGTCTTAGATATGGGGCAAATAGTGTCCAGCGAAGTTCAGATGAGGGCTAGTGATTATTTTCCCAAAAATTATATTTTATTCATTATATACACTCAGTGGCCACTTTATTATGTACCTCCTATACCTAATAAAGTGACTCTTTATCTCATGTTCTGGTTATTTATTGCTATTTATTTATATTTGCATTTGTCGTATGCACTCTGGTTGATCTTTCACTGATCCTGTTATAGCTACCATTCTATAGATTTGCGGAGTATGCCCTTAAGAAAATAAATCTCAGGGTTGTATATTGTAACATATTTGTACTTTAATAGTAAAATTTACTTTAAACTTTGAGTCTTCTCAAAGCATTTTGGTCTTCTGCTGCTGTAGCCCATCTACTTCGAGGTTTAATGTGTTGTGCATTCAGAGATGCCCTTCTACACTCCACTGTTGTAACACATGGTTATTTAAGTTACTGTCACCTTCTTGTCAGCTTGAACCAGTCTGGCCATTCTCCTCTGACCTCTCTCATCAACAAGCCATTTCCCCCCCGCAGAAGCAGGTAGCTAACTGGATGCTTTTTGTGTTTTTGCACCTTTCTCTATAAGCTCTGGAGGTTGCTGCACTTGAAAACCTCAGGAGATCAGCAGTTTTTGAGATACTGAAACCACCCCAACTAGATCAACAGTCATCCCATAGTCAAAGTCATTTCTTCCCCTTTCTGATGGTGAGTCTAAACAGCAACTGAACCTTTTGACTATGTCTGCATGCTTTTATGCATTGAGTTGCCGCCACATGATTAGCTGATTAGATATTTGCATTAACTAGCAGGTGTGTAATTATACCTAATAAAGTAACCATTGAGTACATATCCATTACAGTACATTCTTATGCCTTCAATACCAAGCATAGAATTAATTTTGCTGACAAAATTTACACTGTGTCAACATGACCCTACCCACCCCAGATACTTTCTCTGCTCCCTTTTCCCATCAAGGAGAAGACAGAATAGCCAGAAGCAGGTACCAACAGAATCTAGAACAGTTTCTAGCCCTGTTACAGTAACACATATAGTCACAAAGTAATATTAGCACAGGTCCCTGTGTGGCATGGATTGAAGATTGAAGATGCATTGGATGTTGTCCTGGAGCCATGTTTCTGCAAGAACAAGCACACAGCAGTTCCCCATCTTGCACTGGGTCAGCTGCAGATGAAAGCCCTCCAGGGAATGACACTGGAGAGCTACATTGGTGGGAGAGCTGGGCCACAGGGGCCAGCAGGATTTCATCTGCACCTCTGTTTCTCTCTCACAGTGGCCTCCAGCTTCTCCTTCCTTGGGTGAATCTAACAGGCGATACCACCTGGTCCACACAGATCCTCCACCAGTAGTCTCCCCAATGAACCAAACTTGGAGTATTTTGTATTTCCAATTTCCACCAGGTTCTTGCAATCACAAGAAACACGTTTAAGACAAACATTTGCACTTTTTTGGACCCAAGGAGGCTGCTGCGACCAAACATGTCACCATATTATTGGAACTGCTTACATGCCTCACTATAACATCTCTGCATTACTTTGAGAATCAACTTGCTTGATGAACTCTTACCATTTCATAGAATGTATTTGATTAGTTTCATTCTGCACATGTTAACCATGGTTGAAGGCTTTCATGCTTTGGCCTACTGTTCCACAATGATGCTCTATGTTTGGCTTATAACTAATGCAGCTGATGCTAATAATGCACATCATGATGTATTTATCAGATAAGCATACAATGGGTAGGGAGATTTAATAAGGGGCTAGCACCCCAAGATAACGAAGTCTATGTTCACTGAGCAAGATGCAATCTCTCAAATACCTGACAGAGGTACAGAAGATTATGAGATGCATAGAATGGGTGGGCAGTCAGAGCCATTCTCCCAGGGTAGAAATGTCAAATACCAGAAGACATGAATTTCAGTAAGAGGAGTAAAGTTTAAAGGATATGTGTGGTGCAGGAGTTTAGCACAGAGAGTATTAAAGGCCTGGAATGAGGTAATGGTTGAGGCAGATAAAATAATGGCACTTAAAAGGATTTTTGACAGGCATGTGAATATGCAAGGAAATGGAAGAATGTACTGTAGATCACAAATAGGCAGAAGAGTTTTTTAAAATGTGAGGGGGGTACTTTTAAAGAAGATGTGTGGGACAGGTGTTTAACACAGCACAGTAGATGGCTGGAATGAGGTGCCAGGGTTAGTTGTGGAGACAGACACAATAGTGGAATTTAAGAGGATCTTAGATGGACAAATGAATATGCAGGTAAATTTGACATTGTAGGCCGAAGAGCCTGCTCCTGTTCCATTCATTCTATGTCCTTCAACATTGCCTGGAACCCCTACCTGTCTCATTTCCAACCTGATGTTCTCTTCCACCTCTATCCCTCTGCCCCGTAACACAAGTGCCCCCAGGGTTGTGTCCTGAGTTCCCTCCTCTACTCCCTTTACACCCATGACTGTGCTGCCACACACAGCTCCAATCTGCTGGTCAAATTCGCAGATGACACAACATTATTTCGAGGGGTGATGGGACAGCCCACAGAGGAGAGATTGACACCCTGACACAGTAGTGCCAAGGAAACAACCTCTCCCTCAATGTCCAAGAAAACAAAAGTTGATCATGAATTACAAGAGGAGTGGAGACAGGCTTGCCCTGATCAACATCAATAGCTCTGTAGTTGAGAGGGTGAGCAGTTTCAAGTTCCTCGATATACACATCACTGAAGATCTCACCTGGACTGTACACACTGGCTGTGTGGCAAAAAAAAAAGCATAACAGACTCTATTCCACCTCAGGTGACTGAAGAAGTTTGGCATGATCCCCCAAATACTCAAGATCTTCTACAGAGGCACCACTGAGTGCATCTTGATCGGTTGTATCACTGCCTGGTATGGGAACTGCACCAACCTTGGATCACGGGGTACTGCCTAGAGTGGTACAGACAGCCCAGTGCATCTGTGGACGTGAACTTCCCTCCATTGAGGACATTTACAACATCAGGTGCGGAAAGAAGGCCTGGAAGATTGTCAGGGACACCAGTCACCCCAACCATAAACTATTTTAGCTCCTTCTGTCTGCCAAGTGGTACCACAGCATTAAAGCCAGGACCAACAGGCTGCAGGACAGTTTCTTTCTATAAGTCATTAGCCTTATAAATTTACATGTCTGTACCTTGCAACAGAGTCATATCACAAATATTTTTCTCCCTCACACTATGGGATGAATGCAAGATTTAAATAAATTCAAATTCAAATACATCCCTGACTTCCATCCCCACCATTAGCAGCCAGGTTCCAGTTGCTCTGAGTACCTTCTCCAAAACCTTCTCTTACCCCTTCTCTTTTCCCTATTGAGAAAACTCCACCTTGACTGTGCTAATGGAGGTTTATACTAATGTCATTTTATTTGGCAGAGAATCCAAATTTATTTTTAGCATTTTATCTGAGAACACATGGATATATTACAGCAAAGAGGACAGAAATGTGCAAAGTGTTGTTATTAAAAACACATCTTAAAAGTTTCAAATAATACTCGATGTTACACCACAGGCCACCTGAACAATCAAGTATTTGCCAGTGAATACCTTCTACTGAAACTTGATACCAACTTTGTTCTGACTGTACAATACGCACTGCCATAATTATTCTCCAAAATCATCGCGGTGCTATGCCAACACTCAGAACTTCCTTACATCCTAACCTACCAGTAGAGACTCACTATAATCAGATAGAGGCCTCTGGTCATCCAGATTGCCCAATAAAGAGCCAATTATCTGGAGTTACCAATTCCTGCTGCTGTCTGTAAGGAGCTTGCATGTACTCCCTGTGATCGCATAGGTTTCCTCCAGTTGCCCCGGTTTCTTCCCACAGTCCACAGGCATACCAGCTGGTATGCTAATTGGTCATTGTAAATTGTCAAAGATTAGGTTGGAGTTAAATCAGGAGTGTTTGAGCAGCATGACTCAAAGAGTTGGAAGGACCTATTCCATGCAATATCTCAATAAATAAACAAACAAACAAACATTCTCAGTCTGCAGGATACTGCCGTTCTGATGTGTGACATAATGCATAGCTACCCAGTCTGAGGCTGGTATATGGCCATTGTGCCATCTTGTGCATACTTATCTGTGACCATTGTACCATGAATTTTGTATGCTTTAAAAGCGGTTTCCTTGCTGATTGCAAACTAGTTTTCAGTGGGCTTGTATTACAGGAAAGCAGCTTCATATTCTACTTCTTTTGGCTCCGTTGTTGAGGCCTTTAAAGTATTGCTTTCAACTTGTCTATTTTCACAACATATAAAATATCTCTCTCTGATCTCATCAAAATTAAAAGCAAACCTCAACAATATAAACACTGAACAATATAAAAATATTACCAGGAAACATCTGCACCTTCAATTGCTCCATTACCCATTTACCTACATTCACAGCTGTTCTACAAACTGCACAGTGTGATCCCATCCTGTTTTCGGAGTAGAGCGAAGACTGACACATTTCTGAGAGATAGTTTTAGAGCAGCCAAAAATATTTCTCTTTAAATTTGATTTCTGTGCTAAACATTGATTCAATGGTGATGATTAATAGTATATTTTTAGTTTTTATTTAAAGATATGACACAGTTATAGGCTCTTCCAACCCAATTACACCCATGTCCCCGTACACCTTTGAAATGTGTGAGGAAATTGTCATCACAGGGAGAATTACAAGCTCTAACAGACAGCAGTGGAAATGAATCCGGGTTGCTGTTGCTGTAATAGCGTTATGCTAACCACCAAGCTACCACTGTAAATCTGTGTCAGAAGTGCAAGGTATATGGGAAAGTTTTTCTCCAGATCAGTGCTGGTCCTGAGAAGGTGACAACAGGTTGCCTTTTTGAAATTAAGAACCATCAAGGTGATAGCACTCTGGTGGAGTGGATTAGAACTGAGCCTTCCATTGTTCTAGTCAACAGCACAGATTGTGCATACACCCATGCGACAGGACTTCACTCCAGGCAAACTCTCGGAAATGGTGCACTCAGTAGCAGTAACCATTTAGCAGCCGCGGTAACTGTTTAAGTAAGTCCATTTGTCAACCTTAAACAATGCTTATGCTGTGAGCATAATCTTACGAAGAATGGCTGACACATTTTGGAATTATTCTGGAAATGGAAACATCTTCCTTTGACCAACGGGTTTGAACCAGTACTTGGGCGAGCAATGAGAAACGGTTTAAAAAAAGCTGGCAGGCAGGATTTCATCAAATCTCTTATCTGGCCTCCTGAATTGCCAATACCTATAGACATTCCATGCGGGGCTTAAAACTAAAATATATCTAATTCCCATTCCTATTCTGACATGTTAGCCCATGGCCTCCTCTACTGTCACAATGAGGCCACATTCAGGTTGGAGGAGCAACCTCTGTTGCTGGGTAGCCTCCAATCAGGTGGCATGAACATTGATTTCTCTAACTTCCGGTAATTATCCTCCTCCCCCCACCCCCCTTCAACATTCCCATTCCTGTATCCCTCTCACAGCTTCACTTCTTTCCTGCCTATCACCTTCCTCTGGTGCTCCTCTCTCTTCTCTTTCTTCCATGGTCTTCTGTCCTCTCCTATCAGATTTCCCCCTTCCCCGGCCTTTTATCTCTTCCACCAATCAACTTTCCAGCTCTTCACTTCACCCCTGCCCCTCTCCCGGTTTCACCTATCACCTGCCACCTTGTACGTCTTCCTCCTTTCTTCATATTCCGACATTTCCCCTTCTTTTCTAGTCCTGAGAAGGGCCTCTGCCTGAAACGTCAAAAGCTCATTCCCATGGACAGATGCTGCCTGACCTGCTGAGCTCCTCCAGCACATTGTGTTCGTTAAACTAAAATATCCGCTGGCAAACTAATTTTTTATTCAAATCAAGACGATGTCTAGCCAACAACTTAATGTAATGGGAGGCTGTAATGAAATGCCTCTACAGTACATTATGGTGCTAAGATCTTTAATGACATCTGTACCTCTTTAAATTAGTCTCTTGACAGTTTCTTAAAGTAAAAAGAAGGGATGTGTTAAACTGCAGTTGCAAATGACACTTTCAGCAACTGGTGAATCAGTATCAATTTGTCCTGCACCTTAAATTCATGCACTAAAATTAAGCATTATTTGATGTAGAGATAAGGTGATACATTTGGCATCTGCCTCCTATTATCTAAGCCTGCACTCAACACTGGAATGTTATACAAACAGTTTAATGAGACTCACCTGCCAAGGAAGAAAGCGACGTAGAAGATTGAACTGTTGAGGTTGACAAACTCAAAGAGAAACATTTTCAAAGCAAAGCTGTTCTCCCACTCTGACTCTGTACGCGGGTGCTCTGCAATGGCAGACAAGATCTCGGTGAAAAATAAAGTAAAATATCCTTACAGAGAGATTTTTTTCTCTGTCTATGCCTTCTACGAGTATCCAATAAATGCTCATTCAAAATCGGGCAAATTTAAATTCAGGTTTTGAATTCAAATTATTCATGTGTTCCATGAAAATTGTTTTTAAAGCGATCTGGATATTTTGTAATGACTCTAACTGCAGTAAAACTCAAAATTGATTCCATCAATATCTGCTAGATTCATAGGATTACCCATCCATAGAGACCCTTCAGCTCACTGATACCATGTATCACTTCAACGCAAAAGGATGAAGTTAACCCCACTCTCCCGTTCTCCTTCTTAACTGCAAATATTCCTGGGCCTGGCCCAGCTGGTCATTCACTGATCTAGGGGGTAGGCCCAAGTTCTGCCCAAGTCAACTGCCTACCCCTCTTCCAGGGTTACGTACATGTGTCCCCTGTGAAGTCGCTCACACAGGTACAATGGGGATTCCAGGGCTCATGGGCACCACAAGGAACACAATTTCCAACTGGATAGTGATAACTGACCATGTTAGAATTTGTAAGAATAAATAGCATGCAGAGAGAAGGACCATAACATTGTACTAATGTGATCCTGTAATCACTGAATAAAACACTTTTGGAAAACAAAGCATTGCAAATCACGTCCTTTTATTTACACTTACTTTTTAAATTGAATCTGCCTCAATTCCATCTCTGTTTTTCCTCGACCGAAACCCCTCATTGTGTAAGGATATATCTCCTCATGTTACTTGTGGAACTTTTGCCAGTCAGCTTTATTCTGTGCCCCCTAGTTCTTAAACCCTCCAACAAAAGAACAGTTTCTCTCTGTTTACATTCATGGTTTCAATGACCTCACAACTTCCCCGATTCTGCACAGAACAAGCACAGCGTCTCCAGGCTATCTACATAACTCATACCCTTATCCCTGGAACAACAAACAACATGCTGGAGGAATTCAGTGATGAACTGGCTTTGTGGCTGTGGATTCACTTTCGTGAACTTTAGTGCAGAACATTATTTGTATTTTTTTATTGTTTGTGTAATATTTTGCATATTGGGTGTTTGACAGTCTTTTTTTAATGGATTCTATTGGGTTTTCTTCTGCGGCTGCCTGTAAGAAGGCAAAGTTCAAGCACACGTACTTTGATAAGAAATATACTCTGAATTTTATTCCTCCAGAATCCAGTATGTCTTTTCTTCTGTCTTCCTTGTGCCTGGAAACTTTTCAGCAAAGCTTTCATTTGAGCTCTCAAAAATCTACATATCTTCCCCAAAGTAGGGAGTCCATAATGGGATACAATTCTCCAGTGCTCATTAAAGTTCATCATGATGTCCTATCTCTTGAATTCTATTTATAAATGCCAGCATTCAGAATGAATTTTTAATCACCATCTTAGTCCATGTTAGCACTTCTAATAAACCATGCACATATACACAGTGGGATATAGATTATTTGTAGACATGGGTGTAGAAGTGGCAGATGGAGTTTAACTCAGGCAAATATGAGGTATTACACTTTAGAAGATCAAATATAAAGAGACATTACACTGTTAATGGCAAAACCCTTAAGAGTGCTGATAGAGAAAAATAGAAACATAGTAAACCTACAGCACAATACAGGCCCTTCGACCCACAATGCTGTGCCGAACATGTCCTTCCCTGAGAAATTATCTAGGGTTAACCTTAGCCTTCTACTTTTCTAAGAACCATGTACCTATCCAGGAGTTTCTTAAAAGACCCTACTGTATCCACCTCCACTACTGTCGCCGGCAGCCCATTTCATGCACTCACCACTCTCTGCATGAAAAACCTACCCCTGACATCTCCTTTGTACCTACCCCCAGCACCTTAAAACTGTGCCCTCTCATACTAGTCATTTCAGCCCTGGGGAAAAAAAAACTTCTGACTATCTACACAATCAATGCCTCTTATTATCTTGTACATCTCTATCAGGTCACCTCTCATCCTCCATTGTTCCAAAGAAAAAAGGCCGAGTTCACTCAACCTATTCTCATAAGGCATGCTCCCCAATCCAGATAATATCCTTATAAATCTCCTCTGCACCCTTTCTATGGTTTCCACATCCTTCCTGTAGTGAGGTAACCAAAACTGAGCACAGTACTCAACAAGTGGGGTCTGACCAGGGTCCTACACAGCTGCAACATTACCTCTCGGCTCCTAAACTCAATCCCACGATTGTTGAAGGCCAATGCAATGTATGCCTTCTTAACCACAGAGTCAACCTGTTCAGTAGCTTTGACTGTCCTATGGATGCCTGGATGAGCAGAGAGATCTTTGGGTCCAAGTTTATAGCTCCTTGAAAGTGACTACACAGGTGGATAGGATGGTAAAGAAGGCATATGACATGTTTGCCTTTATTGGTCAAGGAACTGAGTTAAAGAATTGGGTAAGTTATGTAATACTCCAGTTAGGCCTCATCTGAAGTATTTCTTCAGTTCAAGTCACCCTATTATAGGAAGGCTGCTGAGGCTTTGGCAAGGATGTAGAAGAGGTTTACCAGATCAAAGGGCATGTGCTATAAGGAGATGTTGGACAAACTTTGGTTGTTTCCTCTGGAGTGACAGAGGCTGAGGGGAGAGCTGCTAAAGATTTATAAGAGCTTGAAATGCTTAGATGGTGTAGATAGTCAATATCTTTTCTCCAAGGTTGAAATATCTAACACCACATATCAAAGTTCAACGGAAATGTGTCGGGCAAGTTTTCATGAATGTGTCGTAAATAGAAGGCTATGGACATTAGTTGTATGGACTTAGTTGTTTTTTTTAAGTTCCTGGAAATGGTTTTGGGTACAGAAGTGCGAGTTAGGGGTCATATTAGGTTTAAGGGACAGGGATGTTGAGGAGTTAGAGATCAGGATGGAGTCTAGGCCTCCAAAAGCAAGCAACATGGATGGATGACAAATGACATCCATGAATGTCAGACTGTCCCAAGTCAATGGGTCCTGGGATTAGATGTACTTGTGAACTGGAAGTGCGAGGTCTGGTGAATTGGTGAGCCCAGAGTTTGGGGTCCTGCAATCGGCAATTCTAGAGTTGATATCAAAGACTGAAGACTTAAGGTCATTTGGAAGTCCAGAGGTCAAAGCACACTGGCTGAAGCCTTCAAACTGGTGGCCCTAATGGCTGTGTCTTGGGGTTGGAGGACTGTGCGTACGTGTGGGTGGGTGAGAAGGAGGAAATAGACTTGTTTTGCTGCTGTTGCTTTGTTGCTTGTTACGTTCTGTTTGGTTGTGCTCTATGCTGTTCTGCCAAGCATTGTGGCATGCTATATTGGCAGCAGAATTGTGTGGCAACACTTGCACATCTCAGCATATCCTTAGATTGTGTTGGCTGTTAGCATAAATGACACATTTCACTGTATGTTTTGGTGTATGTGATAAATAAATGAATCTGAGTTGCATAGGCAGGAAGGATTAGTGCAGGTGGATATTTGATTTCTAATTTAAATTGTTCAGAACAATATAGCTGTCTAAATGGTCTGATTCTGTGCTGTAGTTGTCTACATTCTATATAGCCTCAAATATCTCAGATTATCATTTTATTATTGTGCTCTCTGTTTTACATGTTTTTCCTCATTCTTCCTGTCCAAAATTACAAGGTCTTATATTTCACCAGCCACATATCTATCTATTCAACCAGACTGTCTATACTTCTCAGAAAGTGAATGAAATGATAGTTACTGAAAAACATTCAGCAGGTCAGGCAACTCCTACAGGATGAGAAATAGTTAACGTGCCAAGTACGTCACCCTTGGTTACAAGCGGAAAATTAAGGAAACAAGTTGCTTTTAAATTTCAAAGGTAAGAGGAAGAAGTGAATAATAGGACAACGGGAATGTCTCTGAAGCCATAGCAATACTTTGTTTACAAAACTATCTGGCTGTTAGATTAATGAGGGAAGTTAGAGAAAAGGAAATGAAAAAAACAACGATCTGATACAGGTGTGAGATTCAGTTCAGAGCTGCTGCAGAGAATTGAAAAAAAACAGCAAGTCAACAACTTTCACCTCCCTTTCTATTCGGAACAAACCTAGAAAGCATGTACTGCCAGACTCAAAGACAGATTTTGTCCTGCTGTTGTAAGGCTCATGAATGGACCTCTTGTATGATAAAGCTGAGCTCTTTATCTCTCACAATCTACCTTATTATCAGGGCCTTTGCATTTTTCCACCTACCTGCATTTCACTTTCTTTTTAGCTGTAACACTATATCCTGCAGTGCGTTCTTGCTGTTCCAAAGCAGAAAGACCCAACCACTACCCACAGCTACAACTTACTCTTGCCCACACAGGACCACCCCCGATTGGCTTCTATAGCCACTTGAGGACCCACCTTTAGGAGAATATCATAGTCAAATTGAGTGGTCACACTTCTACTACTATTGTTCTCCCCTTTGCACTAACTCGGTGTATGCATATTTACAATGATCTGCATGAATGGCACTCAAAACAAAGATTTTCACTGCATCTCAGTATGTGACAAGAATACACTAACTACCATTGTCTATAGATTAAAAATTTAACATTACAGATGTTTATCATTACAGCAGAATTAGCTGCTTCTTATACAAGATAGGGAGATCAGGTAACCTGAAACGATTGAATTTGATGTTCTGATATTGAATTCAAGGATTTTATGCCATCTTCTAAAAGTAGCTTTTGGAAACTCATATTTGGAAACACATTCTCCATCACTTCATCAGAAAACTCTTATCATTAGTTAGACATTGTTTCCCATAAACAATCCATGCTGTCTTTCTCTGATCAATCAACACTTGTTCAAATGAATGTGAATTCTGACTCTGATTACTGTTTCTAGCATTTTCTCCATCAGTGAGATTAAACTAATTTATCTGTTGTGTGTATCCCACCATCCTTTTAAAAAATACAGGAACAGAATCGGGCCATTTGGCCCATAGATTCTACTGCACCATTCAATCATGAGGAAGTATAAGCACTTTACTCTTAGAAGTTAAGTCACATAAAAGATTATGTTTTTGTATGCAGATATTTTGGTAAGATCTCATTTACTTACCCCAATTTGTAAGCATCTGTGCAACTTTTTCATAAACCTCAAGATAGAAAAAAACAGAAATGTGAGATATTTAAATATAATGAATGTTGAAGCTGAACACTTCGCTCCAAGAAAAGTACGTAAATTACTTTCTTAAAAGGTTAAGGAGGTTTGTTTTGTAACTGAACACTCTACGAAACTTCTGTGGAAGCACCGTTGAATGTATCCTGATTGGTGGCATCATGGTTTGGTACAGCACTTTGAACGTGCAGGTGCAGAAGAACCTGCAGAAAGTAGTGGATTCTGACCAATACATTGTGGACACATCCTTATTCACCGTTTGTATAGGAGGCACTGCTTCAAAAAAAGTCATATCTGTCATGAAAGATCCCCACCAACTGGGCCACATCACAGCTGCTTCTACATTTGGGCGGAAGGTAGAAAGCTCCCAAATCACTCAGTTCAAGAACATCTACTTTCTTCAGTTCATTTGGTTCTAAACCAACCAACAAAACCCTAATCACTACGCTTAAGCTAAACCATGACCATTGCGATGACGTTGCACTTAAATGGACTTTATCTTTTTAAAATTCCTATTGTGCTCTTTCTTGTAAATGTTGAGATAATTTATGTTTAACTCAAGTCTTTTTTGTGAATACCGCTAATCTGATGCTATGTGATACTGCTGCCAGTAAGCGTTTCTATCCATCTGTGCAGATTGTTATGAGTGATGAACAGACCTGATGGAAATGGGGTGCAGAGATAACCATTCCCCCCCCGCCGAGAACTATGAACAATTGTTGTTGCTATGCTGTTACTGAGAAAGAGAGATAAAGCCCAGGCAAGAACATGTGCTACGGATAAGAGGGGGAGAGAGACTGTTGATTTACTGTATTTTGACTCTTCCTGGATTATTTACCTTTCACTACAAGGACTTTACTTTGCTCATTACCATTCCTCAGGAGATAGCAGGAGTGGCCTGATTTGATGGACACAGTCATTCAGTGTTGATGGATAGCTGAGACCCTGTGAGTGGGGATAAAAGACACCCTTCAGACACACCAGTGGACACTGACTAAGTGTTGGGAACCCACAGAAAGGTGGAGGCTTCGGAGACCAAACCAGGAGATCGGTCAGTAAAGCTCACAGTGTTACAGCAGGGCCAGTGGGGACTTGTGTGTGTGTCTACTCATGCCAGAGTGATGAGTCCATCACAGAAGAACCGTCTAGCTGAAGACCAGAGGGGTCATAACCGAATGACCACAACAATACGACGGATTAAGAAAGCAACTGAAGGTTTGCCTGCTGTAGCTGTTACATCTCGCTCGCTCTCTCTCTCCAACGATTTCAACACAACAACCATAACCACCTCAGCACTTATGAACTGAACTGCTCTATACTTTCCAATGACAATTCATTTACCCCTAGACATCGATAGAGCTTGTTTATTATTGATTATTATTATTCCTACACTTTTAGGTTTATTACTGCTAACTTGTTTTATTTGTATATTTGCATTTTTGATATTGTATTGTGTAGTTTACTAATAAACACCTTTAGTTTGGTACCACCAGACTCCAACGGATTCTTCTTTCTCTGCTGGTCAGACACCCAGTTATGGGGTACGTAACAAGATACAGTACTGTGCAAAAGTCTTAGTAATATATATTGTAGCTAAGATGCTTAAGACCTTTGCACAGCACTATACTTATCAACGTGGAGCAAACAGTGAGTTTGTAAATATGGTGGGAGCAAAGGATGCAGGAAATGGTGAGGCTAGAGTGCTATGGAAGTGGTGCAGGACAAGTAGAAGAGAAGGGGTGGTCTGAATGTAGACACACCCTGCCCTGAGACACCAGGCAAGATCATTTGATTCTAAAAAATTGGTTTAATGATTACAGAATGCCTCTCTAGTGTCTCCCACGCCCTCCCCTCCCCCTTCCCCCTTTCTCAACCATGACTGAGGACAGGCAGGATGGCACTGGCAGTGGTGTGGCTCTGTTGGTAAGACTTGGAATTGCGTTTTTAGAAAGAGGTGACATAGGGTCAGAGAATGTTGAACCATTGTGGATAGAGTTAAGAAACTGCAAGGGCAAAAAAAAACATAATGGAAATCATACATAGGCCTCCAAATAGTAGCCAAAGTGTGGGTTTGAGTTTGCTAAGGGAGCTGGAAAAGGCATGTAACAAGGGTAATGTCACAATTGTAATGGTGGACGTCAATATCTAATGGGATTGGCAAAAGCAGGCTGCTGTCGGATCACAAGAGAGGGAATTTGTTGAATGCCTATGAGATGGCTTTTTAGAGCAGCTTGTACTTGAGCCTACTTGGGAAAAGACTGTCTTAGAAAGGTGTGTATAATAACCCAGATCTTATCTGGGAGCTTAACGTAAAGGAACCCTTAGGAAGCAGTGATCATAATCCGATTGGATTCATACTGCAATTTGAGAGGGAGAAGCAAAAGGCACATTTATCAGTATCACAATGGAATAAAGAGAACTACAGAGCTGTGAGAAAGGAGCTTGCCCATATGCTTTGGAGGAGGATACTGGTGGGGATGACGGTAGAGCAGAGGTGGCTGACATTTCTGGGAATAGTTAACAAGGTGAAGATATAGTATATCCCAAAGAAGAAGATGTTCTCCAATGGCAGGGGTAGGGAACTGTAGCTAACAAGCTAAGTTAAGGACTGCATAAAAGCCAAGGAAAGGGGACATAAGGTAGCAAAAGTGAATGGGAAGTTAGATAATTGGGAAGCTTTTAAAATCCAACAAAATGCAACTAAAAAAGCTACAGGAAGGGAAAAAGATGAAATATGAGGCCAAACTAGTCAATAATATAAAACAGGATACTATGTTTTTTCAGCTATATAAAGAGTTAAAGAGTAAAAGGGAGGTGAGAGTTGATAACGGACCACTGGAAAATTATGTTGGTGAGGCAGTAATGAGAGACAAAGAAATGGCAGAGGAGGGAAAGAAAGAGAAACATGTGGGGAACGTTTTGCAGCTTTGGGCCTGTACTCACTCACTGGAACTTAGAAGAATGCAGGAGATCGCATTGAAACTTACTGAATGTTGAAAAGACAAGATAGGGCGGACATGGAGAGGATGATTCCTCTGGTGGGGGTATCCAGAACTAGAGGGCACAGCCTCAGAATTGAGGGGGAACCTTTCAGAACAAAGGCTAGGATAATTTTTTTTTTAGTCAGAAAGCAGTGAATGTGTGGAATGCTCTGCCACAGGCTGCATTGGAGGCCAAGACCAAGGGTATATTTAAGGCAGAGGTGGAAAGCTTCCTAATCAGTCAGGGCATCAAAGGATATGGTGAGAAAGCTGGTGTATGGTGTTGAGTGGGTCTGGGATCAGCCTGATGGAATGGTGGAGCAGACTTGATGGGCTGAATGGCCTACGTCTCCTATGTCTTATGGTCATATGGTCTCATGGTTCTCCTCTCACTGCCCTCTTCCCACTCTCAATCCACAATAGAAACCCATATCCGAATCAGGTTTATCATCACTGATGTATGTCATGAATTTGTCTGTTTTTGTAGCTGCATTACAATGCAATACAAAGAACTACCACAGTACTGTGCAAAAGTCTTGGGCACCCTAGCTATATATAAATATATACACAGCATGTGGCTAGGACTTTTGCACAATACTGTATATACTTGTGCATTTTCAACAAACTCAATTTCAGACTTTAAATCTGCAACAACAGTGTACACTTACCACATTCAGTGCCATGATAATAGCAAAGTTAATGCAAACCCCAGATCCAGCTGTGGCAAACTGCCAGTTTTTCTTCACAAACTCCCATCGGAAAGATGCAAAGAGCTCCATTGTCACAAGACGATACAACACCACGCCAAAGACTGCAGCCAGGACCAGCAAAATCTAGATTCAGCAGAATTAAAGAACAGGATCTTTGCAGAGTCACCCATTGATATTTCTGGAGTTTTGATGCTTAAAAATTGTAACAAAATTGGAGATGGGATTAAAGACACAAAGTCCTTCTCTACCAGCTGCTAATAATTTCCTTTAAATTAAATTAAAGGTAAAGATTAAGGAGTTAGTCATATCCCATTTTGGTTTTGACTGGAGTTGATTTGATTAGGAAGACGGATCTGTTGCCAGTTTGGGAATTTTTTGAGAAGAGTTTGAAACCATCTAGAAATTGATTTGATGCTATTTCGTAACTGATTTGAATACTGTATCTAAGGATACCTTGAAATTTAGTTAGTTTGATCCTAATTTAAGGTTTTGGTTTGAAGTTGATTGTTTTTGATGCTGCTCTTCTTAAGTTAGATTAACACCAGCTTGGGGTTAGTTTGATGCTAGTTCACATATGTATCTTGAGATATAGCATAGAACAGATCCTTCTGGCCCAACGAGCTGCATCTCCCAACACCCCACCCTATTTAACACTAACCTAATCACAGGACAATTTACAATAACCAACTGACCTACTAACCGATACATCTTTGGACTGTGGGTGGAAACTGAAGTACCCAGAGAAAATTTCTACGTCATATGGGGAGGAAGCCTTTTTCTGTTAAAGATAATATTGCAAAATCATTACATATGCAGTCAATACAGGGTAAAGTTGTTACTTTCTGCAGAATCTCTGCAGTCAGAAATTACTCAACACTGACTGGAGAAGTCTAAGGTAGGCACAGTGCTGTTGGAGAGTGACTGAACTTTTGACCATTCCTCCCAAATCAGACACACACGCCTTATTGCTTCCGTTAGCTAATGTTATATCTCAGTGACTCCACTTCCTTAGGAGCTTGTGAAGATTGGGCATGGTATCTAAAACTTTGACAAACTTCTATAGATGTGTAATGCAAAGTATAGACTGTGTCCGTCTTCCGAGTAAATACAAATGCAAAAAAATCCACTTAATATCTCCCTCTTCTTTTTTGGTTCAATGCATATATTACCACTCTGATCTTTCAGAGGACCAATTTTGTCCATTGCTATCCTTTTGCTCTTAATATATCTGTTAGAAACCCTTAGGATTTTCCTTCACCTTGTTTACCTGGACAAATTCATGCCTTCTTTTAGCCCTCCTAATTTCCTCCTTAAATGTTCTGTTGCATTTCTTATATTCATTGAGAAACTCATTTGTTCCTACCTGTCTCTACCCCTCCAAAGCCTCAATGAGTCAAAGCCTCAACTCCTCACTTACACAATGGCCACTCCACTTACACCTAGCTTCTTTTAATTGGACCTTGCCAGGTACCTAATTACGGTATGTGCAATCCGAAGACTCCTCAGGAACTGTGGCGTGCAAAATGTGCAGGCTGCCTCCATTTTCTTTAAAAGCTCTCCCCCTTTAGATGTCTCCGTGCGATCTGTGACATGCAAACTGTTCCAATTGCCCTCAATCACTTCTTTAAGCTTTCTCTCCCTCTACATAATCCAGTGCCCCCTTGGGGACTGTGGCGCACACACTGTCTCGACTACCCTTGCTTGCTTCTTTTAAACACTCCCTCTATGCCGTTCAATGACTCCTCGGGAACTGTGGCACGCAAAATGATAGGCACTCTCCTGCTCCTAATTCTGCTTTGCATATTCAAAAAATGCCTGTGAAACACGAAAGTAGCTAAGAGTTTAAGACAACTGGAGTAAACAAATTCCTTTCAGTGTTACACAGACAAAATACTGGAGGGTCTCAGCAGGTTAGGCCATATCTATGGAGAGGAATAAAGAGCCGGTGTTTCAAACTGGTTGCTCGATCAGGATGAGACCCTTCATCAAGGAAGGTAAAGCGTCTTGGCCTGAAATGTGAACTCTTAGTTCACCTCCATAGATGCTGCCTGACCTGCTGAGTTCCTCCAGCATTTTGTGTCTGCTATTCTGGATTTCCAGCATCTGCAGAATCTCCTGTGCTTTAAAATCCTTTCAGTACCTTGACTGCAGCATTAAAATGCTAAAAGTGGTGTTAGTTACATTTGTGATCGTACATCATGAAATCCTTTCAAACATTTCACTCTGTGTGGGTGTCGGCAATGTTCCAAGATTTGCTGCACTGTGTGTTCTGACTCCAAAATCTTTTTGTACTGACATGCGGCTGACATTCTGGGCTTGGATCGTGACACAATAATGGATGGATGAAAGTGAGGTACGACAGATGCTGGCTGTCTGAAATAAAACTGGCAAATGTTGGTGCTCAGCAGGTCCGGCAGCATCTGGAGTGAGAAAAACAGCACAGGTTGTTCAGGGCAATCACCTCCCATTGGAAGAGGGATTGGGAAAGCTCAAATTTATTATCAAAGTACTTATTTGTCACCTTATACAACTACCATCAGCTTTGTCTCCTGGGAGATAGGACCTAATGTAAACAATGACAAATTTGCTATATTAAGGATGGGTCTCGTCACAGCTGCAAGAATTATATTGCAAAACTGGAAAAAACCCAGATGTCCCACTGTGAGGGAATGGACTGAGGAAATGGTTAAGATTTCATCATATGAACACATGTTGGGAAGAATTAACAGTGAGGGAAAAGTGCAAGACGATTTTGCTTGTATGTTAATTTAAACTTAAATTAGAAGATTTTTTCTGTTTCTTAGTTTTATATGTTTTCCTGTCATGGGATGGCTGTGTAGGTATGCTGTACTGTATCTGCCCTATGATATGCTATGCTGCTTTGTAAAATAAGAATACATAATAATAAAAATTTGAATTACATAGTACTTATATGTCACCCTATACAACCCTGAGATTCATTTTCTTGTGGGCATACTCAATAAATCCATAATAGAATAACCATAGTAGAATCAGTGAAAGACACACTAAATTGGGTGTTCAACCAGTGTGCAAAAGACAACAAGCTGTTCAAATACAAAAATAAATAAATAAGCAATAAATAATCGAGTACATGAGATGAAGAGTCCTTGAAAATGAATCCATAGGTTGTGGGAACATTTCAATAATGACGTGAAGTTAAGTAAAGTTAATTCCCTTTGGTTCAAGAGCCTGATAGTTGAGGGGTAATAACTCTTTTTGAAACTGGTGGTACAAGTCCCGAGGCTCCTATACCATCTTCCTGATATCAGCTGCGAGAAGAGAGCATATCCTGAGTGGTGGAGGTCTCTGATGATGGATGCTGCTTTCCTGCACCAAAGCTCCATATAGTTGTGCTTCTATGGAAGTCAAGCAAAGCACCAGTGAGGTCATGGACCCCATACAGATGAGCTTCTGCTCTTCTGAAGCAAATTAGGGCGGATAAATTCCCTGGTCCTGACAAAGTGTTCTCTTGCACCCTGTGTGAGTTTAGTGCAGAAATTTCAGGGGCCGTAACAGATATTTAAAACATGCTTATCAATGGGAAGAGTCAGAGGATTAGAGGATACTGTAGCTAGTGTTGTTCTGTTATTCAAGAAAGGCCAAGAAAGCCAAGAAATTACAGGCCGGTGAGGGAAAGTTATTGGAATGAATTCTAAGGGACTGAATATATAAGTATTTGGATAGACAGGGCGATTAGGACTCATTAACATGGCTTTGTGCATGATGGTCATGTCTAACCAATGTCACAGTGTTTTTCAAGGAAGTTACGAGGAAAGTTCATGAAAGCAAGTCAGTGGATGTTGTCTAAATGGACTTCAGCAAGGTCTTTGACAAGATCCTACATGGGAGGTTGGTTATAGGAAACCACAAAGCAAGAAACCATTGGATCCAAATCTCTGGAAAAGCCGGAGTAGGCCAAAGTCCTGACTTCAGTTCATTGTATTAGCAAAATGCTGCCTAACCTGCAGAGACGACAGTCAGCAGAACAGTTCACAGCCTCAGTGCTGCAGAGAAAGGAATGAACATCGTGAGAGAAAGAGTGGAGACAGCCTGACCCTCACCCTGCCTCCGATTCTAGCACTTGGGCTTCCTGGTCTATCTGGACTGGGGTTTAAATTGTCCCAGCAGTGGGTAGTGCCTCGCTTGAGGACCCGGACCCAGTGATATGCTTGGGCTGCACAGCTCAAAGCTGTTCGCAATTTCACCACACTGTCTCGGCGCTAAGAGCAGTCCAACCTCACACGCTTGCATGCAGTTCAGATATTCATTTTTATATAACATGAAACTAAAATGGGGTGCAATATCCTTTATATTTCACTTCCTTATAAGCTTAACACAACTTTGAGTCAGGTGCTTCAGTAGGGGTATCAGACGCTGCACGTGAATGCTGAACACCCACGACATGATCGCTCTGTACTGCCAAGTGCGTCAGTTAATTATTCATTACTTCCCTCAATAATGGTATGGATATTGTTGTGGGAAATGACCTCCCAGGGGAACATCATGCAGACCAGGTTACCGGCAATGAGCATGGGTCTCTGGTGCAGAAGGGAAAGTGGGAGAAGAGGGGAGAGGTGGAGATCAGAGGAACAGATAGGAGATCTTGGGGACGTGAATGGGACACCCAAATAGCATGTTGTCTCCCAGGTACCAGGGTCAGAGATGTCTCATATTGTGTCCAGAGCACTTTGGAGAAGGAAGGAGAGCAGCCAGATGTCTCAGTACATATTGCTACCAATGGCATTGGATAGAAATGCAATGAGGTCCTGAAGAGTGAATTTAGAGAGCCAGGCAGAAAGCTGAGAAGTAAGACCTCCAGGGTAGTAATTTCTGGATTGCTGCATGTGCCACGCACCAGTGAGAGTAGAAACAGGATGATTTGGCAGATAAACCTGTTGCTGAGAAGTTGCTGCAGGTTATTAGATCACTGGGATCGCTTCTGGAGAGGTATGACATGTACAAAAGTGAAAGTTTGCACCTGAACCCAAGGGAGACTAATATTTTCGCTGGCAGGTTTGTTAAAGCTGTTGGGGAGGGCAGGGTTTAAACTAATTTGGGGTATGTGAACTAGAATGAAAGGACTCGTGATAGAATAGATGGTAAAAAAAAATAAAGATAGCATGCAGTCAGGCTGTAAAGAGGGGCAGACAGATGATGAGACAAAATTGCAGCCAGCAGGGTGAGTATCAATGCATTAGGAATGCAGAATCAAAAAGGATAGCAAATACAGCACTCAAAGTGTTGTATCTCAATGTACAGAGTATAAAGAGATGAGGTGGATGATCTTGTTGCATTTTTACAGATTGTTGGGTATGATGTTGTGGCCATCACTGAATCATGGCAGCAGAATGGTTGTAGTTGGGAGCTGAATTGGGGATAAGAAGGTAGGTGGGGTGGGGTGGAGGTGTTGTGGCTCTGCTGGTAAAGAATAGCATCAAATCATCAGAAAGATGTAACATAGGACTGGAAAATGGTGAATCCCTGTGGGTTGTGTTAAGAAACTGTAAGGGTAAAAGAACCTGATGGCAGTTATATACAGGCCTCCCAACAGTAGCTGGGATGTGGACTACAGATTACAACAGGAAATAGAAAAGGCCTGTCAAAAGAGCAATGTTATGATAGTCATGGGAGATTTTAACATGCAGGTAGATGGTGAAAATCAGGTTGTTAATGGATCCTAAGAGAGGGAGCTTGTTGAATACTTATGAGATGGTTTTTTAGAGCAGTTTGTCGTTGAGCCTACTAGAAGATCAGCTATACTGGATTGGGTTTTATGTAATGAACTGAAGGCGATTAGGGAATTTAAGGTAAAGGAACATTATGAGTACAATATGATTTGAGTTCAACTTGAAATTTGATTGGGAGAAAGTAAAGTCTGACGCAGCAGCAGTCAGTGGAGTAAAGAAAATTACAGTGATATGAGAGACAAGTTGGCCAAAGCAGATGGGAAGGATATGCTGGCAGGGATGACAGAAGAGCAACAACAGCTTGAGTTTTTGGGAAAAATGAGGAAGGTGTGGAATAGATGTATTTGAAAAACAAAGAAATAATCAAATGGCAAATTGTACAACCATGGCTGGCAAGGGAAGTCAAAGCTAATGCAAAAGCAAAAGAGAGGGCACACAACAAAAATTAGTGGAAAGACAGAGGATTGGAAACTTTTAAAAACCTACTGAAAGCAACTAAAAGAAACATTAGGAGAGATGAGATGAAATGTGAAAGCAAGCCAGCAAGCAATATCAGTGGATAGAAAAAGTGTTCTCAAGTATATATAAATAAAAGAGAGATGAGAGTGGATATAGTATCGCAAGAAACATAGAAAGAACATAGAAACATAGAAAACCTACAGCACAATACAGGCCCTTTGGCCCACAAAGCTGTACCGAACATGTCCTTACTTGAGAAATTACCTAAGGTTACCTATAGCCTATTTTTCTAAGCTCCATATCTCCATCCAGGAGTCTCTTAAAAGACCTAACATTTCCGCCTCCAACACCACCGCTGGCAACCCGTGCCACGCTCTCACCACTCTGTGCATGAAATAACTTACCTCTCCTCTGTACCTGCTTCCAAGCACCTTAAAACTATGCCCTCTCGGGCTAGCCATTTCAGCCCTGGGAAAAAGCCTGTGACTCTCCACACGATCAACGCCTCTCATTATCTTATACACCTCATGAGGTCACCCCTCATCTTCCGACGCTCCAAAGAGAAAAGGCCGAGTTCACTCAACCTATTCTCACAAGGCATGCTCCCCAATCCAGACAATATCCTTGTAAATCTCCTCTGCACCCTTTCTAATGTTTCCATGTCCTTCCTTTAGTGAGGCGAGCAGAATTGAGCACAGTACTCCAAGTGGGATCTGACCAGGGTCCTATATAGCTGCAACATTACCTCTCGGCTCTTCAACTCAATCCCACGGTTGATGAAGGCCAATGCACCGTATAAAAATGAGGCTGGAGAAAAATAATGAGGGACAAGGTGATGGAAGATGAACTAAATGAACATTTTGCATCAATCCTTACTGTGGAAGACTCCAGCAACGTGCCAGGTGTTGAAGGGTGTGAGGGAAGAGAAATAAGTGCAGTTACTATTACAAAGGAAAAGGTGCTCAAAAAAGAACAAAAAAGAACACAGGTCATCCGGATGTGGTGAACTACACATATGGTTCTAATACAGGCAGTTGTAGAGATTGTGGAGGCATTAGTAATGATCTTTCAAGAATCATAAGATTGTGGCATGCTTCCAGAGAACTGGAAAATTGCAAATATCACTGCACTCTTTAATAAAGGAGTGAGGCAGCAGAAAGAAAATTATAGACCAGAGAGCCTGACTATACTCTTTTCCATGGATGCTGTCTGGGCTGCTGAGTTCCTTCTGCATTTTGTGTGTGTAGTTTGACCTTGTACGCATTTACTACAATGAATTAAAACACTGTGATGGCACACATCTCTGCTCTTATATTCTATACCTCTAGAAATGAATGCCAACATTGTATTCACCGTCTTCACCACTGACTCAACCTGGATGTTAACCTTACATGTGGAAGGTATGTTAAGATTAGATGCAGAAAGTATGCTTCCCATGGTGGGGGAGTCTAGGACAAGAGGATAGAGACACAACCCATTTAAAACAGAGATGCAGAGAAATTTCTTTAGCCAGGGTGTGGTGAATTTGAGGAATTTATTATCACAGGCAGCTGTGGAGGTCAGGTTGTTGGGCATATTTAAGGCAGAGATTGATAAATTCTTGATTGGCCCACATAGTACTTTCAAGCTATCAGCATTGTTAGCTGCAAAGCTTATACACACTGAATGACAGCAAACTCTACAGAAGCCCGTTGAAGATCATTGGTTTGTCATTGTAAAGAATATGTTATTGCTGGCAACGACTGTACATTCAACCTATGTTAGATTTCTATAACAGGACCTTGGTGGAACAAAGCATATTGTGCTGAACATTATGTGGACACAGAGCTCTGTGACAGGGAGCACCCAGAAGGTTAAGGCTCTTCACTTAAGAGCAAAAATAACACCTTATTCTGACCATTATTTTTATTTATTTGAAGGTATAGTAAGGGAATGGGCCCGTCTGAGTTTGCATCATCCAATTACATCCATGTGACCAATTAACTTACTAACTTGCATGTCTTTGTAATGTGGAAGAAAACTAGAGCACCCGGAGAAAGCCCATGGGATGAAAGAACAGACTCCTTACAGACTGCAGCAGAATTGAACCTGGACTGTTGGTGCTGTAATAGCATTACGCTAATCTCTGTGCTACCACAGTGACATTTAGTCCACAAGGAAGATTTGATATTGGGTTCTACTGGCCCTGATGGTGCCTACAGTATAAAAAGAAGTGGACAAGGCATTTGAAGAATCGGGTCTCGTCCCACATAGGAAGTTTTATCATTAGTAATGTAGTTACCCTCAATAGTGCCAAAAAGAACAAAACACATGGTACTAAATGAAACCTCGTGATCAAACGTGCTTTGTAAAGACACCTGAGATATAACTGAAACAGACCACTCCAGCTGGGAGGAAATTAATAATTTTATTCTCCCAAGGCTCCGGTTCCCTGAGCAGTGATATGAGTGAACAACTGAGCGAAGTGACAGGCCCAGAAAGATACTTCATCAGAAACTGCAAAGCAGAACTGATTAACTTATTAAGTACTACATCTTTTTTCAGAACTGATTTACTGAAATCAATCTAAGACAGCTACTCTTGGGTGACCCAACTTAATGAAATTCTAGGCTGCAGTTTAGCCTTGCAGCAGAAGGCATGACTGAGTATGGGAGAGCGAAATGAAAACCAAAGACTGCCAATGAGCTGAGTGAAACAAAAGTCATGACAGAGAGTCCCACCAAATTGTGAAATTCACATACATGAAGTAAGCATTACCGGATGGTCCGAAGTTACTGCCCAACACTAACCTCCGAAAAGAAAATGATCAGCAGTCCATGTGGGATGGCGTGCATGGTCCTTGAGGTAGGGAACGGCAGGAATTTGTGCAACCAGGCAAAGGAATAGTAACATAAATGGGTATATAGGCATTGTTGGTGACTTTACCTGGGCCAAGTTCAAGAGTATGTTACCAGCACATCTCCTGAACCATCAAGGGGTCCGAACACCCTTGACCATTGCTGTAGAATCATCAAAGATGCCTACCAAGCCATGTCCCACCGCCACTTTGATAATAATCAGATGGCCAGACTATGCTCTTTCCTCAAGCAGAAGCTCACTTGGGAGGATCATGTCCATGAGGTCATACAATGTTAGTCCAAAGAAACAGATAAGCTTCTTTGCAATTTCTGTGATTTGGTTGACTAGTTCATGTTCAAATACTCAGCACCCAGTCTGTCACTGTCATCACAGACTTCATAAGTAAGAGTGTTGAGGACTGTGTATCAAAGAGGACAATCCGATTGTTCCAAAGCGAGAAACCATGGATAAATTCAAATCAAGTGATCCTGACTTTTGTAAGAAATCAAGATGTAACCTCCTCACTAATGCTTAACATCAGCAATATTAAGCACTAGTGCTAGTCAAAAATCTGGTCCCATTCCAGCCATCAGAGTGGCAGGGTTCATATACTATAATGGGTCACAAAATGAAGCTAGGCAGCATTGCTGACAACGTCACATCTTTTCCTGATGCACTCCACGCATGCTTTGAACATTAGAGGGGATTGGCATGTCACCACCCACCCCAAAAGCCTCAATGTACTTGAGCCCACATTGATAATTGCAATGGTGGGTGCAGATTACTCTTCCAGAGATTGTACCTGCAGTAAGCACCTAGCCCAGATGTTATCCCTGGCTTCGTCCTTAGTTCCTGTTCTTCTTCTACATGATAGACAAGTGAGAATGATGTACCAGCAACAGAGGAATAAACATTAAAGATAATAGACAGGATGTGAAACCACTTGTTTCTTCTTTAGTGGTTGCTTTTTCCTAGATTGTGCTAAGTTTTTCAGTGTTACTGGATCTGAACTAATCCAGTAAATTGAAGTATATTTCTATTGTATGTTTTGTCGATTTGATTAAGTGTTTGGGAGCTCAGGATATGAGTCACTTGTTAATAAATACCCACATTTCCTGACCTATTTTTATAATCATTGAATTTATCTCCAGGTCACATGCACCACAATAAAGTAGGCAGTTTAGGAACGATGGCAGTCTAAGATGAGTTGGTCTAGGAATGAAGTTGATTCAGGAATGATGGAGGAGGAAATCGGAGGTCCATGAGCCAGTCCTTCTCAGGGGATCAGAGTTGGAGAAGATCAGCAACTATAAATTCCTCAGTGTTACCATTTCAGAGGATCTGCCCTGGATCCTGCACAAAGGTGCAATTTTGAAGAAAACATGGCAGCACCTTAACTTCCTTAGAGGTTTGCGAAGATTTGACATAACATCTAAAACTTTGACAAACTTCTACAGATATGCAGAGGAGGTTTTCCATTCAAGGGCACTGAGTGGAAAATCCTGCAAAAAGTGTGGATACAGCCCAGTCCATCATGGGTATACCCCTCCCACCATTGAACACATTTACATGGAGTGCTCTCACATAGATAGCCCTCACCATCCAAGTTATGCTCTCTTCTCTCTGTTGGCATAAGGAAAAAGGAGCCTCATGGCCCATGAGACCAAGTTCAGGAAGAGTTATTAACCCTCAACCATCAGGCCCTTGAACTAGTGGGGAAAAATTCACTCAACTTCACTTGCATCATCACTAAACTCTTCTCACAACCTAGAGACTCACTTTCAATGACTTCATCTCAAGTTCTCGATATTTATTGCTTATTTATTTATTATTATCATTTCTTTTTTTGTATTGGAAAGTTTGTTTTCTTTTGCACATTGGTTGTTTGTCCGTCCTGCTGGGTGAGGTCTTTCACTGATTCCATTGTGTTTGTTGGACTTACTGAGTATGCTTGTAAGAAAACGAATCTTAGGGTTGTATATGGTGACCAATATTTACTTTGATGATATATTTCCTTTGAACTTTGAACTTTGGCAGTTTAGGAATGGTGGTGGTTTGCAAGTAGGACTGTACATCATGCCATCATGCAATTTATTGCAAGAAAAACCAACAAATCTCACATTTACTTTCACAAGATCCACTGCAGCACAATGAAAAAGCTTGCCAGAATCTCCAATATGTTTTTCTGAGAATATAGATGATGTAATGAATTGTGGTGAAGTAACTATGTCAATAAAACTATAGGCATCCCCTCGAGAACTTACCATGAAAAATATTCCTGAGACAGACACAAGCAACCTGCTGAGTTTATCAATGAAAGGTTGGAAGGGCTCTGGCTTCCCTGTGATGGGATTAACACGTTCCTTCTTGGAATATTTGGCTTCAAACTGAGGACGAAGTTCCTCCTATTAAAAGAAAATTTAACAAGAATAAATATAGGGGATTTTTCAAACCTACTATATGCTGCAGAGCCATTTAATTTGGAGAACTGGATTTGTGAGTAGCCTCAACAAAAGGAATGCGAACAACTACTATCGTGCTATTAAATCTCTGCCAAAAAATACATTTTCACGTACAAAACATCATTTTAATTAAACACTTGTTACACCCATTCAGATTTTATCAATTAGATTATAATGTGGAAACCATTCAGTTTCAAAGGTTTGCAAGATGGGATGAGTTTATTTAACTGCTCCATAAACAATGACCTTCCCATTGCTTCAGACACTCAAATGATCTCCCCAAAGGTGAGGAATGTCCTATATTATTGAACCAACAATCAACTCAGTTAAATTAAGTGCCAAGGAATTTCTAGGGGAAGGGGTTTAAATAAACATTTTCCTTTTGCCTTATAAAGCATTTAAGATATGTAATCTTCTGGGTGAAAAGGTGCTTTTCCCAGTGGCCACCGGAATTCAGCTCACCGTCAATATATTCTAATTCAAAGTACAATATTGTTTATTGTCGTTCTTCAGCACACGAGTGTAAAGGAGGAGGTGAATCGGCAAGTGTACCTTTTCTGTTGCTTTCAGGGATATGTGCCAGGAGGGAGAAACTGCACACTACTTTATCAGTGGAATTAAGGGCTTGAAACAGATCTGTGATTTTCTCCTTGATGAATGGACAAGGAAATCATGGAGGGAACAATTCCCTGTGAAAAGAGGAGAGTGGGGGTTAGGTAAAGAAGTGTTCGGTAGTAGGATCCTGTAGAAGATGGTGAAAGTTGTGGAGACTCATGGGATGGTAGGTGAGGGCAAGAGTAACCCTCTAAAACACAATATACAAATAACTTTGAGTGTGGCCATACATACATAAGATTAGCTTAAATACATTGACTAATAGTATGTTCATAAAATGACTCCAGGTGCAGGAGTATCTGAAGATAAGGTGACTGACAGGAAATGACAAAGTGACCTGGCAAGAAGAACTCTGTTAGGCAGAAGCAGGGCATATGAAAAAGCAATAGGGCAGTAACTATGTCAGTATAGGTATGAGGTGTGGAGTTTAAGTGTATGTAAAGTGGCAGTGCATGGTGGGGAGGGGGGGAGGGAAGAAGGATGAATAAGCTGGGCTTTGCCATTCATAGAAGAAACATAGAAACCTATAGTACAATACAGGCCCTTCGGCCCATAATGCTGTGCCAAACACGTACTTTAGAAATTACCTTGGTTTATTTTTCTAAGCTCCATGTACCTATCCAGGAATCTTTTAAAAGACCCTATTGCATCCATCACCACCATCACCGGCAACCCATTCCACCCACTCACCGCTCTCTGCATAAAAAATTTACCCCTGATAATTAGTGACACGTGGACAAGCAGCTACTTAGCAACAACAGATAGGTCAGCTAATTCAGCCTGAGGGCAGAGGTGCTCAGAAAAGGTTCAAATCGTAGTGGAATTTTGGAAAACTATGAAGGTAGGACTAATCATGCTCATCCTTGTAGCTCTACACTTTACTTAAAACTGTTTTTTTCCCCCTGAGGTTTGTAAAATAGCCTTTGGCTAGACTACACAATGGGTTGGTTAATCTGTATAATTATCAGTGGATGTAAGGGCTTGAAACAGACTTGTGAAGGGCCCAAGAGAATCTGGATCAAGGGGGACAGAGGCATCCTTCCACTGCAGAATATAAAGGGAGTATCTCACTACTTTTTTGGAAGGAAGTAGGGGTAGTCTAGAAATGCTGGCTCTGACTCTGATGGCAAGGTCCAGATCCTGATAAATAAAAAGAAAAAAAAACACTATCTTGTGTTATTTAAAAAAAACTCAAACACAGAAATATGTAGAACTTAAGATCATCATGATAAATTGCGTGAAACAGAGTATATTTCCTTCTGTATTGATAAAATAATAATTCCTTGTTTCTAATGGTAATAGAATGGCTTATTTCCTTTGATACTGAAGAAAACATACTCCTAAAGTGATTATTTAATCCAGAACCCCTGATGATATGTTCCAAGTGACTAATAAGGAATGGAATTGCTTTTATGTAATGATAGGAATGAAAGATGGCCTGTATGTAGCAAGTGAATTTTACTGCTTTGCCTATTAAGTTTCATGGATCTGTGAACACAGAACTTCACTTAGTCTAAACTAATCTGACTTAGAAATTAAAATAATGCATCTGGCATATCCCCGAGTAGAACTTGAGACAACCTGCACCTCAGGGTGGGACATTTGTACTGATATTTTGTGGTTATGACGTTCTCATTGTCATGGCTATCCAGTGAGAGTGACGGAACCTCAGAACCCACCCCTGGGCTGCCCCGATAACCTTTCACCAACTTGTGTTATCAAAGGAATTTACCAGTTCACTCCTAAACAATCCTCTCTGAGTCATTTTGAAATTCATCAACTAACTTAACAGGGGACTAAAGGAAAACATGAAAAATATTCACCCACATTATTTATAAAGGTCATTGATTGCATTCTAATGCTGAACATGGTTTCCATACATCCAAGGGACCAGACATGAAGGATATCTGGCCCCTCAGTTCAAGATGTCAAGATGATGTATCAATTGAACTCGGTGGTGAAAGGAGCAAGGTGCACTGGCCACCCAGACCACTCTGTAGCTCTCTGCAGCTGCGTACAGGCATGGAAGCTATGAGTGTTCTGACACAGGGGAATGGTGTAGTCAGCTAGAGGGTGGATGACAATATGTCTTCAACAACCAGCCAAAGGGAAGCATAACCCTGCAAATCTTTTCCTCAGTCCATACTTTCTTGTATTTCAGGTGTTAATTCCCTTGACTTACAGTTGATGCTTCTGGAGAAGAATGGTATTTTTTCTGAACTTACCTCTTCTTCCTCCCAGTCAATTAGGTCCCAATTGTAAGTGAGAACCGCTCGCCGTCTTTTCCAAAACTCCAAAAATACCGTAGCTGTAACCAAACAAAAACAAACTGAATACATGTGAGATGCCTTTTAAAAAATACTCAGGACATCACGAAGTGCTACAGTGCCGTCACTTGAGAACCAGCCTGTGATGGAGCAGAGCAGAATTACCTACTGGCTGCAGCAGAGATTCTCAACCAGCCATCCAGTGAGTCCACCCCTGGGGTCTACATCCTTTTCAAAAGCAAATAAAGGTTGTAACCAGGGGTTTGGTAGGAAGGAGTGGGCAAATATGTGTGTCGCTCTACTTAGTACCTTTAGTGCTTATTTTAGAAGTAGGTGTGTGGCAGCAGAGAAATGAATAGACAACAATTTAGTTGTGTGAGTTCAGTCTATGTAAGACGATGTGAACTGCAGCTGTGAGCTCCTGTGGAAAACAGTTGAGAACCACACTGGGCTGTATTTACTGCTAGCACATTTCCCATCAACTTCAAAGTCAAAGCAAATTTATTATAAAGCTATATATAGATACTACCTAAGATTCACTTTGTTGTAGGCGTTTATAGGGGAAAAAAGACACACTATAGAATTTACAAAAAAAAACTATACAAAAATAGACAAGAAATTACAAACAATCGATGTGCAAAAAAAGTAATACTGAGAATCTGAGTTGTAAGCATCTAGGAAAGTAAGTCCAGGGTTGTGGAATCAGTTCAAAGTTGAGGTGAGTCAAGTTATCCATGCTAGTTCAGGAGTCAGATGGTTGTAGGGTAATAACTGTTCCTGAACCTTGTGATGTACGACTGAAGGCTTCTGTACCTTAAAAGAATCAAAAGAACCATGTGTGCAGGAGCTAAGTGTAAACAGTGACACATATTCTTCATTTTGACAATCAGATGATTTTTAGACTCTCACAATCCTCCCATGAATATCAAAACAAATACAGATGATGGAAGTACGAAATTTTAAAAATGTGGCAGGTCAGACTGCACCTATGGAGTTAATGTTTCAGGCTGAAGAAAATTCCTTGTCACACACCCACACGCTACTTCATAGAGATGTAATTGCTGAGTATTTTGTGGTGTTGAGATATCTCATCCATTACTGGAGAGAAGGAATGGATGCATCTGATTCATCTCTTGTTACCATAACCCAGCCATTGCGCACGATGCAGAGTATTAATCATGCCTAAGAATGGGGAGGGAGCAATGACATAGAACCTCATCTATTTCAACTACAAAAAAATTCCATTAATAAAATTTGCACGTGGTATGAAATGACTTTTGGCAAAATGTTTCTTAACTAATTCTGGCAATTTCAAGTTAATGGGATTAAGTGTAAAATGAAATTAAAGAAATAGAACAAATGAGAGATTGCTTTTCTTTTGAAGGGCTGGGAGGTAGTAGAATCAGAATTATTATCACTGAAAATATCATGAAATTTGTTGTTTTGTTTTAGAATACTGTGCAAGACACAATACTACTGTAACTTACAAAAAGTTACAAATAATGCTAAAAAAGGAAGAATGAGATAGTGTTCCTGGGCTCGTGGACTATTCAGAAATCTGATGGCAATGGGGAAGAAGCTTTTCTTAAAGCATTACGTGAGTCTTCAGGCTCCTATACCTCCTCCCTGATGACAGTAATGAAAAGAGGGCATGTCCCAGGTGGTGAGGGTTTTTAATGGTGGAAGATACTTTCTTGAGGTACTGTCTTTTGATGTCCACAATCGTGGGGAAACCTGTTCCTGTAATGGAGCTGGCTGAGTCTCCAATCCTCTTCAGCCTTTTTCGACCCTGAGTCTTCATATTAGCCAATGATGCAGCTACACAGAATGTTCTCCAAGGTACATCTGTAGAAATTTGCTAGAGTCTTTGATGACAAACCAGTTCTCTCTAACTACTAACAAAGTACAGCGACAGTCATGCCTTATTTACAACTGCACCAATATGCTGTGCCTGGGACAGATCCTCTGAGAAGCTGACACCCAGAAACTTGAAGCTGCTTGCCCCTCATCAGGATCGGTGAGTGTTCTCTCGACTTCCTTTCCATGAAGTCTACAATCAATTCCTTGCTTTATTTGTTAAATCAATACAGTGGATTCTGGCTAATTGGGCCATCAGTTAATCAGGACAGCTGCTTATTTGGGCCAACACTTATAGAACAAAAACTCATTGAGAAAATAGCCAGGATTCCCTTCATTTATTTGGGGAATTATGCCACTTATTTGCAGTAGAAGACTATTGCCAAACAGTTTCTAACTAGCATTGGTCACGTGCACTTCTGTGGCTACATTGTACTTACAGCAAACTTTTTAAATAGTGTCAGTTACCAGTACATGAGTTCAAAAAAGAAGGTAAGAAATAAGCAGTAATAAATACAGATCTGTTTTTCTCACTGCTTTTTCAAGCTTGGAGATGCCAAAAAAGGCCAGGAGTGAAAATTAAATGATTTTACAACGTCGACAAGTGAAGACCTACAAAGACTTCGAAGTTATCAACAATCGTCTTGAATGTTACAATGAAAATGAAGATTTGGAGGATGTAATCATCAAAAGGATTGTATGAAGGCAGTCCATTATCTATGCTGCTTTTGTTCATTTACAGTCAATCAAAAGAACACAGCAGTATACACTGGATGCATTCCTCCATTGATAACTATTAGGAATTAATGTACAGTTTCAAATTACAGTCATGATATTGATAGTGTTCTAATTTGTTCTGGTTTGCATTTAAACACATAATTTACTTCTAAGTTAAACAGTAGTTGTTTGTTGTACCATTTTAACTATTCCCATGAAACTTTGGCTAATTGGGGCACTGGCTTAATTGGCCAAAATGTATGGTGCCGATGTATTTCCATTAACCAGAATCCACTGTAATTGAATGCAAAGCTGCTGCTCAAGTGAGGACATTATCCTTATAATGAATAGTTTTAAATAGGCATTGGTTTGACCATAATGCCACCTTCAACCATGCAACTTACATCAAAACAACCTTAAAACCAATTTGGGAAGTTCACATTCCAGAGCAATGCTGGGCTGGTTTACACAAGAATTAAACACAGGCATTTTTCATTACCAATGCAGAGTTAATTGGAGTTAAAATAAAAATGAACCATTATTTAATTGAATGTCAGAATGTGCTCAAGGAACCAAACAACAACATGCTCCTGTTCTTAACTATGAGCGTAAATAACATTGAAACAAAACTCAGTCAAAGGAATTCATGCATCAACTACAGAAAAAGATCAAGATCAGAAGAATTGGTCAATATCAAAAGATTAAATCCTTCTCCACCCACGTATTGATGTAACACAAATAGCATATTCCATCAAAAGCCACACCTAGGCGCTCACTACATTGTTACTGGAAACAAGTTTCTGTCCACCTTCTCACCAAAGGCAATTTCATGAGATTGAGTTCAAGAAGCAAGAAGTAGTATTTCTACTTTATAGAACTCTGTTTAGGGAGCATCTAGAGTATTGCATTCAGTTCTGGCCACCCCAATATAGAGAAGAGGTAGAAACTATGGAGAGGGCGCAGAGGAAGTTTACCAGGATGCTGCCTGTATTAGAGGGCGTGTGCTACAATGAGAAACTGGACAAATTTAGGCTTGTTCTCTCCAGAGTGGCAAAGGCTTGAGGGGAGACCAGATGAAAGTTTAACAGATCATGAGAAGCAAAGATAGAGATCCTGTATCCTTTTTCCACAGGGTCAAGATAGATAGAACCAGAAGATTTGTACCTAAGGTGAGATGGGCTAAGTACAAAGGAGGTCTATGAAGCAAACTTTTGTTTTCCCCAAACAGAGCGTGGTAGGCACCTACAATTTGCTGTCAGGGGTAGTGGTGGAGGCAAATACATTAAAGGCCTTCAAAAGGCTCTTAGATGTATAAATGTGCAGAGAATAGACATTGTGTATGCAGGAAGCATTAGTTTAATTAATAAGCATTTAATTAATACTTTAATTAGTCTGGCAAAGCATCATGCCCAAAATGGTCTATTCTTGTGCTGTGCTGTTTATATTAAAATATCCAATAATTTTACAGCAGTCTAAGTTAGAGGCACATGGATAATTCTTTATAAGCACAGCCATGAGATCTCCCATCTTATGGACTGTGTATACTTCTTGCTGCCTTAGTAAAACAGCCAGCTCTGTCAAAGACTCCACCCACCCATGAAACATGCATGTGCATGGCACCCGGTATGGGAGTGTTGTGAGGAGTCTGTGTAGGGCTTGGCATGCACGGTGTCACATGAATATATACATCGGTGGGTACAGGGTTCATAGTCACCGTGGAGTGTTTGGGGTAGGGGTCTGGTGTTCCTGTGGGCGCCAGGTCGCGGATGGAGACCGTGTCCTCCCGCCCATCAGGTAAGACCACGTAGGCATACTGGGGGTTTGCATGAAGTAGGTGAACCCTCTTGACCATCGGGGAGTATTTATTGCTCCTCGCATGTTTCTGGAGCAGCACTGGCCCTGGGGACATCAGCCAAGCCAGTAGGATGGTCCCAGTGGCAGACTTCCTGGGAAAAGAAAAGAGTCGCTCATGAGGGGTGGCATTGGTGGACGTGCATAACAGGGAGCGGATGGAGTGGAGTGCCTCGGGGAGGACCTCCTGCCAGCGAGAGAGAGGCAATCCCTTTGACCTAAGGGCTAAGAGTGTGGCCTTCCACACCGTGGCATTCTCTGTCTCCACTTGTCCATTCCCCCAGGGATTATAGCTCGTGGTCCTACTAGTAGCAATACCCCTCGCCAGCAGGTATTGGCGTAGCTCGTCACTCATAAAAGAGGACCCTCTAACACTGTGGATATAGCAGGGATATCCGAACAGAGTGAAGAGCTGGTGCAGGGCTTTTATGACGGACGTGGCAGTGGAATTGGGGCAAAGGGGTACCGCGAGTACTCGTCGATTATGTTAGGAAAATACACACTGCGGTCAGTGGAGGGAAGGGGGCCTTTAAAGTCGATACTCAGTCGCTCAAAGGGGCGGGTGGCCTTGATAAGGTGTGCCTTTTCAGGACGGTAGAAGTGCGGTTTGCACTCAGTGCAGACTTGGCAGTCCCTGGTCATCGTCCTGATTTCCTCATGGGAGTAAGGCAGGTTCTGGGCTTTCACGAAGTGGAAAAGCCGGGTGACCCCCGGGTGGCAAAGATCTGCATGGAGGGCATATAGCCGGTCGAGCTGTGCGCTGGCACACGCTCCTCGGAATAGGGCATCGGGGGGCTCATTGAGCCTTCCAGGCCGGTACAGGATGTCATAGTTGTAGGTGGAGAGTTCGATCCTCCACCTCAAAATTTTATCATTTTTGATTTTGCCCCGCTGTTGGTTGCTGAACATGAACGCAACTGAGCACTGGTTGATCAACAAGGTGAACCTTTTGCCGGCGAGATAGTGCCTCCGGTGCCTAATAGCTTCCACTATGGCCTGGGCTTCTTTCTCCACTGTGGAGTGCCGAATTTCAGGGCCTTGAAGGGTACGAGAGAAGAAAGCTACTGGCCTTCCTGCCTGATTGAGGGTAGCAGCCAGTGCAAAGTCGGAGGTTTCACTCTCTACTTGGAAGGGAATGGTCTCGTCCATCGCATGCATCGTTGCTTTGGCAAAGTCCCCTTTAATGTGGCTGAAGGCCGCGCAGGTCTCGGCTGAGAGGTGAAATGTGGTGGACTTGACCAGGGGGCGGGCCTTGTCTGCGTAGTGAGGGATCCATTGGGCGTAATAGGAAAAGAAGCCCAGGCACCGTTTGTGGGCTCTGAGGGTGTTGGGAAGAGTGAGTTCCAACAGAGGGCACATATAGTCAGGGTCAGAGCCAACGACTCTGTTCTCCATGACATACCCAAGGATAGCAAGTCAGGTGGTTCCGAACACACACTTGTCCCTGTTATATGTAAGGTTAAGAGCTTTGGCTGCTTGGAAAAATTGTTGGAGGTTGGTGTCGTGATCCTGCCAGTCATGACCGTAGATGATGTTATCCAGATATGGGAACGTGGCCTTCAGTTGGCACTGGTCCACCATCCGGTCCATTTCCCTCTGGAAGACAGATACACCATTCGTGACAACGAAGGGGACGTGCAGGAAGTGATAGAGCCTGCCGCCCGCCTTGAAGGCGGTGTAGGGGCGGTCCTCTGGGCAGATGGGGAGCTGGTAGTAAGCGGATTTTAGATCTATGGTCGAGTACACCTTGTACTGAGCTATCTGATTGACCATATCTGCGATGCGGGGTATGGGGTGCGCAACAAGCTGCGTGAACCTATTGATGGTCTGGCTATAGTCCACGACCATCCTATTTTTCTGCCGTGTCTGAACAACGACCACCTGGGCCCTCCAAGGACTTGTGCTTGGTTCAATGATTCCCTCCCTGAGCAGCCGCTGCACATCTGACTTAATGAAGGCCCTTTCCCCTGCGCTGTTCCTCCTGCTTTTAGTTGCCACAGGTTTACAGTCGGGGGTTATTGAGAAATATATCTGACATAACCCCTATATATACCTGAAATATAATCACTATGTATTAGCTATTTACAATACTATGTAATCACTTCTGGGTATTGAATATTAGTATGTATTATTTTACTAGACACATTTTGTTATGTGTTGTTTTCACTAGATACTTTGTACTCTCTTAGCTGCATATTATGGCACTTACAGAACACCTGTTTGTTTAGCAGCACTATTAGCTGAGATGTATCCCATGTATTACACTCAGCCCTTGTTTAGTACGAGATAATGGTGGTGGACAGGATGCTGTGAGCAGGAATGTAATGTGAGGGAGGTTGTCTGGAAAACAATCTTGGCCACGAATAAGGTCCCAATGCGAATGGGTGAAAAATAATGGTGACACACCGAGAGCTAGGCAAGAGCGATTGATTAGTTAATATATAGATGATATGCAATTATCAATTGATTGGGTATGCTGATGAAACCGGAACGTAACTGAGATAAGAAATTATAAAGAATGCTGTACACCGGAGCTCGGCAGGCTTTCGGTGACAAGTTCATAGATTGCCTCAGCCTTTGTTTGCAAATAAAGGTTTAAACTTCTCGAAGAATTGCCTGCATCTCCTGGTCATTTCAAGTAACCACGACAGGGTCAGGCTGGCGAACAGTGCTGGGGGAGGAATCTTGAGGGTGGAGAGGCTGCAAGTGGTGTCTGTAGCGCGGCTGTTAGCATGGTGCTGGGTGGGATGTGTGGGTCGGTGTGTGTGTGTGGTCAGTAGCGGGGTATGTGATGAATTCCCACAGAACTGAGGATTTCTGACAGTGATTGGTGGGTGGGACCCATCATACTCCATTGTCACACTTTTCAGGTGGCTCTGGAGGTCGAGACCCAATAGCACAGGGGCACACAGTTGAGGCATGACCAGTAAGACAAAGTCCCGATATTCTGTGCCCTGCACCACTAGTGTCACTACACAACCCCACCCCCCCACCCCCAGATATCTGTTGTATGCGACCCAGAAGCCATGGCAACCCTCTGGCTTACCAGCCGTGTCACGAGTCCGCAGCGTCGCACCGTGTCCGGGTCAATAAAACTCTCAGTGCTGCCCATGTCAAACAGGCAGCGAGTCCTGTGCCCCTCCACCAGGATGTCCATCATCGACCTTGCGAGCTGGTGTGGGGCGCTTTGGTCGAGGGTTACGGATGCCAGAGTTGAATTGCTGTCTTGGTGCCCGGTAAGCACCCATGGGTCGGAGGCGGAACGAGGTGACGCCAACCAAGATGGCCGCCCCCCATGCCTCACACGCGGCACTCCTCGACATTGCTTGCGGTTTGGACTTACAGGCCTTGGCGAAGTGGCCCTTCTTTCCACAGCTGGAGCAGATAGCTTCTCGGGCCGGGCAGCATTTTCGGGGGTGCTTCTCGAGTCCGCAGAAGTAACACTTCACGGACGCACGACTGGCAGCAGCCATGGTTGATTGCCCAGAGGGTTGTGGGGACTTCACGGACTTGCAACTGGCAGCAGCAGAGGTCGATTCGTCGGTGGGTTGTGGGGTCTGCGGCGTCCATGAGGTCGGCAGGAGATCACGCACCTGGAGAGCGTCAGCGTTGTGCAGAGCAGCCTCCAGCATGTCAGCCAGCTCGATTGCTGAATCTAAGGTAAGATCAGCGTGTTCCAGCAGCCGCTGGCGCACGTACACTGACCTGATCCCCGTGACGAAGGTATCTCTTACTAAGAGCTCCGCATGCCATTCCGCTATCAGTCCCCTGCAATCGCAGGTCTGCACGAATGTCTGTAGGGCCCGGACAAACTCAGTGCTCGACTCTCCAGTTCTCTGCTGCTGCGACGCTAAGCGATGTCTTGTGTAGACGGTGTTCACCGGCCTCAGGTATTGTCTTTTGATGGCATCCATTGTACCCTGGTAGTTCGGTTGGTTCCTGATCATGGACTAGACCCTCGGACTGACCCTGGAGAGGAGAACTCTGCGCATCGTGGCAGGCTCGGTCACTTGAATCTCCTTCAGGTATGATTCGAAGCATGCTAGCCAGAGTTCAAAAGCGTTGCTGGCTTCCTGGGATTGAGGGTCGAGATCCAATCTATCTCCATGCTCCATGTAAAATGCATCCATGTTTTAAAATTGCTGCTAATAAAATTGATGCACCATCAATAACTCTCGGAGATGGGAGGTGAACGATAGGCTTTTATTAGCAGCAAAACGGAGCACGGCATCTCGGAGACTGAGGGAGGAGCAGTGCCTCCAATCGCCTTTATACAAGGGTCTGTGGGAGGAGCCACAGGAGCAGTCAGCAGAGGGGTGTGTCCAGGCAGGTATACATAGTTTAGCACATCCCCTCTCCTATCAGACAGAAAATATAAAAGCCTGAAAGCATGAATCACCAGGCCAAAGGGCTGCTTCTATCCCACTGTTATCTGACTTTTGCAGAGGCCTCGTGGCCTTACAATCTACATCTTCCTGATCTTGGACTTTATTTCTTACCTGCACGGAAATTTTACAGTAGCTTTTACACTTTATTCTGCATTGTTATTAATTTACCTTATTCTAGCTCAGATCATTGTGGAATGATTTGATCTGTAAAATAGTATGTAAAACAAGATTTTCACTGTATCTTGGTACACGTGACACTAATAAACCAATACTAATACTAGAGTTGCCAGGACTAGGCCAGAATGGCCTAGGGAATGACTACCCCTCAAACAAATCAATAAAGAGATAACTTGGTCATTTATTTCATCAGCACATGTCAAAACTTACTGTGAAAGAAAATGCCTTTCACATTTTTCATGATACAATGAGTATTACATATCAGAAGTACTTTGGTAGTTGGAAAGCGCACTGAAATATTGAAAGATATTCCTCAAATTTGATTAATATCGAGGCAGGAGTTTTGCCTTCCGGTTCAAAGGCCCAGGACTTCTTATAATTTCTAACTCTCTTTTTCCTTAAAGAAATCTCATAGCAGTTAGCTTTTCCACTGTGTTTGCTTTTGGTGTCGAGGGTGCAAGGATGCCAAGGTTGCTTTGTATAGCAACATTTGTCATTGCTTAAATAATACTCTGCTTTCTGTTTCACTGACAAAGTGGATAACTAAACTTATCCATATTACACTGCATCTGCCATGTCTTTGCCTATTGTTTAACTTGACCAAAGTGCCTTGTTTCGTCCTTTTCACAACCTCAGCAAGCTTTACATTGGCAAAGTCACTAATATATCTTATGAGTTGCTCGGGCTCAAGACTCGATTTATGCACTACCCCCATTAATACAGAATCCCCAAGAATATTCTTTATTCCTGCTTTGCTCTTTTTCAACAACAGAATAAACTTTTAAAAGGACTTCTGAAAATCCAAAATACAGTACCTCACTGATTCTCACTTATCTGTTCGACCATAACAAACTCAAAACACCAGATGCTTGTTGAACTGGTTTCCCTCTCATATATCTATGTTGACATATTTCTGTTGATACCTAAATGTTCTAATTATTATTTTCTTTATAATAGATTCTACTGTTTCCCTGCTGCTAATGTTGCGCTAACTGGTATGTAGATCACCATTTTCTCTTTCTATTCTTTAATTAGGTGGTGGAGTGGAGGTACATCTCCCCCAAAGTAGGTGTCAGGTGCTCCTTCCCACTGCTGGCCTGCAGGTCACCTTTGGGCAAGGTGTAGCTGATCAGGGTTACGTGAAGCCATGGGAGCTGGTCAGGCAATGGTCGTCTGAGTAGCTGGTGCATACAAGTCCTGGTTATGCGACCACTGATGCCAGGCAGACAATCTCTGAACAGTATTGATAATGGCTGGGGTCATCTGTTTTGTAAAGACACTGCTAAGCAGAAGGCATTGGCAAACCACATCTGTAGAGAAAATTGCCAAGAACAATGATGGTCAAAGACCATGATCGCCCACGTCACACAACAGGGCACTTAATAATGACACTGATGATGATTTATAATGATTGTTTCAATTGTGGGGTGATATTTGCTACCCACAAATCTGTTGGAACTGTTCAATGAACTAGACAATTTATCAAGATAATAACGAATCTATCCATTATTTCCATGGCTACCACTTTTGGATACAGATGATCAGGTCATGGTGATATATTAGCTTTCACTGCCGACACTTTATTGTGGTTCAACTGAATTTCTGAAAAGTTATTTATAACCCTATGAAAACAGAAACAAAGCATTGTTTATAGTACAGTACTGTGCAAAAGCTTTTGGCACACAGGTAATCGCGGTAGCTCCATGGAGTGGACAGTGAATTTGTAAATCTGCTGGGAGCAAAGGATTTTAGGAATGGCGAGGGTGGATCGCCACGGGCGGGGTGTAGGACAGGTGGTAGAGAAGGACAACTGTGGCGGGGGGAAACGCAGATGCAGACTCGCCTAGTCCTAAGACACCAGGCAAGGTCATTTAATTTCAAGCAATTGATTTATTGATCATTACAGAATGTCTTTCTGTTTCTTCCTGCCCCCTCCCTGCACCCTTCCCCCTTTGCCAACCATGATTTCCCTTCCCCTGCCGCCTTCCCACTCCCAGTTAACAATAGAGACCCATATCAGAATGAAGTTTATCATCATTCAGATATCTCATGATTTTTTTGTGGCAGTGATACAGTACAATGCATAAATGTACTACTAAAGTCTTAGGCACCCTCAATATATATACTGTATATCATGTATTTGGAAAATTATGAGTTTTCCTTTTTCTGTCTACATGTTATCACTAATGTTTTTCTTTTTACATGTGCCCTTATGTGGATCAATGTCTAATTTCTTTGATAATGCTTCCTTAAATTACTTTTCAGTATTTATCTCTGCTAAAGGCACCACTTAAATGCAAGTTGTTAGCAAGATCATATAAAATGTGCTATATAAATATAAAAAATGTCTCTACTTTAACATGAAACGTTAAGTGAGAGGCACATTACCAAACATGTGACTTACTTTAAAAGTACAGTTTAAAATTAGAGAAATTCTGCAGTTATTAGTACTAAGGAATATAAAATGTAGCTAAATAATTAGAGAAATTTTCAATCAAAACTCTACATGAGCAGAGAATATTCCTTTTTATTGAATCTGATGTTTAGGAAGCTGGTGAAGCTTTACACCTTATCTCAAATCTAGGAAATTCACCTACCTATTGCTTTGTCAAACAGATATGATAGGAAAACATACAAGGCAACAGAATTGTGCAATCTCACTCCCAGCTTGAGACTGGCAACTTATTAATTTTATTAATAGAACAAAGATTCCAGCTACAAAAAGAGAAAAAATAATATTTGGCTAAGCGGCCTTATTGTGTGCTTGTGAAGCAAATTGAAATTAATACGATTGTAACATTAATAGCTGACTTAAATCTCGCTGTCTTATCAACAAGCCATCTATGTTTGCTTTAAGAATAAAATTCTCCCTCCACTTCCATTCAAGGAAGAGAGTTCCAGAGACTCATGACCCTCTGAAAGATACGCCTCCTCTCTATCTCAAATTGACAAACCATTACTTTTAGCCAGTGACGAACTTTAGATTCTCCCAAAAATGGAAATATCTATCAACAGTAACCCCATCAAGAACTGCAGAATTCCATATGCTTCAATCAAGATATTGTTCACAGATACAAATGCCAACAGATACAAAACAATTCTGTCCAACCTTTACTCATAACACAACCTCGTCAATCCAGGTATTACTGTAGCAAATCTTCTCCAGTACATTAACAAAACTAATACTGAGCATGGTACTCCAGATGTGGACTTACAAATACTCCAAATAAATGATGCAAATCTCCTTATTATTACATTCAATTCTGTCAGTACTACATCTCACTTTATTCACAGCAGATGATATTTATTATAAGAACTCCAATTTACTGGTCAAATTAATTTCCCTTTCACAAGTATATGTAACCTTTCCTGATTATAAAAACTGAGCACTTTGAAATATTTGGGATTTTTTTTTAATAAGAGCTTCTCACATTTTTTATACACTAATATTAAGGCAGCTGTCCCCCTCCATTTTTGAACAAAGGAGTTCAATTTGCTTGGAGGTTATGACCTTTTCATCCTATTTTCATTATTAAAATATTGAAACAAGCACTACACTGATAAAATCACCACATATTCAAAATTCATTGGGGAAGTGAAAAAATATGATAGGGTGAATTAAGACTGGAAGTGCTGGGAACAAACTTCCTAATGAACAACGATCACACAGGAGATTAGAACAGCCATTCTTTACACAAAAAAAATGGCCACGGAGGATCCAATTTCTAGAGAAATCAAGCAGTCATTGGCAAAAAAAAACTGAAGGCTTAGGAGACTTCAGAAAACCTTATCTTTTCAAGGTGAGGATCAAGATGCAAATACATTCTTAACTTCATTAATATCACCAAAAAGGCCATATCATGTTGTTGCCCATATCATGTTGCCGTTACAAATGTGGTTGTGTGCCCTTTTTAAGCCCATAAAGCCATAAGACATAAGAGCAGATTTAGGCAAATCAGCCCATTGAGTATACTCTGCCATTCCATCATAGCTGATTTATTAATCCTCTCAAACTATTCTCTCCCCATAACCTTTGATGCCCTTACTAATCAAGAACCTATCAATTTCTGCTTAAAATATACCTAACAATTTGGCTTTTACAACTGTCTATGATTATGTATTCCACAGATTCATCACCCACTGACTAAAGAAATTCCACATCATCTCTGTTTTATAGAGACATCCTTGTATTCTGAGGCTTTGTCCTCTTGTCTTAGACTCCCCCTCTATAGGAAGCATCCTCTCCATATCCACTGTAGGCCTTCAACAGGTTTTCATGAGACCCCTCCTCATTCTTCTAAACCACTTCAATACAATTGATAATGGCACTCGATTAGTTTCCTTTGGCAAGAAGTTTAGGGATTTTAGCCTGGGACAAGTGATGATGAAAGAATGATGATAAACCTCCAAGATGAGGGACTGTTTGTTCCTTGGAAAGGAACTTTGATGCAAAGGTATATCCATTCAAAGGCCTTTGTACTTACAGGTGATCAAATCCAAATTTTTCAGGAAAGACCATGGCCTGTAATTACATTCAGTGAAAAGAACCTCAAATAAATAATGAGTTTGAACTACATCTTGAGAACCGAGTAAGTTGAAATAATACAGAAACAATAGGAATCAAAAAATTTTGGAAGTGTAGTCATGATATTGGTAAATTCAAAATGTTTTTCAAACAAAAGAGTACTTGAGATCTGAAAACAGATACTACAGTGAATTCAGAGGAGTTAATGGCAAACAGGCAATTCCTGGTGTTGTAAATTATGAAAGTGCAATTCTGCGATTCTGGTTTTGATGCTCCACTCATCTCTAAATAACCCTGAACCTGCAGATGAGAGTGAACCATGTAGATTTAGAGTCATATACGGTTTCTGAGAAAGTCTGATTTCTTCATCATTAGTTCAGTTAGTGTTTTTTTGAACTTCCAGGTTCTTTAGTCATCCAAATTTAAGATTTCCCAGCTGTTTTGCTAGATTTGAAGGTTTTGATCTCTGGATTGGTATTTACACCGTTTGGTATCTTCCTGTTGGTGATATTGGCAGCACCTGTATGAGTCACAACGCAGTACAGCATTGGACAGGCCATTCGGCCCATGGTACCATGCTCATCTTGAGGCCACTTTATACTCAATGCCCTCCCCTTGTATAGCATCCTAACCCTCCATTCCCTTCATATTTATTTATCTCTCAAAAAGCCTCTTAAGCTCCACCAGACTACCGATTCCACTATTAGTCCGGTAACCTATTTTAGGTACCTACCATCACCTTTAAACTTCGTCCCCCTCTAACCTTAAAACTATGTCCTCTGGTGTTTGACTTTTGATTATAGGGGATTCACTCATGAAAACTTTCAACCTCAGTGAAGTTATTAAGAAAGTTGATTCCCTGAGGTCAGCAAGACTAAGACAGACCACATTACCTTTACAGAGAGCTTAGGAAACAACAAAATGTAACAGTCAGAGAGTAAAATAGAGGTCATGAATGTTATTTGAGGTGGGGGAAAGATGTGAGACTTGGGAAAGTGTGAGTATGTTAATAATCTCAATGGAGTAGATACTTAATGTGAGTCTAGCTGTGGAGAGGTTCCAGTTTTGGACTCTGTAGTATGGTACCTCATCAGGCAAGGACTCCATGTGATGATGTAGGATTCTTGGGCAAAGCATTGTATGCATGGATCAAAATCACTTAAATATCATTCAAGAATGCACTGTAAATGCTCCTAGTGTCAATTGTAATGATCAGGACTAAACCACAATAGTTAACACACTTCATGGACCCTGGAGGGATTGCCTGATTTTCTTTGATGATTGTCTTCTGTTGGAATTGAATTTAAGTAGCACATGTCAGTAATATTATATTACTACAATACAATATAGAGGACAAATTCATTTTTAAGTCTTTAGAAGACACCAATCTAACCAAAATTCCTAAAAGAGGACTTTGTGTACTGAAGTGGCTTTAAATCAAGCACAGCACACCAATCACTTCTACTTTATTGAAAATCTATATCCACCAGCACTGCTAACAAAAGACTTGCTATTTAGTAGACTAATATTACTTGGCCAGGGTGCTGATCTAATTAACTAAACAAAAGATTATGCGTCACCGAAATATTTCAGCACAAAATTGCAATGCGGTTAAGTGAAAAGAACACACCCATCTTACCTGTTAAGAATTTGCTGTACACGTAAATGAGTGCAATCAAATGATCAGGTTTATCCGGTTCTGACTGTAAGAAGTATCCACACCTGCTCACTAAATTCATTCACTACTCCACTGCATATGCAGTTGTGCTCTCCTGAACTACACAGGACATAACTAACCTGGGAGACACCAACAACTCCTACAGTTTATTCCCTCTGAATCACATCGGCTGAAAGAAGGTAAGTGCTCTCTTAATTCTTATTTCGACAGTTTGGTTCAGTTTGAAACAGTTTGAACTGTGGAACAATTCTTACCCCTGTTCAATAAACCAGAGCCAACTACAGTTGTGGTGTACGATTCCTGCTTGGAATACACACACTAACATCATGTCAACAAATTAAAGCTGCAGGGCACGTAAGTGACAAACTTTTTCTTTTGCTGTTTACAAAATCTTCAAATGTTGAAGAGAATAACACATTTTCCAGTTGTATGTTTACACACAAACCAAACGTTAAATATTAATAAAGAATATTCAGGCTACAACCTTGTCTTTGGTAGTTACTAAATGAAGTATAGATTATGTGTGGATTGACGTCACTAAACCTCAGCTATTGTTTTCCTTGATAAACCTTAGTTAACTCGGAGTTACAGAGAATTTAGCTGCACAAAGCAGGCCTGTCTACTCAGAAAGCTTTTGGCAATGTTTGTGATCTATACAGGTGAGCTCACTCTCTGCTCCCATTCTCCTACAACAGTACAGAGTTGCAGAATAACTTTATGTAAATAACAGCACATTCACATTTGAGAACATTTCTGTCTTAAAAAAATATGTCTGTGCTACAAGTGGACAGATACGTTTTCAGAGCCAGCAACATTACGTCTCTTTATTGTTGTTCTCTTGACGTGAAAGTAAAAGTTTTCAATGGCGCATTAATAATACTTATTGAGTTGAATGCTTAAATTAATCTACACGTTATCAAATTAAGGACTGTTTATCATGCATACTAATACAGAAGTTGGGGCAAGGTTTTGGAAAGGAGTTTATATTAGCTTTCATAAGATTTATGCACTTTGTGAATTTGGTACAATTAACATTGATATTAAGTAGTTTTGTAGCAGTTTATACCACAGGAGGCATTCAGCCCATTAGGTGTACCAAGCATTTGAACGTTCTGTAACACAAGAAAAATATCTCAAATACAATCTAATACAGAGGATTCAATCAGATACGAATATCATTTTAGAGTTTTGCTGCAATTACACTGCAGGCATCATCTCTAAGGTCTTCACAATGCTCTGTGTTTCACAGCGGACAGACTGACATTTCAGAGGACAGAGACTCCATTACAATTGAAATTATACTGCATGCTGTGACATGATATCTTCCCTTCTTGCACTCAGGGGTTACTTCTACAACCCGAATTTTGAGCTTACTCTTTACCATACTGTACCTTCATAATCCCTTAATTACTTCACAATTGATTGGGCTTGGAACAGGTTGCCAGGATAGTACTGGAAGCCGATATGATAGTAGTGTTCAAGATACTTTTACATTGACACATGAGCATGCATGGAATGGAGGGATATAGATCATACACAGACAGGAGAGATTTAATTTAATTGGGTTGGCTGAAAGGCCTTTTCCTGTGCTGAATTCTTCTATGTTATATATGTTATATATTTTTTATGCTGGTTGACTACTCAGTCCAAGTCATACTAGCGAGGAAGCTGTTAAATGAAATAATTAAGATTCAGTCATGAAGGCTTGTTTAAGGAGAAGATGAAGAGTGACTCAGTAATGTCCAAGGGTTTAGGTTGAAAATCCCCACCTTGCAAGAAAGAACATCCAAGTATTCTTGATACTAGTGATCTAGACAAGAGGTACGAAGGAAGAGCAGCTTGCATTTGGTGCAGGTGATGAACTACCATGTGCAGCTGCAGGCAGTTGCAGAAGTAAGCTAGTGTAAGCCAGCTGAGGGATTTCAGATAAAGTAGAAGACTACAGATTCAATATGCTCAGGGATAAGAAATCCAAAAAGACAACAGTGACTGATGACTCCACACAAGGGTGAATATAATAGGTTGGAGTTTAAATCAGGCAGATCTAAGTAGGAAGTATGTCACAGAAATTGAAACTAGACACAATGGCAGCTTGGCTTCTCAAAGATAGGAATAAAGTAGAAACCAAGACCACCCATAGCTGAGGGTGTTGTCCTACTGATAGAGGTGAGTCATTGTTTCAAACTTGGTTCTAATTTGAACTAAACACTGCTATGAATGTACCGCAGCTCTGAGGGGCCGAAGGGTGCGAGGCAGCCCCCTCCTTTGTGAGAATCCCAAGATCACAATTAAGTCAGTTCAGGAGGCCCAGGAAATGAGAGAGAGATGTTTGGAATGTCTTGACCCCTCCGGCGATATAAAGCTACAGGAAACGGCCATTGTCTCTTGGAGACGGAATTGTGTATTAAAATACTGTGCTTCGTGGAAGCCCTCAGGCAAAGTGGGCTGGTTGGTGTAGGGATTGCTTCATCCCTACCTGATTGACATCTGCGACCCTGTGAGTCAGGATAAAGGAGGGTCTGTGGGAACAGCACTTCAGACGCACCAGAAGAAATGCTAGCGATCCTGTAATAGCGGAAGCCGGTGGGGAGGCCACGTGCATTTGGTTCCATTTGCCACGGAACCGGTGTCCTTTACCACAGAAGAACGGCTTTTAGCTAACAACGGGGAAACCAACTCCCAACGACTCTCGAAGGATTGACATCATAAAAGGACTGGACAAGTTTTAACCCGTCTTTCTCTCAAACCAAAACACTCCAGCTTTAACAAACTAACAGTGACTTTTATACTTCCATCGGACAATACATTATCCCCTAGACAACGATAGAGCTATTTCTTATTGATTATTATTATACCCGCACTTTTAGATTTAGTATTGATGACGTATATTATCTGTATGTTTGCATTGATATTATTTTGTGTATTTTTATCAATAATTACTGTTAAAATAGTACCATCAGACTTCAACGGACCTCTCTATCTTTGCTGGTAAGTGACCCAGTTACAGGGTACGTAACAACACTACACTGGTATACTATCAGAATTCAAACTCAGTTAAGCACCTGCATAATGAAATTCAGAGGCAAAATACAACAATGGTAATCAATCAAGAAAGCTTTGACATTGTCACTGAGAATTTGAATGACAAAAAAAGATAATTTTTCCTCCTAATCACCAAAATATCAACTTGTAACAGTAAAAATTGTGAATCACGTACAACAAATATCATTTCACATGCCAGTGATAATAAACCTGATTCTAATTCTGACTAAAGTAACATTAGAATCACGTAAAGGGAATCACGTTGTGAGGCAAACCTGGATGAAAAGTAGGAGAAGGGCTATAGTGGATCTTTGAAACATATCTGTGGTAAACGTGTAGCCTCAGGCCTACAGTAGGAATGAACAATAACTTGCACTTTCATGATGCCACATGGTGAATACAACACGGTTATAAATGACTAGCTAAAAGATTTCCAAATCTTCCATGAGATAAAAATCAATGGGGCCATGATACAAAGGGGGCATACTACTAAAGAGTGGTATTGATAAAATGTATAGTTTAACATACCCTAGACAGGGTGAAATGAAAAGGAAAGAAGGAATCAGATATAATTATTATAATAAAATTCTGTGATTCCAGTTCTTTAGGGGATAAGGATGTCAGGTTGAAAGGATTCCTCTGGTTCAGGGGTTCCCAACATTTTTATGCCATGGACCAATGCCATTAAGCAAGGGGTACCATGGACCCCCAGGTTGGGAACCCTGATCTAGATGATGACAAAAAAAAGAAGGGGATCAGGTTGTAATATCTTCCACAACTTTCAACATTACGGGAGCTTGGCAATACAACAAGAAATGGAGATGATGATGTGGTCAATTGCAAGTTATATAACAACAGACAATAGACAGTAGGTGCAGGAGTAGGCCATTTGGCCCTTCTAGCCAGCACTGCCATTCACTGCGATCATGGCTGATCATATACATTCAGTACCCCGTTCCTGCCCTCTCCCCCGCTATCCCTTGACCCCGTTATCTATAAGAGCTCTATCTAACTCTCTCTTGAATGCATCCAGAGACTTGGCCTCCACTGCCTTCTGGGGCAGAGCATTCCACATATCCACCACTCTCTGGGTGAAAAAGTTTTTCCGCATCTCTGTTCTAAATGGCCTACCCCTTATTCTTAAACTGTAACGGTAACTCTTGAAAGAGAGGTTAAGTTACTCTTGAGTTACTCTTAAGTTACTCTTGAGGACTGAACTGACTTTTGAGAGTAAACTGGAGGAAAGGAATCGCGTGACCCTCAGATAAATGCATGGGTCAAGCTATGGATTCTAGGAAGGTCAGAGGTGGGTTTGGCTGTCTGATGAGTTGGCAAATTAAATTCCAATCAATGACTAAATTGTATGTAAGTGTATCAGGAGGTGAAGGGGGATGAAAGCTGGATCTATTGGGTTTGGCTTTAGCGTTGGGGATGGTGAACCTATGGCATACTGCCCAAGGAAGACTGTGCAAGAATTTTGTTGACACCCAGCATGCAGTGCTGCCTCTTGATTATAAAAAGATAATAAAAAATACACAATGACTACTTTTACTGCCAAATGAAGTAGCAAATAATTTGTTACAGCAGGGCAGTGAGATGTTTTCACAGAATAACGTTTCAGACAATAACAATAATATTTAGAAATAATGTTAACTTTCAATTCTTTTAAAAAGGTTAATACTAATAATATTTGAACATGTTTTCATAATGCTTCATTTATTTCAATTTGTCTCTGTTATACTTTCATTAATAGCAAAGCAAGGAATATATGCAAATAAGCAACAGAATTCATCCTCTTTCCGTAAGAAGTCCACAGTTAATGTCATGATTATCTCTGCTCAAAATTAACATAGCACACAGGAGAATTTTTTAATAAGATTATCATCAGTTTGGGTGCAGGCCTTCAAAAAGTTTTGTCATCCCTGTTCCAGGGGTGGGGGGGAGGAGGGAGGGAGAGAGAGAGAGAGGAAGAGAGGGGGAAAGAGAGAGAAGGAGAGAGAGGGAGAGAGAGAAAGAAGGAGAGAGAGGGAGGGAGGGAGAGAGAGAGAGGAAGAGAGGGGGAGAGAGAGGGTAGAGGGGGGGACAGGGGGTGAGGGTGAGGGGGGAGAGGGTGAGGGGGGAGAGGGTGAGGGGGGAGAGGGTGAGGGGGGAGAGAGAGAGGAGAGAGAGAGAGAGAGAGAGAGAGAGAGAGAGAGACAGAGAGACAGAGAGACAGAGAGACAGAGAGAGAGAGAGCACTAATATCTCTAGTTACTCCTTAGCTTAAAGACTACTCATATCCTGAAGATCAAGGACAGAAAACAAATTAAATGTTCGAATGACAGGCCAAGCTGGAGTAACAAGATGCAAGCTGATCTTTTGTTTCTTGACCGATTCTAGATCTTGGCCTGGTCAAGTCTTGATTTTTCAAGTCTGAATATCCCTTCATGGTCTTCACTCTATGTATTGTGGTAACTTCTTAAAATATCTGCATCCTTTTAGTTTTTGGCCCTTAGTGTATTCCCCATTCAGACTGTCAAATCCAGATTCCTTGGCACCAACCTTAGAAATTCCATCCTCCTCCCCTTGAAACCTTACTCTTTGGCTTACCTTCCAGTCATCAGATGTAATTTCTCTTTATACAGCATGTCTCAGTGTAAGATCTTGTTTGCTAGTGGCCACTAGCTTTTTTTTCCATTTTGTTTCCTGTGAGGCCTTGATATGTCTCAATACATTATCTACACCACATAAATATATTTCATGAAAGATGCAAATAAATGCATAAGATCAGCCAATATATAAGGAATTGCTGTTGTGACCAAAATACCAATATAGTTGTCAAGACGGAATATTAGTGAAAAGTGATTTTCACCCAAATTCTATCCATCATTATTAGAAGGGTATGTAAGTTAACACAACATTCTGTGATCTTGATTTAGCTGAACAGACAAAAATGTACTGTCATAATTCTCTTGCCAAAGTTAGGCAATTCAAGTAAGATTAATGGTAAAATTCTTGGCAGTGTGGAAGATCAGAGGGATCTTGGGGACTGAGTCCATAAGATGCTCAAGGCTGCTGTGCAGGTTGACTGACTCTGTGGTTTAGAAAGCATACGATGCATTGGCCTTCATCAATTGTGAGACTGAGTTTAGGAGCTGAGAGGTAATGTTGCAGCTATATAGGACCCTGGTCAGACCCTAGTTGGAGTATTGTGCTCAATTCTGGTCACCTCACTATCGGAAGGATGTGGAGACCATAGAAATGGTGCAGAGGAGATTTACTAGGATGTTGCCTGGATTGGGGAGCATACCTTATGAGTGAACTTAGCCTTTTTTCCTTGGAGTGACGGTGGATGAGAGGTGATCTGATAGAGGTGTATAAGATGGTGAGAGGCATTGATCATGTGGATAGTCAGAGGCATTTTTCCCAGGGCTGAAATGGCTACCACAAGAGGTCACAGTTTTAAGGTGCTTGGAAGTAGGTACAGAGGAGATATCAGGGGTAGGTTTTTCTTGCAGAGAGTGGTGAGTGCGTGGAATGGGCTGCCGGTGACGGTGGTGGAGGCAGATACAATAGGGTCTTTTAAGAAACTCTTGGACAGGTATATGTAGCTCAGAAAAATAGAGGGCTAAGGGTAACCCTAGGTAATTTCTCAGGTAAGGACATGTTCGGTACAGCTTTGTGGGCCAAAGGGCCTGTATTGCGCTGTAGGTTTTCTATGTTTCTATTAATTCAAACAGATTTTAACTTTGACTGCATACTAACATTGCCCCTGATACACTGTCTTAGCTTAGCCCCACAGAAAGAAAATTATCTGATCATTGTGCACACATTGCTGATACACAACACATTGAACTTTTAGTGGGTGAGGTAATCATGTGTTATACAGGACTAATGATAGTGCTGATAATTAATTGTTGAAAATGTACTCTGCCTTTGTGGAAAAAAAATATGGGTGTGTTGTATAAAATGGTGTCCAATATAACAAAGTAACAGCTCACATGATTAAAAATAGAAAGATGATAATTTATATTATTAAGGTACCCATTATGTAACATCACATTAGTCCACCCTCAGATTAAGTAAAATCACACCAGTCATCAGTGACAAGCTTAATATTTTTGGCATTAAAAGATTCAATATACTTTCTTTGCAAATATTTTTCATTGACAGTTGACCTTCATTCAGGTAAAACCACACCTATTATTGTTCAATTTTAAATCAACAAATTAGGCTTTATCAGAGGTTGATTAGGCTACTATTCAAGCAGCCTTCAAAGGAAATATCTGAAGTTACGTACCCTGCTGAATAAGTCTTCAACCTGGAAATTAAAACATGCTGCACTGCATTTTGTGCAAATTGCATAAAAAAGGGTTTTGTGGATCCCCAGAACACTTAAGAGATGGGGAGGGAAGCAGATTTGACATAGCTATAGTGGAGGTAGACACATTGCCTCCAATCCTCAATCTTTCAATATGCATCTACCTCCACTATAACTAACTCAGATGTACTTCCTTTCCCATCTCTTGGATGTTCTGGGTCAATGGCTAACATGAGGTGATTGGAGGAAAATACAGAGTGTTGTCAGAATCTGATTTTTACACAGAGTGTGGTGGTTGCATGGAAAGCACTGCCAGGATTGCTGGGAGGGTAGGGACATTTGAGAGACTAGACAGGTACATAGATGAAAGACAAGTGGAAGGCGCTTTGAAAGGGAAGGGTGAGATTGATCTTAGAGTAGTTTAAAAGGTCAGCTGAACCTCGGCGGCCTGTACTGTGCTGTACTGAACATGTAAGTGTGAACAGTGAGCAGGAAGGTAAAGACTGCAGGAAGATTGAACAGGCTGGCAAAATATCAGCAGTGCCAGATGGAACTTAGTGTAGAGATGTATGAAGTGTTACAGACTGCCAGAAAACAAGAAAAATACACATGCTTTCATTCTAAATGATGAGCAGACCTGTTTGATTTTATAGTGGTGTTTCCCAATCACTTCATCCTGCATCCCCCACCCATCCACCTTCCACCTCAACCAGTTTCACCTATCTGTCAGATTGGGCTCCTTCCCCTCTTCCCCTCCCACCACCTTCTTATTCTGATTTCTGCACCCTTTCTTTCCAGTCCTAGTGAAGGATTTCAGCTTGTTTGACTGTTTATTCCCCTCCATAGATGCTGTCTAATTTGCTGCGTTCCTCCGGAACTTTTCAACTAATCTCCATTTTCTGTCTTCCTAAACCAACTTGATGTTCCTGCTGCTAATCTCCAATTGCATTCTGAGCTTTGCTCACCACCTTTTATGTGACAATTTCTCAGGTATTTGCTACAAACCCATGTAGGCAACCTCTCTTCATTCCTTTCATCAACTTCTTTTGGTTACTTCATCAAGCATTTCTCTGGTAATGGTGAAATGCAAATTGCCTTTGGTTCATTTGTACTGACTGCTGAATGAACACAAAGGTGAGCAGAAGTTTATTAATTATTTTTCCATGATTATTGTTTCTGTAAACGTGTTCATTTGCAAATTAGGTTTGTCACTCAAAATGCAACAAGCTATGCGACAGCTCAATTTTATTTGTTGGAGATATGAACTAAATTCCAAAGAAACTACTATGGAAGTTTCTTAGCCGTATTTAATTTGATGATCTTTTACAGGATTCAATTCAGCAGATATTTATCAAAGGAATGAACACAATGGAATTGCTTCTGAGAGTTTTAATATCCTCTTGTCTAACTTGCCAACTATGGACAATTGGAAGTTCAGAATCTACAACTGAAAATAGTACAACAGTTTCAAAGATAACTTCTTCTGTCACTGACACATCAGTAATTACCACTGTCAGTACAATTTCTGTAGAATCAACCAATAACAATCCCACCATTACTACTTTCACAACAGATGTGACCACACCTATGGAAAGCACTAATACCCCACACACTACATCAGTGAAAAGCACCCCTTTACCTATAACTACAGAAACAAGTCAACCCACTGTAAGCAATGGCACTACTGAAGCAGTAGAAACTACCAGCAATCCTAATATGACCATGGCAACTCCTAATGTGACAACTGGAAATTCTAGTATGACAATAATAAGTCCCAGTGTGACACCAGAAAATTCTAATGGGACAACGGCAAATTCCAATGGGACAACGGCAAATTCTAATGGGACAACAGCAAATTCCAATGGGACAACAGCAAATTCCAATGGGACAACAGCAAATTCCAATGGGACAACGGCAAATTCCAATGGGACAACGGCAAATTCCAATGGGACAACGGCAAATCCTTTTGAGACAACGGCAAAACCCAATGGGACAACAGCAAATCCTAATGAGACAACTGTAAATCCTATTGAGACAACAGCACGTCCTAATATGACATCTAATACCACAGGATATACTGTTACAACTGTTACAGATTCTGGATCAACAACATCCAGCAATACTTCAACAACTGTCCCAGATATGGACACTGGTACAACTCCAACAACTGTACGCTCATCTACTGACAGTACGACAATCAGTACTACAAAAACAACCATCAATGATTTCACTATTACGACAATCAATACAACCAATGAAACAACTAACAATGGGAAAGGTAAGACCTCTAACAGAAATATCAAGGGCATCTTTTGTTAGGTTATCTTCCCAGCATTGCAAAAAGCTTGTAACTCTGAACCACAAAAAAACAAAAGAAAGAGCGAAACTCTCTTACCCACATTCTTTGCTCTAGGTCATAGAGCTACAGAGCATAGAAGTTGGCCCTCTGGCTCATTTAATCTGTGCTGATCTATTATGTTGCCTAGTCCCATTGACTACACCAGACCATTGCCCTCCATACCTCTACCATTGACGTACTTACCTAAATTTCTCTTAATTGTAGGAATCAAATCTGCATCCAACATTTCTGATGGCAGCTTGTAATATACTCCCACGCCCTCTGAGTAAAGTAGCTTCCCCTCATGCTCTCCTTAAATACATCACCTTTCACCCTTAATCCATGACTCTAGTTTGAGTCTCAATCTGGAGCATAGATCTGGAGGCATCAGGTACGGAATCTGTAGCATTGATCCGTACTAAACACTTAATTTTAACTAAGGTCTCACTGATATCTTAAATTAACTGAAATTTGCAGTAATCTGCAGCTAATTAAGCTTTGTAGTCTTAGCTGACAGCATTTTCAACCCATGGAAACTTTGGGTTACTGACAGTTCTCAGGAACATAACCTGGGAAGTGTCTCTGTACATTAAGTGAATGATTGTCCTGTTCTAAGCAAGATGTTCAGAGATCATTTTCTGCTGTGGTACAGCATGGATCAGGAAAAGAAAAGTTCAACCTGTGAAACTAAGTTAGCAGTGTACTTGTCTCTAAAGATTTCAATCTATCCTCAGTGGTTACATTACTGGGAAAAGAAGTGGTACCTAGTGTGGTCTTCTGTTGCTGTAGCTCATCAACTTCAAAGTTCGATGTGCCATGTGTTCAGAGGTGCTTTTCTTCACACCTCTGTTGTAATGCATGGTTACTTGATTTACTGTCACCATCCTGTCAGCTCAAACCCGTCTGGCCATTCCCCTCTGAACTCTGTCATTAACAAGGCATTTTCACCAGCAGAACTGCCGCTCACTGGACGCATTTTGTTTTTCATACCATTCTCTGTAAACTCTACAGACTGTTGTACATGAAAATCCCAGATCAGCAGTTTCTGAGATAACCAAAATATCCTGTCTTGCACCAACAATCATTCCATGGTCAAAGTCACATTTCTTCCGCATTCTGATGTTTGCGCTGAACAGCAACTGAACCCCTTGGCCATGTCTGCGTGCTTTTATGCATTGAGTTGCTGCCACATGATTGGCTGATTAGATATTTGCATTAACATGCAGGTGTACAGCGATACCTAATAAATAGGCCACTGAGTGTACATTAATGCTAAAATGGAAAAGCCAAGTAATTCAGAGTGTAATATTACTCTTTTTTAAAAGAACTATTATGGCAGGACTTTTAATTGTGAATCATTTGGTTACAGTTTTGATTCAATTTATAATAATACAGCACAGCCTGTGAGTCTCTGGCCAACAGGCCCCTGACAGATCTGAGAAAGTGTTTGTTATCAGTTTCATTTCACTGCACTTTCCCATTGGTCTTATACCAATCTCTTTACTTAGTGTCATCTGGTTTCAACTGTCCTGCCCAACTACTTCATAACATAATCTATGTTCTAAAATGACAAAGCAATTTTAAATTTGAGCATGTTCTTCAGACAGTCAGAGAGTCAGATCTATATGGGTGATTATGCCAATCTTCCTCACCCTCTTGCAATCTGGACAGTAACTGGATTGAGATCCCACTCACAGACACCACTGACAAGACTTTAACAGAAGGGAAAGGAGGGGATGAACCTTTATCTCCTGTCAAAGCTCCAGGTAGTTTAAACTCATTTTATGCATCTTTGACATTCCACCACACTACAAAATAAAACACCAAAATTATTTTATTTTTTAAAGAGAGAATAGTTAATTAAGATTGCATACGATTACGACCATGACTTGCTTCTGAATGACAAAAGAGCACAGCCTCTAGTGGACAGAGATAGATAAAGAAAAGAAGACACTACATGGCGCTAACAAGAGAAAATGTGCAGATGCTGGAAATCCAAGTAACACACACAAAATGCTGGAGGAACACAGCAGGCAGCACCTATGGAAAAAAGTACAGCTGACGTTTCGGCCCAATAGAACTAGTAACTCAGAAAATGGGCTTCACTGGCTGTGCCTTCTCACCAATGGTTCAATAATTCAATTTAATATCAGATAGTGTATACAGAGTACAACCTGAAATTCTTACTCTTCATGGACATCTCCAAAACAGGAAAAAAGAATCCCAGAATGAATGATAGTTAACGTTAGAACCCCAAACCCTCCTCTCGCCTCCCACACATACAAAAGCATCATCCTTCCCCCTCTCCTTCTCCCACCTGCTCCAGCAAAAGTATCAATCCCTACCACCCACCATGCAAGCAATAGCAAAGCCCAAAGAGACCCTGATCTACAGTCCATCAAAATCTACTGTCCATCTTAAACCTCCAGTATCTTTGACTGGCTCTCTCTCTCACTAGTGAGGGAGTGAAAAATACCGCTCCTACAACAACGAGAGGGTGGACCAGCAGCTTGCTGCTTTGATGTTACAATCAGCCATGTCGCCAGTAGACAGAAAGCTCTGAGAGTCTCAATCAGAATATAGGAAAAAAAAATCAAACCTTAACATTTTTAATCTGGAAGCTCAACACTACCTGAAGCTCATTCTAAACTTCTTTGCTGCTATTCAGCAGAATCAAAGTGAATTCATTTGACATTGTACTATAAGAAGCAACTCTAAAGCAAAATATGCTTAACTTACTTCTTTGTGAATATAAGTATTGCCAATGGGCAGTCTTGTAAATTCAACATAGGGAAACACCAATTAATATGTGCATTAAGCTACTGAACTAGTTTTGCTTCAACTTCTGCACAACTGTTTATCTCTGAATTAAAACTGCTATATGAAAAATAAATGATCAAACCAGTAAATGTTATGCTGTAATTAGCTAAGGCATTAACAGTCTGCAGTAGCAGGCCAGATTTACTAAATTTGTAATCATAATCATTTCCATAACGTTTTAGATGCATCTCCTACTGAGAAGAAAGATCAAGGAGGTGTGGTGATTGGGGCAATACTTGGCACCATCTTGGGTCTCACCCTGGTCTTGCTTGTTGCTTACGTGTTGTGTACGCGCAGAAAGTCAGACAACATCAGTCATCGCAGACTGTACGATACCTTCCCTAATGACCCAGGTAAGCAGAAAATCAAACCTTGCATCAATAGTGTTGACCCTTTTACACAGCTTCAGTTAGTTATTGGGGCAAACAAAATTAATGTATTCTGCTGTTCCAAATAACTACGGGCTCCAGGGTTCCAGCAGGATGTTGGCAGGCTCATCGGAGTCCAGGTTTCATTGGACTTAATTCTTCAACTGGAACGTCTAGCTGTTCATCCAATGGAATACAATAACCTGGCACAATACAGATTTAACTGAGAAGAAACAGTTGCTGGAAATAGTCTATTCATACCTCTCTACCTCAATTAATTCTGTTTGTAGTGTTTTATTTTTCTAAAATTACAGCTGGTATTTCCATGGTGTTTTTGAATGTTTGTATATGGCTATGATGGGCACATACATTCAGCAACTGATGAATCTGAAATAGTATCTCGCCAGGTTTCAAAGTTAACATGGGACCATTTATGGCAATCATATGGGAACTGCCTCCCAAAGGAAAGCATTAGCCAGAGGGTGGTGAATCAGTAGCATTCACTGCCACAGATAGCTGTGGAGGCTAATCATTGGGTATATTTAAGTGAAGGTGGGTTTGTTAAGTTATTAATTAGTAAGGGTGTCAAAGATTATGCGGAGAAGGCAGGAGAATGGGGTTGAGGGAGGTAATAAATCAGCCATGATCAAATGGCAGAGTGGACTCAATGGGCCAATAGCCTAATTCTGCTCTTATGGCTCATGTCCCAAGAGAAGGATGCTAGCAAGCTCCAGGGGAGAGGAATGCTCACCAGTCAAAGGAAGATCTGCCCCATTAAACTACTGCACCTGGGGAAAATGTAAATGTCATATGTAAGATATTCTAAAACTATTTAGAAGTTTTCACCATTCTGTTCCCCTTGCAAGACTGCTACACATTTGATGTCAATACTAGTTCTTTCTCTACACCTTCATGTCATTCTTTGCTTGAAATACTTATCCATTTTATTCTTAAGTGTGTAATGACTCCTACCTCCACTGTTCCCTGCTTCCAAATGTTGGCTGCACTGAAATCAATGCAACCAAATTTCAAAATTGGTTACAATGCAACCATTGACTGTAGGTGAAGTTGCAACCATTTTAGTTTGCTTTGTTCTGGTGGTGAAGTGGCATTTGCATCAGTCTTCAGAGCAAGAGGTCCTGGGTTTAAGTCTGGCTGGCTCCTTGCTCATGCTGGGTTGAACATCAAGCTAGCAACCTGGCCTCATAAAACAGCCAAACACTAAAGAAACAGCAAGGTTGCTGCCCGATGTGCCAAAGTGGCGCATGGATTATCTTAGTTTACTAGCTCAGTTAAGTGAGTAAACATTGCCTGGCAGATGTTCATAGCCCACAGCAAAGCCTCTCATAACATACAAACACTACCACCTCACATCCCCTGATACTGATATGTCACTCGGGACCCTCAATGTCTTGGACATACCCTGTTCTTGTTACAACCATCCGGGTTGACATACTGGAGTCTGAAGACCCACACTCAATGACTCAGAAACAGTCTTTCGCCTCTGCCTCAGATTTCTAAACAATTCATGAATCAATGACACCTATCTCATTATTGCTTTTTATTGCCTTATTTAGTTTTTAAATTTAAAGTAATTTGATGACTTTGCACTGTTCTGCTGCCACAAAACAACAAGCTTCACATCATTTGTCAGTGATAGTAAATCTGATTCTGATTCTTGTTCTGAATATAATTCAGTGTCTGCTTCCCATTCTATTTCTTGGCTTCCTGACGTTTGTAGACAGAGCAACTAGAAGAGAGGTCATATTGAATCTCTAACTAGGCAAAGAGTAAGTCAGGCAAGCATTTCAGAGATAGTGAGCACGAATTCCTGACCTTCAGCACAGCCACAGAAAAAGACAGCAGTAGACAATATGGGAAAGCATTTAATTGGTGAAGGGCTAATTTTGAGAGTATTAGGCAGAAACTTCGAGAACAAATGTTCTCAGGGAAAAACATAGCGTAAATGTGGAGGCTGTTTACAAGGGGTTCAGAATTGGTTTGTCCCAGTGAGACAGGGAAAGGGTGGAACATTTAGTTAAGAGGAAGAGGGCAGTGTAGTTAAGGTTTTTACAATCAAACATCAGACAGGACTCTTCAGAGTTATAAGACAGCCAAGCAAGAGCTTAAGAAAGAACTTAGTAGAGTTAGAAGGGAGCATGAGAAGCCATTGGCAAGTATAAATTAGGAAAAACCCATGACATTCAACGTGAATGTGAAAAGCACAAGGATGACCAGAGGGAAGGTGGGACTGATCAGGGGTAAGAGAAGAAGCATGTCTCTGGAAGGTCCGAAGTGTACACTTAGCTTCAGTAGTCAACAGCGAAAGGGATGTTGATGAATGTAAGGCTGGCATGCAACAGGTTAATGTGCTAAAGCACATCGAGATTAAGGAAGTTGGCAGTATTGGAGATTTGGAAAAATGTAAGGATAGTCAAGTCCCCAGGCTCAGACTGGATATACCTCAGGTTTCTATGGGAACCCAAAGAAGAGATTAATGGGGTATCGATGACAATCCTTACAACCTCCCTAGACACAGGATGAGTAACAGGAATGGAGGAATGGAAAATGCTGTTATGCTGCTAAAGAAATGTAATAGATATGTTATAGACCAGATAAATGTAATAGAGTAATTATAGACCAGTGAACCTTAAATCAGTGATGGGTGATCTAATAGAAAGAATTCTTAGAGGACAGGGTTCATGAGATTTGGAGAAGCATAGTTTCATTAGGGATAGTCAGCATGGCACATGGGAAAGAGTCCTTTCGCCCACTGAGTACACTTTGACTGCTGAGCACCAACTTACAAGAAATCTACACTAATCCCATTTTATTCTTGACAATCCCCAGATTCTAGGGGCATTCATCCACACACTAGGGGCAATGTACTGTGGCAAATTGACCCTCCGAAGTGCCTACCATTGGTAGTTGGGAGCAAACCATATCACCCAGAGGAAAGTCGCATGTCTAACAAGCAAACTCCTCATGGAGAGTACACACGAGGAAATCTGCAGATGCACCCACAAAATGCTGGTGGAACACAGCAGGCCAGGCAGCATCTAAAGGGAGAAGCGCTGTCAGGACTGACGAAGGGTCTCGGCCCGAAACGTCGACAGAGCTTCTCCTTATAGATGCTGCCTGGCCTGCTGTGTTCCACCAGCATTTTGTGGGTATCATGGGGAGAACGGCAGGTTAGGATTGAAAAAAGGTCACCAGAACCGGGAGGCAGCAGTGCGTCACTGTGGCTGCGCAGTGTGCTGCCCGTGTCCTGTCCGCAGCTTCTTTTGTTTCTCTGAATCGTGATCCCATTACAAAAAGGAGGAGAAAAGGAAGAAGGGGGCAGAGGCAGAGACAATGGAAATTAAGATAGCTCGGGTGGCTTTAGCCTGTAGCAAATGAAGTGATGTTGCTTTGCACTAATCTTTACAAATAACTAATCTAAATATCAATGTGCTTTGTGGTATCTGGCAGATAAAGTGCAAGTTTGGGTCATTAAGGAAATGAATCAATACAACTTGGTTTTTCTAACAGAATCCCCAATAGATTAAATGTAGAATTACAGCAGAGAGGCAATAAACATGTCTTTTGGCCCATCACAAAATAATGGAGGCACTTTCAAGCTTCATTGAATGTTTGTTATAATTGTTATTTCTTGGTATTTCAATTTGTAAGAGAACTGCCCACACAACCCCGCTTTTGAAAAGGTAGCAGACAAAGGAAAATTATACATTCGTGATTCTGCAGAAGCAATTCTTTGCAATGTATAATTACACACACCACAGACACACAAAAAGCACAACCTGCTACAAATCACAGTTTATCCATGTTCAGAAAAAGCAAAGTAAGGTCTTTTCAAGTTTGACACCAGAAGTTAAAGGCAACAAAGAAGATCTATCACAGCTAAGATTAATTTCACTTTTTTTAAAAACCTGGCAAATAGTTCCTGTTTGTATTATTGCAATGATATGAGCTGCATCCACGAAGGGAAAAAAGTTATTTTGTATAGTTTGACAGGTATTGTGTGAAACAGACGTTATACGTCATTTATTGTCCAGGTGGGCAATCCGTCCAATCCCATTCTCTGCTCTGGTTTTAGATTTTGTAACTTGTTTTCTCTTAAGTACCTACCCAGCACTTTATTAAAAATCTTAATTAATTCCTGTTCCAGCTCATAACCAGCAGTTCACTGGGATAAATAACACCACATGAAAAAATCCAAACTTCCATCAGCAGTCAATTGCAGTTTAACATTTGGATCATTGTTGAAAACCTTTCACAATTTCCATGTGAAATAGTAAGATTTTCTCACATATTTCTACTTAGATGCAAACCATTTTACATTTACGGAGCATTTATCATGAGTTCAGGAATGGCAAAAGTCATAAAGGCTGATAAATTACCTTTTCAATGTAATAGGAAAACAGAAGTGATGTTATGCATAGCAAGATCCTATTAACAGCAGTAAGTAAATAGCTAGGTTATCTGGTTTAACTCTGGTTAAGAGAGAAAAGTTGGGCACACACGCACACTTTTAAGTGTCACACTAAGTGCTGAAGTAAATCAGTAGATCAGGTTGCATCTATGGAAAGGAATAAACAATCAACATTTTTGGACTTGGCTCAAAATGTTACTGTTTATTCCTCTCCATAGATGTTGTCTGACCTGCTGAACTCCTCCAGTATTCTGTGTGTGTTGCCCTGGATTTCTAGCATCTGCAGAATTTCTCGTGTTTACACGTTTAAGCGTCATTAAATTCAAGGCAAATTCAATTGCAGCCCAATGTTCAGTTATAATGTGTTTTCCCAGCAGTCCAGCATGTTTTGGGCCTTCAGGTAGTTGCTGAAACCTTACTTTTTGCTTATGTCCTCATGGTAGTCTTGGCAAATGGGCTGATTTAGGAAAGGCAGCAATTTCCTGGATTGGATGGTCAGAGTTAGGTCTTTATTCTTTGGAGTGTAGAAGGTTGAGGGGAGACTTGATAGAGGTATTTAAAATTATGAGGGGGATAGATAGAGTTGACGTGGATAGGCTTTTTCCATTGAGAGTTGGGGAGATTCAAACAAGATGACACGAGTTGAGAGTTAAGGGGCACAAGTTTAGGGGTAACATGAGGGGGAACTTCCTTACTCAGAGAGTGGAAACTGTGTGGAATGAGCTTCCAGTAGAAGTGGCAGAGGCAGGTTCGATTTTGTCATTTAGAACAAAATTTGTATAGGTATATGGACAGGAAAGGAATGGAGGGTTATGGGCTGAGTGCAGGCAGGTGGGACTAGGTGAGAGTAAGCGTTCAGCACGGACTAGAAGGGCCGAGATGGCCTGTTTCCGTGCTGTAATTGTTATATGGTTATTCCATCTAATACTTCACACTCTATTGCCTTATGTATAACATCAACACTATGTCCTTCTTTTGTGAAGAGATTGAGAAAATATACCCACATTCTTCATCTCCACAAATTGGGTATTTCGTTCATCCCTAACAGGCTCAACATTTTGCTTATTTTCTTGCTTTTCATGTACTAATAAAACATCAGTGGATTTTCATTAATTTTATTGGTCAATGTGCTTTTGCACCCTCTCTTAGCTTTCATATTTTCCTTTTTAATTCCACTGCTATACCTCCTGCATGCTTCCAGGCTTTCTGCCAGACTGTGTTGATGGTGTCACTTTCAAGCCTTCCTTCTTTGCCTGTGCATCTTCTCATCCAGGGCATTCTAGAGTTAGTAGATCCATCCTTTCCCTTGCGGGGAACACAGTTAGTCTGACACCTTTGAATCTCTTTCTGAAGTGCCTCCTCTTGATCTGACATTAATTTAACTTCTAGTATCGGTTCCGAGGCCACTCTTCTCAGTCTAGTAAAATTGTCTTGTCCCAGCTTTATTCTGTTTTATCCTTCTACAACTACCCTACATTAAACTAAATCATGGCAAACCACATAAAATTCTCCCCCACTGATACTCTTTCCGCCTGCCAATCTTAACTTTGAAAACCAAAAACAGAACTAGTCACTACTCCCCGCCTCATCTTGGGTTTTAAGTATTCCGACAAAATACTCTCCTGTATGTAGCTTAGAATTCTGTATCCTCTTCTTCTTTTACAGTGTATCCCAGTTAAAATTATTGTAAATGAAATCCACCACTATTATGTACTCGCGCTGTTGACACAGTCAGAAATTTGCTCTCCCTTCCCCTGCTGATTGTTCGGAGGTCAACAGTGCAGTTTCGGCTCCAGTATGCACCAATAATTATTCCCCGAGTTGCCATTAGTGCACACTATCCTTGAAAACCTAACCATTCATGAATTACAAAGCAGCATAAATTAATACTAGATAACAGTACAAAACAATGACATTATCAACAGCATATTTTGTTCTCAACCGATTTTCTGATGTTTATTTTAATTAATTTCCCTATTACCTTCTGCAAAGTTTATTTGAACAGCTAGAAAATGAATTTTTGATTCTCTCTTTAATGCATGTGTGCTTAGTGATTCTATTATATCCAACATACTTCTGTTCTGAGGGTATAGTTTTCTTTATTTAAGACACTAAAAGCACATTCAAAGTTTGTGGTGTGTGGGCTTTTCACAGACTCTTGCTCCAGAAATATCATTCTGACCCAGTGAGCAAATAATTCCATCACAATATTCATAATGGTGTAGCAGTTTTAGAGTAGCAAACAGCACTCACAAGCAACATTAGATATTCTGTAGCTGCCATGCTCGCTATGTTATTCTTATGATATGCAGAATAACACTAGGTAATTACAGTGGCCAATTAATCCACCAACCATCGTATGTGGGAGGAAATGAGTGCAGCCAAGAGAAATCTGTATGGTAACAGGGAGAGCTTGCACACAGACAGCACCAGGGGTCAGGTATGAACTCAGATGACTGGAGAGGTAAGACAACAAAATGCTGCCCAATAACTTCAACTGCACTAGGATAGCATCATAACAATCAGAACTATTCTCCTGGAGATGTACTAGCTAATTCTCAGAAGTGGGTTAATGGCAGTGGAAGACAGCGCTAGCATAATTAGATTGCTAACACATCGCTACAAAATGATCAATCCACCATAACACATTACCGTGTACATCTGCATGATTTCTAATGCATTTACCTTCTATTTGAATTTATTTACAGTCCTTCGTCTGAACACAGACGACACTGTGGATTTAAGGTATCAAGATGGAGCAGTGTACTACAACCCCACTGCCATGAACGACCCATCCCCTTACAGCGGACAATCAGAGGGCAATGTTAACTATGCCATACAGATGGATGACTTACCGCCTTCGTACGGAAATGTCGCATAAACTAAATCACAAGACAAACATCTTAGACGGATACAAGTGAAAACCACAGGAGAGAATATACAGATCCTTTTGCTATTGTCAGTAGTAACATCAAATAGGTTCCGTCTGAAAGAATGGGTAGTTTATACAGATAAACAAACAACAAATTTGGAACTGTACTCACCCCAAAGAGCCATGAAAATGGCAAAGAAAACTGTGCCTCCATTATCAAACAAATGCGTTACCTGGAGGAAGAGAAAGGAAAGAAATCCTAATTACCTTGTTATAGAAAATGATCCTCAATCAAAATACAATCCATAGAGAATTACATTGGAATTTCACACACATTCTACATGTAGAGAATGGATTTTTCTCTAATTGAGAGAACTTTTAATAAATTAGACCTCAGTGTTTTACTTGCACATGTTGGCATAGTTGACAGAGTTACATACAAGTTCTTAATAGTAAATAGAATTTAAGTTTCATGAGAAGATGTGTGTTTTTATATCAATGTTTGTTCAATGATAAAATTCCTTGTTTGCTACCAGTGCTGAACATAATTATAATGAACAGCAGAAATGTGCTTGTACTGTGTGGCATAGCAGTCAGCATTTTAGAAAAGACACGGGTGATTCGGTATGTACATCGGTTTTATGAATGATCCATGTTGCCACGTTTTGGGAGAAGTTACATTTTGTCTTTCCATAAGGATTTTATATGGTATAATGGAAATATTTCATTTAACATTCTTATCTTTTGAATCTCTGAATCTCAAGTGCAGTGATCTTTAATGCTATCATCTTGAAACTATTGCCTCCGTTTCAAAACATTAAGGTATCCCTGCAAAAATATTTTGTATAAAAGAAGTTTTGACTGTGAGCAGTAGAAACTAATTTGATACTACCTTGCCAAGGTATACTTAACTCTTTGAATAAATGCCACTAATTATTCTTGTAACACACTGATGTTATTCCTTTGGAATATACATAATTAATCATGTACAAATCTAAATTATTTGTGTTCAAAACTTTACAATAAATCATAAAAGCAATATTAGCTTTTCTTGTCTTCTCCTCCATTACATATTAACTGCACTCATAAAACACCTCTCATACGGAATGTGTCCCTGTGCAGTTTTATCTGCACAAAGTCAGAGTCCGTGATCTACAGCTGCTCTCAAACTGTGTTCCTCATGGACGGTGGTGTCTTGCTCTTCAGAACTTGCCAGGCACTCAGCACCCAGCACTTCAGTGTCTCCAGGAACAGCTTGGAAGATGTGCGACATCGGGGTGCAGTCCTCGCCAATATCGCCAACTGAAACGTTGGGGAGATCAAAACATCGAGAGAATGGGGGCAGTTGGAGGAAGTCTCTGCATTCAAGCAATTGCTCTCTCTCTTGGTGGTGAGAGTGAGTCTATTGGCTCTTGAGTCTCAGAAGCTCGAAATAAGTGATGCTGCAGACTGTAACATCGGACCAGCAAGCAGTGGGCCTCCCCCCGATGTGGCAGGAGCGATATCTCTCTCCATCCCTCGTTAGTGAGAGAGAAGGCCTGATGAGATGATGAGGTGTTGGGATGGACAGTAGTTTTTGATTGTCTTTTGATCAAGGCCTCTGGGGGATTGCTATTTCTTGGTGGAGGGGACTGATGCTTTCTACTGGAACAAGTGGAGGGAGGGGAGGGGGAGGGTTGTTACTTTGCAGCTGCTTGTGCATGGGGGGGAGCAGCTTTGGGGTTCTAATGTTTTTCTGTAATTCATTCGCTTTTCTCTTCATTTCATGGATGTCTGCAAAGAGCAAGGATTTCAGGTTGTACACTGTATACACTTTCTGACATTAAACTGAACCATAGAAGGGGTAACTAATCTCTGCTCAGTGGCTGAATAGGTAATCCTGAGAAGGTGAAAGTGGGGATTAGAATTAGAAGTATTTGCCGAGGGAATCCCAGGACTTGTTACCATATTAAAGGCACAGCTTCCAGCAGCGGGCAAAGGGAGACTGGGGTGCACAACAGGAAAGAGGAAAGGCTGTGTATTTAACAGATGATACAAAGATGAGAAGTTGTGGAGATACTCAACAATGAAAGTATAAACCCCTAAACAAGTTACTGCAAGCTGGCCAACAGTGGAACTGGAAGTGATCTGCATTAAATGCTTCTGCAAAGATGTCTCCATTTCTCTGTCACTTTGTTGGGATATATTCCGTCAAACGCCATGTAATTTGGGTCGACCAGGCCTCTTCCACCGAAAAGGTCTCAATATGATGCCTGTGGCTCATTTTTTGTTAAATAAAACAACTCTACATCCACCAGCTTTCAAATCGCTCCAGTGACTTCATTTACGTTCAATAACGTTCATTAATTATTAAAAAAAACTGGGGCTTCAGATAACACGCATTAATACTGTGGCTTTCTTCCAGGTGGATCAGGTCACCTCTGTGAGTTTCTATATGTACTGTTGCAGCCCAAAGAGCAATCAGTGAAATGACACAAAGCTCAACATAGAACAACTATTAATGCTTAATAAACTGATGTTAATACAACATAATAAAATCTGAAAGAACTGGAAAAGCTGAAAAGGTCGGAGGCTTCCGTGAAACTGAAGTAATGCTTCCGGTCAATGCCCTTCCGTCAGAATGAGGAAAAGCTAGAAAACGATTAGAGTTTAAGTTTCAGATCAGGGAGAGGTGGCGGGGAGAACAAAGTAAAGACCAGGAGATACGGTGTGACGCAGATGAGCAGGAGTCATAGTCATAGAGCAGTACAGCACAGGAGCAGGCCTTTAAGCTTATCTAGGCTGTGCCAAGCTATTATTCAGTCAAATCAGAGAAGCTGGTAAAGATTTGTTAATCAACATTGATATGCTTATTGGATGTGTTAACAGAGTAAGATATATGAAAGCTGAAGAGAGAGAAGCAAAGATTGAATACATAGCAGTTGCAAGAAACCTGGAGTTAAAGATATTGCGGTCAATACCCTAGAAAGTCAGCAAAGACTCAATGAGAGAATAATTGCTATCATTCCATTGATATACGTTGATAAATGTATATCAGAACTAGCCAGGTAATAAGGATGCCTTTTCAAAACTGTTGAGTTCAATTTTATTCATTGAAATAAATACAGTGATGTTCAGATCTTTGAAGAAAAGAGGAAAGAAATTAGCTGTTTTATGCAGTAAACCTCCTGGTTAAGGTGATACTTCAAAAGCAAGACGTGGCTTACATTGCTTCTTCACAAAGAATAGAGAATAGAGCTAGCTGACATTTATTAACAGAACTGGATTACACACTGTATTATTATTGGGATCATTGTCCTGTAACATCATTGAACTGATTTTCCCACCATTGTCAAGGTGAACCCAGCTAAAAACTGTCACGTTTACTGTGAGTAAAACATTGGATGTTAAGATTTAAAGCCCAGAACCACTTCTGTGTTGTTATCTTTTAAGGCAAGTGACAAGGATAGAGCTCTCAACAAAATATCCTTTATTGATGACAGCATTCAACTAACATCAGGAGCCAGTGAGGCATAGGCTCAGCGCCCATTTTATTTGGTACCTCCTGTATCTAATAAGGTGGCCACTGAGTGTATGCTCATGGTCTTCCGCTGTGTAGCCCATCCGCTTCAAGGTTCGATGTGCTGGGTGTTCAGTGATGCTCTTCTGCATCACTGTAGTAATGTACAGCTATTTGAGTTGCTGTCACCTTGAACTAGTCTGGCCACTCTCCAATGACCTCTCCCATTAACAAGATATTTCCACTCACAGAACACTAATTGGATTTATTTTTTTGTTTCTCGCACTGTAGAAACTGTTCTGCACCATTCTCTGTAAGCTCTAGAGATTGTTCTGCATGAAAATCCCAGGAGAACCACATGGAAACCATAGAAAGGGTGCAGAAGAGATTTACAAGGATGTTGCCTGGATTGGGGAGCACGCTTTATGAGAAAAGGTTGAGTGATCTCCGCCTTTTCTCCTTGGAGTGACGGAGGATGAGAGGTGACCTGATAGAGGAGTACAAGATAATGAGAGGCACTGATCCTGCGGATAGTCAGAGGCTTTTTCCCAGGGCTGAAATGAAAGGGTGCTTGGAAGCAGGTATAGAGGAGTGTCGGGTTAAGTTTTTTAATGCAGAGAGTGGTGAGTGCGTGGAATGGGCTGTTGGCGACGGCGGTGGAGGCGGAAATCATAGGGTCTTTTAAGAGACTCCTGGATGGATACATGGAGCTTAGAAAAACAGAGGCTATTGGGTAAGCTTAGGTAGTTCTAAGGTAAGGACATGTTCGGCACAGCTTTGCAGGCCATAGGGACTGTAGAGTACCGTAGGTTTTCTATGTTCCTATGAGATCAGCAATTTCTCAGATACTCAAACCACCACATCTGGCACCAACAATCATTACACTGTCAAATTCACTTAGACCACATCTCTTCCCCATTCTGAGTAAAAACTGAACCTCTTGACCATGTCTGCATGCTTTTATACACTGAGTTTCTGCTAAACGATTGGCTGAGTAGACACTTGCATTAATGAGCTGGTATTCAGGTGTATCTACTAACGTGGCCACAGTACATATACCACATAAACCATGTTCTTAAAAGTACATTCATATTGCTAAAATACCAAATAGACAGAGGGAAACAAAGCAAAGAATAAAGGAGGGGAAACTCCATAGATGAGGAACAATATAGCTTCTGTAAAGAACATACTTTGGATCTGGACCATCATTTGCCAACTCCATCTGAATATTGGAAGTTACAAGAAAATTGAGCACATGTTGATTGAACAGCACTAGGGCATTCTGTCACAATCACATTGAACAAAAGGCTCATTCTCATTCCTGTCTGACACAAGACTACAGTGAGCAATTCCAATTGCTCCCTTTAATCTGACCCAATTTTTTCCCCCAAGACAATTGAAATTATTTTGTTGAAAAGTTAAATAACTTGAAAATGTTCCAGGAACAGTTTTTGACTGTTGATTTGATCCTGACATCTTTTGAAGAGTGAGAGGATATTTGTGGGAAAGTCAAAGTCAAAAGTCAAGGTAAAAACATCAAGTCAGAGTAAATTTATTATCAAACAACGCATACGTCACAAAATACTGCAGTGAGAATCATTTTCTTGCAGTTCTTTATATAAAGAAACAATAGTATTTATTAAAATCTAAATGTAAACAAGTTACTACAATAACAATCAGGGTCCTGCATTTGAATTTAACACCCAGCTCAGCAGCTGGGGAATTAAATTCAAGTACTTTTATTAATCTGGACTTTTGAAAATAAAGCTAGCTTTAGCAATTGTAACTATGGATCACAGTGAAAACTTTACTGGTTTAATGATATCTTTCAGGTTAAACTGGTCTGATACAACAAACTCGTCACTCTGGTTGATACTAAATTTCTATATTATATACTATATTTCTACACTGTTCTTGGTTGGTGCGACTGTAACGAAACCCAATTTCCCTCAGGATCAATAAAATATGTCTGTCTGTCTGCCTCCTGTTCAGTGAATGGACAATAAATGCTGGCACTACTCATGACTCCCCACCCCAGAAATGATTAAATATTAAAATAAAGGCCCTGTGGCACATTGCATATGTACTTAACACTTCACTCACAGAACACTATGTGGCTGAAAGTTGAGTCTGAATGTGGGCAACAGGCACTGAGGTGCCATCTGCTGCTTACAGCTCAGCTTTTCTTCATTTGCAGGATGGTTAAATACGATTTAGATCCAGATACAACATACAGCTGTTAATTTTGGCCCAAGTCATCCATGCTGTCATCTTAACATAATCCCATTTGTCCACCTAGTCCCAGAGTACACAAACAGGCTCTTCATCCCATCTAGTCAGTGCTGAATTATTAGTCTGCCTGGTCCCATTGACGTGCAAGAGGACCGTAGACTTCACTGCAACTCCCATCCATGTAATTATCCAAAGTTCTCTTAAATGCATTAATTGAACCGTTTCTTCCACTGACATTTAGCACTTGGCCCAAATCCCTCTAAAACCTTTCCTATCCATGAGTCTGTCAAAATGTCTTTTCAGCATTTCTCCTCAACAAAGAGTGAAAACAGTTAAATATTTACATCATCAATAATTTCAGACCTCAGTTTCATTTTAACAAATAGTACAATCTCCCTGAAGGGAAAACTGCAGGTCCTATTTCTTAAGTTAGGAAAATAAATTGCAAAAGCAAGATGCAATACAGGTGGCTGTTGTAAGCCTCTGTAAAAAAAGTAGAAAAAATGTTTTACCAACAGGAGAAAACTGGCAGCAAAAACATGTTTTATATTTCAGCCACATTAAACATTCATACATAAATCCTGAAAATGAACAAAACTAAGTGTGAAATGCAGAGAAGTAAATTCCTGCCCAATGGTAGTCATGAGAAGAAAACGTAGCCTGGATGGTGGGCATCTTAGATGACCATCAATCATTGACCCAGCTACTTCAGATGCCTGGCCTCTGTCAGTAACTGCACACTTAAGTGACTTCAACCTTCACCGGTGATTGAAGATAACAATATGGTACTTGCCACCAACCCAAAGAAAGGTTCCCACCTTTAATGTTTGCCTGTTGAGCACAGGTAAAATCAACAGCCAAGTAGAGAAACTAAAAGGAAGTTAAGCCTTCAGTTTCTCAATTCCACAACACCTTGTTACGTCCAATATGAAACAGCATGTGACAAAGATTTCAAAGGAAAGCATCGCAATTTACAAATGTGTGTCTCAAAACAAAAGCTGAAGCACATTGATGCCGCAATCTTTGCAATCACATCGGAGACTATTCCTCGGCAGATGGCACAGACTTTGTTGCTGGCTCCCTGCAGCTTAGCATCAAAGGGACACAGCATTCCTGCCAAATCTCTTCAGAATCAGATCCACCCACTTCATTCCATCATTCTCCAAGCTACAGTTCTGAACAAATCTTTTGGAATACCTAGACTGGATTAAAATCTAGATAAAAGGGAAAATATCAGTAACTGTTAGTATAAATGTAGTGATAGAGAGATAGATCAAGGATATGTCCCTTGGCGCATCCAATCGCTGCCAATCATCAATTGCCCACTTAAGTGAATCCTATATCAATCGCCATATTTTATGCTCCCCACGTTCACATCAAACTCCCCTCAGCTCCAGATTCTATCACCCACCTACACACTACTGGCAATTTACAGTGGTCAAATAACCTAACAACATGCACATCCTTGAGACATGAGAGGAAACTGGAACATCTGAAGGAAACCCGTGAGGTCACAGGGCAAGTGTGTAAACTCCACACAGACAGCATCCACAGTCAAGTTTGAACCCTGTTCTTTAAGCGCGGAAAGACAGCAGGTGTTCAGCGCTACCTACTGGCTTCTTGCTTGCTGCTGCTGGATGAAGGTGTCTGTGTGTAACAGTCTCTCTCTCTCTCGCTGCTCCCAAAGGAAGGTCCCTGCATTTGAATGGCCTTGCTCTTGATGTTGTTAGAGGATGGTGCTGGAGTTCTGAGTCTTGGGCAAGGTCTAATCGACATGTTTTGTGGATTGGACTCCATAGTTCACGTTATGATGTACTTCTGGTTTCTGGCTGCTCTTTTATTTTCGCTGCCCGAAACGTCGACTGCATTTTTTTCCCACAGATGCTGCCCAGCCTGCTGAGTTCCTCCAGCATTTTGTGTGCATTGGTTGTATACCGCATACATACTTTGATAATAACTGTGAATCTTGAAACATTTGAATCTGATTCTATTAAACAATGGTTCTACCAGAAGTATGTCTGTGCCTCTAGTACTGTAATAAGGCACAAACAAGTGGGTCTATAACTTGTTGAATTTGTGCTTGATTTACAAGACCTAATGAAATAGGCATATTTCCTGGTGGAACTAGAACACCTGTTTTATGGAAAAGAGGCATACAAAATATTAGGCTCTTTTCCTGTCCAGGAAAAAAGACCTCTTGTCTGGCCAAGGATCTCTTTGTAAAATTGCTCTCTGGTTGCTGGACAACATGGTCCTTATACAACCTACATAGTATCCACTCACCATGTTCCATTTTAGTGCTGAAGAGCATGGCTGGCTTTCAATCAGCACTTTAATTTTGACACCTTCTTTCCAATGACACGGACACCGTGATCAAGTGCACTGATTTCCTGAAGTTCAAATAGCAATGTTTAGGGACTTGCTTTTAACTGCTCATCTGTTCCATGCCTGGAGATGTTTAAATTCTTCATACACAAAAGCAGGAACCATCAGGTTCTGTTATTTTGACAACAAATTCTGGCTGATTAATTTGCACTTCCCTAAACACAAATAAATGAAATTAGTTCTCACCAGGATGTGGTGCACAGATATTATAGCCAGCTTCAGAGATATGCAATTCCTTCCAAGTCTTTGTCTGAACTACCCATTCAGAGCAGATGGATTGTGCATCAGCATCTCAGATCTGTACTTCATGAACTGAAGACACAACAATCAGTCTGAAGTGAATCCAAAAAATAATCAAAATAACATGCTAAAGAATTAGTTTTATGCACTAACTCAGCAGAACCAGTAATATATGTATATACACATATACACAGACACTCAGAGTGGTCACTTCAGTAGGGACACCTGCTCATTAATGGAATACTGAAATAGTCAATCATGGGCAGCAATGTGTCATTTCCACAAACTCTGAAACTAAGTGAAGACTTGCTGACGTTTTCACTTTTCCCAAATTTCTACATTCTGCCCAAGTTTTGTCAATTGGTGACAATGCCAAGAACGTAACGTTTATTATGTTAATTAAACCCTGACTTCAACATTGCATCCAGAAGCAGAGCTATAACTACAAACGAAAAAGAAATGAAGACATTTAATGAGCCCATGAACACAAATCCACATGCGAGCATTGAGAAAAAGTCACCGGTAATCAAAAACACAAGAGATGCTGCAGATGCAGGAAATCTTGAGCAACACCTACAAAATGTTGGAGGAACTCAGCAGGTCAGACATCATCTATGAAAGGGAATTATCAGGTTCTCAGTCTGAAATGTCAACTGTTTATTCCTCTCCATAGATGCTGCCTGACTTGCTGAGTTCCTCCAGCACTTTGTGTGTATTGCAATGGTAATCACAATTTGTTGACCATATAGGTATCCAAATTTGCAATACTGGTGGTAGAAATTCATAAAATCAGAGTTAAAAGTTCAAAGTAAATTTACTATCAAAGTACAAATATGTTACTATATAAAACCTGAGATTCATTAATGGGCACAGTCAATAAATCCAATGAAAGACTGCTGCAACTTGAGCGTTCAGCCAGAATGCAGAAGAGAACAGTGCAAATACATGAAGAAGGAAATACTAATAATGAATAAATAAGCAATAAAGATTGAGAACATGAGATGAAGAGTACTTGAAAGTAAGTCCATAGGTGGTGGGAATATTTTAGTGATGGGACAAGTAAAATTGAATGAAGTTATCCCCTTTGGTTGAAGACTCTGATGGTTGAAGGACAATAACTATCCTGAACCTGGAGGTGTGTGTCAAATGGTTCAAATCAAATCAAATGGTTTCATTTATTATCAGAGAATGTATACAGTATACAACCTGAAATTTTTGTCTTCACAGGCATCCATGAAAAACAGAACCCCAAAAGAATGAACGACAGAATACCGTTAGAAACCCAAAGATCTCTCTGCTTCCTTCCCTGTGTAAGCAGCAAGAATCAACACAAAATCCTCTCCCCCAACTCATTTCAGTGCCCACCACCCACCAAGCAACAGCAGAGCACCCAAAGAGAGACCATGATCTGCAGTCAGCAAAAAACTACTGTTTACCTGACAGTCTGACATGCCACAGGCTCTTTGTTGCACTAACAAGGCACAGAGAGATGTCACTCATTTTCTCAGGCTCTACCCATTTGCAGCGGTGAGAAGAGAGCACGAGCTGGCTGGTGAGGGTGTCCCTTGATGATAATGCTCGTACAGATGTACTCGATAATGGGGAGGAACGGGCTGTATCCACTACTTTTGTAGGATTCCCCGTTCCAGGGCATTGGTGCTTCCATAGCAGGCTGTGATGCAGCCAGTTAATATACCTTGATATATGTCAATTAATATTTCAAAAAGCACTATGCTATTCTTTGCTATGAATTTAAATTCACATAGAATGCAGCTGTCTGCTTCAAACCTAATCCTCAAAAAGTATAAAAGAAGTTTTTACCCACAGAAACCTATTTTGGAAGCAGCCAGATTCCAATTTTGTAACTATACCAAAGATGTACACTGTAACAAGTGGCTGAAGGAGAATGCTGATGCATGGATGAATACTTAATCAGTACAGGTAGATCAAGAGACTCCTGTGTGATTAAGAGTCAAGATATTCTGTGTTTGATGCATGAGGTTAATTATCGCCTTTTCCATAAAAAGTTTGTACACTTTTTTAACATCAGTCCTGCACAGCAAGATGGCATAAAGAAATCTTTAACGAGAACCTTCTATCACAACCAGGATTTTCTTTAATTATAAATCATTCACAGACAAATAAACTGCATTCAAATCATTGGTTCCACACACATTGAATTGAATTGACTTTATTTCTTACATCCTTCATATACATGAGGAGTAAAAATCTTAATGTTACATCTGTCTAAATGTGCAGTGTGCAATTTATAGTAATTTATAATAAATAGTATGTACAACAGGACAGTCAATATAACATATACATATTATAGTATCAGCATGAATTCATCAGTCTGATAGCCTGGTGGATTACGGTTAACTGGGATACACCAGGATCCGTACATGTTGGCTCAATTAAGCAGCTGCTCCATTTAGCTGATGTTTTATGGAAATTGTTAAATGATTTAAAAAAGACAAACTACCATTTAACTGAGAAACAAATTATGGATTTAAATGAAAAGCAGAACAAATTAGAACACTATCAATACCACTGTAGTACTCGAAAACCTGGATTAGTTCCTAATAGTTATCAATGGAGGAATTTATCCAGAGTACACTGCCATGTTATTTTGATTGACTTTGAATGTACAAAATCAGCAGACATAGTGCAGATAATGGACTGCCTTCATAAAACACTATCGATGATTGCATCCTCCAAACCTTCACTTTCATTGCAATATTCACAATGATTGTCGATACCTTCAAGTTTTTTGCAATTCCTAAATTGTTGAAGTAGTGAAATTGTTTTATTTTCACTCCCGGCCATTTCTGACATTTCCTAGCCTGAATACTTGAATCCGCAGTGAGCAAAACAGTTCTGAATTGTCCTGTTAATTACAAAGGTATTTCTCGCTGAAGACCAGTGACAACAGTTGTCTGCTTTTTTCCAAACACCAGCACCTGCAATGAATGCTATTTAAAAGCTGCTTGGCCTAAGCGCGGGCCCCACAAGTGAGTGCAATTGATGTTAGTTAGAAACTGTTCAACAGAAGTCTTCTGCCCCAATTGAATGTCATAGTGTCTGAAATAAACACTAAAAATCCAGCTATTTTCTTGATTAGGTTTTGCTCTTTAATAATTGTTTGAAGCACACAGTTGCCCTGATTAACCAATGGCCAAATTAACCAGAATCCACTATATTTGCCTTCCATGTTAAAGTTACACAGTTGATACCCCAGTAAAGAATATGATTGTCTTTTATTCACCATTCAGTTTCAGTGTGGAGGATAATCAGTCAATGAATCAATGTGCATCATTGGCCATACAAACAGTACAGAGTGCTGATAGGCAAAATGCTACAAAGTTCTTTAGAATTGGCAATGTTACATATTCATCATAAAGTAATATATTCAGCTTAAGCAAACCTGTTAACAATATCAAATCACTGAGCAAGGCCATTTAAATTAGCACCATGAAAATGCTCCATTACATATGCAAGTACTAATCTATAAAGAAATGTGAAGCTTCGATACACAATCTACACCTATGTAAATTAGGTTCATAAACAGGACTCTTCATCTGATTTTCTCAATATTTATTGGTTATTTATTTATTATTATATCTTCCTTTTTGTATTTGCACAGCTTTTTGTCTTTTGCACACTGGTTGAATATTCAAGCTGGTGTAGACTTTCATTGATTCTATTATGGTTATTTCTCTGTTATGGATTTATATGGTACATCCACAAGGAAATGAATCTCAGGGGTGGATATGTACTTAGTTAATAAATTTACATTTTCTCTGTTTGATTCATCTTTATTTATTATCTACATGTCCCTAATTCACAAGAGGTAACATACTCAATGATTCTCAATCACTGACTTTCTGAAAATACAACCAATGTGGAAATAAAGGTGGAAGTGTTTGAATTCTAAGCCATGTGTAAAATGCATGCAAGATTGTAGACACAGTGAATTCTTTTAATTTTAAATTTCAGTCAATGAAAACATAGTAGTCTTGCTTTTCAGTGTTTGTTTCAAAATTATAAGAAAGAAATTCAACCTAATTTGTCAGCAGAACGAGTTTTTCAGCTGCATTATTGCCAAGATAATACAAGGCATTTGCCAATCGATAATATGCATAATAAAATAACAAGATTGAACGTCACAAGCAACTTCATCTGAATTCAAGCAATGACTTGACAGGAGTATTTCTCCTCCAAGTAATTATCAGCTACACTTTCATAAAATGTTAATTATGGGATTATACTGTATTGTATTACAGTAACTGCAATGTACAATATGGTTAGATACCGCTATCAAGTGTGACAAAATTAATTGTAAAATTGCAAAAAATAAAATGTATATGTTGTGAAAATGCACAGACTTGTTTGAAAAAGAAAGTAGAGAACTGTTTTAAGTGATGAGGCCCATGTGGTACATATTGGTACCAATGACATAGATAGGAAAATGGAAGAGGTCCTGAAAAAAGACTACAGGGAGTTAGGAAGGAAGTTGAGAAGCAGGATCACAAAGGTAGTCATCTTGGAATTATTGCCTGTGCCACAAAACAGTGAGTATAGGAATAGAATGAGGTGGAGGATAAATGCGTTGCTGAGGGATTGGAGCAGGGGGCAGGGACTCAGATTTCTGGATCATTAGGACCTCTTTTGGAGCATGTGTGACCTGTACAAAAAGGACAGGTTGCACTTGAATCCCGGGGGAGGGGGGCAACATCCTGGCCAGGAGGTTTGCTGAGGCTACTGGGGAGAGTTTAAACTAGAATTGCTTGGTGGGGGGGGGGGGCGGGATCAAACTGAAGAGTCTGGGGAAGAGGTGGTTGGCCCACAAATAGAGAAAGCTTGGAGACAGTGTGTGAGGAAAGGCAGGTGATGGAGAAGGGACGTGGTCAGATGGACAGTTTGAGATGTGTCTATTTTAATGCAAGGAGTATTGTGAACAAAGCAGATGAGCTTAGAGTGTGGATCAGTACTTGGAGCCATGATGTGGTGGCCATTACAGAGACTGGGATGGCTCAGGGACAGGACTGGTTACTTCAAGTGCTGGGTTTTAGATGTTTCAGAAAGGACAGTGAGGGAGGCCAAAGAGGTGGGGGCATGGAACTGTTGATCAGAGATAGTGTCATGGCTGCAGAAAAGGTGGATGTCATGGAGGGATTGTCTACAGAGTCTCTGTGGGTGGAGGTTAGGAACAGGAAGGGATCAATAACTTTTCAGGGTGTTTTTTGTAGGCCGCCAACAGTAACAGAGATATCGAAGAGCAGATAGGAAACAGATCCTGGAAAGGTGTAATAATAATTGTTGTGATGGGAGATTATAATTTCCCAAATACCAATTGGCATCTCCCTAGAGTAAGGGGTTTAGATGGGGTGGAGTTTGTTAGGTGTGTTCAGGAAGGTTTCTTGACACAATATGTAGATAAGCCTACAAGAGGAGAGGCTCTACTTGATTTCGTATTGGGAAATGAACCTGGTCAGGCGTCAGGTCTCACAGTGGGAGAGTATTTTGGAGACAGTGATCATAATTCTATCTCCTTTACAATAGCATTGGAGATAGATAGGAACAGACAAGTTAGAAAAGCATTTATTTGCAGTAAGGGGAATTATGAGACTATCAGGCAGGAAATTGGAAGCTTAAACTGGGAACACATGCTCTCAGGGAAAAGTACAGAAGAAATGTGGGAAATATTCAGCGGATATTTGTGTGGAGTTCTGCATTGGTATGTTCCAATGAGACAGGGAAGTTATGGTAGGGTACAAGAACCTTGGTGTACAAAGGCTGTAATAATTCTAGTCAAGAAGTAAAGAAAAGCTAACAAAAGGTTCAGAGAGTTAGGTAATGTTAGGGATCTAGAAGATTATAAGGCTAACAGGAAGGAGCTTAAAAATGAAATTAGGAGAGACAGAAGGGGCCATGAGAAGGCCTTGGCAGGCAGGATTAAGGAAAATCCCAAGGCATTCTACAAGTATGTGAAGAGCAAGAGGATAAGATGTGAAAGAATAGGACCTATCAACTGTGACAGTGGGAAAGCGTGTATGGAACCGGAGGAAATAGGAGAGGAATATAGGTGTCCCCCGTTTTCCGAACGTTTGCTTTAAGACACCTCACTGTTACGAAAGGCCTACATTAGTAACCTGTTTTTGCTAACAGAAGGTGTTTTCAGTGTTACGAAAAAAGACAGCGTGTGCTGAGCAGCCAAGCTCCTCCCCCGGAACTGCATTCTGGCTGGCATTGCTTAGACACGTGAGCATCTGTGCTTTATGTTGATTTATTTTGTGCATCCATTAGCAAGGTAAGTTCTAAGCTATCGGAAAAGCCTAAAAGAGTGTGTAGGGGTGTTACACTTAGCGCAAAACTAGACATAATTAAGCGTTTCAATTGTGGAGAACGAAGTAAGGATATAATGAGTCTGGTAAGGGTTTGTGGAAGTTGACAAAGATGATGTTGAAGCAGTTTTGGCATCCCATTACCAAGAACTGACAGATGAAGAGCTGATAAAGAGGAAAGGATAATAATTGAAACCGAACGCAATAGCAAACAGCCCGAAAGTGAAGTCGTCCAGGAACTGAACATGAATCAATTGCGTGAGAATTCCACTGCGATTGACAACGCTGCAATGATTGCAGAAGTGTATGACTTTAATTTTGAAAGGATACGTAGGTTTAGGGCATACTTGCAGGATGGTTTGAGTGCTTACAAAGAACTGTATGACAGAAAAATGCACGAGGCTAAGCAATTAAGCATACAGTTGTTTTTCAAGCCTTCCACATCAGTCACAGCAGATGATGGAACTCGACCTTCGACATTGAGGCAGGCAGACACTGGCCTGCCTGCCCTGATGGAAACAGATGGTGATGAGATGACACCCCAGTGTCCCACCACCCCAACCTCTGACGACTCAGCCTAACACACCATCATCAGTTGCTCGCTGAATTCCCAATTCTGGTAAGTGAAACTACACTGTACATACATTATTTCTACTTTATATAGGCTGTGTATTTTTATGTGTTATTTGATATCATTTGGCAGCTTCATAGCTTAACGGTTACTGGAAAGAGTGCTTCTGCCGTGAACGCTTGTGCAGAGTGTTTTTGCCGAGAGCACTTGCATGAGATTTTTGCTACGGTGGACAATGCTGCAATAATTGCAGAAAACTATTCCTACTTTATATAGGCTGTGTATTTATCAGATCATTCCTGCTTTTACTACATGTTACTGTTATTTTAGGTTTTATGTGTTGTTTGGCATGATATGGTAGGTTATTTTTTGGGTTTGCGAACGCTCACAAATTTTTCCCATATAAGTAATTGGTAATTGCTTCTTCACTTTATGACATTCTGGGTTACGAACCATTTCATAGGAACATTCTGCCATCGAATAGTGGGGGAAACCTGTACTTTATATCAGTATTCACTATTGAAAAGATCTTGGTGATTGTAGTGCTGACTTGCAGCAGACTGAAAAGCTTGAGCATGTAGATATTAAGAAAGAAGATGTGCTGGGGCTTTTGGAAAGCATCAAATTGGATAAGTCGCTGGGACTGGATGAGATGTAACCCAGGCTACTGTTGGAGGTGAGGGAGGTGATTGCTGAGCCTCTGGCGATGATCTTTGAATCATCAATGGGGATGGGAGATGCTCCGGAGGATTGGAGGGTTGCAAATGTTGTTATTTTATTCAAGAAAGGGAGTAGAGATAGCCCAGGAAATTATAGACAAGTGAGTCTTACTTCAGTGGTTGGTAAGTTGAGAGAGAAGATCCTGAGAGGCAGGATTTATGAACTTTTGGAGAGATATAATATGATTAGGAATAGTCAGCATGGCTTTGTCAAGGGCAGGTCATGCCTTTGAATTTTTTGAGGATGTGACTAATCACACTGATGAAGGAAGAGCAGTAGATGTAGTGCATATGGATTTCAGCAAGGCATTTAATAAGGTACCCATGCAAGGCTAATTGAAAAAGTAAAGAGGCATGGGATCCAAGGGGACATTGTTTTGTGGATCCAAAACTCGCTTGCTCACAGAAGGCAAACAGTGGCTGTAGTTGGGTCATATTCTGCATGGAGGTCAGTGACCAGTGGAGTGCCTCAGGGATCTGTTCTGGGATCCTTATTCTTCATGATTTTTATAAATGACCTGGATAAGGAAGTGGAGGGATGGGTTAATAAGTTTGCTGATGATACAAAGGCTAGGGGTGTTGTGGATAGAGTGGAGGGCTGTCAGAGGTTACAGCGGAACATTGATAGGATACAAAACTGGGCTGAGAAGTGGCAGATGGAGTTCATTCCAAATGAGCGTGAAAATTTGGTACATCAAATATGATGGCAGAATATAGTATTAGTGGTAAGACTCTTGGCAGTGTGGAGGATCAGAGGGATCTTGGGGTCTGAGTTCACAGGACACTCAAAGCAGCTGTGCAAGTTCACACTGTGGTTAAGAAGGCATAAGGTGTATGGGCCTTCATTAATCATGGAATTGAGTTTAGGAGCCAAGAGGTAATGTTGCAGCTATATAGGAGCTGGTCAGACCCCACTTGGAGTACTGTGCTCAGTTCTGGTCGCCTCACAACAGGAAGGATGTGGAAACCATAGAAAGGATGCAGAGGAGATTTTCAAGGATGTTGCCTGGATTGGGGAGCATGCCTTATGAAAACAGGTTGAGTGAACACGGCCTTTTCTCCTTGGAGTGACAGAGGATGAGAAGTGACCTGATAGAGGTGTATAAGATGATGAGAGGCATTGATTGTGTGGATAGTCAGAGGCTTTTTCCCAGGGCTGAAATGGTTTCCACAAGAGGACACAGGTTCAAAGTGCTGGGGAGTAGGTACAGAGGAAATGTCAGGGTTAAGTTTTTTTACTCAGAGAGTGGTAAGTCCGTGGAATGGGCTGCCAGCAACAGTGGTGGAGGCGGATACGATAGGGTCTTTTAAGAGACTTTTGGATAGGTACATGAAACTTAGTAAAATAGAGGGCAATGGGTAAACCTAGTAATTTCTAAGATAGGGTAATGTTCGGCACAACTATGTGGGCCGACCGGTCTGTATTGTGCTGTAGGTTTTCTATGTTTCTATAGTAGCAGAAAGGTCAGTCACGATCATATTAAATGGTGGAATGGGTGCAAGAGGCCAAATGCTCTCTTAATGGCAAGTTCCCATCCCCAATTGTGCTGATTCTTGTTTTCCTCATTATACAGTCAAAACACAGCCTCATCAAGCAAGTTTGTGCTTTTCCTGTAGGTACAAATTAGATTGGTCACAAATACAGTATATATGGCCGGCCGGTGCTGTAGTGACAACAGCACCAGACTTTGAGGTAAATAGTCTTGAGGCAAATAATCCAGCTGGCTCCATGGATGCATTCTGTTTGTGCTGGGTTGAGCATTGAGCTAGCAACGTGGCCTTGTAACAGACAGACAAGCGCCATGGAAATGGCAAAAATGCCTCTCGATGTGCCGTAAGATGCGAAAAGGAACAAGAGCGGATATAAGGGACACTTAGGCAAAGTGTATCGAATATTTCAAATGATAATCACAAACTCTCTGATGTATGAGAGATAGAAAAATATCAGGAGTTATGAAAATCCATGAAGGTTTTCAATATTAAGTAACATATCAATATTCAATAAAATATATAATCCTGCAAGACAAAACTTGTTGTTCTAGTGGAATTTGGTTAGTTAGAAAAATAAATAAAATTGACAACATAATAACAATGCTAAAATGCTAAATTAGTGCCAGGACTTTGGTGATTACATCTGTTGTTTATAGATTTTAATATGCTTAATATTTGTACAGAGCCAGGAAGCAATATTGCCTCAGATTAACAATGTAATTCAACTTCCTTCTCGATGCACTTGCTTTCAAGACGTTATGGTGATATACAAAGTGTAGATATCATTATGCTGGGTAATATTAACCTCTCCAACGTCCAAAGTAAAGCCTATAATCTTTGTGGACAGCAATACAGTGCAATAGTTATGTCACTAAAGCGTCACTATTCCAAGAATCCAGGTTCAACTCTGACCATGGATTCTGTCAACATAATCTGCATTTTCTCTATGAGGCCATATTGGTTCCCTCCAGGTCCTCCCACATCCTAAAGATGTGCTGGAAGGTTAATATCAGTGAATGCAGTGGGTAAATGGGATGGGTTTGCAGAGAGGATTGACCTGGATTTCGTGGACTCAATGAGTTATGGGTGTGCAGGCAGATCCAAGGAACACAAGTCCTGAGCAGGTGTAAATATCCATTTCAAAACTGTGCATGATATTGTCTGGAGACTTGTCTCTATTGCTATGCTTTGGCATCAAAGGGAAGGGGTCCAAAGTGGTAAACAATGAGCAAGAACATCAAACAAACTTGCTTTCTGCAGTCCAAGCACTTAGTCTATGGATAGTTTAATGGCATTTGACCCTTAATGTGCACATGGTTCTCAGTAAACTTTATTTTCCCTTGGCAAGAGTGAAGGTATAATAGACGTAATAGTTTACAACTGAGAAAAGGGGGGCTGAGAAGAGGGGAAGCATTGACAACCAAAAAAATTGCATTTATGTTGCACTTCAATTTATTCCCAAAGTCCTGTATAACCAGTGATGTAATTGTGAAGCATAGGTTCTTTAGCCATAGGGGATGTGAATCCGTGGAATATGTTGCCAGAAAGAGTTGTGGAGTACAAGTCACTGGGTAGGTTTGAAGTGCAGGTGGAATAGGTATTTAAATAGTAAGGGCGTCAAATGTTATGGGGAGAAGGCAGGAAAATGGGGTCGAGGGAGAGAATAAATCAGCTATCACTGAATTGCAGAGCAGACTTGATGTGCCAAAAGGTCTAACTATCCTTGTCAGTCTTATGGTGTTATGATAATGTAGCAAATATGCTCCTACAATGAGCCATCCAGTTACGATCAGACAATGCTCCTCAATTCTGTTTACAGAGGGTTAAATACTGGGCAGAACATTGATGATATTCCATCCTTCCTTCAAATACTTCCATGGGAGCTTTATTTGCTGCAGAACTAACAAAGCTCCCTTATAATCAGCCAGAAACTATACCTACAGGCTCTAGTAAAGTCACCTGACAACAGAGGTAGAAAAGAGTCTTTGGAGTATCTGGGCTAGCAGTCAGACCATCTGCTGTATGGATGCCTGCTGATAAGATGCACCAAAGCAAGTGATTAGAATACAGTTGTCCACAGCTTGTAGCCTGTGTGTCTGGCCTTTCTTAACCCTCTAACCATTTAATCTTGGCACATTACCCTGAGTTGTGATACACTTTGAATCCTTTTAAGAATGTTGTGCTTCTCTGCTAACAGTCTCCTCTTCTACTTCTATTTCGCTCTGGCACAATTTTCCCTCTTCCTACAATGTGTCTTCATACCCCTGACATGCTAAAATGTTACAGCATTACATTTTAATAGGCAGAATAAGTAGGTCAGGCACAAGTTGGATATTGTACATGGAACGTGGGCATCTGGGGAACTAGAAATACAGGTACAAAAATACAGTAAAAATAGCAATGCAAGTTGGTAAAAGAGCAAGATTATAAAGAAAAGATGTGAGCTAATTTCAGAAAGACAAAGAAAAAAGTTGTTATCTGAACTTGTATGGATTCTTAGTAAACTGTAAACTGTGGACGGCTCTCGTCTCCACATAATAGCAATAAAAATCACAACGGCGAGGGGGTATTGAATAAAAGGCTGTGCAAGTGGGTTTCAGAACTGGAGGGATATAGTCTATTTGTAAAGCTGTTCAGAAGGATAGTTGTGGTCAAATACAGTGCATTAATATCTTGAAGGAGTTTGATAAAATTGATGCAGGTTTTCTAAAGCATAAACACCAGTAAATTTAACACCAGTAGAATCACTTTTTCTGCTGCATTTCATGTGCTTTTAAGTAATAAAGATCGATGAAAAGTTTTTTAAAAAACAGAAGCCATCCAAGACCAAATCTTAGCAATGTAATCCATTAAAGAAAAACACTGCAGTGTTATATTCCAGTTATAAATGGTTTAGTTCAAACTCAGGCTCACTTGGGGCTCCCATCTTCTGCTTAAACGAGTAAAATCATCTTTTTAGCATTAAGTAAGGAGCCTGTTATGTGCTCCCCCTGACAGTGTAGGTTTCCCCTGGGTGCTCTGGTTTCCTTCCACATTCTAAAGACATGGGGGTTAGAGTGAGTAACTTGTGGGCATGCTACCTTGGCTCCAGAAGCACAGAAACACTTATGGGCTGCCCTCCACACATGTTTAGACTGCACTGGTCGCTGCCGCAACTGACATATTTCATTGCACGTTTCCAATGCACAAGTGACAAATAGAGCAAATCTTTAATCTTTTAGTATGCCTTTTCCAGATTAATCTTCATATTGTTTCCCTTAATTTCCTAATGTATCTGGCATATTAACAAATGCAGATGAAGTATTATACAATATTAGAATTTCATGCTGGCTTTGCAAGCCGTTCATAATAAGAATGAGGAAGAATCATGTTTATTGATGCAAGTTGGCCATTTGATCCTTGAAGCTCATCTTGTTCTCCATGTTAGATCATGACTGTTCGAATTGGTAACTTCATCTGCAGATTTTGGTTTTCTAACCCATTACTCTATTATCAAACAAAATCTCCGTCAATGGAAATTATTAGAGAGACAAGGATCGAGGCCTGAGGGTTGAATCAGAAGTCTGGGGTCGAGGACCATTGGATAAAGACAAGTTGGAAGTTTTTGTGGGCCCACAGGGGAAATCAAAGCCTAAAGTCTGCACACCCGAGTCTGGGTCCAAGTCTGCTGGAGGCTCGTCCAGGGGTTATAGGTCGGCACAAATGCATGGGTGGGAGGGAGGAATAGGGCTTGTTTTGCTGGTATTGTTTTATATCTTGGTGCTGAAATGTGTGGCAACAATTGCAGGCTGCCCTGAGCACACGCTCAAGTGTGTTGGTTGTTAATGCAAACTATGGATATCATTGTATGTTTCGATGTACATGTGATAAATAGACCTGAATCTTGAAATCTCATTGTTCTAATATGCAAGTCGGTACATTCAGGACAATTGGGATAACAGAAGAAAGAAGTAAATTGATCATAAAATGTGTTACCTTTGCATAAACACAACTTTCATTTAGCATCCAGTAGGAACAGTTACGCTCACACATTGGACACATTAGAGTTTCATTGGCTTCACAGATCTCTCTGCTGGAAAATGAAGATAAAATAAATAATTAGATACCACTTGATACACAATGTGATAAAAGTTCTAAAAATTTCCAGACCTCTATTACTCCAGCTACCTATTCCCTTTTCTCAGTTCCTTTGTCTCCACCACATCTGTTCCTGGGATGGGGCTTTCCTTTCCAGGACATTGTAGATGTTCTCTTTCTTCAAAGAACGGGCTTCCCTTCTTCCACCATTGGTGTTGCCTCACCCTCACCTCCTCCATTTCCCAGATATCCATGCTCACCCCATCCTCCACCAGCCTTTGCAGTGATGCAGTTCCTCTTTTCCTCACCAACCACCCCATGAGCCTCTGCATCCAAAATATTATTTTCTTAACTTCCACCATATTCAATGGGATTCGACCACCAAAAACATCTTCACCTCCCACCTCTCACTCTCCGCTTTCATCTCCCTCTCTGTTTCCCTTGTTCATTTGAACTTTCCCCACTAATTTCCCTCTCGGCACTTGTCCCTGCAAATGGCAGAAGAGCTACACCTGCCCATTCACCTCCTCCCTCACTTCCATTCAGGGCTACACACAGTCCTTCCAGGTGAGGTAGTACTTCACTCATGAATCTGCTGGAGTCACCTGTTGCATCTGGTGCTCGCAATGTAGCGTCCTCTATGTTGGTGAGACCTGATGTAAATTGTCAAGCACCTCTGCTGCAACCTCAAAAAGCAGAATTACCTCAAAAAGCAGAATTTCCTAGTGGCCAACTATTTAAATACCTAATCCCATTCCCATTCCAGCATATCAATCCATGACCTCTTTTCTGCTGCAATGAGGCCACTCTCAGGTAGGAGGAGCAACACCTCATATTCCATGTAAGGAACCTCAAAGCTGATGGCATGAACATCGAGTTCTGTATTCCAGTTATATTTTTTTTCCCTTCCCTATTCCCCTTTTTTTTATTCCCTGCTCTGGCCTCTTACCTCTTCTTGTCTGCTAATCAAGTCCCCCTGGTGCCCCTCCTCCTCCTCTTCCTCCCATGACCCACTCTCCTCTCCTATCAGATTCCTTTCTATCCAGCCCTCGGCCGTTTCCAATTACCATCTCCCAGCTTCTCACTTCAACCCCCTGCTACATTTTAAAGCTGTAAAAATCAAAGATACAAGTTTTACATTGGGTTTCCAAAGAAATTTCTGTATCAGTGAGAGATATCAGATATACCTCAAAAGCGCTGGTATTGTTTTCACCACATTCCAATTTGACATATCCTTAAATTTTAATTTAAAAAAAACGAGAATCAGATTCGGGAGCTCCAAATATCCTAGAAAGAGCTTGGAGGGTAATTGTAGAGCTGAACTCATATGCACCAAAAGTACAAGACATGAGTTTAGTGAATTAAAAACCCAATATGTCAGAGAACAGCAAAGTAGAAGACAATAAATAAATTTAAATAAAATAAGGTAGTCATTAGTTAAGAGCAAATCTGTATTTTACAATATTTGCTAGAACTGCCATCGTAGTTAAATATTTGCTTATGGATTTCTGACAAATTAAGTCAGACAGTTAGGATTGAATTCGAAAAAAAGATTAAAATGAGTTGCAACAGAAATAGATACAATTGTTCAAAGGTAGCTAGATACTCTTATGATTCCAGTTTTTACTGCAAGTGAATTTGTGCATATGAGATCAGCCAGCTATATGACAAGATGGCACCAGTGACCAATGGTGATATGTTGCCGACAGCTCAGAAAAGTACAAGAAACCCTTCTTCTTCTTGATATACTTCTTCTGAACTTCATTAGGTTGCAGCCTGTAATTCCCCTTTTAAGGATGTACTTTTGAAGGAACTAAATGATCGGGCACTTTTGCGATTTCCTGGGGCATTTGGCGAACTAGATTCTCGAGAGTGTCATCACTGGGGGGGCTGGAGGCTGCATCGATGCCTGTTGGCGGAACACGATTTCATGGTCGGCTCCATTACTCCGCACTACTTCCTTGATGCATTATTTCTGTCAAGGAAGACTGAAATCATCAAGGGTAAGCATGGAAAACAAGTAAGTGTGCGTGCGTGCGTGCGTGCATGCGTGTGTGTGTGTGTGTGTTTACAGGGCAGGACACCTACAACCCTCACCTCCAATCTCATCTCATTGATTGGAACACCTGACTCCAAAGAGCTTTTGTCCAAAGCATTACCACAGAGGATCACAAACATTTTCTAACAAGTATTTCTCAATAAGTAAATGATAAGCATGATGTTTTTGTATTATTTATTTAGTTGGGTTCTCTTTATCTAGTTTTAGGACTTGTGTTACGATCTGATCTCATTTTAGGTCATATTTAGAATCATAGAAATTTACAGTGCATTACAGGTTCTTTGGCCCACAACGCTGTGCGGAAATGTAACCTTCTCTAGAAACTGCCTTGAATTACCCTACCACATGGCCCTCTATTTTTCGAAGCTCCACATCTTTTAAAATACCCTATTGTATCCATCGATGTCGCTGGGAATGCATTCCACACACCCCCCCCACTCTGTGTAAAATACTGACCTCTGACATCCCCTTGTGCCTTCTTCCAAGCACCTTAAAACTATGCCCCCTCATGTTAGCCATTTTGATCCTGGAAAAGTCACTGGCTATCGAAATGATCAATGCATCTCATCATGTTATACACCTCAATCAGGTCACCTCTCATCTTCCATCACCCCAAGCAGAAAAGGCCAAGTTTTCTCAACCTGTTCTCATAAGGAATACTCTCCAATCAAGGCAACATCCTTGCAAATCTCCTCTGTACTCTCCCTATAGCATCCACATCCTTCCTGTAGTGAGGTGACCAGAACCAGGTGCACTATTATGCAAAAATAGAGACAATTTTCCAGGGTTCACAAACTTTCAAGCACCACGGTATGTATATTAATTAGTTAAATTAAAATAAGTAGTGCAAAAACAGAACTTAAAAGAAAGTAGTGAGGTAGTGTTCATGGGATTCTGGAGACCAAGAGGGAGATGGCAATACAAAATTCGTCAATGAAAAACCAGACAAGGCATTTTTACACTGCCTTAATCCTTCTGCTTGGAGAACAATATCCACTGCTCACAAAGTTCAAATGTTAATAAAACACAAGTATGAAATGTTCTTTTGAAAGCTGAAGAACTGCAATGTTTACCTACCTGACTTGGCTGTGGTCGGCTGTAAATAATCCATAGAGAAATACAAGCACCCCGACCAGGGCAGCAGGGATAAGCATCCCTGTGTACCATCCCAACCAGGCAAAATACAGGCCAATCTTCTCGCCAAAGTATCGCCTATACAGAGTGAGACCAAAGCATTAGCATGGCTTAACACTACTGTGTTCTTCTGGAAAAGTCCCTGGAGATCTAGTTACTTTAAAAGTTGAATATTCAACTTTACATTAAAAAAGAGATAGGTTTAAAAATTTATCCAGATTGGTGGTGTTAAACATATTATACAGATGTGTCTACTTTCTGCCTTCCAATGAACATCAAGGGCAGCGTAAAACATGCTGATGTGACTATACAGCACACCAAGTCCTACTAACAGGGACGAATTTCCAGACAATGGTATGGTCAAAATCTAAGGCAATGTTGCTCACAAGAATAACATCCTGAAGTATTTTTTTCAATAATTAAGTTGAACAATCATAGAGCGTTTATCCCCTTTTGAGGAAGGAAATATTACAACCACAAAAGACTGCAGAACCTCAATGTATACAGTATCAGAGATGTGTGATATCAGTCAACATCTGCTAGATTGGCTGATTACTAATTATGACATAAAACGGTTCACTAGGTTAGGAGAGATTGGATAAACTTGGATTGTTTCCTCATGAGCACTGGAGGCTGAGGAGCAAACATATCAAATTATATCTCATTATGAGAGGCATAAGCAGCGTAGATACTCAGCATTTTTCCCCAGTATGGAAATATCAAACACTGAGTGGCATAAATTTCAGAGGGAGAAAGTTTTGAAGGAAGTTTATCTGACAAGATTTATTTTTAAACACACGAAGTGACAGGTGCCTAAAATCTTTTGACGGGGCACATGGAGGAAGCAGATGTGATAGGAATGTTTAAAAGGCATTTAGGCAGAGACCTGAACAAGCAGGAAACTGAGGGACAGAGAATAATGTGAAAACATTATGAGCAGTTTAAATCGGCATCATGTTTGCCTCACACATCACAGGCTGAGGAGTATGCCCCTGTGAGGAATGTTCTTTTCTTTTTAAGGTGAATTTTCAATCCATTAGATCCATGCCATTTCCCAAACGAACAACTCCATCAGACTTATAACCCACTCATTTTATTTTCTTGGAATTCTATCAAAAAACCATCACTCAACTTTTGATTCTTTTTGTAATTGTTTTTTATTGAAGTTCATCAAACATTTCCATAAGATGAATTTCAGACATTGTACATATATATCATACAATCATATATATCACAAATCTCCACAAAGTATTTATCTGAGGTATACACTTATAGAAAAGAGTGGAAAGAAAAAAAACGAGCAAAAGGAAAGAACTATGTACAAGTAGGGAGTGATTTTTTTTTACAACAGATTCATTGATTTGTGAGAATAAAATCAGGCCTAAGAGGCATTATGTAGTTAAACCATTTTTCCCAGTATGAATCAAATTGTTCCAGCTTATGATTAACAGATGCTGTTATCTTCTCCATTTTGTAAATGTCCATTGTAATTTCCATCCATGTATTTAAAGTTGGGCTCTCCTGTGATAACCATCTCCTAGTAAGAGTCTTTTTACCAGCCACCAACAGTATATTCATTAAATATTTTTCTCTTTTCAACCATTCTTGAGGTATATATCCAAAATATATGGCCTTACTCTCTAAGGGTATTTCACATTTAAAGATGTCTTGTAGGGCATTGTGTATCCCCCTCCAATAGTCCCAAAAATATGATAATGATTGCCACACACCGATATAAATTACAGTGGCCAGTTAAGCTACCAATGTGTCTTTGGGATGTGAGAAAACTATCATTATCAGTTGAAATCCATGCAGTCTCAGGGAGAACATGCAAATCCCATGCAATGAATATCCAAGGACTGGCATGAACCTGAGTCTGTGAGGGTGTAAAGGAGCAGTGCTAACTGCTGCACCACTGTGATGCAAGAGAATTGCACAGACTGCACCACTGTAATCTTGTGGAATTATTAGACCATTATTTTTAGACAGGCAGTTACAAATTCTGTGCACAGTGACTCTGCTTTTATACTGCAGAGTCCAGCTGAAATCCAACCATTTTTCAGGATCACCCTGTGACAATTCCGAGACAGGAAAAATGAGCGTCCTTCTAGTGATCTACATTGCCAAGTGTCTCAGTGCTTAGCTACTCTTCAAGATTTACAACAGTAAGAAGAATTTATTTTCTTAAGATCTTTACTTCATTATGAACCTTAATTTAGAACATAAAACGTAACAGCCCACAATGTCGTTCTGACATTTTAACCTACTCTAAGATCAATCAAACCCAACCCTCCTACAAAGTCCTCCACTTTTCTATCATCCATGATCCATGAATTTAGCATGATGCCTTTTAAAAAGTCAGTGTAACTGTGTAAAATATCTGTGCCTCTGATTGCAAAGAGAATGCCTGAGCATTTAAAAATAGAGTCTAAATATTACGAGTAGAAAACAGTCAGGTATACCCTTAAATCCCCTTTCAAAGTTCAAAGTAAATTTATTATCAGTATATATATATATGTCACCACATAAAACCTTGAGATTCATTTTCTTGCAGGCATACTCAATAAATCTGTAATAGAATATTAATCATAATCAAATCAATGAAAGACCACATAAACTTGGATGTTCAACCAGTGTGCAAAAGACAAAAAATACTGTGCGAATACCAAAAGGCAAGAAACTATAATAGCAAATAAATAAGCAATAAATAGAAAACATGAGATTAAGGGTCCTTGAAAGTGAGTCCACAGGTTGTGGGAACAGTTCAGTGATGGGGCAAGTGAAGCTGAGAGAGGTTATCCCCTTTGGTTCAAGAACCTGATGGTTGAGGGCTAATGACTGTTCCTGGACCTGGTGGTGTGAATCCTGAGGCTCCTGTACTTTCTTCCAGATGTGATGGCAGCTGGGAGAAAAGAGCATCTTTTGGGTGGTGGTGGTCCCTGATGATAGACGCTGCTTTCCTGCTATGTTTCACATAGATGCTCTCAATAGTGGGGAGGCGCTTTATTTGTGTTTGTCCATTCAACAAAATATTGGTCTGATTGCTGGACTTAATTCCATTTTTCTCACAAGCCAATTCATCTACAGTCTAAGTTCTGCCAGATTCCATGGGGAGTTTTTCCTTCAGCCACTGAGAAGACATTAAGTCTAAACGTACAACTGTCAGTCAGACATCCACTCCTCTGCTCGACACCACCTGATTTTGCTGCTCTAATTAGTCAGACAGCTTCACACACTGTGGTACAGTAGCTGCACGGCTGTCTCTCAGCATCCGCTTTGTGCGTTCTTCCAGTGACTACATGGCTTTCCTCCAGGTTTCAGCCCACATCAGAATGGCATGCAGGTTAATAGGTTAGTTGTTAGAAATTATAACAGTTCTGTAAGTTACCCCTGATTTGTAGGTAAGTGGTAAAATCTGGGTTTCATTCAGTCTACAGCATAGAAGTAGGCCCTTCAGCCCATCTGGTCTGTGCTGAACTGTAATCACTAGAGCCCTGTTCTGTGCCCATTCATGATGCTATGAAACCCCCATCTTTCACAAGGCCGTAGAGCACTACAGCAGAGAAATAGGCCTTTCAGCCAATCTAGATGTGTCGAACTGCTATTTCTTAGTCCTATAGATAATCAGAAAGAAGTACATCTTGACAGGTTAACTGCAGGGAATTGTAACAGTTTGGGACTGCTGTGATATGTCCCTAGTTTGCAGGTAAGTGGAAAAATCATGGAGAGGGGCAGGAGTTGTAAAAATGTGGGGAGAATAAATTGGGATTAACATGCATTAACTGCAAATGGGTGCTAGTTGGTTGGTATACATTCAATGGCTGAAGGGACAATTTCTGTGTTGAGGGTCTCCATGACTGTAGATTGAGAGAGGATAATTGCAGCAAGAGTTTTCACCTTCCTCTCATCTCTTCCAAGCTCGTAAAATAATAGTCACTTTCCATCAACAAGGAAAGATCTCAAAGCGAATATGTTACATCACACTAACCTCTATAAGAATGAAAGTGAAAGCAAAGCTAATTCATCCTCAGCTCAATAAATGCGACAACTGGTGGAATAACCTTGAATAAAACTGTGGGAGGATAAACATATGTCATTGTGCTGGCCCTGAGGCTTTATACAATGAGCATGTTAAGGATCACAAGCAATGCATTATTGATGACTTCTCAGGGGTGTATGTATGAACATAATTGCTGCAGAGCTAATCAAGATCAGAGCGAGCCCTCACAGTGTTCAGAAGATGCAAAATAACTCACAAACAATTCTATGTCTTCATCATGTCCAAATGGTCAGAACTTTATTGCTCTATAAAACTATTTCAAATCAGCTCTATTTATAAAATAACATCAGAGATGTATATTACTTTGCAACCTCAGCCATTGCAATGCAGGTGGAAAAAACAATGGCAAAAGTAGACAGAGCACACGTCAACACATAAATCACTCAACCACACCATAGCCTCACAATACAGGCAAAATAATATTCATCTTATTTGGGGAGGTTTAAACTCTTGCAAGAAATAGCAGCATTTGTAAATTTTGAAGATCACTATAATATTTAGTTCACGCTAACAGCCTAGCACTCAATGCCAGTAAGACTAGGGAAATGAAGAGAGAAAAGTCAATTGGGAGTAGGATGGAGAATTGAAGCTGGAAGACAACTGGAAGCTCATGGAGTGTTCCACAAATCCTCAACTGATTTTTTTTCAAGCTATTTATCACCAGATCATAAGTACTGAATGCAAGACCCAAAACTGGAAGAAGTTCATTGCTATTTCATCTAAGAGGACACTTTGAGTCCCAAGATGGGACATGAGCATAGGGTGTTGCACCTTCTTTGGGAGCTATTAAAATGCCATGAGAAGAAGACTGGTTGGCAGAAAGTGAAGAGCACGCCATAGGGAATGGCTCCTTTGGAATGCTGAAAAGGGAAGGAAGACAATGATGGTCTGGTTGTGAAGGTGGAGGCTGCAGAAGCTGGAGAGAAATGAGGACGAAGGCAATTTCATCCTTGTTCACACAGTGAGCATAGAGGGTAACAGCCAAACTATGAAGAACAGAAGAGCAGCAGCTTCTTTTTTGATTGGCTTTGTATGGGCCAAGTCATGTCCTATGAATTGGATTTGGTTTTTCAAGAAGGTGATGAAGGTTAATAATAAGGTAGAACAGAGAATGTTGTCTACATGGATTTTAGTAAGGCATTTCACAATGTCCCTTATTGGAGGCTCATCTATAATATTAAGATGCATGGGATCCACGATGAATTTGCTAATTGTAATCAGAATTGGTTTGCCCACAGATGCCACAAGGTAGTGGTTGATGGGACTTACTCCATCTGGAGATTTGTGACTAGTGATGTTCTACAGGTATCTGTATTGGGACCTCTGTTGTTTGTGTTATACTTTATGTAAATGACCAATATGAAAACTTTGATGGGTGGGTAGTGCGTTCACAACCAATATGAAGTTTGGTGGTGTTGTATTTAGTGTAGACCACTGGCAAAGAATATAGCAGATATAGATCAATTGCAGAGATGGGCAGAGAAACGGCAAATGAAGTTTAGCCCACCAAAAGTGAAGTGTTGCACTTTAGGAGGTCAAATAGATAGAAACAGTATACTATTAATGGAAAGACCTTTAAAGGCGTTGATGCCTAGAGAGATCTTGGGGTACAAGTTCACAGCTGCCTGAAAGTGGCTACATAGGTTGATAGGGTTGTTAAGAAGGCATATGGCATGCTTGCCTTTATTAGTCAAGGCACTGAGTTCAGAAATCTGGAAGTTATGTTGCAGCTTTATAGAACTCTAGTTAGTCTGCATCTGGAGATTGCACACAGCTCTGGTCACCCCATTACAGGAAAGATGTTGAGGCTTTGGAGAAGGTGCAGAGGAGATTTATTAGGATGTTGCCTGGACTAGAGGGCATGTGCTATAATTTAGGTTGAGCAAACTTGTGTTGTTTTTCTGTAATGGCAGAAGGTGAGGGGAGAACTGTTATGTATATAAGATTATGAGAAGCACAGATATCGCAGACAGCTGGCATCTTTTTCGACACACACAAACTGCTGGAGGAACTCAGCAGGTCAGGCAGCATCTTTGGAAATGTATAAAGAGTCGACATTTTGGGCAAAGACCCTTTTTCAGGACTGGAAAAGAAGGAAGAAACCACCGGAATAAAAAGCCAGTATTTTTTTCCCAATGTAAAAATGTCTAAGACCAGAGAGCATGTATTTAAGTTGAGAGGGGTAAGATCAAAAAGATGAGCAGGCAAGCTGATTTATTATTACACAGAAAACTGGTGGGTGGTCTAATGCACTGCCTGGGAAGGTTCTGGGAGCAAAGATGATAGACAATTTCAAGAGGCTTTTAGACAGGCGCATGAATGTACAGAGATGGAAGGATATTGACAATATGTAGGTAGACTGATAGGTTTTGTTGGGTACTTGGTTACTGATTTATTTAGTTTGGCACACCATTGTATTTGAAGGCTTGTTCCTGTGCTTCACTGCTGAGTTCTAATTGCCAAAAGTCCACTGCAAGAAGCAAGGTTGGTATAGTAGGACATTTAGCTTTCCACATATTGACTAGGAATCCCATACTGTAAAAGGACTAGGTGGGACAGAGTTTGTCAAATGTATTTCCTTTATCAGTATTTGGAAGTCCCACTGACAGAAGATGCATCAACAATGATCTGGCAGTGCGGATTGGGACAGGCTGCTTTCCAGCAAAGGTGTACTTGCAAAGTGGGAGGCCTTCAAAAATAAAGAATAAAAGGTAAATGTAACAAGTGTAGGGAACCTTGGTTTTCAAGAGATATTGAGGCATAGGATAAGACAAAAAAAATGGAAGCACATAGCAGGTATAAGCAGGTAGGAATGAATGAGGTACTTATGGAGTATAAGAAATGCAAGAGATCACTTAAGAAATAAATCAGGAAGACTAAAAGAAGGCACAAAGTTGCTCCAGCAGACAAGGCAAAGGAGAATCCTAAGAGATTCTACTGATATGTTCAGAGCAAAAGGATAGTATGGAACAAAATTGGCTCTCTGGAAGACATGAATAATAATCCATGTGTGAAGCCGAAACAGATGGGGGAAGTTCTTAAATGCATTCTTTGCATTCGTGTTTGCTCAGGAAACAGACACAGAGTTTATAGATGTGAGGCAAAGAAGCATTAACCTCATGGACCATGTACATCTTACAGAGGAGGAGGTGTTTGTTACTCTGAGGCAAATTAGGGTGGATCAATCCCTAGAACCTGACAAGGTGTTCTCTCGGACCCTGAAGGAGGCATGCAGAAATTGCCAGGGTCCTAGCAGAGATATTTAGAACATCTTTAGCAAAAGGAGAAGTACCAGATGATTAGAGGATAGTCAAAGCTGTTCTATTGTTCTGCTGTTTAAAAAAGGCTCTAAACAGAAATGAGGAAATTATAGGCTGCTGAGTCTGACATCAGTTGTGGAAAATTTATGAAGGTATTCTAAGGAGCCAGATATATAAACATTTGGATAGACATGGACTGAGTCACGGGAATCGGCATGGCTTTATGCATGTCTAACCAATCCTATAGAATTTTTCAAGGAAGTTACCAGGAAAATGGATGAAGGTAAGGCAATGAATATTGTCTACATGGACTTTAGTAAGGCATTTGACAAGGTCCCGCACAGAAGGCTGGTCAAAAAGGTTCAGTCGCTCAGCATTCAGGATGACGTTGTAAATTGGATTAGATATTGGCTTTGTGAGTGAGTGGTAGTAAAGGTTTGCTTCTCTGACTGGAGGCCTGTAACTAGAGGTGTGCCTTTGTTGTTTGAGAATATGTGGTTGACTGGATCAGCAAATTTGTGGATGACACCAAGGTTGGGGGTGTAGTGGATAGCTTTCAGAGGGAGCTGCATCAGCTGGAAAAATGGGCTGAAAATGGCATAAAATAGCAAGGCTTTGCACTTCAGCTGGCTCAATCAGAGTAGGGCTTACACAGTGGATACTGTGGAATGTGGTAGAACAAAGAGATCGGGAATACAGGTACAAAATCTGTTGAAAGTGGTGTTATAGGTTGATAGAGTTGTAAAGAGAATATTTGGCACATTGGCCTTTATAAATCAATGCACTGAATACAGAAGGTAGAATGTTATGTTTAAGTTGTATACGATGTTGTTGAGGCCTAATTTGAAATGGGTGTGTAGTTTAGATCACCTACCTACAGTAAACAAGATTGAAAGAATGCAGAAAAATATTACAAGGATGTTGCCCCAGTTTTTAGGAAAGATTGAACTGGTTAGTAGATTCTTTAGAATGTAGAAGATTGAGAGGAGATTTGATAGAGGGGTACAAAATTATGAGGGGTATAGACAGGGTTCATGCAAGCAGGCTTTTTCCACTGAGGTTGGATGGGACCACAACCAGAGGTCATGGGTTAAGGGTGAAAGGTGAGAAGTTTAAAGGGAACATGAGGGGAACCTTCACCACTCAGAGGTTAATGCAAGTATGGACTGAGCTGCCAACACAAGGGGTGCATGCGAGCACGATTTCAATGTTTAAGAGCAGTCTGGATAGGCACATAGATATTAGGGATATGGAGGACTATAGTCCTGATGAAGGTCAATTGGATTAGGCAGTTTAAATGTTTTCAGCATGGACTAGATGGGCTGAAGGGCCTGGTTCTGTACTGTACTTCTCTATGAAGTACCTTAAGTGTGCCTTCCCCTCTATCATAAAGATCATCAGGCTTGCAACTACACCTTCTCTACTCCCTGCAGTTTTGCTTGCCAATACTGATGAAAGATCAAAGGCCAGAAATGTTAACATATGATTTCTAGATGCTCCCTGATCTGCCAATCATTTCCGGTACATTTCTTTTTTATTACAGTAATTTAGGTGTTGTTCACCTCCAATGAAGGATGTTTACTTCACAGCTCTATGGTTTTTACTTGTCTTGCTCTAGAAACTACAATATTGTTTCCACTTAAAATTATGGACTAGTGTCTGATTACACAAATACTGCTATTCAGCAATACAGCATAGCATTTCAAGCCTGAAGGTTTTGCCCTCTATCTTCCACATAATGTTTCAAGTTAAATCTAATATGATACACTACACATAAAAACTGTGAAATCCACGCAGTACTGACAAATTGATTGTAAATAGCTAAAATAAACAGGATAAAGACATCTCTTTTACCTGATGAGGTCCAATGGTTGGTACTTGTACCACATGCCCCAACGAGCCCAGCGCTCATATAGTAAATGCCTGTGATTAAGTGCACCATGTGTTATGATGGAATGCCTGCTCTTGTAGCTTCCCTGTACAAAACATAAATGAGTGTGTGAAGATCTCCCATAAATACAGATTATATTGCAACACGATGTCTAATCTTAGAAACATTATAAATGGAGTTGTCATATGTTCTGCCTCACTTCTCGAACGCTATAACACAAGATGAGGAGATGTCCTTTCTGGCCCAATAATGTACACGACAACATATGAAGTGAACAGAGATGCAAAATAAAAGATGCCAAATGTGTAGAACTTCATTTTCAAAACTGTGATTTAAAGTGATAAACAATGGGATTGCGAAGTAGAAGGAAAAAGCTTAGCAGTTTATAAATTTAGGCAGACAAGAATGTTAGCGCTGTGAAACTTTAAATCCTGTACAAGCACAGTGACACTCACCATTAAAACCAGGTACCATTCAAAAAGAACCCATTTTGCAGAGTTATCTCAAAAAATACTTATGTTTTTAGGGAAATTAACATAAGAAGAATCACATTTAAATGAATTCGACTATAGAAGTTGAAAACACTGCAGCTGGACATGAGTAATGGGCCTAAAGTGAAGAGCAATTGTGAAAAGCAGAATGTATTCATTGAGGTAGAGCAAATCATATCATATTGGCTTTAAACTTTAATTGCCACAGTCTAACTGAAACAATTCTGTTTTGCAGAGCAAAGAAAAATTAAACTGTCTCACAGGAATGTTGGAGAGAGAAGAGTTTAGACTATCATAATAATTGATAATAATTCATGCAGCAGTTTAAACTTGGTAAAATCACTCAGGATGTTTAAAAATGAGTGTATTTAAACAAAAGTAGCATTGCACTGGCTAAGTAGATAATTGCATACAGGACTAAAAGCTGGGTGGAAAAAAACAGATTTTAATACTTGTCTAAAAAGAGAAACAAGGGAGAACACTTCAGAGAATGCGTTGAGGTGAGAGGGCCTCTTACTGCCGTCAGGGATAAAGCAATTTCACTTGGGGATGCTGCAGGGGTTAGGCTGGTGTGAGGGCCTCTTACTGTGTCAGTGATAAAGCAATTTCATTTGGGGATGCTGCAGGGGTTAGGCTGGTGTCTTGAAGGGACTGTAAGGCTGGAGCAGGACACAGAGATAGAGGGGATTAAAATGACGGAAGGGGTTGAAACCAGCGAAGGCAATATGATTGCCACCTGGAGTTCTGCTGTGTGGGATTCAGTGAGGATGTGAACTGTACAATGGTGCACATGTGGCATCACAACAGTGGAGCCAGTACACCTGTTACTACAGGGTCATGATCAGGATTTAGCACTGAAAACAGACAAGTGGTAAAGGTCATTCAGGAATCTGAACAGCAGGCAACCAACATCTCCAACACAGAGCGTTTAACTAGCAATCCTTGACTTTCAATTGCATTACCATCAGCACGCCTTCCACCTGCGAGCTACCACTAACAGGAATTGGTAAGTACTGGGCCTGCAGGAGCAGTATAAAATCCAAACCTCCTGAGGTGAGTGACTCAGCTTCTGACACCTGTACTCCAAAACGTTTACTTCATTTGAAAGGCACAAGTTTGGGAGAATGCAAGAATACTCTCTACTCCACATCAGCCTGGCCCAAACAACAAAGAAGCTCGAGATCCTGAATCACACTGAACATACTGTACATGTTTTGGACAAATTTAAGAGTTCTATTGGAACAAATTATTGGAACACAACTTCCACATGATCCAATATTATTTTTACTAGGCGATATTGAAGGGATAAAACCGAAACCCAAATTGAATAAATATCAGAAAGAATTTATAAAAATTGCATTGACAGTAGCCAAAAAGGCTATTGCAGTTACTTGGAAATCAGATACATACTTAAGTATAGATCGTTGGAAGAAGGAAATTTATGGCTGTATTCCACTGGAAAAAATTACTTACAATTTAAGAAATAAATATGAAACATTTTTGAAAATTTGGCGCCCTTATTTACAAAAGACAGGATTAAATATATAGATGCTCCGAAGATGAAATAATTGGTTATTTGGGGAAATAAATAAATATATATACTAAAGTTATTACGAACTCCATGGAGCATGTGGGGATCTTCCGATATCCAGGCACACTTTCTTTCTTTTTTTTCTTTTCTTTCTTTCTTTCTTTCTTTTTTATGTTAGGGGGGAGGCGGAGGGGGGAGAGGGGGAGTGGGAGGGGAGGGAGAGGAGGAGAGGGGGGAGGGGGAGAGAGGGGGGGAGAGAGGGGGAGGGGAGGGGGAGGGGGAGGGGGAGAGGGAGAGGGGAGAGGGAGGGGGAGAGGGGGAGAGGGAGGGGGTAATCTAACACAAATTTACAAAAAGGTGGACATATGAGTGGAAAAAAATTGCTTCCATTGAACGATATGCACATGGTAAGTATTTAAAATACAACAAATACTTTCAGCATTTATGGAAACTGAACCCAGCAGTGGATGAGTGATTGATTTCATGAATTCCCAATGAGTTACAAATTAAACAAGTGTGACTAACATTGAATTTCAATGAGTAATATAACAATTGTGAAGAAACAGAGCTCGTATATAAATAGCAACAGAGTAATGCCCCACCCCAAAAGAAACATTTATACATAATGAAATTATTTGTTACAACAAGTATTCTTTAGATGAGAACAGTAAAGGAGTTGTGTAACAAAACTCCATCCTTGTTACAGTTTTGGATGCTGAATGAGAATGAACAAAAAGAATTATGTGCAGCAAAGTGCTGAATTAAAACATTTAGTGTAAACATTGTTATCAATACATGTACAATAATGATTAAAATCATGATACCAGTCTAACTCTCAAACAGATCATGGCAAGGTTTTTGTAACCATTATTCTGTTTTATTTAAAGATACGGCGCAGAACAGGCATGCCTGGTCCACAAGCTGCCCCGCCTAGCAGCCCAGCTAATTAACACTGGCCTAATCACAGGACAATATACAATGACCATTTTGCCTGCTGACTGGTACACCTTTGGAATGTGGGAGGAACCAAAGCTCCTGAAGGAAACTCACATGCTCACAGGAAGGACTGACAAACTTCCTTCAGACAGCATCAGAATTGAACTTTGGACATCAGCGCCGTGAGCTGTAATTGTGTCACGCTAACCACTAGGTTACTGTTGTGCCCAAGTCTACAAGTCTACTATTAAGGCTACTGGCAATCTACTTAGACTACAATTTGCTCTATCCTCTGATTTATCATTTACTCCCTGTTGTATAAAGCTTAAGCCTGAAACATACAGAAATGAACATTTTAATTAACGTTAACGAGAACTATTAGTTTTCTTAAGAATAAATTGCCCAGAGGAACATTTAGCCCACGCCTTGTGGTGCTTTCACCAATCCCTTATTGAAACTCCACACTACAGACATTTCCCTACAGAGTTTACCCTGTCTTGCACAAGGGATGGCTGAGAGCAATTGGATCAATAGGCCACAATATGCAATCTTCATCTTTAATTCTTACTCAGAGAAGGAGGATATCTGCGAATGGGGTAAATCCCACATTATTGAAAATGTTCCTGCTGGATATGTGACTATCCACTTCCATTTAAAGATGCCGCATGACCGGCTGAGTTCCTCCAGCAGCTGGTCTAGGTGGGATCCAGTAGAGATTACTAAAGAAACTCAGCAGCAAGTTGCAAAAGCAAGGCCATAATTTTTCCATGTATAGATTGGTTCAAGACTGATGCATGAAGTTTGGAACAGCGTTGTCACAAGACTAAACTAGCACAACAGATCAGTCAGATTACACTCAATGAGAGAGGAAATTCTAGAAATATTAACCAGAAACAGAATGTGTAGTCACTTGGACAAATGTCACTGATTAGGAAAAGCCAACCTATATTTGCTAAAGGCAAATCATACTTAATTAACTTGATCAAAAATTTCAAAAGTAAAGTTTATTACCAAAGTATGTATAGGTCACCATATATAACCCTGAGATTCATTTTACTGTGGGCATAGTTAGCAAACTTACAGATTATCTATAACAGAACCAATGGAAGATCAACTAGAATGCAAAAGACGCCAAACTGGGCAAGTTCAAATATAAATAAATAACAATTAATAACAAAAGAAATGAGATGATGTCCTTAAAGAGAGATCATTGGTTGTGGGAAAATCTCAATGGATAGGCAAGTCAATGTAGTTATCCCCTTTTGTTCAAAAGCCTGATGGTTGTGGGATAGTAATTGTTCCTGAACCTGGTGGAGTGAGTCCTGAGGCTCTTGTACCTTTTGCCTGATGGTAGTGGTGAGAAAATAGCCTGGCTTGGATGGTGGATTTGTCCAATGATAAATGCTGCTTTCCTACAACAGTGTTTCATGTAGATGTGCTTAATGGTTGGGAGGGATTTACCATGATGGACTGGGCTGAATCCTCTACCTTGTGAAAGATTTCTGAGGAAGGGACAAAGTGGAAAAATGAGGGAAGTATTGTGGTGGTACATATGGACTTCCATTTTGTTAAAGAGCCACATATTAGGCTTGTAAGAAGATTAAAGATTATGGAATAATAAAAGTTCTATAGCATATAAATATAAAATTGACAGAAAAAAAGCCAGTGTAAGTGGAAGGTTGATTTTGGATGGAAGGCTTGTTCAAAGGCTGCAGCTATACTGGAATTACAAGGTGCAGTTTGCATATTTGCTGATTAAAAAACCTGGATACATGGTGAATTATGAGAAGGACAGCAAAAAGCTTCAAAGTGAGACAACTAGGTTGATAGTATGGAAGTCTGGAAAGCAGATGAAACATAATGTTGGATAACTCGAAAAGAGCTAAACAGAGCAAAATAAAGTCAAGAGCATATTTCTAGTTCCTGCAAAGTGCAGGGTAAATTGAGAATGAGGTTAAAATAGTGCATGGGATGCTTCTCACTTTATAAACGGGGGCTAACAGTACAAGCCATAGTGAATCTAAAAATACACCAGTTCAGTCACAAAATGGATGATTGTGTCCAGGTTTGAATGCCCCACTTTTGAAAGAATATTATTTATTTATTTTTGTATTTGCACAGTTTGTCTTCTGTTGCACATTGGTTGTTTGTCAGTCTTTGTGTGTAATTTTTCAATGATTCTATTGTATTTCTTTGTTCTCCTGTGAATGCAGCAAGCAAATGAAGCTCAAGGTAGTATATGGTCATGCAGTATATATATGGTGTGGGTGTGTGTGTGTGTGTGTGTGTGTGTGTGTGTGGTAATACATTTGCTTTGAACCTTAAGGATGTGAAATCTTTCAAAAGCACACAAAAGAGATTTACCAAAATGATTCCAATAATGAGCTCTGTGAACAGACTGGAGAAGCAGGGTTGTTTTCCTTGGCCATTGGAGGTAATTTAATGAGGATGAACAGTAAAGATGGAGAGAAATTGTTTCTATTGGTAGAGTGCTCACATACAAAAGGGCATAAAAATAAGTTAGAAGAACTCAATGTGAGGGCAAGTAGGAATAGTTAGGGGCTGGAATACACTGGGAAAGTGGAAGTGGAGGCCAATTTAATTGCAGTGATGTGAAAAGAGCTCATTACAGATCGAAGGAAAGACTTGGCAGGGCTGAAAAGACAGAGGAGTGAAAACAGCATATTACAGAGCCAACTATTATATTCCAAGAAAACATGGCCATAGTTACTAAATCTTCAGCAAGCTAATAATGCTGATGTAGAACTAAAGGCAATTGTTTGAAATTTAAGCTACTGCAGTCAAGTTCTATTTTTATCAAGTGTGCACTTTTTTGATAGAGTGACTCAAGGTCCCAGCCTGGAATAAAAAATCAGGCAGGTTAGCCAGGCATCAATTATCTTACATTGAACTCTGGTTGGTTCCTCACTCTATCAAGAGTAAAAGGTTAACACACTCTCACCTCATGTGGAGGGAAGGCAGCATCGTATGTTCCATTGTTGAGTAACCTATTTAAACCTGAGGGAGAGGGAAAGAGAAACAGTCAAACAGTAAAATAAATGTTAGCCAGTACAGGTTTTTGTACTCAGCCAGCTAGAAATGCCTTTATGGATGCTAGTGGTATTTTATAAAAAATTTATTTGGAGTTGCAGCTCCTGGCCCATGCTACCCAATAACACCCATATGACCAATTAACGCACCAGCACATACGTATTTGGAATGTGGGGGGGGAGGGGTAACGGAGCAATTGGAGATAACCCACACAGTTATGAGAAGAACATACAAACTCCTTACCAACAATGGCAGGAATTGAACCTGGGTTTCTGGCGCTATAATAGTGTTATGCTAACTGCTACAAAGCTCCTCCAGCATAATGTGCGCATTGCTCTAGAGTAAATCCATATTCGCTTGCTATTGATGTCTCTGACAAAGAAAATAAATTATTTCTGTTCAACCTGTCTGGATCTCATACAATTTCCCTAAATTTCCTTCAGAATTAAATTTCTAATACAGTGGCCACAATGTTAGATCCACTTGCTTATTAATGCAAATATTTAATCATCCAATCACGTGGCAGCAACTTAATGCATAAAAGAATGCAGGCATGGTCAAGATGTTCAGTTGTTGGTGTTCAGACCAAATATCAGAATGGGGAAATGTGATCTAAGTGACTTTGACCATGAAATGATTGTTGGTGCCAGACATAGTGGTCTGAGTATCTCAGAAGCTGCTGATCTCCTGCGAATTTCACACACAGTAGTCTCTCAAGTGTATAATATCAAAAACTTATATATGTTCTCAGCCTGGACAGTATTGTCAACATCCATAACGTTCTAGGAGCGTGTGATCCAAACTTTAACTGTGGATCAGCTAGTGTTTTACATTGTTCTAGTATAATAACCTTGCTTTTGCACTCAATATGTTGGCTGTTAAAAGTACAGAACCACTGCATGAATCTTAACAATTTCTTCTATTTGTATCAGTAAATTGGGGATTGCATCGAGCGAAGCAGCAAAAAATAATTTCCTTCTGCTATGTCCATGCCAATCAACAGGTTTCCTGCATATCAATGCTTGATCCACTGTCTATTATACCTCAGAGGTTTTAAGGCTCTTGAACCAGAGATGATAACTGTGATCACCCCAAATCTAAACTGATTCCATAATCCAGAGACTCACTCTTAAGGGCTCTGTAATTCACATTCTCGATATTCATTGCTTATTTATTTACAATTATTATTTTTTTTCTTTTAAGTTCCTTTTGTCCTTTACATATCTTGTAATCTATTGTTATTCATTTATTTGCCCAGTTTACCTCCTTTACATTATTTAACCTTAATGTCAATGCCTATATTATTCATTTCTATGAAGTTGCAACCATATGAATCTTCAAAGTTCAAAGTAAATTTATTATCAAAGTACAAATATATACTACTATAGTCAGAATATATTACCCTGAGATTCATTTTCTTGAAGGCATTCACAGTAGATAAAAAGTAACACAACAGAATCAATGACAAAGACAAACAACCAATGTGTAAAAGACAACAAATTGTGCAAATACAAACAAAAAGAAAAATAATTGTAAACAAATAAGCAATGAATATCGAGGACACGAATTGTCGAGCTTTTAAGAGCCAATTCATAGATTGTGGAATCTGTTATCCCTCTGGTCCAACAGACTTATGGTTGAGGTGTAATAACTGTTCTTGAACCTGGCGGTATGATGGAAAGGGCTTTATCCACTACTTTTTGTAAGTTATTCCTTTCAAAGGCATTAGTGGTCCCATTTCAGGCCGTGATGCAACCAGTCAGTATACTTTCCACTGCGCATTTATAGAAGTTTATCAAAGCTTTAGATGACATTCCAAATTCATGCAAACTTTCAAAGTAGTTATGTACAGGACCCAGGGCTGATCCTGAGAAATGATAATGCTGAGAAATTTAAGGCTGATGACACTTTCCACCTCTGATTCCCTGATGAGGACTGGTTCATGGACCTTTGATTTCCTACTCCTGTAGTCAATAACCAGCTCTTTGGTTTTGCTGACATTGAATGAGAGGTTATTGTACCATTCAACAAGATTTTCAATCTCCTTCTGATATGCACCTTTGATTTGGCCCACAGCAGTGGTGTCATCAGCAAGCTGAAATATGATATTGGAGCTACACAGTCTTAAGTATAAAGCAAGTAGAGCAGGGGCTAAGCACACAGCCCTGTGGTGCACCTGAACTAATTGTGATTACGGAAGAGATGTTGTTGCCAATCTGAACAGTGAAGAAATTGAGGTTGCAATTGGACAAGGTGGTATTGAGGCCTAGCTCTTGGAGGTTATTGAATAGTTTTGAGGAGATGATAGTATTGAATGCAGAGCTGCAGTCGATGCAAGCAACCTGACCTATGCACTTCCACTATCCAGATATTCAGGGTTGAGTGAAGAGCCAATGAAATGGCATCTGTTGTGGACCTGTTGTTACAGTAGGCAAATTGAAACACCCAAGTTGCTCCTCAGGCCAGAAATGATATGCTTCAACACTAATCTCCGAAAGCATTTCATCACAGTGGATACAAGTTCTACTAGGTGATAGTCATTGAGACAGGTTACCATATTCTTTGTGGGCATCCGTATAATTGAAGTAGGTGTGTACCTCAGATTGCCGAAACAAGAGGTTAAAGATATCAGTGAATGCTCTAGCCAGTTGAACAGTACAGGCTGCCTGTACTTGGCCAGGTACCCCATCGGGGCCTGATGCTTTCCGTTGGTTCACCCTCCTGAAGGATGTCATCCCCAGAGGCTGAAATCACAGCATTGTCAGGGACTGTAGGAGTTTGTGAAGTTCATGTTTTGTTAGTGAAAGTAAGCATAAAAGGCACTGAGCTCATCTGGGAGCAAAATCATGTCACATGCGTTGCTTGATTTCACTTTGGAGGTGGCGATAGTATTCTAGCTCTGCCAAAGCAGTCGAGCATCTTCCTGTGATTCAGGTTCGGACTGGAATTTACATGTTGCATATCAGATGGCTTTCTGGAGTTCATACCTGGAACTCTTGTATTCCAGGCCAGAGCTGAACACCACTGATCTGGCTTTCAAAAGATTGCAATCACTTGCTTCACCCAGGGCTTCGGGTTAGGGAAGACTGAATGATTTTGTGGGAACATATTCATCTATGACTGTCTGTATAAAGTCTGTGTCAACTGTGGCATATTCATTCAGATCCTCTTATGAATCTTTGGTCATGGCAGTCCACCAACTCAAAGCATTTCCACAGCAGTTTCTCTGTCTCCTGCGACCACCTCTCTTTTTCCTTACCTCTGGAGCCAGTTGTCTCTGTCTGTATGCAGGTAGGAGGGCAGCCAGATGATCAGATTTCCCAAAAGGTGCTCTATGGATTGAATGGTAAGCATTCCTAATTGTAGTACAACAGTAGTCAAGTGTGTTGGGTCCACTGGTGCTGCAGCAGATATGTTGATAATAATTGGGCAGAGATACTCCACATCCTGCATGTTGTGTATCCACCATATTAAGGTTACTGTTTTAGTTTTTCAATAACCACTGCTCTTTTCTTTGTTCTCCTATTTCCAATCATATTTTTATTTACCTTATATTTTTTTATTGATTTTGCTTGCAATTAGTTTGTCCCCTCTTGGACCAAGAAATTCTCTTTTTTTCATTTCACCCTTTCCATCCTATATTCTTCTGAAATATCAGTGATGCTGAACTCCTGGTAGCTTCAGAAGTTTCCTATTTTTTTGATCCTATCTTAAATGTTTCCCAACATCCAAGAAGTCTATTTTTGGGAATGAACCTTTCACTTTCAATAGGAACAAACTTGGCCTGAATAACCCCTTCTGCTTGAATACCTTCCATTGAGAGCTGACACTGATGTACCTGCAAGTAGCTGATTTCAGCTGACTTTTGTTAAACCTAATTAAACTGTAACCGTCAAACAAAAATGCACTCTAACTGCCAGCTTTTTACATGGTTGGATTCATTCTGTAAAACTAAATCCAGTATAAGCTCTGAACAATCAAAGAATAATCCTATGGCATTAAATTAAAATACAAGTTCAAAGCCAATTACATTAAAGTGGCACTACAATTAAAATTCATTACATATTTTTAAAATTTGAAATATTAGTCTGTAATATCAATGCATACAGTATGTGCAATATCACACTTAATGAAATTACCAAAATTGTTTTTTTTTGGAATTAGTGGTTTAAAGAAAATAAATTTAACAAACAAACTTAATATTTAAAACATTACCCATTTTAGATTTTCCATCTTCATATTTTGTCCTCTGTAGTACGTGATGCACTATTCTACTTCTTGTAGCGTTACTGAAGAATGTATCTTTGTTGGTTATGGTGAAGCTGAAAAGGTTTCAAAAAGAAATAAGCATGATTTGTGATATTTTACATTTAAGTTTTGCATGCCATTGAAACTTTAACACAGTTGCTAGAAATTGTCCAGAGATGTTTTCCTGGTCAGCGTCACTAAATATCCTACAGTTTGCTTGTTCTTCTAGGCAATGTCTGACCCCAACTATTATCCATACTCTTCGGAGATTGCCTGGATAGAGCCAGTGGTTGCAGAACCAGGACTTGTAATATGCCCAGTTGCTCATACGACCATCCATCACCAACTCGCTTGACTTCAAATGACCCTGACAGAGGTGGGCTAAGCAGGTGCTACACCTTGCCCAAGGGTGACCTGCAGGCTAGCAGAGGGAAGGAGCACCTTATGCCTGCTTGGGTGCATTTCCACCCCGCTACCTACAGGTACATTGGTAAAATACTTTATTATTGTCACAATGAAAGCATTGCCTTGCATACTGTTTATACAGATTAATTAATTCCAAGAGTGCCCTGAGGTAATAACAGAGTGCAAAATTTAATGTTTACAGTGTAAAGAAATTGCAGTTAGACAGTAAGGTGCAAGGGCACACTGAGGTAGATTGTAAAGTCAAGAGTCCATCCTATCATACTTGGGAATCAATGAATCGTCTTACAATACTGGGATAGAAGCTGTCCTTGTTCCGGGTAGAACATACTGTCAGCCTTTTGTATCTGCTGCCAAATGGGACGGGGAGAAGAGAGAATGTCAAGAGTGTGTGGGATTGTTGATTATGATGGTTGCTTTACTACGCAGTGAGAAATGTAGGCACATCTCAACCGTGGTACTTGGAAATTAATTTTTGAGATTGGTTACAAAATTTATTAATGATAGCACATAACAAGATTATTACATCCAAATGGTGTTGAACTTTCTGGAAGCTAAGTGAATTTATAAACTTTACATTGTTGTATCTTCTCATGTCCAGAATGGTTTTGATCACATTCTCTCTGTAATATTAATGTAATTTAATATTACTAATGGACTGACATGCAAACAATTTTCAATTTCATGCTCTTCTTATACTTACTGGTGCATTCTTGCTCTACTGAATGGTGCTGTGTAGCTCTCAGTCTCTTCAAGATCTGGTAGAGCTTCTTTATCAAGCTGCATTGGGTTTCTTGGCAACCAGCTTTTTATATGTCGCATGTTCTTCTGAACACTAATACAAAAATGTTACACTACTAATATTTAAGTTGAAGTACACATAAATTATCCTAGAACATTAATTTATGAACTTTACACTATTGAATTTTATAAACATTTGTCTAAAACAGGTACAATAATCTATTTACAATATTTCTTTTATAAGAATATTAAATATTGTGGGCCAAATTTGATTGAAGTAGTATTCAACAGAACTAATGTTAGCTATTCAAATCTTTAAGGATATTTACTATGGGGGTCATTTATTAAGATTTATATTGAAATCTTTCTAATCTATCAAGATATTAGATACTCACTCTTACAATTCATTCAGTTATTTTTATTTTTTTCCTTTTTACCTTTCATGCCTACATGAAATAATTATTTCTTGAAATGTCTGGAATATTCAACCAGAAAGAACTTTAGGAATTATATAAGGATACAATTTAGTTATCACAGGACTATTCTGGAAGTTAAGCCAAAGTATTCTCCATTTTTAACTTCAAAGTAAAGTGTATTTAAGTTTTTCTTGATATTGTTGCAAAACCAGTGTAACTAAATGTGGACTGAATTTACTTGGAGACACAAAATGTATCAGGGTTACTCACTTATCTGTTTAAAATGGATGAAAACATCTGGCCCATTTGGCAAATTCAAAGCAATAAACTCAGGGATGATGTTTAAATGATTGCTATTTAACTTAGATGGTGCATTGTGGATGATAGTCATCACTAATCATTCCAGAGTGGCCATTTATATTACTATTTACAATCCATGGTGACCATTAACCAATCACAGGGCTTGATATTTTATTGTTAGTGGCAGATAATCACATCTCCCAGACTAAATTTGAACTTTAATTACTCTTCTCAGTACTGCAGCAATTGTTTTAATAAATTATACCAAAATTGTTCGAGTCATGTTTAATGTCCATGGGTTCCCAGCTGTGTATTCTAGAACAACTGTTTTCACCCTACAGAAATTAGTAATATAAAGGCATGCTAACCAAGTAACTCATGCAGTGCATACATGCAAGTAGGGCAGTGTTTCCCAAACTCAGGCTGCCCTTCAAAGGTGAGCTGGTTGAATGACATTCTTCAAGAATGATCCACAGGGCAAGAGGTAAGATATTTTTCGTACTCTTCCTAAAACCTAACCCACCAGCATTGGCCATTTAGAAGTTTCTATGGATTATATGAGCAAGATAGCACTAAAATCTTGGTAACCCTGTTCACTCAGAGGGCATCACAATGGCTCCATTATTTCACAGAGAATGTGTCTAGCAATTTATTAAAACATAAGTCAGCAGATCAGGTTTATTTTATATATTCTTTTCCAACAAGTTTGAAAAAAATGAAGCTAGGACTTTAGACCTGTGGGCCAAGATCTTCTGAAAATACGTTGGCCTTATTGGATGTACAGTAAGTGCTGGCATTTCTCAATGTGACTTCCAGCAGCTTCAGTGTTGCTTTGAAAACCTGCAAATTGTGAACTTGCTGGCCAAGCCCTGTTACTACCCTGTATTCCAGGACTCCATGAGTAAACCTGCCTGCAGCTGGGGCAGCATCCATTTCACATTCCACTTAAAGATTTAAAAGGAGGATCAGAATGGTAACAACAGGATCAATTGCATTCATATCTGGGTTTCCTGTGGTGTGTTTATTCATTCAAGATGAACAAATTTTAAAAACATTTTAATAGTTAGTTTTTGTTTAAAGTTGAATGTTTTAATGGTTCGGAATGCACTGGAAAAATGGTGGATTTGATCACTGAGTTGTCTGTTATCAGAATCAGATTTAATATCACTGGCATATGCAATGCATTTTTTTGTTGCGTGACAGCAGTACACTGCAATTCATAATTACAAAAATATATTTAAAACTAAGTTACAATAAGAAATATATACACAATTTAAAATAAGTATGCAAAAAGAGAGGGGGGGGGGGGGAGAAAGAGAAAAAACTGTGAGGTAGTGTTCATTGTCCATTCAGAAATTCAACGGCTGGGGGAAGAAGCTGTTTCTGACACATTAAATGCGAGCTTTCCATCTCCGTACCTCCTCCCTGATGGTAGCAATAAGATAGAAATAAGGTGCATGAAGTTGTAAACTCTGTCAGTTCTATTATGGGCACTAGCTTCCCCAGGATCCAGGACATTGTCAAAAGATGACGCCTCAAAAAGGTGGCATTCATCATTAAGGAGCCCCGTCATCCAGGACATACCTTCCTCTCATTGCTACCTTCAAGGAAGAGGTACAGGAGCATGAAGACACGCACTCATAGTTTCAGGAACAGCTTTGTTCCCTCTGCCATCAGATTTCTGAATAGACAATGAACCCATGAACACTAGCTCAGCTTTTTCCCCCACTCTCTTTGTACTACTTAATTTAAATTTCTTTTTTAGATATACTTCATGTCGTAATTTATTACAAATTATAATGTACTACTGCCACAAAAGAACAAATTTCACATCATATTAAATCTGATTCCGATTCTGTGAAGAGGGCATGTCCTGAACGATGGGACTTCTTAATGATGGATGAAGCCTTTTTGAGGCATCACTATCCTCAATGGTGGTGAGGCTAGTGCCATTGATGGAGATGGTTGATTTTACAACTTCCTGCAGCTTTTTCTGATCCGGTGTAGCTGTCCCTCCATATCAGATGCCGACGCTCTCCATAGTACATCTGTAGAAATTTGTAAGAAATTTTGGTGACATACCAAATTCCTCAAATTCCTGTGAAATATAGCCACAGTCATGCATTCTTTGTAACTGCATCAAAATGTTGGGACCAGGATAGATCTTCAGACATGTTGACACCCAGGAACTTGAAACCTCTCCCACTTTCCACTGCCGATCCCGTGAAGAGGTCTGTTCCCTTGACTTCCCCTTCCTGAGGTTAACATTCAGTTCCTTTGTCTTACTGATGTTGAGTGCTGGGTTGTTGTTGCGACACCACCCAACCAGCTGGTCTATCTCACTTCTGTGCACTTCCTCATCACCATCTGAAATTCTGCCGAAAAAGTTGTGTCATCAGTGTTTGCGCTGTTCCTGGCCACAGGATCAGAGGTGTATAGAGAGTAGAGAATTGGGCAAAGCACGCATCTTTGAGGTGTGTGCCAGTGTTGATTGTCAGGTAGGAGATGTTATTTCTGATCCGTACTGACTGTGGCTTCCCAGTCAGGATGTCAAGGATCCAGCTGCAGAGTAGCTGTATGGATCCAGGATTTGGAACTTGTTGATTAGAACTGAGGGTTTCATTGTGATGAATGCTGAGCTATAATCAATTAACAACAGCCCATTAAAAGGTTTGCTTAGTATTTTTGTGTTCAGGCTTTGTTCCAACCCTCTCCCATGGATGGAATGCCATAGAAACCTGCCCAATGGAACACTGATGTTCCCAAATAGTAATGTCATCCTTATAACAGAGGAACGCCAAGGATGACTAAAATGGACTTGGTGGCAAATACAGGTGGTTAATAGCACTTGGCAAGTGGCAGACCAGTATTTGTTTTGCGTGACAGAGGAGAAGCATAAAGCCAATTCCCTGCAGATCGCATGGCAGGAAGGTGGGTTGTGAAACAACAGAGACACATTTATGTTACCTCAGATAAATATCTCCAGTTTCTCATGGGAATTAATGACCAGCAGTAAATGTAAGCTTTGCTGATAATGTGCACCCATAGAAACATTAATTCATCATATGGCAAGGATTTTAAAGAAAGAAGCATTCTGGAGCAAGGATTCAGCTCTGTCAGGGAAACCCAGAGAGCAGTCACCTGCTCAGAGTGAGAAGCTATCAGTTCCAAGTACTGCAGGTCAAACTAAAATCGGGATGTCTCAACAGGCCAATAGAACAATGTGACTTTATCTCTGGGACTGCGAAGCGCTTGTATTCTGTGCAGCATTCAGCACCAGTCTGTGAAGGGCTCAGACAGGGATTGAAAAAGAAGGAAAGCACAACCCAAGACAAAGGGGGCCACCAGGTTTCGTTGCTATGCCAGAAGTTGGTTTTATTCTTCAGTTCTGATCTTCCTGAACCTTAAGGAAAGATAATATCTGGCAGTCCTTCCTGACTGCTGCAAAATGCCCAAGGGATGAGAAATAAAGTGGGCCTCTGTTGGTCGAGGTTGACCATGGAAGCTGTGTCCTAGCTATCTATGTCGTTGGTGCAGCAATGTGAGAGTGGCAGTCTCTGTTGCAAAGGTCGCATCTATAAGTGGTCTTAGCTCTGCTGAAGACCTAGCATTTCTCTCTGTGGGCCCGTTTCTCTTTTGCCGCTTTCAAGAATTTTTCCTTGCCTGACTTAAGGTGCTGCTCTGGGTGCTTCACCACCTGGTGTGGTTGACGCAGCTTTCCTGGCCCGATTGCAGACATCCTTGTAGCAGAGTTGCAGGGAGTCAGCGATTCTGTTGACCCAAAGCCAGCTCAATGTAGACAATGCCTTTTGGAATGCCGCCATCCTGTATGTGGCAGACACGGCTTATGACGTGAAATAAAATATCACAGCATCATCAGCATGCAACCTCCCTATTTCAGTAAGGCTTGTGCTATTTGGAATGAATAATCTCCATGGTGCCAAAAAACCCTAGCAGTTCAAATAGTTTCTGATAGAACCATATCAGAAATTCAAGAGATTAACTAACTAACTATTTTAACAGACTAGAGCTGAATTAAAATCAGTGCGTAAATGTGGGTTTCTAGTTATTACGTGCAAAAAAATGAAGCAATGCACATCGAGGTGCCACAGATTCTTCAGCAATGATTCAAGTTGGCAGAAACTGCAGTGTGCAATAATAAAAAGCCCAGCATTACACAAAGTTAAGCTAAGATTCAACTTTCAATGAGCAAAGGCCATTAGACTGGATGAATATTTTCTGAGAAACAAGTGTTTAAAAGATTTTTGGGTTGGACTAAGTGATTGTTTCCTTGAAAATCAAAAAGAATCTGGAGATGGTGGAAATCTGAAATAAAAACAAAAAATGCAAAGAAACATGTACCCTGTTGAAAATCCATGGAGAGAGGAACAGAGTTAATCTATCAGGCTGAAGATCTTTCATCAGAATGGCAAAAGTGAGATGTTTGATGTTGCAGAGAGAGTGGGGAACAATGCATGGACCTGTCAAGACTGCCATGCTCATTTGAAGTTGTATGGCTGACAGGTTAATGGATTGACACAGGAAAATTCTCCATTCAGTTTTTCTACAAAGTCTGTCATCTACTTCCTCCGCTCTCTTTGTTTTCTCCCTCTCTGACTTCACTTATTAATTGATGAAGCAAACAGCTTTGTAAACTATGGTATTCTTGACCTCATCCCATCAGAGATTTTACCTTTTTCATTATCATCCTGCTCCTATCTTCTCAATATACTCAAAGATTCAGAAAAAGCTTCTTCCTCTTTACCATCAGATTTCCGATGTAAACCCATGAACACAACCTTCTTATTACTTTTTATTACCTATTTATATATTTTCATATTTATTAATAATTTCCAGTCCTTGCACTGTACTGCTGCTGCAAAAATAAAAAAAAACATCTAAGTCAGTGATAATAAATCTGATTCTGATTCTCTGCAACTTAGGATCAATCTGTATTTTCCCCACTTTGACCGATTTTTTTGGAATATTTGACCTGAAATGTTGTCTGCTGCTCCTTCCATAGATGCTGTCTAACTTTGCTCAATTTTTCCAGCATTTTCAGTTATTATTTTACTGTTCTTAATATTTGTTGGCAGGTGAGGAATGATACATGAATAGTGGGTTGTGAAGCAATCAGAGCACTGACATTTGGAACCAGATCAATTCTGAGCAAGACTGATTTCTTTAACAAAGTTGGCAGAGAAGCAGAACAGTCTTAGAATGATTTAAAACTAAGACTGAGAATTTAATGCACGATGCCCTGGCCAATAATGATGTAATATTGGCAATGAAATTAAGATATAATATCAGAAGTTTGATCGTAAACATGTGAACACGAGACTGGAGGATTTTTCAGGTAAGTTTTATTCCACAGTAAAGATGTTTGGGAAACACTGACTATGTAAATACCCATGCACTAATTTGGAGAATTGTAAAATCACATTGAAATCATCTGTCAGTTACTGTTGTTGTCCATTTAATGCACTGCCCTTGAAAATGTCCTCATCTCTGACATCTGTTTAATTTCCTTTGTTTGACACATGGATATCTGTTAATTTGTACTGAACTCAACTGGGTAAATCTTAAAACTAACGAATGAAAAAATATACCTCAAGAATAGATGAAAGACAGAGGAGTCTTATGAACAAAAAGATGAAAATGATCAGTTGGCTATGTAATTTATAATCTACTTTGAAAAAATCTAATCAGCATCCTTTGCTCAAGTTTCAAGTATCATTCTAAATGCATTTTGCTCATTTTAAAATTAATCCAGCTGATAACTTTCTAACTTACATTCCCTCTAATGCCTGTTCCAACACAATGAAATCAATGCAATTTCTTTTAACAGAACAGGTTGCTTTGGCAAGTAAGGTGAAAATAAATCCAAAGGGTTTCTACAGTTATATTAATAGCAAAAGGATAGTGAGGGATAAAATTGGTCCCTTAGAGAATCAGAGTGGACAGCTATGTGTGGAGCTGAAAGAGATGGGGGAGATTTTGAACAATTTCTTTTCTTCAATATTCACTAAGGAGAAGGATATTGAATTGTGTAAGGTAAGGGAAACAAGTAGGGAAGTTATGGAAACTATGACAATTAAAGAGGAGGAAGTACTGGCGCTTTCAAGGAATATAGACGTGGATAAATCTCCAGATCCTGACAGGATATTCCCTAGGACCTTGAGGGAGGTTAGTGTAGAAATAGCAGGGGCTCTGACACAATTATTTCAAATGTCATTAGAAATGGGGATGGTGCCAGAGGATTAGCGTATTGCTCATGTGGTTCCATTGTTTAAAAAGGGTTTTAAGAGTAAACCTAGCAATTGTAGGCCTGTCAGTTTGACATCAGTGGTGGGTAATTCAATGGAAAGTATTCTTAGAGATGGTATATATAATTATCTGGATAGACAGGGTCTGATTAGGAACAGTCAATGTGGATTTGTGCGTGGAAGGTCATGTTTGACAAATCTTACTAAATTTTTTGAAGAGGTTACTAGGAAAGTTGACAAGGGTAAAGCAGTGGATGTTGTGAATGTTGTCTATATGGACTTCAATAAGGCCTTTGACAAGGTTCCACATGGAAGGTTAGTTAGGAAGGTGCAATCGTTAGGTATTAATATTGAAGTAGTAAAATGGATCCAACAGTGGCTGGATGGGAGATGCCAGAGAGTAGTGGTGGATAAGTGTTTGTCAGATTGGAGGCCGGAGACTAGTGGTGTGCCTCAGGGATCTGTACTGGGTCCAATTTTGTTTGTCATATACATTAATGATCTGGATGATGGAGTGGTAAATTGGATTAGTAAGTATGCAGATGATACTAAGATAGGTGGTGTTGTGGATAATGAAATAGGTTTTCAAAGCATCCAGAGATATTTAGGCCAGTTAGGCAGATGGAGTTTAATGCTGATAAGTGTGAGGTGCTACATTTTGGTAGGACTAATCAAAATAGGACATACATGGTAAATGGTAGGGCATTGAGGAATGCAATAGAACAGAGTGATCTAGGAATAATGGTGCATAGTTCCCTGAAGGCGGAATCTCATGTGGATCAGGTGGTAAAGAAAGCTTTTGGTATACTGGCCTTTATAAATCAGAGCATGGAGTTTAGAAGTTGGGATGTAATGTTAAAATTGTACAAGGCATTGGTAAGGCCAAATTTGGAGTACTGTGTACAGTTCTGGTCACTGAATTATGGGAAAGATGTCAACAAAATAGAGAGAGTACAGAGAAGATTTACTAGACTCTTCCCTGGGTTTCAGCACCTATGTTACAGAGAAAGGTTGAACAAGTTAGGTCTTTATTCTTTGGAGCGCAGAAGGTTGAGGGGGGACTTGATAGAGGTATTTAAAATTATGAGGGGGTTAAATAGAGTTGATGTGGATAGGCTTTTTCCATTGAGAGTAGGGGAGATTCAAACAAGAGGACATGAGTTGAGACTTAGGGGGCAAAAATTTAAGGGTAACAAGAGGAGGAATTTCTTTACTCGGAGAGTGGTAGCTGTGTAGAACGAGCTTCCAGTAGAAGTGGTAGAGGCGGGTTCGGTATTGTCATTTAAAGTATAGTTGGATAGGTATATGGATAGGAAAGGAATGGAGGATTATGGGTTGAGTGTGGGTCAGTGGGACTAGGTGAGAGTAAGCATTTGGCATGGACTAGAAGGGCCAAGATGGCCGGTTTCCGTGCTATAATTGTTATATGCTTGTATGGTTGTATAGGTTTTCCACGCAAATCAATTGCAATACATTGAGGGAAAAAAGATTTACAAATATTCAAAATGCTGGTGGAATACAGCATGTCAGGCAGCATCTATAGGGAGAAGCGCTGTCGACGTTTCGGGCCGAGACCCTTCGTCAGGCCTAACTGAAAGGAAAGATAGTAAGAGACTTGAAAGTAGGAGGGGGAGGGGAAATGTGAAATGATAGGAGAAGACCGGAGGTATATAAACACTTTATATACTGACTGGGTAGCCTCCAACCTGATGGCATGAACATTGACTTCTCTAACTTCCGTTAATGCCCTTCCTCCCCTTCTTACCCCATCCCTGATATATTTAGCTTTTTCCCCCTTCCTTTTTTCTCTCTCTTTCTGCCCATCACTCTGCCTGTTCTCCATCTCTCTCTGGTGCTCCCCTCCACCTTTCTTTCACCCTAGGCCTCCCGTCCCATGATCCTTTCCCTTCTCTAGCTCTGTATCCCTTTTGCCAATCACCTTTCTGGCTGTCAGCTTCACCCCACTCCATCCGGTCTTCTCCTATCATTCGCATTATCCCCTCCCCCTCCTACTTTCAAATCTCTTACTATCTTTCCTTTCAGTTAGTCCTGATGAAGGGTCTCAGCCCGAAACATCGACAGCGCTTCTTCCTATAGTTTCTGCCTGACCTGCTGCGTTTCACCAGCATTTTAACTGTGTTGCTTGAATTTCGGGCATTTGCAGATTTTCTTGTGTTTACAATTATTCGACAATTTTGCAGTCCTTTCTGCAGTGCCAAAGAAACCCTTGCAAATATCTTCAGATCTAGGATTTTCAAAAGACTTAAAAATAAATCTGTTTATTTTGCTCATGGCAGATTCAGAAAAAGGCAGCAGAATAATCTAAAGGATGTCTTCCTTTTATGCATAGATGAGTTTCACCCTGAAGCATCCAAGAGATAATATTTATTAACTTTTCAACCTAAAGCTATGGAGAGAAATGACCAACAAAGTCATAAAACTTCACACCTTAAGAAAAAAAACATACTAATAAAGATTTTAACATGGTAAAAATGCCTATGTAGCTCAGAAGAACATTATCAAAATTAACAATTTAGAATCAAAACAATTTGGATGTTGACACTGATATCCCAATTAACGTTTCAAATAATGAGTGTTAGTTTTGGGAAATGTGTACTCCATGCCAAAATCTGTGTCATTTTTAACCTGTAGTAAAACAATTACAAGTGGCAGGACTGGCACAGAAAATGATATATAATAATCCTGAAACATCAAAGTTTCAAAGACTCAGTTTCTTAGAACGAATGAATTTGGGATGGTACAGTCACACAGCAGGCAGTGTGGTTATGATTCCAACAAACCAGGTTTGACTGATTTCAGCTACCATCTGTATTGTTTGCCTTTTGCTTGGGTGCTCTTATTCCATGGCACATCTCACAGATGAGTTGGCAAGTTAATTGTCTACTGTAATGGAAGATTTGATGGGCATGTGAGACAAAATTGGTCACAGAATGATATATAGAGGAAGGGGTTTGATGGGATTGTTCAGGGAGCACCTTTGGACTAAATGGTCTGAACAAACTCTTTCCAGGTTTGTAACAAAATCGAAAAATAAAAATCTACAAATTGCTGAACCAGACTTATTGATAGTATAACTGATTTTATGTTATATATTACTCTAGATAATGCATCCACTTGAGAACAATTTGGCTGTGCTTTGACTCAGCAGGCTCTACATAAGATGAGAATGCTATTTTCATGCTAAAGAAACTCTCCGATTTCAGTTACCTGCAATAAATATAGACACAATTTTGAAAAATGTATGGCTAAGTCATATAACTTTATTTGGAAACAGTTACTTTTGTGTTCGTAGAAGTATGCTGATGGGAATATTTTAAATCTATTGCCTGGAAAAAATTACAATGTATCACAAATGCTCTCTAAAGGGCAAATATATTGATGTCACTTTATGGATACATGTTGAACACACCAACAATGTTCAGCATGTTATAAATCAAGAGCAGACTGCCAGCTCTTTACATCACAGACTGGAAGGTTTAATGGAATGGAGGAGACTACAACTACTTGTTGTTAGAAAAGGTGAACCACTTGCTTGATATGCGAATCAAAACTCCGACTGAGAAAACATTGCTTGTTGAATCTGGTATTATGTCAGACATTTTCACTTTCAAGCAAAAGAAGAGCTCATGATCCTGGTCGTAAGTCTCAAAAAGGGATTTAAGTACATTTGAAAAGATTGGGCAGTGGATTTATCATCCACAGCTGAAAGAATTTAATGTCAGCCAAGAAGGGTTTCATTGTCTCAGCCTCTTTTCACTGCCTGAAGCAGGGAGTGAAGGACTTGTAAACCATCTGTGGAGTGTCCATTACATTCAGTTCGCCAGAAGTGTTCAATGGAAACGTGTGAAATAAACAATGACAGGCTTGCAATAAGGACTCCATAAAAAAATAAAGTTATGTCTTTTGGTAAGGTCTTGGAAAAGTGTAGGAATAAGTTTATCTTCCGTAATTGCAACGTTGTGTCCAAGTGCTTAATAAATCAATAAGCAAATTGAATTTAAGCATTTCATCCTCCAAAGAGTTCATCTGCTTTCACTAAAATTAATTTTGTACTGCATCAAACTATATTGGACAGCAACAACATCAATAGTGTTCTACCTGTGATTTTACAACCACCAACCACAATCTGTACAGGATGGACTGTGGTATCAGCAAATGCTTTATAGCACCAACCAACCTGCTCATCATTTTGCTCTTCCAATCAGTATAATAACATTTTTTCCTGGATGGATAGGAAAACAAAAACTAAACACAAGGAAGGAAAGACCAAGTAACATTTACTTGCTGTGTATTTTAAATGTCAAGATGCCATTAAGCAATAAGAACATTGTAATTCAATCATGCACAGTACATGCCGTACTACACAAACTAAAGCATTAAAAGATCAAAATAATCACTATTTATTGGTGGTTTAGAATAACAGGAAGCTTTGGGAAACATGCTTGGGGACACTACTATTGACTTGTTATTGTATTTATCTTGTGGTAATTCTCACAAACTGCCAAAGATGAAGAAGTATTATTCATCTTTTAAGAGAGTTGGTACTAACTTGTTGACAGTCAAGGAATGCATTACTTCTTAGTGGGAAAACAAAACAATTCTCCTATTGAAGGTTATCCCTTTTTAAAGCTTCTATTATAAGTGTTGCCATAATCTCGCTCTGATCTTTAACAATTTCCCTGACTAGCTGCTAAAATATCACTTAAACCCCAGTATAATGGTTAGTAATTTAACAAAGTTATGATACTTAAAACTTAACAGAGCAAGGCACGTACAATACCTAAAGGGCATGCGGATGTTCATTCTTTCTGCATATTTACATATTGTTTCCCAAGGTGCGTGGAGTTTCACAAACATTATGTCACTGTTTGTGATGGATTGCTGTGGTTACAAAGAAACAAGGAAATAGGAAGTAAGTTGCTTTCAAAATAGTTTCACATCAATACCAATACAAATTCAGGGCGAGTGTATTACACGGCTCTGCAAGTTCAAATCAGTGGTCAAAAGCTTAATATATAATAAAAGATATTTCTTCATCTACAGGGCATCAGAATTTATAATATCATCCCATACTTAAAATCCGATTAGGTCTTCACCTCATTATCAAATGCTTCCAAGGATCATTTTCTTTAGGCAGCAAGATTAATAAATCACAGGAACCAGAGCAAATCTAAATTGATTTTGAATGCACCAACAAATGGCACAGATGGCAAAGTAAGAATACTTGAGGATTTTATTGTAATTTTCACAAATAAACAGTAGTTTAAATAGGAATCATTGGGCTGAAAGTTAGAAATCCACATCAGCAAGAGTAATGGTGCCATTACTTTTTATTGCACTTTCCAGCTCCAGCAAAGTGACAATGCATCTACAGAAGCAAAATTCTCTCTTGCGCTCTTGTGTAAACTTCAAGTATATTAATTCCACTGATGGACAAGGGATCCTCCACAAAAAGGGTAATCACTAGCTTGTTACTCTAAACCTTGTTCAATTCTCTCCATTACATTATAAAATGATCATGGCTGACATTAAGTACCCACCCAAGTGATTTACAGGAATTTCCAGAAAGGAATATTGTTTGATTCTGTCATAATGCAGGCAAGCTCTCTGTCACTTTTATCAAAATAGGGAACAAAAGCACAAGTGGGTCATTTTGTCACAAGGCATGTTGGGTTAATGGTCTCTTTCTATGCTGTATGATATAATGATACTCAATTAGCACTTTTTCATGTGAGGGAGGCGTTGGGGAGATTTGGGGTTTGCGAGCTTTTGTTCCTTTCTCTTTTAGTGTGGGGCAGATTGATGTCTTTCTTTCAATTACTCCTATGGTTTTCTGTATTTTATGACTGTCTGGAGAAGACAAATCTCAGAGTTGTATTCTGCATTCATACTTTGATAATAAAGTGAACCTTTGAACCTTTTTTTAAATGCTGAATTCAAAATTGCCCTGAACTTGGAGATAACCATGCATTTGGATGGGAGCATTTTCCTTAAGTGTAAACCTCCTGCGTAAGATATTCATGAGTTTATTAAAATCTAGATTCTCACTCATGGATGTATTTTGGAGTCAGCATGTGTATTTTGTCATTACTCAGTTAGTAATCCCAAGCTAACCACCTATTCCATTCCGTGTCCACGTCCTCACTATAACTTCCAGCGTACTTCAGCAGAAGTGAGAAGCGATGGCCAGGGAGGTCAATGCTGGTATTGATGCCCCTTATTCTGGATCTCAGTGCCACAGGAAGTTTAATGATGAAACTCAATCATCAAGGTCATTAGAATCAGCCATATATTTCAATCCACTATCATTCCTATAGTAAGCACACACTCCTTCAAATGTTGCACAGTACATCTTCCACATCATATATTCAACCACTGTAGTACTCCGCACTATGGCAGCATCTGAATTGAAGGAAAGAAAACACTTCTGGTGGGGCAGTAGAAAGGAAGAACACTGTTGGAAGGGCTGTGCTACAGAAATGCCAAATGGTCAGAGAAGTAGTGTGGAGAGAATACCGCAACATCACGGTCGTTATTGGGAGAGCACTGCACTATCAGAGAGCAGTATTGAAGGAGCAACTCAACTGGTCAATATTGAGGAAGGATTGAATTGGGAGATGGGAAGTATTGATGGAGAAACCCAAAATATTGTAACACAATACAGAACCGTACAACATATCAACAGGCCCTTTGGCCCATCATGCTGTGCAAAACCGATGAAATTGACAAGTAAACTAATACTTCCTGCCTACACAATCTCCACACCTTTATATGCTCAGATGTCCAAAGTCCATACTAAATCTGATTCCTTCTCCACAAATACTGCTTGACTATCTGATCATTTCCCACACTCTCTCTTCTTACTTCAGACATGTTTGCAAAATAAGGAGGTTCCTATGTAATTTGCATTCTTCAAATTACAGCTGTTCCAGACTTTGGAATAAGGCAGTTATTTTCTGATCCATCACAATCATCAAAATATGTATCCTGAAGGGGAAAAGGACAATAGCAATACTGTTGTTTCCCTCAGAACTGGTGAGACTCTCTCTACTTGGGGGTGGTTATTTCCACGTGAGTTTAGGCCTGGAACGAATCAGCCACGGTCATATTAAGGATTGATGTACTCATGCTCCTAATGCTTTTAATGTTATACATGCAACTTGTTATTTGTGCATGAATGACATGGTTGGAAGTGAATTACATCCAGCTGATTCTGATCCTTGCCATCACTGGTGAAAAATTTTATATTTTTTACCAGCCACAACAGTAGATTTTATTCCAGAACTGCCCAGATAATCATTCTTGCTGGAATGATTCTTTCACTTTCCAAAGGTAGTAGAGATCAAACTGGAGAGAAAAGTAGTCGTAGAGCACTACAGCACAGAAACAGCCCCCCCCCCCCCCCCAGCCCATCTAGTCCATGTTGAACTGTCCTTCAGCCTAGTCCATCAACTTGCACCTGGACCATAGCATCAATCCATGAGAATATCCAGATTTCTCATAAATATTGCAATCAAATCCACATCTACCACTTCCATTCTCAACTTGTTCCACACTTGCATCACCTTCGGTGTGAATATTAAATATTTCATCCTTAAATGTCTCACCTTTCACCCCTAGCCTATGACCTCTTGTTCACTTCACCCAACCTCAATGGAAAAAGCCTATTTGCATTTACTCTAATTGTACGTCTCATCAATTTTAAAATTGAACCTATTACTAGGGTCAGTGGATTTACAATAATTAAAATGCCAGAAATAACTAAAAAAATGTAAAAACATAAATTCCATGAATAACGCCGATCTATTTGGTCCAGTTTCAAACATTTGGCTGCAGGTCCAGTTTAGGTAAATGATTTCTTCTAGAAATCAAATTATTTTGTAACACAACACCATGCACGTTTATTACAATTGTCATTCCTGCCCCAATTCTTCAGCCACACATTTATCTGCCACCTCATTCTACTTCTATCCTCACTGGCCTGGCCAGGTGACCAACTTTTCAGTGGATGAGCAGGTCGGGAAAGACAACTACAATTCTTTAAGTTTTAAGATAGATATAGATCAGGATAAAAATGGACCTCATGGGGAGTATTAAATTGGACCAATACAAACTAGGCAGGAACTTGGGAGAGTAAATTTGGAATAGCTGTTTTAATTTTGGAACATTTAATTTGGAACAGCATGTCGTCATCCAACATGTAAAGACTAACTGCACGAAGTACAGGTATGTTCCAGTCAGCAGAAATGACAAGGATGGTTCGATATCGAGAGAAGTGTTAAATTTTGTCAAGAAGAAAAGGGAAAAGTATGTAAAGCTGAGGAAGCTAGAGTCAAACAGAGCCCTTGAAGAGCATAAAAAAGCCAGGAAAGAACTGGTAAAGGGAATTAGGAAAGCCAGAGAGGTCATGAAAACTCCTTGGCAATTATTATTAAGGATTATCACAAGGCATTCAATACATACATCAAAAATCAAGATCAAGGCAATAACTAAGGGGAGGGAACAACCATTCAATGATAAAGTGGTGAGCATTTGCTTGGCTGAGAAGGAGGGGATTGAGGTCAATAAGAAGCACTTTACTTTAGTATTTACCAAGAAGAAGGATGAGGAGGTTAGGAAGTTTAGAGCTAAAGGAGAGGTAATGCTGGGTCTCATAAAGTCTAGGACCTGATAGGATATACCCAGTCTATTGAGAGAGGCAGGAGAGGAGATTGCTGGGGCTTTGATCAATATCTTTGTGTGCTATTTATCCACAGATGAGGTCCTGGAGGACTGTTGAGTAGATGATGTTGCTTTATTATTCAATAAGGAAACCAGGGATAGCCCTAGAAACCATAGACTGGTGAGTTTTACATCAGTGGTAGGGAGGTTACTGGAAAGAATTCTTAGAGTTAGGATTTATGAGCATTTAGAAAACCATGGCTTTATTAGGGAGAGCCAGCATGGCTTTGTGTGAGGCAAATAGTGATTCAATTTTCTGACAAAGTGACAAAGGTGATTGATGAAGGTAGAATTGCGGATGTTGTCTATTTGGATCTTAGTAAGGTCTTTCACAAGGTCCTGTGTGGGAAACTCATCCAGAAAATTAAGATGCATGGGATCCATGATGAATTGACCATTTGGATTCAGAATTGACTTGCCCATAGAAGACATATGGTAGTGGTCAAAGGCATTTATTCTAGCTGGGGGTCTGGGATTAGTGGTGTTCTACAGGAATCTGTCCTGGGACCTCTGCTGTTTGTGACGTATATAAATGACCTGGCTGAAAATAGGTTTGCAGATGTTCAGATGATACAAAGGTTGGTGGTGGTGTGGTTAGCGTAGAAGATTAGCAAAAATACAAATATGGGAGGAGAAATAGAAGATGGAGTTTAACCTGGCCAAATGTGAAGTATTGCTCTTTGATAGCTCAAATGTGAAATGACAGTACACTTAACAGTGTCGATGAGCAGAGGGATCTTGGGGTCAAAGTTCATAGCTCTTTGAAGGTGGTTATGCAGTTTATATGGTGGTTAAGAAGGCATATGGCATACTTCCCTTAATTAGTTGAGGCATTGAATCCAAAAGTCAGAAAGTTATTTTGCAACTTGATAAAATTCTAGTTAGGTTGCACCTGGAGTATTGCATGCAGTTCTAGCCACCCCATTATAGGAAGCATGGTGAACCTTTGGAGAGGGTGTTGAAGAGGTTTACCAGGATGTTGCCCGGATTGGAATGAATGAGGTTGGACAAACTTAGGTTACTTTATCTGGAGTGGCAGAAACTGAGGGGAGATCTGATAGAGAGCTATAAGATTACGAGAGGCACAGATAGACAGTATCTTTTTCCCAGGGTTGAAATGTCTAATACCAAGGGGGCACTCATTTAAGATGAGAGGAGGTAATGTCAAAGGAGATGCGAGGGACAAGTTTTGTTCTTACAGAGAGTGGTGAATGCCTGGAATGTGTTGCCTGAGATGGTGGCGGATACATTAGCAACTTTGAAGAGATAATTACACAGGCATTTGAATGGAAAATGGAAGGATATAGTGTAGGCACAAGGGATTAGTTTATTGAGCCACTTAGTTGGTTCAGCACATTGAAAGCCAAAGGGCCTGTTCCTGTGCTTACTGTTCTATGTTCTATGTTACGGGGAGAAGACAGGAAAAAGGGTTGAGAGGGATAACAAATCAACCATGATGGAATGGTGGAACAGACTCAAGGGGCCTAAAAGCCTAATTTGGCTCCTATTTCTTATGATATGTATTCCACTCCTCCTTTGAACCCTAAATTGTAATACCCCTGCTGTTCAGATAACAATTAGCTAATGTTTCACAGATCATCAAGTAAAAATGGGCCTTCTTGATGTACTTGGCTCACTTAATATGTGCTTCAACCACGAGATCAATCCAAAGAGCAAGTTCTAAATAGAAACTATTTAGTCCCGGAATGGACGGACTGTCATATGTTGAAAGATTGCAGTAACTGGGCTTGTATACACTGGGATTTAGAAGGATGAGAGGGGATCTGATTAAAACATATAAGATTATTAAGGGATTGGACAAGCTAGAGGCAGGAAACATGTTCCCGATATTGGGGGAGTCCAGAACCAGAGACCATAGTTTAAGAATAAGGGGTAGGCCATTTAGAACAGAGTTCAGGAAAAACTTTTTCACCCAGAGAGTTGTGGATCTGTGGAATGCTCTGTCTCAGAAGGCAGTGGAGGCCAATTCTCTGGATGCTTTCAGAAAGAGTTAAGATAGAACTTAAAGATAGCAGAGTTAAGGGATATGGGGAGAAGGCAGGAACAGGGTACTGATTGTGGATGATCAGCCATGATCACATTGAATGGTGGTGCTGGCTCAAAAAGGGCTGAATAGCCTATTCCTGCACCTACTGTCTATTGTAACTTTCCAAGACATTAAACACCTTTGACAATAAACATGGATATTAATAGTCAAACTTTTGTTCCAACCTCTCTTTCAAGTTGCAGTCCTTCTGCCCGCAGATTCTTTTCAAATGTGCTTCTTTTCTCTACATGCATATCTGATTTTTTGTAGACCAAAATATAGTCAATCCTTTTCTTTCCATCTTTGAAGAACAGACTGTCTTCCAACACCAAGTGGTCTTTATGCTGGACAAAGGAAACAAGATTCCTACTGTCAAATAACACTAAGAACAACCCAAATTAACAACTGCAAACAGAATGTTGTGGACACTTGTAACCCCCTTGATAATTCACAAAAGATTTTTTTTTCATTGTTAACAGTTAGAATAATTTTGCTATTAGGCAAGGAGTTTAAACATTGATGTGATAAAAAGTAGAGTAAGCTTAACATCTTTGACACTATAGAGATGTATTTTACATTTTCTTACAATTCAAAGTTTAAGTTTAAATTTCAAAACAACCAAGGTACTTAAATGCCAATACATACTACCCTGAGATCCATTTTCTTGAGGGCATTTACAGCAGATTCAAAGAATCACAAAAGAATCAATGAAAAACCACACACAAAGATGGACAAACAACCAACGTGCAAAAGATGACAAATTGTGCAAATATAAAAAGCAGTAACAATAAATAAGTAATAAATTATATGAGAACGTAAGTTGTAAAGTTGTTGAAAATAAGTGGCTGTGGAATCATTTCATTACTGGGGTGAGTAAAATTATCACCTCTGGTTCAGGAGCCTGAAGCTTGAGGAAGTGTTCCAAACTTTGTGTTGTGGGACCTGAGGCTCATGAACCTCATTTGTGATGGCAACAGTGAGAAGAGAGCATGGCCTAGATGCTGAGGGTCCCTTGATGATGGTTGAATTCTGTCTAAATATACCAACAGGAAAAACTGACACCTACAGAACTGCCATGGTCTCAGTCATATTTGTCGGGTGGTTGCTATCTTCTTATTTGTTGCCTTCTTATAAAAATTAATTTTGATCTGCATTTTGCCTTCATAGGTCATCAAAATGAGAAAATCCATCAAACAAATTGCCAAAGCAAAGATGAAAATTATTTAACCATGATCTAATTTATTTCATTCCAACCAGATTTATCTTTAAATCACCAAGTTGTAATGAGCTGGAATGCACTGACTGAAACGATGATGGAGGTAGATTCAATTGCAACTTTGATAAATACTTCATTGGAAAACTGTGAGAAAAGAAGAGGGAACGGGTATCACTCAGGTTTTTGCTTCAAAGAGCTGATACAAGCAAGATGGGTTTTTTGCTGTGATTCTTTAGCTTGTCAGCTTGGCGCTACACATTCTGTGAGAATGTTAATTGGAATGACAGAACTGCTGCACTGGTAGCTGGCACAGACCTGTGAGTGGATCTCCTTCTCTGCAGAGTAAGAGTACGACTTTGTGACCTTTTGCTACTTAATGACACAGAAGGCCATCTGCATCCATTCTGCTTGCAGAAGAGCAATCCATTGATCCGATCACCACATCATGCAAACTCCACATATTCCTCTGCAGCCCTCTACAAGTCCATCAATTCCCCTTTGATTATTTTGTCATTTACCTTTTGTGGAGATACCTTACACTTGCCAAATAATCCAATTCATTTTTTAAATTACCATCCACCTAAAAATGTTCTCATTACCTAGCCACTGATTGACCATTTATGTAAAGGCAAATCACTCTCACAACTTAACACATTTTTCTCCTTCATTTCCTTTAATTTTTTTGTTTATAAAATGCGTGAACCTTGCTGCGCCTTTCTATATTAACCTTTCCATGGCTGTTGTGAGGCTGGGACAGTTAACAGCATCACAGTCCCTTCAGAGCAGAGATGAGGAAGAATTTCTTCAGCCAGAAGGTGGTGAATCTGTGGAAGTCATTGCTGCAGATAGCTGTGTAGGCCAGTGATTGGGTATATTTAAAGCGGAGGTTGATAGGTTCTTGATTAATAAGGGTGTCAAAAATTACAGGGCAAAGACAGAAGAATGGGGTTTAGGGGGTTAATAAAAGAGCCATGATAGAACGATGCATCCGATTCAATGGGCCTAATTCTTCTCCTATCTCTTATGATCATTTGATGGCTAATAACACGGTTTTGGAAGGTTTACTATCAAATCTACTCCCTCCTTATCCACTCTGGTATACTGACAAGGTTTAACAACACAAGTACCTAAATTATTAGATAATATCTGAGGACACACGAGGTAGAATTTATCATTCTGTAATCTTTTTATTAACACCACTGCTATCATATGAGATGCAACTGCAACTGTAAGCTTCACATAGCCTCAGTGATTCAAACAACAGCACATTGCATCTGCTCTTCTTTCCAGCTTTGTTCCAGAACAATTCTACCTTTGTTACACGAGACCACCCTCATCAACTGTTTCCCACTGAAGTGGACATTTGACTTGTAACTACCAAATGAAGTAGAAGATTTGGTCGGTGTCATTTTGAAATCTCTTACAATTTGGTTTTTGATTCGCGGTGCATCAAATTTCACCTTTTTAATGGTTGCTTTAGATATTATTGGTGCACGGACACATGAACTACGTTGGGAATCCAACCCAGTTATATTCAGGGCACAGGGAATTAATTTCCTTAAATACATAAATGAGAACATGTATACATGAATATGGATTGGATATGGTCCTCTGTGTGACATGTGAGAAACGTTAACTATTTGCCCACCACAGCAGAAAAACAGATGAGTGGTGCTCATCCACCACCTCTTCAGTCAATAGAGCACGGCACTGCCACAACAGAGGCAAGCGAGGCTCCCCCTCCCCACCCACCATTCCAGTGTCCTGACCAGCTACATCACTGCCTGGTATGGGAATTACCTCAGATTGATAGTGATGACAGCTGAAAACATTATTCCACTCCCACCACCTCAGCCCCATTCAGGACATATATCAAAAGTGCTGTAGATGTAGTGCCTCTAGCATTGTCAAAGACTCCTCCCGTCTTTCCACAATCAATTTCACCTCCTGCCATCAAGCAGAAGGTACTGCAGCATAAGAACCAGAACCGTTAGGCTGAATAACAGCCTTTCCCCCCAGGCTGTTAGACTTCTTATTACCCTCCTGCCACCCAGCACACATTTACATCTTGTCTGAATTCCCTGCCACACCTCCCACCCCTACTCCACAAGACAAGGACACAGTCTCATCCTGCTCTGGTCACTTTTCATCGTTTATATGATTATACTGTTGCTTGTTACATTGTAATAGTGTCAGTAACATTATACTGTCTTATATAAACAGACTCCTTGCACTTTATGTCAACCTGTCAATCTTGCGGCCATGCCCCTTAGGGACTTGTGTCGATATTATTTTGTGACTAAATGTGCGGATTGTAACTATATGTGCTGAGCGTGACTCAGTGTACTGTGTTTCCAAACTTCAAGATCGTTCAATGTAATTTCCAGTACACAATTGTAAAGGGGAATGAAAGAATCGTTACCCACACAAAACGCTGGAGGAACTCAGCAAGCCAGCCAGCATCTATGGAAAAGAGTATAGTCGACGTTTTGGCTTAAGGTAAGGAACACAGTGATTACAAGAAGCACACAAATATAAATACAAAATAGTTAGATTTTATGTCCATAATGTGATGCTAGGTTCATGAGTGTCTGTACATAAATGTGACTGAGAGGAAATGACAGAATAGTGGTAGTTGGGGATGTGCAGGGTTAGGTTAGTAGTGGAGGTGTTGATAAGACTTCCAGCTTGAGAAAGTAATTAGTTTTGAGTCTGGTGGAAGCCTCCTCCCTAATGGAAGTGGGACCAACAGTCCACGAGCAGGGTAGGTAACCTTCATGATGTTACTGGCCTTTTTCTGACACCTTTCTATACTTTTTGCTCCTTGACCCAGAGGAATATTATTTCTTTTCTCTCTATACATATGAATGGTTGAATGACAATAAACCTGAAGTTGAATTTGATTTGGAACTCTTCAAGCAACACACACAAAATGCTGGTGGAACACAGCAGGCCAGGCAGCTTCTATAGGGAGAAGAACTGTCGACGTTTCGGGCCGAGACCCTTTGTCAAGACTAACTGAAAGGAAAAATAGTAAGATATATGGAAGTAGGAGGGGGAGAAGGAAATACGAAATGATAGGAGAAAACCGGAGGGGGTGGGGTAAAGCTGAGAGCTGGAAAGGTGATTGGCAAAAGGGATACAGAGCTGGAGAAGGGAAAGGATCATGGTATGGGAGGCTTAGGGAGAAGTTTTAGTTTTTTCCCCTCCTCTTTTTTTTTCTCTCTCTCTGCCCATCACTGCCTGTTCTGCATCTCCCTCTGGTTCTCCCCTCCCCCTTTCTTTCTTCCTAGGCCTCCCGTCCCATGATCATTTCTCTTCTCCAGCTCAGTATCCCTTTTGCCAATCACCTTTCCACATCTCAGCTTCACCCCACCCCCTCTGGACTTCTCCTATCATTTCGCATTTCCCCCTCCCCCTCCTACTTTCAAACCTCTTACTATCTTTCCTTTCAGTTAGTCCTGATGAAGGGTCTCGGCCCGAAACATCGACAGCGCTTCTCCCTATAGATGCGGCATGACCTGCTGCGTTCCACCAGCATTTTATGTGTGTTCCTTGAATTTCCAGCATCTGCAGATTTCTTCGTGTTTGCTTTTGGAACTCTTCATTTACTTTTCCCGGCTGATATGCAACTACTTTATCTTGGAAGGTAAATGTCAGGGAGTACCACATGAATAATGACAGATGATGGGAAATTGCATTGTCAGAGGTAAGGACCTAAGGCAAAGGACCATGTGTTGCCCATTAACCCATGACAACAAAACAGAAACATTTTATCCCTCAAATCAGAAGCAATGGACCATCCTCAACAATTCCACAGTTTTCTTCATTGTTGGACCTCATGGCAACTCATTGAAGGCCAAATCCTTTTAATACGAACACAGGTTGAGTCAATGAAGAAGGAAAATGCTCTAATGTTGAGATGGCTAGAATATAATGGATATAATGTTGTGATTGCATAAGGCATTGGTCCGGCTGCACTTAGAGCACTGTGAGCAATTTCAGCTCCTTGTTTAAAAAAGAATACGTTGACAATGGAGAGGGTCCAGAAGTGGTTCACGAGAATTATTCTGGGAATGGAAGGGTTAATGTATAAGGAGTGTTTGAGTCTCTGGCCCAGTACTTGCTGTAGTTCAGAATAATGAGAAGGGATCTCATTGAAACCTATTGAATACTGAAAGGCCAAGATAGGGCAGACTTGGAGAAGATGTCTCCTATAGTGGAGGTGTCAGGACCAGAGGTACAGAATCCAAATAGTAGGACACTTCTTTGGAACAGAGATGAGGAGCAATTTCATTAGCCAGAGGGTGATGAATCTGAGGAATTCATTGTTACAGACAGCTGTGGAAGCCGAGACATGTATTTGAAGTAGAGGTTGATAGTTTCTTGATTAGTAAGGCACCAAAGGGAGAAGGCAGGCAAATGGGGTTGAGAAGGATAATAAAATCAGCCATGATGGAATTGCAGAGCAGACATGATAGGTCAAATGGTCTAAGTTTTCTCTTATGTCTTATTGTCTTAAAATGGGCCAGCCTTTCTCATTAGCGTCTGCTCCTGCACTTATAACCATTTTTACATATGAGTGATACAACATGTGAGTGAATGTACACACGTGATGAAGGTGGTGCACACAGTAGAGCTATTAGCTACTGCCTCACAATGCCAGGGCACCAAGTTCAATCTCATTGTGAGTGCTCCCTATGTTAAGCATGAATGGGCATTTCCTCTAATTGCTCCAGTTTTCTCTCACATCACAGCACCATGTATGATGGTAGGTTATTTGGCCATAGTAAACTGTGGGAGAAAAGGGGAACTAATAAGAATGTGGAGAGATTTTTAAAGTGAATTAAGATTACTGTAGGATTGGTGTAGATGGCACTAAACAGTGACTCCTTTGCTTGCATCTTTGGAAACAGCTCTTTTTCCATCTTCAATATCTTTATTTTTCTCTTTTCGGGGTTTTTTTGAAGACCATGACCTGGAGTTACACGCTGACTTTGGTTCTTTGCAGGAATGAGACCCATTCTCAGGGTTTCAAAACTGGCCATTGTTCGGCACGACAAGGGTTCTGCCTGAGAGTCCGGCTCGAATCCTGAAGCTTAAGATCTTGGGGCTCTGGAGACAGGCGGATCGAGGGTCTGTGTCACAGTAGGAGACCCGTGTGTTCGCTGATTTTAGTAACAAATAACTTAATTTTTTAAAGAACCTTTTATTTTACAAACTCAGGGAAATCCCACCGTACTCACGATCAATTAATTACTTAGGAAAAGTAGGTGCTGTATTACATTGCAAATGATAGAAATCTAAAGTGTTAACAGTTCTCGCTTAATTTTACCTGGTTATATAGCTTATAAGACATGTGAAAATATTACCCACATTTTAATATGTGTGTTAGTATGATCTACCCATGTGTTTGGATCTACCGTCAAGGATTTATACTTCATCATATCCTTTAATAGAATATAATACCACAGATTTGAAAATGCTGGGGTTAAGTTTTTTATCACCTACAACATATGAATGATTATTTAATTTCTTAACTGAATTTCTTTTGGTCAACTGGTCATGTCGCCAATGCTTGAAAATGAAGGCGAGATAAAGCCCCTTCTGACTGCTCCTTACCCCCACCTCCTCAAGATTCACAATTGCCTCTCTGTTGCCCTGTCTCAAAGCAATTTCACAATGACCAAAGAAACAAAGTAACTTCCTAATTTTGAATAAAATTCATTCTTCAAGGGTGTGAGCACGGATCCCCAGTGGTGTAGATAATTTGATCTATCAGTTGGGTGAGAAGCCTATGCATCTAATTTATGATAACTGTATGTGTGTTGTGGTAAAGTAAGGGTTAAAGACAACATCCAGGTGAAGATGACTGCAGTGGTGTGTAGTCAAACTCAAATAAGGGAGACCTTTGAAGTGACTGCCAGACCCAAAGTTGCTTTCTGCAGTAGATAGGTGAGAAGGACTACAGCAGAGTGTGATCAATCAAGAAGAACATAGTTTCCTTCTACAGAGTAAAGGGTGCCAGAGACAAATGAGATAGGAATGATGGAAGGATGTGAAGCACACCCAACATCTAAAGGACAATAGTTTTACAAACATCAAAATATCATCAGTTATCAGTTTGAAGTTTTAATTGACTTTTAACACCTCTACTATGAATGGCTATAGATCTTGCAAGAAAGGAATTTATCAAATGGTCAATATCCATAAATGATGAGCAAATTCGGTATAAATATAGCGGTTATTTGTTCAGACTTCAAAACAGTGTGGGTGACAGGGCTATGCTGTTCTTCTTGTGCACAAATAAATTAAATTATTTTTGAGTTGAAAGAGTATGTGGGTTCTGGGCCCAGTTATTTTGTTTTATATTGGCAATGATAACTGTGTGCAACAGAGCATTACTCTACAAAGGACAACTATCACACTGAAAAATCATGCTGTATTGATCCATCAAAGGGAGGTAATAGTGACTGAAAAGGCCTTGAAGTAGAATTTCTTACCTGTTGGTAGGTAGCTTCAATAGGGAGACCATCTCTTAGCAAGATAATCCAAACCCTGATCACCAGCTGGTTCACAATAATGTATTTGCATCAAGTGTACAAGTCAGTCATTTATTCAATCACTTCTGCAAAGCTGTCTCAGCTTTGAGAACACAGTAGCTTAACTAAAAACTTTATTCACTCTACGTGAATGTTTGCTTATATGCTGCTTTTTGCTTTGAACACAATTATTTTGTTTTGCCAGGATGTCTCCCATGTGTCTCCACATGAGGCTCTTGGATTGAGATGGTCTTCAATCAGATACACATGGGCTATGAAATAAACCCTGTTTAGGGTTTCTACAAAGAGTACTAAACCAGGCATGCGGACACTGATATGCACAATTCTCATTCCAGACATATCATACTGCTGAGTAAAGGGGCTATTTCCCAATTTCCCATTGGGCTACAGCTGAGTGACAGAAGCCATAATATCAATACAATTTTGAAATTCTATGACTATTTTTCAAAAACTCTGGAGCACAAACATTTTTTTCTTTGCTTTACTTCATCCAGTTGAGTTATAATGCAGCACTCTTTTGCGCATTTCTCAAGCAGCAGCCAACATCTCGTCATCAAATAGGCAACTAGCTGGTAGGTTTAATCAAAATTCCTCTTATCTTTGCTAGACTTTGAAGGGACAAAGTACAAATCGATGAAGATTATGAAAGGCACACAATGGAGCAACAAAAATAGAAGGCAAAATCTAGTAACATGGCTGCAAAAGATGAAACGGAAGAAGTAACAAATAGTATGCAAATTGGATAGACTTAATCAAGGATGAAAAATCCACTCGTTGAAAAAAAGTAAAAATCTACATCAATATTCTTTGCTTGATTTAAGTTTATTACAGCAAAAACAGAAAGGAAGAACAGTGTTGTTGCAGTTGGAATACCTACAGAATTATGAAAAATATTATATGAATTTGATGAAAGTAATACCTTTTGTTTGTCATTAGAAACTTCCAAATAATCTTGATTTGATGGGGTCTGGAGGAGAAAGATATGATCAGTCTGAGAATCATATGTTCTTTGTTCAGATTCTATTGTACTCCATTCTTTATCTTCATCTGGAAGAGGACACAAGTAGTGTTCTCAATTAAGATGTGGAGACAATCAAAATGGAACTCATTTTACACACAGTTGCAAAAACAGAAATGGCCACAGGAATCTCTCTTGCTTCAGATTCAGATCTGAAATTAATTCTTATTTTTCTGGAATCTATGCATTTTCTGCTTACTCTCAACATTTGTTGTTGATGGACTGTCATTAGCTTTGAGAGCACACTTATTTTTTATATGCAAATACCCCAACCTAATAAAACAATTGGCCAAAATACACATCACATTTACACACCATTGAGTATGAAAACATGCTTATAAATTGTAATGATTTCTGAGTGCTATATACACTTAATTCATGACCTATTGAAAAATTAAAATAGTCCCCTTAGCCAGTTACCTGTGGCCTGTACAAAACACCCTCTACATCTGCAGCTTGCTACAAGACAGATAATTGATACAGGGGTTCCCTACCTGAGGTACACGGACCTCTTGTTTACTGGTACTAGTCCCTAGCATAAAAAGGTTGGGAATCTGTGCATTGGAAGATCCCCTATTAATTATAGACATTCTTATGTTAAGCAAAAGTAGCTCTGAGGATGCTAGTAGTGTTGAAGGCTATCCCAAATACATAGCTCAGATGGAAATTTTCAATTTACATTGGATTACTGTTGAAGAATTATTTGACAGTGCATTCACATTATCATAACTATGCCTTAAAGCACTGAACGTACCATGGCTCACAAAGGCCTTTTCTCCTTCACATCTTGGAATATGCTTGTGGCATTAAATTTGCCTTCTAATCCAATCAGAATCAGGTATATTATCACTGACGTTTGTGACAAGATTTGTTGCTTTGCAGCAGTAGTACAGAAGCAAGACATGCATGTACATACACAGACTATATACACACACACACACACACACACACACACACACACACGAGGGGTGATTGATAGGCTTGTAGCCTATGGTAGAAGATGAGTTATACACCTCTCATTACATGAACATGCAGTTCAACTCTAAGTGATTATGCAGAAAGTTTGAAGTTAATAACTCATTGGAGTGATTGATAAGTTTGTGGCCTAAGGTAGAAGAAGATGAGTTATCAACTTCAAGCTTCCTACATAATCACTCAAAGAGTTGAACTGCATGTGCATGTAAAGAGAGCTGTAGAACTGATCTCCTTCTACCTTAGGCCACAAAATTATCAATCGCCCAGCTGTGGATACTTTCTGCAGGTCCAAGATCTGTATGCTCCATGACTGCTGGACTAAGTGTAAATGTAGGAGGGGACTATGTTGAAAAATATATGTGCTAGGTTTTCTAAAATTGACTCCTTCTAACCTACACCATGAACTTATCATCCACCCCTCATATAATAAGTTGTGCAAAAAGAACAGTCTTGAACTACATAGATTTGCCTGTTTGCAGACATTATCTAGGTTTTTTTTTAATTATGATTACTCAATTAGGTGTAATGATCCTTTTAAATTAAATTAGTTTGCAAACTATTCATTTTCATTAGGTTTCTAATTCAAAATCAAAACTGGATTGAACTATAAAGCAGCTAACATTAGGCGTTGGGAGACAGCAGTCTGAATTTGCCACGGTCTGCTTATTTCAATACTGTAAAGTGCAACAGAAACACTGACTTTACCTGTTGAGAACTTTCAGTTATTTCGTGTAACTCTCTCAATACTATTTGTAATCACCAAGTTGAGTAATTTAAAGCAGAGATTACCTAAGGGAACAATGCATTCAACAACAGATTCTTGCGGCCAAAGTCTGGATTGGGACTGCTCCGAGGAACTGTAAACCAAAGCGTTATCACCTGAACCAGACTTTGGAGTCATATCTGCAAAATTAGAAGAAAAACAAGCTGGTTTACAAATGTAGAGAAAGAGCTGGAAAGCAGATGCAAATTCATGAATCATTTTGGTTAAAGAAAAGAACAAAAATGATGGAGACTCCTACCGAAGAAGCTTAAAACTAGAGATGTCAGGGGAAGCAAAAACCCAATTCTACAGGTAAAGGATATATTCACTATAATCTAAATACAGTCGACTCTCCTTATCCGCGGGGGATTGGTTCCGGAACACTCCCCCCCCCCCCCCCCCGCGGATACCACAAAACGGATATTCACTTCTATAATCTAAATACAGTCGACTCTCCTTATCCGCGGGGGATTGGTTCCGGAACCCACCCCCCCCCCCCCCCGCGGATACCACAAAACGGATATTCACTTCTATAATCTAAATACAGTCGACTCTCCTTATCCGCGGGGGATTGGTTCCGGAACCCCCCCCCGCGGATACCACAAAACGGATACCTGTCTCAGTGCGGAGGACTTTGGGACCTGACGGAGCTCGGGACCCATAGCCCGTAGTGTTTCTGTTCCCTTGACGGAAAATGATCGCAATTGAAAATAAAGTGGAAATAATAAAGTGATTGGAAAAAGGTGAAACACCATCAGTCATTGAAAAAGCTTTTGGCTACAGTCGGTCAACGATCGGAACAATTTTAAAGGATAAAGTGAGAATAATGGAGCATGTGAAAGGCCCTGCCCTGATGAAAGCTACAATTCGTACTAAGCAACACAGTGGTTTAATTATTGAAATACACTTGTTTCTTAAGTGTTTTATATGCATAGAAAGGTAAAATATATGCTATATACTAGGACAAACGTTTGACTAACTGACGCTAAATAATACCGGATGTACCTGTTCCGACTTACTTATAACACCTAAGACAAAGTAAATGCTATGTAAATAGTTGTTATACTGTATTGTTTAGGGAATAATGACAAGAAAAAAAAAACTCTGTACATGCACAAACAATGAGTGCTGGAGAGACAACTTTCATTGTTTTCAATCCCGATCCACGGTAACCTATGCACATCCTTCTGTATACTTTAAATCATCTCTGGATTACTTATAATATCTAATACAAAGTAAATGTTATGTAAATAGTTGTTGTACTGTATCGTTTATAGAATAATGACAAGAAAAAAAGAGGGGGACGTCACGTGATGACGTAGGGTCAAGACGTTGGGATTCCAGCTCCCTTGCAAAAAGTAATGAAATAGGGTTTAAATGAAGAAGAGTTAACAAATATCTATTAGAAACTATTTATAAGTAACTCAGGATTATCTTTTGATATGGCTCCTAAACTGAAACAGAAGAAAGCTACTACTTCGAAGACAGCGCAAATCGGCGGGGAAAAAGGCCTAACCGTCTTGGCGAAGCCTCGGACTCAAGTTGGATCTTCTCCCAACGAAGTGCATGGCATTTCTGATGATGCGGAAAAAGAAGTTGCAGCAATGTCGGCGGTCTTTAAGAAGAAATGGCAAGAACAACGCATGTATGCATGAACAGATATTAACAAAACTACAAACTTCAACTACGGTTGGAAGTGAAATTGAAAGTGAGTCAGTTGAAACAGACTCTTTGGGAAATCCAGAAGAAAAAGAAGAAAAGAAGGAAGAGATTAAAGGAGACATAAAATATATCCTGATATATATAATGAATGAATTAAAAGTTATAAGAACAGATGTGGCGAATGAATTTAAAGCGATAAGAACAGATATAAGAAGCATGCAGAATACACTTGATATTGTGGTGGAAGAACAAAAGAAGATAGATAATAAAGTTAATCAGAATCAGAATCAGAATCAGACTTTAATGGCCAAGTACCTGTGCACATACAAGAAATTTACTTCCAGCAGATGTTGTCTCTCTGCTCATAACAATAATAATGATAAATATAAATGAAAATATAGATTATACATACAAGAAGTGCAATCCAAGTAATAGTTAGCCGACAGTTAACCGGCAGTTAACTATTCAGCAAAGTGACCGCAGTAGGGAATAAACTTCTCCAGTGCCTATTAGTCTTAGTCTGGAGGGATCTGAAGCGCCTACCAGACGGAAGCAGTTCAAACAGTCCGTGCACAGGATGGGAGGAGTCCTTTATGATGTTCCCCGCCCTCTTCTTCAACCTGGAAGAGTACAGGTCCACAATAGAGGGCAGAGAGGCTCCAATGAAGCGCTTGGCAGTCCTCACTGTGCACTGTAGTCTGGTTCTATCCTGCTTGGTGGCGACTCCAAACCACACAGTGATGGAGGTGCACAGGACAGACTCAATGACTGCAGTGTAGAACTGCTGCAGCAATTCCTGAGGCAGACCATATTTCATCAAGAGCCGCAGGAAGTACATCCGCTGCTGGGCCTTTTTCAGGATGGAGCTGATGTTCTGCTCCCACTTCAGATCCTGAGAGATGGTGATTCCCAGGAATCTCCACGGTGGACACAGGGCTGCCGAGGACTGTGAAGGGGGACATAACGGGGGGATGACTCCTGAAATCCACTATCATCTCCTTTGTCTTGAGCATGTTCAGCTCCAGATTGTTCTGACTGGGAAGTAAAAATAGAAGAAAACACGGAAAGAATAGATAAGATAGAATACAATAATCTTGCCTGGACAACAGAAAGAAAACGGATGTTGGAAAAAATGGATGCGCTTGAGAACTCTAGTAGACAAAATAATATTAGAATTGTTGGTCTTATGGAAGGTACAGAGGGAGAAAATCCAATAAAATTCTTTCAAGAATGGATTCTGAAAATTTTGGAAATGAAAGAAGGAAGTCAAGTAATTGAAATTGAAAGAGCACACAGAGCTTTAAGACCACGACCTCAACAAGATCAAAATCCGAGATCAATTTTGATAAAATGTTTAAGGTACCAAGATAAAGAAATGATCTTGAAGGCAGCTACTCAAGGTGTTAAAAAGAGCAATGGGCCATTGATAATAGAAGGGAAAAGAGTTCTTTTTTTATCCAGACATAAGCTACGATCTGTTGAAGAGGCAGAAGGAATTTAATCCAGTGAAAAAATCTTTATGAGAAAAGGGCTATAAATTTTTATTGAGCTACCCAGCAAAATTGATAACCTTCCTGGATAATGGAGAAAGAAGATTCTTCATTGACTACCGGAAAGCGGAGGAAGTTGTACAAGAATTACCTGATGTTCATGAAGAGGACTAAAGAATTATAGAAATGAAATGGACTAATGATGAAAACTGAAACAAGGTTGGACCTGATGGACATTTATACGAAAAAAAATCAGTCAAGGAGTATTAATTGAGAGTAGAGACATTAATTATTATTATTTTTTTTCTTTTCTTTATTAATATATTCTTCTTTTTTGCGGGGGAGCTCCTGATCGATAGCTGCGAGTTTCACATGTACAATCATGGCGATTGCCATGACCCGTAAAATGGGGGGGTAATGTTGTGTTCTTTATATTCGCAACATTAGTGGGGGGGTATTTTGTTTTTTTTCTTGTATATTAGTTATCTTTTTTCTATTTTTCTTCTTCTTTGCCTGGATGATTGGGGAAAGACTCATTGCAACATGGAGAATTTTAAAGAATTCCCAAGGTACTATGAATGATTAATTTACTTAATTTTTAAAGTTTTAATGTTAATGGAATTAATGGACCTGAGAAAAGAAGAAGAATTTTAACATATATTAAGAAAATGAAAGGAGATATAGCTTTTTTACAAGAAACACATTTAACAGAAACAGAACATAAGAAATTAAAGAGAGATTGGGTTGGAAATGTCATTGCAGCTTCATTTAATTCAAAATCGAGAGGAGTTGCAATTCTGGTTAATAAATCTTTACCAATTAAAATACAAAATGTAATAATTGATTCTGGGGGGAGATATGTGATTATACATTGTCAATTTTTTTCAGAATTATGGACTTTTATGAACATTTATGCACCAAATGAAAATGATGCAAAATTTATACAAGAAGTTTTTTTTGAACTTGGCTGATGCACATGATAAAATATTAATAGGTGGAGATTTTAATTTTTGTTTAGATCCAGTTCTGGATAGATCAACTAAAGGTGCTATAAAATCAAAAGTAACAAAACTATATCATTAATGGAAGATTTAAATCTGATTGATATATGGAGAAAAATTAATCCAAGAGAAAGAGATTACTTATTTTATTCAAACAGACATAAAACTTACTCAAGGATTGATTTTTTATTATCAAAAATTATTCAAGATAGAGTGAAAAGTGTGGAATATAAAGCAAGAATATTGTCAGATCATTCCCCCTTGATAATGACAATGATAATGATGGATAAGAAGGAATCGATTTATAGATGGAGATTTAATTCAACTCTATTAAAATGTCAAGATTTTTGTGATTTTATGAAAAAACAAATTCAATTTTTTTTTGATACAAATTTACATTCAGTTGATAAAATTGTATTATGGGAAGCGATGAAAGCATATTTAAGGGGTCAGATTATGTTATACATCTAAAATTAAAAAGGAATATGCAGCAAAAATAGATCAATTGGAAAAAGATATCATAAAGTTAGAAAAAGAATCTCAAAGATATATAACAGAAGAAAAACGAAGACAACTTGTTAATAAAAAACTACAATATAATACACTCCAGACATATCATACAGAAAAAGTAATTATGAGAACTAAACAGAAATATTATAAATTAGATGAAAGATCACATAAAATTCTTGCTTGGCAGTTGAAAACAGAACAGGTTTCTAAAACAATAAATGCAATTAGAACAAGTGTAAATAAGGTTACTTATAAGCCTTTAGAAATTAATGAAACTTTCAAAAATTTTTATACTGAGCTATATCAATCAGAATCACAAAATAAGACTGCTGAGATAGATAAATTTTTATCACAGATAACCCTTCCAAAATTAAATTTGGAAGAACAGAAAGGATTAGATATGCCCTTTACATTAAAAGTGGTTGAAGAAGCTTTAGGATCACTTCAGAGTAATAAATCCCCAGGAGAAGATGGTTTTCCTCCTGAGTTTTATAAAAAAATTAAAGATTTATTAATTCCTCCTTTTATGGAATTAATATACCAAGTGGAAAGAATGCATAAACTTCCACAAACTTTTTAACAGTGATCATAACTGTATTGCCAAAAAAAGATAGAGACCTTTTAAAACCAACATCATACAGGCCTATTTCTTTGTTGAATACAGATTATAAAATACTAGCAAAAATTTTATCTAATAGAATATCTAAATATTTACCAAAATTAATACATATGGATCAGTAAGGTTTTATTTAAAATTGACAATCAATGGATAATGTAACTGGTTACTTAGTATTATTCATCTGGCACAAAAAAGAGAGGAAATGAGTGTGGCAGTTGCTTTAGATGCAGAAAAAGCATTTGATAGATTGGAATGGGATTTTTTTATTTAAGGTATTGGAAAAATATGAGTTAGGGAAATCTTTTATACAATGGATTAAAACTTTAAATACTAATCCTCAAGCTAAAGTAGTTACAAATGGTCAGATTTCAACACCATTTTGCTTAACTAGGTCAACTAGACAAGGCTGCCTATTATCACCTGCTTTATTTGTATTGGCAATAGAACCATTAGCATAATTAATTAGAACAGTTTCAGATATTGGGAGCTTTAGAGTTAATCAAGAAGAATATAAGATTAATTTATTTGCTGATGATGTTTTGATTTATTTAACAAACCCATTGCAATCATTGCAAAGATTATATTTTAGATTGGAAGAATATGGAAAAGTATCAGGTTATAAAGTAAATTGGGATAAAAGTGAAATTTTACCCCTCATCAAAGGGAATTATAATCAATGTTGATTAGCAACTCAGTTTAGATGGTCAATGAATGGGATAAAATATTTAGGTATTAGAGTTGATAATGATGTAAAAAACATATAAACAAAATTATTTGCCATTATTAAAAAAAATAAAAGAGGATCTTGATAAATGGATGATGTTACCAATAACATTAATAGGTAGAGTTAACACTGTAGAAATGAATATATTTCCTAGATTGCAATATTTATTTCAAAATTTACCAATACAATTACCTCAGAAGTTTTTTCAAGAACTGAATAAATATGTAAGGAAATTTCTTTGGAAAGGTAAGATGTCAAGAATATCACTGGAAAAATTGACATGTAAATTTGATCTAGGAGGGTTACAACCTCCAAATTTTAAGAATTATTATAAAGCAAATCAACTTAGATTTATTGCAGGTTTTTTTGATGAAGAAAAATCGGCATGGATTAGAATAGAATTGGATAAGATAGGAGAAAATATACCAGAAGATTTTATATATAAATGGGAATCCAAATGGATACGGGGAAAAAAAGAATCTCCTATATTAAGACACTTGATTGATTTATGAAATAAGGTAAATATAGATGATGAGATAAAGAAATCTTTATTAGCAAAAAGAACTTTAATTCAAAATAGGCTTATTCCTTTTACAATGTACAATAAACTTTTACATAATTGGTTCCAAAAGGGGATTAAATATATAGGTGAATGTTTCGAAGGAGGTATATTGATGTTGCTTGATCAATTAAAAAATAAATATAAAATATCAAATAACACTCTTTTCCGTTAGTTTCAATTAACAGCCTATTTACAAGAAAAGCTGGGACAAACAATGTTGATGCCAAAACCTAGTGAAATAGAAATATTGATTCAGAAAGGAAGAATTAAAAATTTTACATCTTGTATGTATAATTTGATTCAAAAGCAAATAATTAAATTAGGAAATCATAAATCAAGACAAAATGGGAATCTGATTTGAATGTTAAAATTGATGGGAAAAACTGGTCAAGATTATGTTTTGATAGTATGAGAAATACAATAAATGTTCGACTTAGATTAATACAATATAATTTTTTACATCAATTATATATAACACCACAGAAAATAAATAGATTAAATTCAAATATGTCTGACCAATGTTTTCGATGTGATCAAGAAATTGGTACCTTTTTACATTCTACTTGGTCTTGTTTTAAAATTCAACCATTTTGGATAAATTTAAGACTTTTATTGGAACAAATTATTGGAGTACAACTCCCACATAGTCCACTATTATTTTTATTAGGAGACATTGAAGGGACAATACCGAAACTTAAATTGAACAAGTATCAGAAAAAATTTATAAAAATTGCATTGGCAGTAGCCAAAAAAGTTATCGCAGTTAGTTGGAAATCTGATTTATATTTAACTATGGATCGTTGGAATAATGAAATACATAGTTGTATTCCACTTGAAAAAATTACGTATAATTTAAGAAATTAATATGATATATTTTTGAAAATTTGGCTCCCATACTTACAAAAGATAGGATTAAATACATAGGTCCTTTGAAGATAAAATTATAGTAATTGGGGAAAGTAAAAAATAAATATCAAAATTATTTTGAACTCCATGGAGCATGTGGGGATCCTCCGATATTGTTAAGGGGGGGAGGGTTAATAGTATCTTTCTTACTATTTTACTATTACATTTATTCTTTGTAATTTCTAAAATTTAATAAATAAAAAAAGAAAAAAGTCTGTACATGCTCAAACAACAAGTGCTGGAGAGAGAACTTCAGGGTTTTCCCGATCCGCGGTTGGTTGAATCCGCGCATGCGGAACCCTCGGATAAGGAGGGCCAACTGTATACATTTGCAAGATTTAGGAGTCACTGGAAAGCCAGCATTTCTTGCCCATCCCTAACTGCTCTTGAGAATGTGGTGAGGATTCACCATAGCAATTCTTCCAATGAAGACATTTCTCCTGTGTTGTCCATTAGGGGACTCCAGAATTCATAGCCATTATTGACGGAGGATTGGTAATATATTTCCAAGCCAGGACTTTATGTGTCTCATACCTCATGTGAAGCTCTAGAGACAGCACCTGTACTTTGTATTTTATTGAACTGCTTAGTAAACTGGTGATTGCACATTAAATTATTCAGAACTGTGGATTAAGACTTTGTCAGCTATATTTTAAAACTTTATCCATGAGCTTATACCTGCAGAACTTCTCAACATCAGCACTATCTCTGCACAAAGTACAAGTACAAATTACAGGAATTGTGTTCCCCTGTGTCTGTGATAACTTCACAAAATATTGCACTTAAACTGTCAACACCTTCAGAGGCAACTATCCATTAGGACATGAAAAGGTTCCCAAAAATTAAACGCGGTTATAGGCAAGTTTCAAAAACATTTTGAATACATTTCTTTATAAAATGTCTCCAGAACAAATGACAAGGAATTCTTAGCCTGGCCTGCTGAGTTCCTCCAGCATCTTGTTACTCGGCAGATTTCCAGCATCTGCAGAATTTCTCTTATTCATGACGATGAATTCTTATACTCTTTGATATGTACTTTTTGTCAAATTGGTCCCAGCTATGATTACATTGTCAATATATCTATATGAATTAAAATGAAATGATTTAGTGATTGTATATTTAAACTAAATGTTAAAATAATAACTTCTTCATAGTCATGACTAAAACTAACAATTTTGGAGTTCTGTTATGGTTAATTTTGCTCTACCAATATCTTGAGAAATGAAATAGATTCAGGTTGACAATTTAACCACTGCACTTAAATGCAGCTAACAAATTTCACCTCAAAATCAGATAATACTTTAAACATTTCAAAAGTAAAGAGCAGGAGTTTTATAATGCAACAGATGCTAATATTGCTTTCAATTAGAAACTTGTGAAGTCATGCTATTAACATTCATGTCATGCACCATCTTGTATCGAATAAAATGCAACAAAATGTGCTTCCAAAGCTGCTTACATAGCAGTCTGTCTAAACTGTTGAGCAGTCAACTTTAGGGAGGTATTAGGGATGATCATTGATTAGAGAGGCCTGACACTCTAATCAAGGATCAGGACATGAGGAATTTAACAAGCAGCAGTATGAGATTCTGGGCATTTATGTAAAAACATGACTCAAGCAGCTGTACTTAAATAATTTGAAGTTCAGAAAAAAGAGGAAATTTTTTGAGTGGAGGACTCTTTGTGTAAGAGGAATAGAAAGCATTGTTTGTGCCTGCACTATATTAATACCTTGGAGGTTATTAAGCTGATGCTTGGCTACTTTCAATGAAATATTAATCATAGTTAATCCAAATTGTTATTTCATCAATAATATATTTTAGTTGGCCAGTGTGGGGGTAAAATCAGAAATGTCGATGATTGTTCACTTAAGAAACCACATTATTTCCTTTCAATTAATATCAATAAACACCAAAACAACCAGTAACCTCTACAAAAATAATACAATGACCAGAATGACCAGAATTGGCAAATTACATTTTCTTCTTTTGCAACCTTTCAAAGTAACAAGTCAATATCATGCATGTATGCATAATACATTCTGTTAGGATGCTTTCTTTCTTGCTTGCACACAACTGTTCAGCTCTATATTAAGATTCAAAATAAGCAAATAGAGCTCTGTCATTTGGCCCTCAAAAATAAATATGTGATTGGGTGAACTTTCAAATTCACAGGAACATAACAACATAAGGAATAGGAGCAGGAGTAGGCCATCTGGCCCGTCAACCCTGCTCTGCCATTCAATAAGATCATGGCTGATCTGGCCATGGACTCATCTCCACCTATCTGCCTTTTCCCCATAACCCTTAATTCCCCTACTATGCAAAAATATATTAAAACGTGTCTTCAATATATTTATTGATGTAGCCTCCACTGCTTCATTGGGCAGAGAACTCCACAGATTCACCACTCTCTGGGAAAAGCAGTTTCTCCTCATCTCCATCCTAAATCTACTCCCCCGAACCTTGAGGCTATGTCCCCTAGTTCTAGTCTCACCTACCAGTGGAAACAACTTTCCTGCCTCTATCTTATCTATCGCTTTCATAATTTTTACATTTTCTATCAGATCTCCTCTCATTCTTCTAATTTCCAGCGAGTACAGTCCCAAGTGTCTCAATCTCTATTCATCATCTAACCCCCTCATCTCTGGAATCAATTTGGTGAACCTCCTCTGCAGACCTCCAGAGCCAGTACATCCTTCTTCAAGTAAGGAGACTAGAACTGCATATAGTACTCCAGGTGTGGCCTCAGCAGTATACTGTTCAGCTGCAGCACAACCTCCCTGCTCTTAAATTTGTTCCCTAAAACAATGAAGGCCAACATTCCATTTCCCTTCTTGATAGCCTGCTGCATCTGCAAACCAACCTTTTGTGATTCATGCACAAGCACTCCCAAGTCCCTCTGCACAACAGCATGCTGCAATTTTTTTTGACCATTTAAATAATAATCTACTCTTCCATCTTTCCTTTCAAAATGGATGACCTTTCATGCACCAACATTGTACTCCATCTGCTCGACCCTTACCCACTCACTTTATCTATCTATATCTCTCTGCAGACTCTCTGCATCCACTGCACAATTTATTTTTTCATTCCATTTTGTATCATCAGCAAACTTAGATGGACTACACTTGGTCCCTTCCTCTAGATTGTTATTTTATATCATGAAGAATTGCGGGCCCAGCACTGACCCCTGCAGCACACCACTCACCACTGAATGCCTACCAGAGTAGCACCCATGTATCCCAGCTCTCTGCTTTCTATTAGTTAACCAATCCTCTACCCATGCTGATAAATCACCCCAACTCTATGCATCTGGATGAGTCGTTTATGTGGCACTTCTGGAACTGAGGAGGCATGCCCTCTTCCACCTGTTCTGTCATTCAGTAAGGACTTGGATAAACTCCATTGGCCTCTAATGTTACCAGATCCCTCTCAGCTTTTTATTAACAGAATCTAGCAATCTTGCAGTAGTTCTAGCATTGATTGTTAAATATGGAACTATTTTCCAAGTTTTGACCATTTCTCCCATCTACAGCTTGCTACAAAGTGCAAAATATTGGGGCAACTGATGCTAGATGGTGTCATCTGTTCCAATGAAAATTGTCACTATTCAGTTGTGCCCTGATAATTAAGCTCCAGCTTTACACAGACCTGGTAAAATTCCAGGATGTGCTGAGTATCAGATGCTAACACAGCTACCGCTTGACACTGTCACTGCACTCTGATGGTGCAAATAGGTCTTGCAAGAACTCCACAGTATTAACAAGAGAAAATCTGCAGATGCTAGAAATCCAAGCAACACACACAAAATGCCAATCAACTTTCCAGTTCTTTACTTCATCCCTCCCCCTTCAGGTTTCGCCTATCACCTTGTGCTTTTCACCCCTCCCACCTTTTAAATATACTCCTCAGCCCAAAACATCAACTTTACTCTTTTCCATAGATGTTGCCTGGCCTGCTGAGATCCCCCAGCATTTTACATGTGTTACTCCACCATATAGCAGAGTGTTAGATAATCTAAACAGTCTGACTCCAGTTGAAACTGGCATAAAGTCAAAATCCCATTCTATAGTATGTCTATTTAGTTATATCTGGGATGGAGATGGGGCGAGAATATTTTAAACACTTAATGTAGCACTTTCAATTATTTCTTGAGGCGGTGCCGAGAAAGTTCACCAGGTTGATTCCAGAGATGAGGGGTTTAGACTATGAGAAGAGATTTATTCGCCTGGGGCTGTACTTGCTAGATTTCAGAAGAATGAGAGGAGATCTTCTAGAAATGTATAGAATTATGAAAGGATCAGATAAGATAGAGGGAGGAAAGTCGCTTCCACTGGTAGGTGAGACTAGAACTAGGGGACATAGCCTCAAGAGTAGATTTAGAACAGAGATGAAGAGGAACTGCTTTTCCCAGAGAGTGGTGAATCTGTGAAGTTCTCTGCCCAATGAATCAGTGGAGACTACTTCAGTAAATATATTTAAGACAAGGCAGGGTAGTCATGGGGAAGAGACGACGTAGGTGGTTCATGTGGTTGAATTAAGTCTGGAGGTTATGGCATCTGCAAATGACTATCAGATGCTAAGAAACCAGTCCAGTTAGTGACCATTGCTCCAGGTTTCAGATGCATTTCTCTAGACCAGAGGTCGGCAACCTGCGGCTCCAGAGCCACATGCGGCTCTTTGATCTCTGTGATGCGGCTCCCCGTGGTTTGTTAGCTTTTGAAATGTAATTCGAAATTTGAAGATTATGGTGATCTTGTACAATATGAAAACTTTGCGGAGACACCGTTTCCTGGCACATCCGAACCGGCTCACAATTAGCCACCGTTCCGACTAAGGGAGATAGCCTACGGGGGTTTGTGAGTACGTGTCTTTTGGAGCATCCGCGCCCACGGGGACGGGTTGAGCGAGGCTTTAAAGCAAGGCTGTTTAGTTCGAATAAAGTTACCTTTGACTGCAGTCTTTATTTTAGCGCTGCGTGTAGCGCTACACCGCTACAACGTGTTTTTTATCGCTATTAATATACATCACAACTGCCAATGCCTGACACCCGCCAGTGTGCGCATTCTTTTAATTCTTCGATCCAAGGTAGGCTAACTATGTAGTAACCTTCAACCCAACGTCTTTTTTTCGGAGTTCAAAATGTTTTTGTTGCATGCAGAAATGTAATTTCGTTTTCTCTGCAGGAGTTCATCAATTTCAAAAATGCAACACATTATAGTTTGTTTATACATAGCACAAAGGCAAAAAAAAAAACCCGTTGTATGCAGTGTTATTTCATTTTGTGGCTCCCCGTGTTTTCTTTTCTGTGGGAAATGGGTCCATATTGGCTCTTTTAGTGGTAAACATTGCCGACCCCTGCTCTAGACAGAGACTTGCAGCTGGGATCAATATCAATCTTTATGCTCATAAGGATCAATGAAAAGGTGCCTGCTATATAAGTCCAATAAATGCCCACAAAAGATCAACAGCTCTCCTTTGTATTACTGTTGCCAGTTATGAAGTGATTGTTTTACCCTAAAGGTACAACGAACATTGAAGAAATGTAACTCATTGTTTCAACTGGCTATACTGTACTGAAACCACTAACACAGGAGATTCTACAGATACCGCAATCTTGAGTGGCATCCACAAAACTCAGGAAGCATCTATGGAGGGGAGTAAACAATTGACTTTTTGGGCTGAGACACCTCAGCAGGACTGGAAAGAAAGGGGACAGAAGTCAGAATAGGCAGAAGTACAAGTTGGCAGTTGATAGGTGAGATCAGGTGAGAGGGAAGGTGGCTGGATGGGGAAGAAGGGATGAAATAAGAAGCTGGGAGGTGATACGTGGAAGAGGTAGCAGGCTGAAAAAGAAGGAATCTAATACAAGAGGACAGTGGAACATGGGAGAAATGCAAGGTGGAGGGACACCAGAAGGAGGCGATGGTCAGGTAAGGAGAAGAAAAGAGGTGTGAGGAGAACCAAAATGGGGGGATGGAAAGAGAGAGAATTGGGGGAGGGGGCGAATTTACCAAAGGTCAGAGAAATCAATGTTCATGCAATCAGTTTGGAGGCTACCTAGACAGAGTATGAGGTGTGGTTCCTCCAACCTGACATTAGCTTCATTATGGCAGTACAAGAAGCTATGGACAGGTATGTCAGAATGGAAATTGGTAGTCAAAATTAAATTGGGAGCCACTAAGAGATGTGGCCATGCACCATTGCTCCATCCACTGCAAGATCTCCAGTTGCCACACATTCCAGTTCAACTTCCTGTTCCCATTCTGACATGTCTCTCTCTAGCCTCCCCGACTGCCACAATGAGTCCATACTCAGAAGCAATACCTCATATTCCATTTTGGTAGCCTCCAAACTGATGGTATGAACATCCCCTCTCCCTGGCACCCCTCCATCTTCCCCTTCTTCAAGTATCTACTGTCCTCTCCAATCAGAATCCTTCTTCCTCACCCTTTATCTCTTCAACCTATCACCTTCCAGTTTCTTGGTTTCCCCCCTCACAATCCACCCACTTTCCTCCTCAACTGTTTTCACCTAACACCTGACAGTTTGTACTCCTTCCAAACCAGCTACTTATTCTGGCTTCTGCTGCCCTTCATTTTGTCCTGTTGGTTTCTTAGCCCAAAACTTTGTTTATTCCCCACCACAAACACTGACTGATCCACCGAATTCCTCCAGCATGTTGTGCATGTTCTATAATTGCCACATTAAATTAATGCTTAAGTATTTAATACAAATTTCAGACCATGATTCATCTGCTGTAGCACAGAATATTTAGTGGATACGCTGACCTCTTTGAAAAGATAAATCTGTGGTACATGGTCCTGCGATTATTGCCTCCTTCTGACTGGATGCCTGCTGCAGCGAATGCTTGCTCAGATTGTTAGGAATTGTTTGACTCTGGGCCAGACAAGGTAAGCTTCTCCGGGACGGCTTCAATGGCTGTTCTGTGATGATCCCACTGATACTACTGTTCATTCCTAGAAATGAAAGAGAATTGCACGTTTTAACCACTTCCATAACCGATTTTGTGTCTCAGTATACAGACTCAGTGGCACACCTGTACACTTCATTAATGCAAATATATCCAATCAGCAAAGCATGTGACAGCAACTTAATCCACAAAAGCATGCAGTCATCATCGAGACCATAATGAGAAATGTGATGTGACACTGGCCATGGAATGGTTGTTGGTTTGAGGAAGCAGCAGTTCTGTGGGCAAAACCCCGCGAGGGGCGGTTTTGTGCGTATAAATGTCTTGCTAATGAGAGGAGTTGGAAGAGAATGGTCAGCCTAGTTCAAGCTGACAGGACGACAACAATAAGTCAAATAACCACACATTACAGCAGTGGTGTGCAGGAGAGCTTCTCTGAATGTACAACATGTTAAACTTTGAAGTGGATGAGCTATAGAAGAAGACCATGAAAACAACACTCACTGTGGCCACTTCATTAGGTACAGGAGGTACCTAATAAAGTTACCACTGAATACATAAAAGAAAATTGATAAAGAAAGAAAAGGGATGCTAAATAATGCAGATTACTCAAATATATTCTCTTTTTACGACACCATCAAGGCATTTCTTCACAATGGAGAGCATCCTAATCAGCTGCATCATGGCCTGTTATGGAAATGCCAATCCCCAGGAGCAGAACGTGTACAGAAAGTGCTCGATGAAGCCCAGCCACCACAGGCAAAAATCTCCTCACAATGGAATAAATATACAGAAATCCAGTAAGGGGTAGTTTTGTGCGCAAAGATGCCTTGTTAACGAGGTGAGTCAGAAGAGAACGGCCAGTCTGGTTCAAGCTGACAGGAAGACAACAATAAGTCAAATAACCACACGTTACAGCAGTGGTGTGCAGGAGAGCTTCTCTGAATGTACAACATCTGGAACTTTGAAATGGATGAGCTACTGCTACAGATGACTATGAAAAAAAAGCACTCACTGCCACAAGAAAATAGCATCAATAATCAAAGAGCCCTGCCATTCAGACCATCAGGCAGAAGGAAAAAAGACTTGGGTCTCACACAAACATGTTCAGGAAACGTTATTACCTGACAACAAACATGCTTCTGAATTGGCATGGAAAATTTCAATCACCACTACTCTGAACCCATTTTATGACCAATAGACTCACTCTAAAGGACTCTTTACAACTCATGCTGTTGGCCTTAATTTTAATTTGCACAGTTGATCTCCGCCTGCACATTGGTTGTTTGTCAGCCTTTGTATTTGCATAGATTTATTGTAAATTTTATTGTATTTCTTTCTGCCCTGTAAATGCCTGCAAGAAAATAAATCTTATGGTAGCATATGGTAACATATATATAGTTTGATAATAAATTTATTTTGAGCTTTTAACAAAATATTTGGGAGGGATGAGATAAAAAAAATACTCCTACTGCTGTTCAAGCTAAACATTTGCAATTGCTGCACTTGTCTGCACCATTTAGTTCCATTACTTGGTACAAGTGAGCAAAGGTGAAGTTTTCTCCTTTGAAATCAGTACAAACCCTGTTCCAATTCGACTTGGCTGAAACAAAGAAACATAAGCTATCCACAAAATTTATTTTACTGTTCTATTTCTTCAAAAAATATATCAAGTCATTATCTCTTCATCTAATATAAGGTCAACTGGGACTATCAAAGTCAACAGTAATAGTTGAAGGATAGGAACTTGGAGACACAAGGAACCATAGATGTGGGGAACAAGATGCTGGAAGTTCAGGGTGTTTTAGTGGACAGGAATATTTCAGGTCAAGGCTCTTCATCCGTTTTCTATAACACATCTTCTGTACTTGAGATTCTCCATGTTCTAGACACTGTCCCACACTTTCTCTGCCGTTGAAAATGAACTTGCTTGTCACATCAAGAAAAAAAACTGCTCAAGGTACTCAGCAGGCCAGGTAGCATCTGTGAAAGTTAAATGGACAGTCGACATTTGAAGTCTCTTCAGTCCAGATGAAAGGTCTCAAATTGAAAAGTGGATTGTCTATTTCCTGAAACAGATGCTGTCTAACCTACTGAACTCATCCTGCATCTTATTAGGAATGTGGACTGGATTCAGCCCAGTACACCATGGGTAAACCACTCCCAACCACTGAGTACATCTATATGAAATGCTGTCATAGGAAAGCAGCATCCATCAACAGATATCCCCACCATGCAGGTCATGCTCTCTTCCATTGCTGCCATCAGATAGAAGGTGCAAGAGCTTCAGGACTCACACCACCAGCTTCAAGAATGCTTACTACCCTTCAAACATCAGGCTCTTGAATAAAAGGGAATAACTACACTCACCTGCCCCATTATTGAAATGTTTCCACAACCTTAAGGACTCCTTATCTCATTACCTCATGTTCTCATTCTTAATTGCTATTTATTTATGTTTGCATTTGCACAGTTTATTGTTTAGCACTCTGGTTGATCTTTCATTGATCCTGCTATAGTTATATTCTATAGATTTGCTGAGTCCACTCACAGGAAAATGAATCTCAGGGTATTATATGCTGATAGATATGTTCTTTGATAATTAAAAAATACTTCACTGAATCAAAGCAGCTATGCCAATCTGCACCCTACAAATATATTTTTTAAAATTTGTACTTTAGCCTTATTCCGAGGGAGATTATATTAAAGCAAGAAAGATTATGAGCAACAACAGTCTAAAATACAACAGAATTGTCCATTAGCTGGTCATTGCACTGCATCAAGCAGAGCAAAGAGGAAAGATAGAAGAAGGGATTGCTTGTACAGGTTAAATATCTTTCTTATTTTCTTTCAATTTTGCCTGGAGTTATTTTACCAGGCTTGAGTAGCAATTTGCGGTAGGATTCTGCAGATAAGCTGATTAGAGGCAATATTGAGCACAGCAATAAAACATTTACCTCGTTCCCTTACAAAACAGACATTGGTTATACAAATGGGTATTGTCTTTAGCTCTTTCACTGATCATGGTGCCTGAGCATGGTTTTGACCGCAGCCAAGCTCCCTCCAATCTAAATGTGAGGATTTAGTACTGCACTGATTTCTGAGCATTCAAAGAGGGTAGGATTTCAATATTTGTGGAACTGCTTTGCTAAGAATGAGTTAATTGCATTCAACAATTCCACTGAATTTAGCATAGCAATTTCCAGTCCCTGCAGGGTGCGTGTTCTAAACTCCTTGCCATCTGGAGTGTTACTTTCATTATGGAAACCCAACCTGCAAATGAAAAAAAAGAACATGTTGCCCAAAATAGGTAGGGCTCCTGACCACCCTAACCTGGAGCCTGTCACGTTAGCAAAGATAATGGGGTTACAACAGTGCCAACATAATTCTGAGACCAATTCCACCATCTATTTTGAAGTCATTAATTTCACAGCCTGACAACAGATGGGCAAAAGGAGAAAACAACATTTGACTTCTTGTATTCTCACATTATCATGATAATTACAATTATATTCTTAAATTAAAAAATGGAGGGCTATGTAGAGGGAAAGGTTAGATTGTTCTTAGAGTAGATTATAAGGTCAGCACAATATTATGGGCTGAAGGGCCTGTATGGTGTTTTATGTTCAGAATGGAAGTACGTATAATTCATTTTGAAATGCTATCATTCTCTTACTAGCAAGATATTATTCAGTTTCTTGCATTATTCTCAGTGTGTTATTATAGTTTCAAAGGCAACATTCATTCCTTAGTTACTCTTGTAATAAATCTCATGTAATCAATTCTAAGTGCATTTTGGAGTTGTTTTGAATCTGTGCACTCATACTAGAGATATTATTTAATTAGAAATATTTATAAACACACCAATTCCCACGGCTTTCTTCTCAACTGCGTCCTGTAAATATGCTATTCCCTTTTCAAAGTTCTTTCATCTCCACCACATCTGTTTCCTGAAGTGAAGCTTTCCTTTCCAGGGTATCAGAGATGTCCTCCTTCTTCAAAGAATGAAGTTTCCCCCTTCCTGAAACTTTGATGCTGCCCTCACGCACATCTCCTTCACTTCCCAGATATCCGTGTTAACCCCATCTTCCCGCTGCCTTAACAGGGATCGGGTTCCTCTTGTCTTCACCTACCACCTCATAATAAGCCTCCGTATTCAATACACCATTCTCTGAAACCTCTGCCATCTACCCCTAAACATATCTTTACTTCCCCCTCCCACCCACTCCCTGTTTTCAGCAGGGATCGCTCCCTGAGTGATCCTCTTGTCCATTTGTCCCTCCCCACTAATCTCTCTCCTGACTTAAGTCCCTGCAAGTGAATGAAATGCTACACCTGCTCATTCACATCCTCCCTCACCTCAAGGTTCCAAAAAAAATCCTTCCAGGTGAGGCAACACTTCACCCATGAATCTGTTGGGGTCATCTATTGTGTTCTGGCAATGTCCCCCTTCCCTTCCAGTCCTGATGAAAGGGTCCCGACCTGTAATGTCAACTATTTATTCATTTTCATATTTGCTGCCTGACCTGCTGTGTCCTGCCAACATTTTTTATGTGTTGCTTTGGATTTCGAGCATTTGCAGAATCTCTTCTGTTTAAGATTTCGGTAAGATTTACCAGAAGATATTTCCTGCTCGGCATTGCTGCCTGCCACACTTCCAACAGGGCTCTTGCATCATCAGCCAAGGACCACCATTCTTCGATGTTTCGCTCCCTTAGCCCTGGTACACCTCCTGGTGGTGGAGCAGGGGCAGGGATGACCCCGCCACCCTCTGCGGCTTTCAATGAGGTTAGTCGGTCCTAAAAATTCTGTCCTGCCTCCTCAGCTACAACCAAAAGCTGCCCTTTTCTGCCTCTTCAGCTCCGATCACTACGCGGATTATCACAGAGTAACTTTGTTGTCAACACGCTGATAAAATCCCATCATCCTTCCTCCACAAGGTAGATGATGGTCCTCCAATCAACTTCCTTACACTCAGCTGCCAGATCTGAGTACTTCAACCTCTTCCAAGTCAAGTCACTTTTATTATCATTTCAACCATAACTGCTGGTACAGTACACAGTAAAAATGAAACAACGTTCCTCCAGGACCATGGTGCTACATGAAACAACACAAAACTACATTAGACTTCAGACCTACACGGGACTAGATGAAGTGCACAGAACAGTGCAAGACTCTACAATAATTAATAAACAACACAATAGGCACAGTAAAGGGCAAATTACAATAATAATGTAAATGTAAACAATGTTTAGCAGGAATTGAGAAAGAAAGAGCAAGGAGAGTGAAGTGGTGTTCAGGAGAGAGAGAGGGAGAGAGAGGGGGAGAGAGGGAAAGAGAGAGAGAGTGTGTGTGTGTTTAAGCTGGTGTCAGACTAGACTCTGGGAATTGAGGAGTCTAATGGCTTTGGGGAAGAAACTGTTACACAGTCTGGTTATGAGAGCCCGAATGCTACGGTACCTTTTGCCAGATGGCAGGAGGGAGAAGAGCTACACAGTAACACAATCATGGGCAGCCTCCACTCCTTCCTCCCATGGGACGGTTAACTCAATGAGGAGGGCTGTCTTGGCAGTCATGGACCATAGTACTATGTCTGGGTGGAGAGGTGTGCTGGTGATTTATGTGGGCAACTGTAGCTGTCTGCTGAGATCTGTCCTTATGTTCAACTCCTTGCCTGTGGAGAGGAATGCTGAAGGAGCTCTTGGGCAAGTGCATTCAGTGCTCTTACCAGCCTTAACAAATGGAATGAGTTGTCATCCCACTGGGGAAAGGCAGCTTCTCACATCCCACCTGCAGGTCTTCAGGATCTCCACCAGCTTCCTTAGGACCTGGTCGTGCCATCATCTTTAGCGTCACTGGACACCACAGTCTTGCATCCTGCCAAGATGTGTTGGAGGTTGGCATTGGTGGTATCACACAGGGGGCAGCTACCCTCACTGCCAAATCGCTGGTAAGATCTCAGCAGTGGGGGGGGGGGGGGTGGTCAAGGTATCATATGTTGCCCTAATGAGAAAGCTGTCTTGTAGGACCTTCACAAGTCAGTTCAGCTGAATGACCTATTGCCCGGATGTGGAGGCAGAGTTAAGATGGTGCTAAATGGCGACTCCTTTGCTCGCATCTTCGGAAATGGCTTCTATTTCCATCTTTAATAACTTTATTTTCCCTTTTCAGAGTTCTTTTGAAGACACAGACTTTGGTTCTTTGAGGGAATGGGACCCGTTCTCTGGGTTTCAGGATTGGCCACTATCCGACATGCCAAGGGTTTGGCCTGAGAGTCCACTTGTATTTGGAAGCCTAAGATCTCAGGGCTCTGGAGACAGGCAGATCGAGGGTTGCAGTCACGGCAGGAGACTCGTGTGTCATCGGGGGTGCCAGAAAATCTTTGGCTGTGAGCCTGAAGGCCCAAGATCTTGGCGACCTTCAGGCTTGTAAAAAGCGACAAAACAGACTTTTAACATCACAAACTAGCGGGCTGTTGTTATGTCTCCCTGCTCGCTGTGAAAATGGGGACACCTCCCTCTCTCTTATTAGGGAGTGAGAGAACCTGTGGTTTGTCGAACGCTGGATGAAATGCAAAGTCTTTTGGGTTACTGCAAGTCTGTGCCTTTGCTACGGTCTAGCTCACGCTTGTGCTGGGGGGTGGTGCTGATGCTTGCTTTTTTTGCCGGTGGGGGAGGGGGGATTGTTGCTCGCTGCCACTTACATGTGGGAGGGGCGAGCAGGTTGGGGGGACTTCGGGGTTCTGACGTTTAACTGTCGTTCATTCCTTGGGGTACTTCTCTGTGTTTGTGGATGTTTGTGAAGAAAAAGCATTTCAAGATGTATATTGTATACATTTCTCTGACTTTAAATTGGGCCTTTGAACCTTTGATGGTGCCCTCCCATGTTGTTCATCTTCCCTGATGGCCCTTCACCCTGTAACACTCCTGCTCTGCCCTTGTCACCTCCTCCACCAAGATTTCTCAACCGAGGTTCCACCCAACCCTAGGAGTCCGTGAGCAGTTGCAAGAGGGTCCGTGAGGGACCGGGATTTTAAAAAAAAACATCATGTTATGAACTTCACGCAACACACAATGCTAGTGTTCCCAGTGGTGGGCAGTGACTAAGCAGCCCTGTTATCGATCTCGTTAGCAGCCTCTCTGCCCAGTATGACAGTGCGCAGTAGGACCATGTTCATTTGGTTGCGTTCATTCTCAGTTTTAGGCAAGATAGTGGAGGCCGTGGATAATTGGTGAGCACTGCGTTGCACGGACAGGAAGAAAGAAGTCTGATGAGGAGCCTAAAGTGTGTTTTCCGAGCATGTGTGAGTTGCCCAACTTAGGCAGTGGCATCAGCTCTCCCTCCCGAACTCCCAAATTACCTCCCCCAACTTCCCCACACGTGCCAGTGACTGACTTATGGGAGTGAACAAGCTTTACCAGTGTAGTACAAAATTGGAGGAAAATTTTCATTCTAAAAAAGGAATTTTTACTTGCCTCAACTCAACTGCTGGCCTGCCACTTTGCTGTTGTTGTAAATGTTGCAAAAGGTGGATTGTGGGTCGTTTAGAAGTGTATTGTGTTGTGAAGTTTTTGTATATTTTGTGGTTTTCCCATTTAGTTATTTATTATGCCATTTTAAAAAATATTTTATTAACCCCTGTGTTTCTGACAGTCCAATGTGGTAATTGTTAAAGAGGAGATGTGAGATGGAAGAGGAGGATTCCAGGCCTAGGGCAATGGACAATTCTGATAAGGTTAATAATGAAGAATTACAGTCTTCTGAGTCATTTCACTGCACTTGTGCAACAATGGTCAAAAAAAAGTTCATCTTTACAATGGAAGCTACTTACCAATGTGTTGCACATGGACTACTAATCCTAGTTGTCCTATTCCACCGTGCCTAGTCTGTGGCAAACAATTGACAAATGTAACAGTGGCTCCAGCACAATTGAAAACCCACTTAACTACAAATCATAGCCATATGACACGTAAAATTGCTGATTATTTTAAATGGCTATTGGAATCTCAAAACAGAGTAAACCTCTTGTTAATATAGTCGCAGTCAGTAAAAGTGTTGGGAAGCAAGTTATTTAGTAGCAGAACTTATTACCCAGTAAAGGACGAGTCACACAGTTGGTGAGAATCTAATAATGTCAGCATGTAAAATTATAGTGAGTAAAATGCTAGAACAAGATGCAGTACGAGAAATTGAAAAGGTTTCCCTCTCAAACAGTATGATAAATCAATGTACTGATGACATGTCACATGATGCTGAAAAGGTTTTGTGTAATAAACTGATAAACAACAGCTTCTCTATCCAGGATGATCAGTCAACAGATTTCACCAATAAATGTCATGTTACAGCATTTGTAAGATTTGTAAATGATGATGAAATTCAAGAAAACTTTTTTTCTGATGCAAAAAGCTGCCTGAAACAAGCAAAGGCCAAGATATGTTTAATGTTTTGTCTCCATACCTGGAAACAAAAGTTTTACCTTGGAGGAACTGCGTTGGCATTTGTGCTGGTGGTGCCCCATCAATGAGATGTGCTCCATGAGATGTTTTCTTTCTCTTCTCAATAAAAAGACAATCCTGACATTGTCACCACTCACTGCTTTCTTCAGAGAGGTGCTGATGACAAAAACTCTTGGGATGAAATTTAAAAAGTTCTGTATGATGCTACAAAAATGGTTAACTTTATTAAACAAACACCAGTTCACTCGAGAATGTTTTAAAAAAAACTGTGCAAAAGCCAGTACAAAGAACAAACCAATCTTTGGCAACATACAGAAATCCAGTACTTTGTAGAGGAAGAATTCTCAATGGGGTTTTTGAGCTGAAAGGGAAACTTTACTAAACAAAAACCAGCTCACTCAAGAATGGTTAAATATACTGTGCACAGAGCACACTAATCTTCAGCAACATACAGAAATCCAGTGGAAGACTTCTCAACAGGGTGTATGAGCTGAAAGGGAAACTTTATTGAACAATGACCAGCTCACTCGAGAATGTTTAAAAAACTGTGAAAACCTGTACAAAATGCACACCAACCTTCTGTGACATACAGAAATCCAGTGGCTTAGCAGAGGGAGAGTTCTGAACAGGGTGCATGAGCTGAAAGATGAATTGCATCAGTGGTTTCAAGAAAATAGTAGGCTAGCTTCTGCTGAATGCTTTGAAGATGAAGAATGACGACAGAAACTACTTAGCAGTCTTTTTTCATCATATGAACCAGTTGAACAGGTCTCTGCAAGGCCCTAGAGCAGGGGTCAGCAACCGTTACCACTGAAAGAGCCACTTGGACCTGTTTCCCACAGAAAACACTGGGAGCCGCAAAACCCGTTTGACATTTAAAATGAAATAACACTGCATACAACGTTTTGTTTTGCCTTTATGCTATGTATAAACAAACTATAATGTGTTGCATTTATGAAACTGATGAACTCCTGCAGAGAAAACGAAATTACATTTCTGCATGCAACAAAAACATTTTGACCTCCGAAAAAAAGACGTTGGGTTGAAGGTTACTTTTAAGTAAAATACTCAACGTCTATTTGAGTCCTTCTTGTATTTATGAAAAACGCCAAACTTAAATTTGCCGCCAGCAGCAAACCAAAAATAACGTCAGCCAGCTGTCAACCTGAAAAATAAAAGGACTATTTCACTGAACAATGAAAACATATGAATATACGTAAAATAATAGGCAATTAAAATATTTATCATCCTTGTTCAGGTTGACTCACACCTGACAATGCAGTCGTATTCAGTAGGGATGGATCGATGCTTAGGGGAGTGACCAGGAAGGATAATGTGTTTTTTTCCTCTCTGAACTCACAGAAGCGTTTCCCAAATGATGTTTGCATTGCGATGATTGCAGAATGTAAATACTCTGAATTTATCATGTCGTGACCTTTTTTGAACTCTCTCAAATTGGGGAAGTGAGACAATGTGCCTTTCTGTAAATCTCTGGCAAGCAACGTCAACTTGCGCTCGAATGCCAAAACATCCTCCAACATGTGCAGGGCTGTACGTCCTTACCCCGTTGAAGAGCTGTGTTCAGCGTGTTCAGGTGCGCTGTCATGTCTACCATGAAGTGTAGCTTTTCCAGCCACTCTGGCTGTTCCAGCTCAGGAAAGGTGAGCCCTTTGCTGCCCAGGAAAGTTTTCACTTCTTCCAGACACGCGACAAAGCGTTTCAGCACCTCCCCTCTGGACAGCCAGCGATAAAAACACGTTGTAGCGGTGTGCTACACGCAGTCAGTAAACTGCAGTCAAAGATAGCTTTATTCGAACTAAACAGCCTTGCTTTTAAGCCTCCCTCAACCCGCCCCCCATGGGCGCGGATGCTGCAAAAGACACGTATTCACAAACCCCCGTAGGCTATCTCCCTTAGCCTGAACGCTGGCTAATTGTGAGCCGGTTCGGATGTGTCAGGAAATGGGTCGCCACAAAGTCTTATTTAGATTGTACAAGATCACCATAATCTTCAAATTTAGATTTACATTTCAAAAACTAACAAACTAACATAAAATACATTTTAATTAAATACTGACCATGTAGCGGTGTGCTACACGCAGCGCTAAAATTACGACACGGAGTCGGTAACTGCAGTCGAAGGAAAAAACTTTATTCGAAATCTTCAGCCTCACTTTTAAGCCTCACTCAACCTGCCCCCCGTGGCGCAGAGGCTCCAAAGCTCTGTGCTCGCAAACCCCCGTAGGCTATCTAATTGTGAGTCGGTTCGGATGTGCCAGGAAAAGGGTCGCCGCAACCAATTATTTCCCAAAGCAACAGGGAGCCGCAGCACAGACGTAAAAGAGCCACATGCGGCTCCGGAGCCGCGGGTTGCCGACCCCCGCCCTAGAGAAAATGATTAGACTTCAAGTGACAAGATTCCTGGATTTAAAAGGAAATCAAGCCTTTGGAAAAATCATGAGTGAGAAAGAAACCTTGAAATGTCTCCACTGTTGCTTGGGGCTTGAGAGTGAGGAAGGATATCAGAAAGTCACGAGTCTTATTGGAAACCACCTGGAAGAACTGCAGAACAAAACTGAACGATACTTTTCCTCCCTTTCAACACAAGTGTATGACTGGGTGAGGGACCCTTTCTCTGAATCTTCTGCTCAGCCTGAACACTTGACTTTGAGAGAAGAGGAAGAACTTTACAAGCTGCAGTCTGATCACGCACTCAAGGTGAGATTTACTGACTTGCCCCTGGGCAAGTTCTGGATTTCTGTGTAAGAAGAATATCCTACCATTCACAGGAGACTAATGTTGCAGTTTTCATCTTCTTACATATGTGAGCAAGCGTTTTCTTGCTTAAGAAGCATCAAGAGGAAGGATAGAATTCATATCATTTCAATTAAAAGTGAAGTCAGTGTGTGCTTATCTCAAGTTCAACCCAGAATTGAGTATTTGTGCAGCAAAAAATAAACTCAGGTTTCACATGTTAGACCTATATTTGAACCTGATCATGTCACTTAGTAAGAACATATTTTTTCAAAGTCTTGCATAAAATTGTGACTTAGGCTATATTTTTATTCATATTGCTTTGGCTTGTGGTTTTTAGTAACTCTGCTGTTCAACATTGTCAATAAGTTTTAATGTTGTAAATAGGATTAATTAAAATCAATTTATAACTTTTAATTAAATTAAATCTACTGAGCCTACCTTTGGAAAAATTAAATCCCATTTTGGCTTAAGCAAGAAATTTACTATGTTTGCCTGATGAGTTTTTAAATTTATATATCTGAAGGAAAGAGATTAATTATTTCAAGAAAGGTAAACTAAGTTTAACTATCTGTTTTATTTTAATAAAAGTTGGTTAAAAACTCATTCTCTGTTTAAAAGAGCATTGACAGTTATTTCTGGATTATTATAGCTACAACTTACTCATCAGACTAACATGCTGTGAGCTGCAGACATAATAATATTTATGCAGGTGTTCCCAGAGACCTGAAAATTATTTCAAAGTTTCCTCCTGAGCAAAAAGGTTGAGAACGGCTGTCCTACACTACCATGGCTTTCCTCTTTCTTTGAGAACTTGGACCAGAAATGTGATGCCTTCCCCCAGACAAATCCTGCATGTCCAGCCTGGACTGTGCTGACGACCTCTAGGTGCTGCCACCTGCTGATGGCTTGGTCTACTTCAGCTTGAGCTCTCCTTTTCTCGGCCGGAATGGACTGAAGCACTGGCGCTCCATATCAGCAGGTCAGAGGACTCGCTCAGCTCAATGACCAGTTGGGTTTTCTCCTGCTTGCACCCTAGGATGGTGGACCTTAGTGGTAGCTGAAACGTGCTCTTCCTGAAGAGGCCAGTGTCCGAGAAACACTGAAGCAGACCCATCCATTTCCAGATGTGGGAGTTGGCTCTCCCATTTGTTCTTCTGGCTGATGAGGGAATTTTACACATTTTCAGGGCTACCTTTGGTACAGTCTGAATTGTAGCATGACACTTTATACTTTCCGGGTATACTTTATACTTGCCCTGATCGATTCTGGCGAGCTGTTTCAGTGGCGCTTTTCCCACCTGCCTGTCAGAGAGCTCTGCAGTGTACTGCCTCCTGAGACCTTGGATGAGCTGCCTGGCCAACCATGGGATTTCCTCGCTCCCTACACCAAAGGTGATGCTGTCACTTCAGACCCCTTTTCGGAGGGACAGGCTTTGCGACTTGGAGATGTTGATCTTCACCTTTGCCCATGTCACTATCTTGAACCAGCCTCTGCAGCATCCTTCTTGTGCATATAACCATTTGAAGGGTATTTGTGACATCATCCATGTAGCTTCTCAGTGGAGTAAGCCTCTGTCCTGACTGTAGCTTTATCCCTCCAACCACCTGCCTTGCTCCTATAAGGTTGATCTCAAAGGTGGCTACAGACAGAACAGGGGAGATGGAACACCCCAATGCAATACCTACCTTGATCCTACTTTTGTAAAGTCTCAAAAAGAGAAGCCCATTTGGAGGCCACTGAAGTTAATCAGAAACTAATGCAGTCAGGAATGTAAAAGAACTCCATCGCAAAGTTGATGAGCTGGTGAGGCACAGATCCACAGGCATTCACAATATCCAGCCACACGTGATGGTCAGCTTCCTCACAGTTGGCTTGTTGGATCTGGTCCCACGTCATTGATGTATGCTCCGTACATTCCAGGAAGGCTGGAACTCCTGCCTTCTGGCAGCTTCTGTCGATGTACCCATTGCCCAGTAGGTAGCTGGTCATCCTCTTAGCCATGACGGAGAAGATGATTCCCCCTTGACATTCAGTAGTTCCCTGCTCCTGAACAGTCTGATGAAACTGGTGTTCTGCTCTTTGGAGATGAAACCACCACAGCTCTTCGCCCATCTGGTTTTTCAAGGCAGTTCTCATCAGGTTGCACAGGATATTTAGCACACCAGGCAGTTTTTATAGAGTTGGTAAGGAATTCCGTTCAGACCTGTCGCTCATGCTGACCCTGGCTTTTTGATGACTTCCCTGACTTCACTTAGCTTGGGTGGGGGTTGTCAAACTAAATGGTTGGATGAGCAAGATGTGGAACATATCCTGGTGATCCAAGAGAGGTTTTTCTTGCTGGATCACTGTACTGGCCCCTGATGTACCTCTCCAACTTCTCTTTGGTGGATTCTAGCTTCCCACTCTTATTATCCTCCATCAGCTGACAGCTTATTTGAAGGCATTCCTGAAGTATATATATACACACACACACACACTTCTCTCTCTCTCTCTCTCCCTCCCTCTTGCCTCTTCTTTCTCCTGCACTTACAAATGCACTCTGCCCTTCTCAGCCTTGTCAACTGCTTCACTTTGTTCCACTATGGCTTTAAGTCCACCTTCTCCTCCTGTGTTGCTTTCTTGCAGTTCTTCCACACTGGTGCCGACTTCATACGAGCTGCTCTATCTCCTTCTTCCATCTTCCTTTTCCTCCTAGAGCAGCGACATGTTAAGCTTGATGTGAATTTTGTCAGCTCTATTCCTACACGCCTCAAGAGGAAGTCTCCAAATGAGTTAAGCTTGCTTTCCATTCAGCCGTATAGCGCGTGTTCTGGGATCACACTAGGGTCCAGTCTCTGCCACTTGACCACTCGTTCGCCTTTGGCCACTTGATCTTGTGCCTCATTCCTGGTTTCTTCCTCTTAGCTTTGTGGTGTGGCTCCACAGATGGGGGGATGTCAGGTGTATTTGTGTGTTTACACACCGTGGGGGGGGGGGTTACCCTCCATTGTTGGGCCTTTCTCCCCTACCAACTAAATCACCTACAGCAATGTTGAGTCTTCTAGCTCTGTGGTTTTCTTCCTGGCTTTGTGTCACTCTTGTCTGTGCATGGTTGCAGTTGGCCTTGCTCGCTGCACTTCATTCTCCCCGATGGATTCATAGTCCCCTGTGTGTCGCGTTCATTACGTTCTCCCATCCATGTCTGCATTTCCAAAGGATGATTATCACGTTGTTTGTATTAGATCCAGTCATTGCCATGTAATCCATCCTGTTGTGCCATTCTTTCATCCTGCCTTTCAGGGGGCCTTTGGGTTGTGTTCTCTTATTCATCTCCCTAGTCATTCATAGGTGTCCTGTCTCCACTACAAGAAGCTCGTGGGTGGGGTGACATTCCTGCAGTCATCCAGTTTTACCTGGCTGTCCTGCAGTCTTCCCTGGACTTCAACTGCCCTTTCACAGTGGTCATTGGATACCAGCTTCTGCTGAGAACCCAGAAGCATCAATAAGATCCACAGGAAGATCTTTCCTGCTTGGCATTGCTGCCTGCCGCACTTCCAACAGTGCCCTTAGGTCAGCTGCAGGGTCATCAACCACGGACCACCATTCAATTGATGTTTTGCTCCCTTAGCCCCCATACAAATCCTGGTGGTGGAGCACTGGAAGGGACGTCTCCATGCCACCCCCTGCGGCTTTCAATGGGGTTAGTCGGTCACCAAATTTCTATCCTTCCTTCTCAGCCACTGCCAACAGCTGCCCTTTTCTGCCTCTTCAGCCATCTCTCCGATGGTCCTCCTGAGCTTTGTTCCAGTCGCTACGTGGATTATCACAGAGTAACCTTGTCGTCGATGCACCAGTGAAGTGCCACCATCCTTCCACCACAGGGGAGGTGATGGTCCTCCAACCAGCTTTCTTATACTCAGTTGGCAGGTATGAGTACTTTAGCATCATCTGCTCGTGGGCAATCTCCACTCCCTCTGCCCATGGGATGGTTAACTCACTGAGAAGAACTGTCTTGGCAGCCATGGACCAAATGTCTGGGTGGAGAGATGTGGTGGTAATTTCTGTGGGGAACTGTAGCTGTCTGCTGAGAGCTGGCATCATATTCTACTCCACACCTATGGAGAGGAGTCCTGAAGAAGCTCCTTGGGCAGGTGCATTCAGCGCTCTTACTAGCCTCAACAAATGGCATTAGTTGTCATCCTGCTGGGAAAAGGCTGCTTCTTGCATCCCGCCTGCAGGTCTCTAAGATCTCCACCAGCTTCTTTAGGACTTGGTCATGCCACCATCTATAGCATCCTTGGGAAGGCACAGTCTTGCATTCTGCCAGGATGTGTTGGAGGTTGGTGTTGGTGGTATCACACAGGGGGCAGCTACACTCACTGCCAAACCACTGGTGAAGATCTCGGTGGCAGGGTAAGGTATCATATGTTGCCCTGATGAGGAAGCAGAGTCTGGATTGTGGGACTTTCCATGAGTCAGAACATCTGAATGACCTGTTGATGGTGCCCCTTCCAAACTGTCCATCTTCCCTGCTGGTCCTATGCCACTGTCATCACCCTGTAGTACTGCTGTCCTGTTCTTGTTACCTTCTCCACTACCATGGCTGACCTCTCTTCTTTTGAGGCCTTGGGCCAGAAACATTGAATGTTGAATATTTTACTTTGGGAGACCATCTCTCAGTCATCTCCTCTCAAAGTTGCTAATTAATTTTTCCTTCCCAATTCAGGTCCTCTGCAGCTTGGGTAAGTCTCATAACCTGATTTGATTAAGTAGCCCAGCTCTTATAGAAGAGAAGGAAGCCACTTGACCCTCGATAGTCTACTAGTATCTGAATGGAGCATAACTTACTCCGACATCACTCTACGGAACTGTACAATTCAGCGCCTGGTTTGTTTTCCTGGCTGATTGCTGCACTGCAGTTAAAAGACTTGTTACATTCAGAGCCTAAAATCTCAGACAAGAGTTTTTTTTCCCTCCCAAATACATTGCATCACATTTATCCATATTCAATTTCATCTGCATTGACCTATTTTAAGAATTCTAGGGCTGGCTCTTAGGATTAATCTTCCTTGATTTTCTATCTCTCAAAATCAGCTACCCTTGATTGCCAAAGGCATCTCAATTTGATAGCATCAGAAAATTTGGCCAAATTCCAGTTTTCAGGTGATAAACTAGAACTGCAACTACTGGCGCCTGCACTGGTCCTGGTACCTATCTTCTCTGTCTTATTAACTCATCCGTGCCTTCAGATAAATCACTTTTCCACAAGCTCATTTTGTATTCAAAAGTTCATGACCACATTTAAACACTGCACAGAGACAAATAACCACCAAAAGAGCCACAGAAGATAATATTCTAAATGGCACCTTCAAATTAAGATTTTAATCCATTTATAGGAGCCACTTTCATTTCTATTTGAGTTTCAGATATAAATTACTACATATAAATGACTTCTTGGTGATGTTTTGATTTCAACCCCGGAATCACATGCATTTTTCACCTGCTTATCTCCTCGACAACCAATGGGCTCATTTTCAAAGACTCTTCATCTCAGTTTCTCAAAATTTATTGCTTATTTATTTATAATTATTATTGCTTCTTTTTCTGGTTGTACAGTTTGTTGTCTTCTGCACACTAGTTGAACATCCTAGTTGGTGTTATCTTTCATTGATTCTGTTAAGTTATTATTCTGTATATTTATTGAGTATGCCCACAAGATAGCGAATCTCAGAGTTGTATATGGTGACATATGTGTACTTCGACAAGAAAATTTGCTTTAAGTTTTGAACCTTCCTTTGATGGCCCCATCCTACCCTTTCTCCCATAACCTACTATCCCTTCCTACCTGATTCCTCTTCTTTAGCCCTTTACCTTTTCTACCTATCATCTTCCAGCTTCTCAATTCACCACTCCTTCTCCTTCTTGTTCTGGCTTCTTCCTGCTTCCTTTCCAGTCTTGATGAAGGATCTTGGCCCTAATCATCAACAAATTATTCCTTTCCATAGATGCTGCCTGACCTGCTGAGATCCCCCAGCATTTTATGGGTAAATAATTTTATTTCTTCTTTTCATGCTCCATTCCTGCATTATTCCATGCGATAATTTATGAGCCAGTTTTTCCATTTTGTTTTACATATAAATAGAGAAGAAATGGAAGAACTCAGTGTTTTGGCCTATTGTATCTGCTCTGCTACTCAATAAACCATCAAGAATATTTTTTGAAGAAATACATTAGATTGTCACATGTGCATCAAAAAGATGAAACATAAAGTGAAATCCATTGTTTGCATCAAATCAAATCTGTGAGCTGGGGTTCTCTGCAGGTGTTGCCATGTTTCCAGCACTAACATAACATGCCCACAACTCACTAACCCTAATGCTGACCCAAACTGTAGACTTTGGAAGGTGGGAAGAAACTGGAGCACCTGGAGGAAATCCTATGGTCACGTACAAACTTGTTCAGTGATGGCTGGCAGCGTAAAGCTTCTCTCTAATCACTATAATACCATGCCATTCTACAGTGGTATTTCCCTGCACAAAACCCAGATCTCTTGAATTCTTAAATATCAAAACATTCACTTGATGCCTATCATAGAGCAAGTTATTTGGGGCATCATGCAGTTCCTGGTCTACAGCCGTCTCATGATCCAAATGCTCAACTAGATGTTGAGAGCAACCAAATGTCAGCCACAGTCAACAGAGATACTGCAGATGCAGGGAATCTTGAGTAACTCAAACAACATTCATGAGACATCGTTCATTTCCCTCCATAGCTGCTGCCTGACTTAATTAGTTCCTCGAGCATTGTGTGTGTTGCTCAAGCTTCAACCACTCTCTCAGACAACGTACTAAAGATACTTACCAATCTCAGTGTGAAGAAGGTGCCCCTCTGTTCCACTCTAAACCAACTTGTTTTACCTTAAACATAAGTCCTCTCGTTTTATCTATCTCTGACATGGGGAAAAGTTTCCTGCAGTCTATTCTCTATATACCCCTCGTAATTTTATATACCTCAATCATTATCACCTCTTAACTCTCTCTGCTCCATGAAGAAGAAACTCAACTACTTCATTGTCTCCTCATAATTTGACTGCTCCATCTCGGGCAATCTTCTCTGAACCTTCTCAGCATTATCACATACTGCTTGTACATTTATCATCAGAATAGCATGCAGCCCTCTGCCAAAATCTTTACAGTCTTAATACATAATCTCTCCACTTCTGTATTTGATGCTCAGATTAATGAAGGCCAACATCCTATTTAATTTGATAACCACACTGTCTGACGTAGGTGGAGATGAAGTCATGGTGGCGCTAAATTGCGACTCCTTCACGTTCATGCATGAAAACAGCTTAATTTTTACCTTTGATGACTCTCCTTCTCCCTTTACTTCAGTTCTTTGCAGTGGTGGGACCCGCTCTTGGGGGCTCATGACAGCCACTTTTCAATATCCTGAGGATGCACCCCAGGAGGTGAGAGTGCCTTTGCGTTCCTGAGATTTCACTGCACTGTGGACAGGTTGATTGTAAGCTGGTGCATCGTGGGAGAGACTGGAACATCAGGAACAGTGGATCAGCTGTTGGAGGCGGTGAACTCAGCCAGTCGTGCTCTCTCACTCTCGTCAGTGGCTGAGAAATGGTTGCCGATTCTCGAGTCACAGAAAAAAAGTGGCGTGACAGACCTTTAACACCTAAAATCAGCAAGTTGTTTTGTTATGTCTCCCCTCTTGCTGTGAAAGGGGAACCTCTCTGTCCCTTTATTAGGGAGAGACAGCCTATGGTACATCGAATTGTCAGGTGAACGATTAGTTTTTGTTATACTGCAGATCACGGTCTTTATTGGGGGCTTTGGGGAGGTCGTTGCTTTGCTGCTGCTTGTGTGAGGGAGAGCTTTGGGGTTCTAACGTTTTAGCTGTCATTCACTCTTTGGGACACTTCTGTTTTTGTGGATGTGTGCGAAGTTAAAAGAATTTCAGGATGTATATTGTACACATTGATATTAAATGGACCTACTGAGCTCTCAAAATGAAACACTTCTCATTTGTCTGGATTACATTCCATCTGCTGTTTCTCAGCCCATTTCATCAACACATCAATTTCTCTCTGCAGCCTAAGACTACCTTCTTCACTATCAGCAACTTGACCAATCTTTGTGTCATCTGCAAATTTATTGAAATTGCCTCCCATATCATGTGTTTCAAACACCAAGGGTCCCATAACGTATCCTGGTGGAACGCCACTGATCACAGGCATCCAACTGCAACAACACCCCTCTACAATCTCACTCTATTTTCTATTGAATAGAAGATTTTAGATCTAATTTCCCAATTTTCCCCACATCAACCAGCCTCCCCGTTGAGACCTTCGCAAATGCATTAACATCCATGTAAATCACTCCACCTTATCGATACTCATTGTTATCTCTTCAAAGAATTCAACGATTAAAGATAGAATGACATTCTGTGTCATTTGCATCAAGTCAAATCAGTGAGCACTGTGCTAAGCAACCAGCACTTGCAGAGCCAACAGCATAGCGTGCCCACAACTCATGAATCAAGCCATGCCACCTGGTGGTGTGGGAGGAAACCGAACACCTGGGAAAGCACATAGGGTCACTCTTTACTGGCAGCAACAGGGATTGTACCTTGATCAGTGAAAGCAGACACCACAAAGCTATACACTAACCACTACACAGCACGTAGAACAGGGACAGGCCCTTCAGCCCACAGTGTTGTATCGAACCAACAAAATTAGTAATCGAACGGTCAACTAAACTAACCCTTACTGCCTATAAAAATGGCCAAGATCTTCCATTTCTCTCACATTCATGTGCCTATCTAAACATCTTTAACAATTCCTAACATATCTGCCTCTACCTCCATTCCAGGCATTGCGTTCCAGAAACCTGCCACTCCGTGTAAAAATCTTGCCCCTAACATCTCCTTTGAACTTACACCCTTTCACGTCAAATGCATGGCCTCTGGTATTAGGCTTTTCAACTCTGAGAAAAAGATACTGTCTGTGTACTCTTACATCTGCCTCTCATAATCTTATAAACCTCTGTCATATCAGCACTTAAATTCAGTTTTACTTCCTGAAAAACCAGTGCAAAGTAGTAAAGTTATAGACCACTATTTAAAAAAAAGCACTTTTCACTTTAACATACATGAGGGTGATTGATAAGTTCATGGCCTAAGGTAGAAGGAGTCAATTTTGGAAAACCTAGCACATTTATTTTTCCTACATTTACACAATTAGTCCAGCGGTCGTGGAGCATATGGATCCCTTCTTTGTAGGAGTCGGCGTCTTGGACCAACAGAAGTGGTCTATAGCGGGGGTGATTGATAAGTTCATATCCTAAGGTAGAAGGAGATGAGTTAATAATTTAAAACTTTTTGCAATTTTCAAAGAATTTAACTGCATGTGCATGTAAAGAGAGCTGTATAACTCATCTTCTTCCACCTCAGGCCACAAACTTACCAATTACTCCTGCTGTGGACCACCTGGAGGTCCAAGGCACACTTGTTACATGCACATGCAGTTCAACTCTTTGAATGATTATGCAGAAAGTTTGAAGTTAATAACTCATCTCCTTCTACCTTAGGCCACAAATTTATCAATCAGTGGTGCTGTGGACCACTTCTACAAAGAAGGACTATGAACTAAGTGTGTACATGTTGCAGGGGACTATGTTGAAAAATAAATGTGCTGGGTTTTCTAAAATTGACTCCTTTTACCTTAGGCCACAAACTTATCAATCACCCCTCGTATTTCTTGGAAATAATTTGAATGGTTAAATGGTGAAGTACGCTGAGTGCAGTAGTGTTTTGTGAGTTGCTCAGATTTCCAGCATCTGCAGATTTTCTCTTGTGAATGCAGCAGAATATGTGTTTAGTCACAGAAAATCAGCACTTAAATCAGACTCATCTGTCTACCCTGTGCTCAATCATTAACTCTGTTAAATAGCTGAAATTATTTTAAAAATTGTAGAAATGTTTGCCAATATAAACGAATAAATGGTTTTGCTGGACTTGTTCCAGGTCTACACTGATGTTGGTTCAGCAGGCAGATTTCTCAGTGTGACTACCCTGAAGTCTTCAGGTTCGTACCTCTTCATAAACTCCGATAAAGGATCAGCAGGCAGTTAAGGGAGCATCACCATCTTCAAGCCCCACCTCATTTTGACATGCAAATCATTCATCGGTGCTTCAACGTCAGCGGGTCTAAGTTCTGGAATTCCCTTCCCAAAAGCACAATGGGTGTATCATTACCTGAAAGACTGCAGTGAGTCAAGATGAAAGTCACCAGCACCTCCTCAAAGGCAATTAGGAACACGCCATACATTTTAGCCATGCTAGTGATGCATTTCTCAAGCACTTTCCTGAGGACCATCACTTTATCATGGTGGAGAGATCCTGAGAGCATACCATCAGGAGCTTAGCTCCTAATAGGGCCACCCATGGCTGTAAGTTCAAGGGGGAGCTCACACACAAAGGGTGATCCAACCAAGACCTCAACAATGGAGCTGATGATAGATGATGACATATCACCATGGTAGTGAAGGCTGCAGAAGGCCCCAATCAACTTGATTCCACACCACTGGACATTGATCCTGATCGGACAAGGACCATGCGGTGGCTCATGATGTTAAACAAAGTCACGCAGAGGCCTCCTCCATTAAGGGAATATCCAAGGAGAACATCATACTCAACTCAAGCGATCACACTACTACAACATCAAGCAAAATGAGTAAACTGTGTAAAATACAGGGCCACTGAAACAAAAACTTAACGCTATCATAAAAGTTGCCTTCCCAGGCAATTAAATCTGATCACCCATTCTAGATATACACCCTCCCCCATTTCCATCAATTACCCCCATCCCTGCACTGCACTGTAGACACTTTTTAGAATGCTGTTTATTATGTACTGTATGTATGCATTTTAGTCCATATCTGTCCTTTAAATTCTAATTTTAACTTTTATACAATTCTTTATTCTTTTTAATTGTTGAATGCTGTACCCTGACCAACACACCACAACAAATTCCTAATACATGCAAAGAAAGTAAGTTCATCCTTCCTTCCTAATGCGTCACAATTCCTGTCACCAGAATTGATTCTCACCTCTTAGTGCCTTTTGTGTACTGTGTGCAAGGTCTTCCTGTGATTGATTGGGTTACCCTGGCTTCTCACTTCTTCCCTGACCTCTAAAGTAGGCAGCATCACCCTCAACTGTCCGTTTATATCATAAGCTTCTCTTTTCAAACATAAAATCAGCAACATTAAATTCTGTTACTAGTTGACTTCACAGCATTTAAGTTTACAGATGGATCAATGAGACTAAAAGTTATCAATCTAATTAACTCAAGAACCATATTAATGGCTAGAAATTGCACTGTAATACTTTTGGCTCAGCAAAATGTAATCAGCAAAAATATCTGCTATTGTGTGTGAATGTTAGCTTTCCTAATTAATTATGGGTGGCGGGCTGAAGATACGTCTTAGCCAAAGGAGGTGTAAGGTGCTCCTTCCCTCCTTTGGTCTGCAGGTCACCCTTGGGCAAGGTGTGGCACCTGCTTAGCTCCCCGATTGGGGTCACGTGAAGCCAAGGGAACAGGTTACAGATGGTCCTATGAGCAACTGGTGCATATCACAAGTCCTGGTTTACTGAAGCCAGGCATACAACCTATTAAGAGTATTGATAATGGCTGGAGTCACCTCTCTTGTAAAGACTGCCCAGAAGGAGGCAATGGTAAACCACTTCTGTAGAAAAATTTACCAAGAACAATCATGGTCATGAGACCATAATCGTCGATGTCATACAACTTGGCACATAATGAGTGAAAGAATGAGCTAATCAATTACTTCTAGTTTACCATAACTTCTGGTAATATTCTGGTACCGGGCACTGGATTTAATAAGATCCATTGCAAAAAAAGTCCATAAGGCACATAAGAAGAATTAGGCCTTTTGGCTCATCGAGTAAGCACTACATAAGACTGGTTAATTGTTCATGCACTGACTATGGTGAGTTACCATAAATAATGAAAATTGCACAGCAAAATATTGGTCAGAACATAAGAGACATTAAAACAGCCTTCTGACAATCGCCTTACATTTTCATTTTACTTGTCGACTGTACATGTCAATCTGAACCAGTGGCTTTATTATTCTTATTAAATTCAGAGTAAGAACAGATTGAATTTCAGCATTATTGAGCTATTAAAGATCATCCCACTTGTTGAATTCATTATCAGTCCTTTATAGAGCAATTCCCTAGTCCTATTTCCTCACTCTTATTTCAAAGCTCCTCAAATTCATGGGCAGATATTTCTGAGGGCTCAACATCTTGGTTTTTGTTTTTGGTTATAATTGTCACATATACCAAGCTATAGTGAAAAGCTACATACAGATCACAGCATTACACAGTGCATTGAACTAAGTAAGGCAAAATAGTAACAAGCAACACACACAAAATGCGGGAGGAACTCAGCAGGCCAGGCAGCATGTATAGAAAAGAGTAAACAATCAACATTTCTTGCCGAGACTCTTCACCAGGACTGGAGAAAAAAAGATGAGGAGTCACAGATAGAAGGTGGGTGGAGGGTAGGAAGAAAAACAAGGTGATAGATGAAACCAGGAGTGGGGGAAGGGTGAAATAGAGATCGGAAGATGATTGAGGAAAGAGATACAGGGCTGGAGAAGGAGCAATCTAATAGGAGAGGACAGAAGGCCATGAAGAAAGAAAAAGGGGAGAAGCACTAGAGGGAGCTGATGGGCAGGTAAGGAGATAAGGTGAGTGAGGGAAATGGGAATGGGGAATGGTGAAGGAAAGGAAGGATCATTACTGGAAGTTTGACAAATTGACATTCATGCCTTGATGGAAGCTACCCAGATGGAACATAAGATGTTGCTCGCCGCATCACAACAGTAGTGGAGGCCATGGGCTGACATATTGGAATGGGATTGGGAAGTGTAATTAAAATGGGTGGGAGATCCCGCTTTTCCTGGAGAATGGAGTGTAGGCGTATGGCGAAGTGGTATCCCAATCTACATTGGGTCTCACCAATATACAGGAGGCCACACCGGGAACACCAGATATAGTAAATGACCCCAGCAGAATCACAGGTGAAGTGTTGCCTCACCCAGAAGGACTGTTTGGGGTCCTGAATGGTAGTAAGGGAGGAGTTGTAGGGGCAGTTGTAGCACATGTTCTGCTTGCAAGGGTAAGTGCCAGGAAGGAGAATGGTGGGGAACGACAAATGAACAAGGGAGTTGTGTAGGGAGCAACCCCTGCGGTAAGCAGAAAGTGGGGTGAAGGGAAAGAAATCCCATTGGAGAATGGCGAACGTTACGGAAAAGTATGTGCTGGATGTGGAGGCTGGTGAGGCGGTAGGTGAGAACAAGAGGAACCCTATCCCTGGTAGGGTGGCGGGATGATAGGGTGAAGGCAGACGTGAGCGAAATGGATGAGATCTGGTTGAGGACAGCATTGATGGAGGAAGGGAAGCCCCTTTCTTTGAAGGAGGATATCTCCTTACATTTTGTATATGTCCGCCCTCACTTCATCCTTTTGCCCATCCACCAGGGAAAATCTGCATGGAGGACACCCGGGTACAGTCAAGATGAAGACTCTCACCTGGAGCTACATGTGGTAGCCAGGAATAGATAGACAGATTGAAGACTTGACCAAAAGCTGAACAGCATGCTACAAAATGCATCCTCACAGGCACCATCATACCCATGGGAGTGGCTGAAATCACCATGACAAAGAGTACATCTTGACTTTTCTGAGCCATTCAAGGACTCCATGTTTCTGATTGCTGTGGATGCTCATTCAAAGTGGCCGAAGGTTATACAAATGGAGTTAATCGCATCAGAAAAGACTGTTTCTATTCTGTGGACTACCTTCTCCAGAAATGGCTTACCAGAACAAATTATGAGTGACAATGGACCACAATGAATATCAGAAGAGTTCAGACTATTCATTAAGAAAAATAGCATCAAAGATTTCAGTCAGCTCCTCATGATTCAGCGATGAATAGGTTAGCTGAAAGGTTTGTCCAAACCTTTAATGTCCATTAAAGCAATGGATAAGGAGGACATTGCTCTACAGCACAAGGTGGACAACTTCTTTTTTGTGTATTGGAACTCTATCATGTGCTGACAGACCAAACTCCTGCAATGCTGTTCATGAGCAGGAATCTGAGATCTTGCATAGACCTCCTGAAAGCAGGTCTACAGAGTGAAGTGCAGATTAAATAGTTTAGCCAGTTGCCAAGTAAATCAGCAGGGAGCACTGAGGTTGGACAGGAAGTCCTAGCACATGATTGTTGAAAAGACAAGTGGACACCTGGTAGAATAGCTACAAGAACCAGACAACAGATGTACGCAGTGGATGTTGGAGATCAGGCATGGAGATATCATGTAGACCAGATAGTGGATGCTTAACCGAAGTCCACTGCATCCAACAAGACAAACACATTACAGTCACCGGACTTACTTCTCAGTGATGATCATGCCACTAACAGCAGTGTGACACTGGAAACTGAGAAAGTTGTCTTTGACAAGACACCTGACAAACCTGATGCCAGCCCACAGGTCCAAAGGCACTATCCTGAAAGAAACACAGTGATACCCAAAAGACTGAATATTCAGTATAGTCTAGTATAGTTAGTTCCAGTTTGTCAAAGGAAAATTGAATGTTTTGTACATATACAGTTTTATGTTATACTAACCTGAAGGGGGAGAAATTGTGAAGTATGGATCTACTTCTTTTAGTGCAATGACACCCTAGCACTACTTTTTGACTGATAACTTACCCATGCACATTGATCTGTGTCTTTCTCTCTCTGCAAAGTGAATATACCAGCTATCCTCAGTTCTATATGCATGCTTTTATTTAACTGATACGTAGTTCTGCAGACACAACAGAACTAAACGTCAGATCCTGTACATTTAGATGGTCTTCTAATTCCACCTGCTTTTTCATCCATGAAAACAAATTGTTATTCCTTTGCTTGTTTCTAAAATTATTGGGAATTTGACTACATTTATTATACCTGAAAGAGGAAAGAAATAGATTTTGCTTGTCTGTTTAGAAAGTCCCAGTAACAACCAGTGAAACATTAAACATTTAATTTGCTATGGTTTGTTCTCATGCCCTGCTGTAAAGCTCTAAAGCATATACTCAACGAATAATAACTTCAAAAACAATTAAAAACTTAATTTAAAAACTTTCCATGTTTCCCAACATCTAAAACAATTTGTACATGCACTTTTGCAAGTTGTTGGGCTTGTACATAAACAGGAAAATGAAATGAAAATGAAAAAATAACATTACCCCCTCTATCGTGAGATAAAAGCAGAAAGTGCTGGAAGTCCTCAGCCGGTAGTTTGAACATCACATAAAAGCTTCTGTCAGAATCAAGTCTATTATTTTTAATAGATGGTCATATTGCCTGCACATTTTCTCCTCCATTCTCATTTAATATTAACACATCTTCTCTCTCCACAGATGCTGTCTGACATAGTGCAATTCCAGCACTTTGCCTTTAAACTTGTCAAAGAAAAGCTTGGCCATGAATAACATGAGAAAATGACTGATGGGTCTGCATCGATGTAGAAATGATTTGAAATTGACAGAAAATTGACTGAAGCCTGTCATTACAATTCTCTGAAGAAAAACATTCATAACATAATAAACTTACAAAATTGATCAAGAGCCCCGGCTCAGCAATGAAGGGAAAGAACAGTGCACCAAAGATGGAAAACATAGTCAATGTGGGCTTCCAATCTGTCCAGGTCATGACTCAGATTCAATTATTTCTTAGGTTCGTAAGGATGATTTTGGGAAAGACAGGGGATTTAGTGGTTAGGGACAGGGATGTGTGAGAGTTAGAGGCCAGGCTGGAGTCTAGGCTTCGGCTTCGTGTTTGAAGGCTAGCGACATGGACATGTGACGAAGGACATCCATGAACAGATGTCAGGTCAGCAAGCAATGTGGAAGAAGGCCAGTGAGGAAGATGGCTTATGGCTGACAGGGTCAGTGAGCCCTCACAGGTCTGCGGGGTCAGGATCAGAGGTCCATGCAGGCTGGGGGATAAAGGTCAGTGATCTGCTAGGTATGTGAGCACAGTAATAGTAAAGTTTAATTGTCCCATTCAGGCCTAAAGGTTTAATTGCTGTGGAGGATTCCTTCCTCTTGTGGGATAACCTATTTCCTGACAAACTGAGGCCACTCTGACACAATCTCTACTGTATAGGGGAGTGGTCCAGTTCTGTCTTAATCTTTGCAAGTACCCACTTTTGATCACCTCTGTAATCTCTCACCAGGACGGCTTGTCCAGGAGCGAAACACCGAACCTTGTTTCAGAAGCTCCCCCATTTGTCTCAGCTGTTTGTCCTGTATACTTATTGTGACGTTAGGTTTGAGGAGATCCAAGCGTAAGCACAATGGATGACCCATGAACAACATAGCCGGAGAGTTGCTGGCTGTGGCATGTGCTACATTGCGAAATGCAAGGAGGAATTTGATGAGTTTCTGATTCTGTGTCAGTTTGGTGTCTTCTGCTCACGTTGATCTCAGTGCATTCTTTAGGCACTGGATAAAATTTTCTGCAAAGTAATTTGTAGCTGGGCGATACGGTGCAGATGTAATGTGTCTCATTCCATTCATTTTCAGGAATGATTGAAACTGCTCCACAAAAATGTGTGGGCCATACTCCCTGACTAGGTGTTCTGGAACACCAATTCTTGAGAAGAGATTTCTCAGCAAATCAACAGTGTGCAAAGTTGTAGTGGAGGCTATTGGGAACACTTCTGGCCACTTTGTAGCTGCATCCACTACTACCAAGAGATCTGTGCCGATGATTGGTCTGGCAAAATCCACACGAATCCTCTGCCAGGGCAATGCAGGCTATTCCCTGGGAAGGACAGGTACTGCTCTTGGTATCTTCTGGGCGTATTGGCATCCTGAACAGTACATAGCAAACCGCTTGATTTGCTGATCAATTCTAAGCCACCAGACAAAGCCTTGAGCCAATGCTTCCATCTGGACCACATTAAATGACAAGCATGTAGCTCCTCCAACACTAGCTCTCAGATTGGATGGTACAACTCTCAATCCCCACATAAGCTAACCCCCATTACAGGCAAGTTCATCCTGCTGCTGGTAAAATGGGAGAAATGGAATTTCCTGATGCACATTCCAGCCATTTTTGGTTGCCATGTAGACCTGAAACTGTGTGAGGTCTTTTCTGCTTTCCCTTTGGATCATCACTGGCACAATAGGGAAACTGTTGATTTGGATAAGGGAGAAAACATCAAGAGGAGTGTCTATTTTTTGTAATTTTTTTCTGGTATTTCTTTTTCCAAGGGTAAATGGGACAATCCATCAGCTATCCTCTTGAATTCACTCTTGTAATTTGTGCCCTCCAGGAAACAGAGCCCATTTCTGTATTCACACTGCTGCTGTTAGGGGAACACCTTTCTGTGGACTGGGAAAAACCCTTTGTGAGTGTTTATGGTGAGAAACATTTTAGACACTTCTGCCATCTCCATCTGTAGGTAGTTCTCACCCGTCCACTTTACTGAAGTGTTTCCCTCTAGAAAGGTTTGCAAAGATATCCTCCATCCTGGGTAAAGGGTGTTGATCTACTTTCAGTACTGGGTTAATGATGGCCTAAAAATCACCATAGATTACGCCAGACCCATTCTTCTTGGCTACTGGGACCACTGGCATCACCCACGGGCTCCACTCAACCTTGGAAATAATCCCTTCAGCCTCCATCTCATCTAGCTCACAGGCAATTTTATCACAGATGCTATAAGGAATTGGACAGACTTTTTAAAATCTGGGCATGGCATTTTAACACTACTTGACCCTTGACATATTTGAGTTTTGCAATGCCATCCCTGGATATCTGCTGTGGCATTATCCAGTACTTCTGTCAATTCACTTTCAGTTGACTCTATTGCTTGAATGCGTCATGCAAATGGTGGATGAATCTCCAACTAAGTTGTAGTTGTCTCAGCCAGTCACAGCCCTACAATGCTGGTCCTCCTGTTTTTACATGCAAGCCCTAGCTGACTTATTGGTTGTTGTATTTCACTGTTATGAATGTTATTCCCACTGGAGTTACCTCTTCTCCAATATAAATTCTTAGTTGGATATCTGGAAGCTTCAGTTCAGTATCTTTGAAATGTATTACAAACTCATTTTGGGGAATGATGACACAGCAATGCCAGTGTCTGATTCCATTTTAAATGAACTTGCTGTTCACTTCTGGTGTAAGTCATGCTGCTTGTTAGTTTTCACATTGTAAATCTTAAGGCTACACAGTCCTGTGTCACTCTCATCATTATCAGATTTTCATCAACTGCATGCAGATAGGTGCTCTTTTTGAAACTGCAAATTTACTTTTTCTTTACCTCTGCCCTGTTCAGTACATTTGTTTTTTCTCTGCCTGACGTGCCTTTTGTGTGTGTCCTATTTTGTTACATTTTCTGCAAATTTTGCCTTGAAGCCTGCATTGGCCTGGTGTATATGAACCAGTGCCACAATGGTAACATTATTTGCCTGGTAGGTTTTTGTTTTGATGTTGCAATTTTTTCACAATCTCTTTCATTCCTGACTGCAACTCAATTGCACCTCTGGCTGCTGTTTCCACTGATACAGCAATTTCAACTGCTCTTTTAAATGTGAGTTTTGCTTCAGGTAGAAACACTTTCGAAAGCGTTCTTGTAAGATTCCACAATGTAAACAATATCTCAGTGCATCACTGAACCCATCACTGAAATAACAATGCTTGGACAATTTTTTCCAAATCAGACATATACACTGAAATGGACGCCCCTTCCTTTTGATTGTGGTTATGAAACCTAAGGTGTTCAGCAATCAGGCTCCTTAAGGTTGTTACAGCTGGGGTTGGTAAGGAGACCAGCTCCCACTACTTATTAAATGCTTCCAATGGTGTGCACCTCAAATAGCCTCTGACAACCAAGGCTCCTGGCCTTCACGTGTGGCTTAGCTACTAAGCCCAGTGGAACCATTTCTACTAACAGTAGGGACAAAAGCCAGTCACTGGCACCTTAAAACTGGCTGCATTGTGTAGATGGGGCTCATTAGCTGTGGTTGACAGCTTATCTAGGAGGAGGAATATTCTGATCTCAAGCCTCTGCTGCTTTGCATCTATACCCACTCATGGGGAAGTCTTTGGGAGTAAACCCCGAGGGAAAAAATCTGAAGTTGGAGTCCCTGGCAACTCCTGTGATGCTGCTGGTACCAAACTGTGTCAGTCTTTGTTTTCCTTCTGACTTCATCAGATGTGTGGAGAAGAGAAGTTTGCTACATGGCTAACAGCTTGCTCTCCATATTGTACTACCCAGGGTTGTTTATTTAGACAGCTAAGATGGAACATCTTTTGTTGATCCGAACAAATGGAGGCCTCACTCACTCTAAAATCCAGTGGTTTTGGTTCTAAAAGTTCCTGCATTATGTTCATGATGTCAACAATTTTGATTTCTGTTAGTTTGTTGAAGCAATTAAATTTCTAAGCAAACTTTATGCTTTTCCACCAATTACACTCAGCAACACTGGCATTCATTTCTTATCGGTCCTGTCATTTGCTTAAAAAACTGCTTAATTCCTTCAATATACATCATCAAATTATCTGCTGTGCAATTAAATGTATCTATCTTTCCGATGTAGCCAGCCAATTGTGATTTTATTACCACCCAGTATTTATTGTTCATGAACCCCTGAATTTCATCTGTTTTCTGCCTTTTGTCTTTTATTTAAACTCAAACATCTCTTTCCTCTTCCAAAGAAACACGTGCTGCACTTATTTTATTGAACATCTCTCTCCCCTTTGAGGAGGCCACTCCTGGAACACTGGATACAGTAGATCATTTAGCTCCCAGTGTGGCCTCTTGTATATCAGTGAGACCCGACATAGACTGCTTTGCTAAGCATCTATGCTCCATCTGCCAGAAAAAGTAGGATCTCCCAGTAGCCACCCAATTTAATTCCACTTCCCATTCCCATTCTGACATAGTATTCGTGGCCTCCTCTACTGCCATGATGAGGCTACGCTCAAATTGGAGAAGCAACAGCTTATGTTCCAGCTGCATAGCTTCCAACCTGATGGCATGAACATCAATTTCTTGAACTTCCAGTAATGCCCCACCCTGCTCCTTTTTTCCCTCTCTCACCTTATCTACTTGCCAGCCCACCGCATCTCTCTAGTGCCTCTCCCCTACTTTTTTTTCTTCCATGGCCTTCTGTCCTCTCCTATGAGATTCCACCTTCTCCAGGCCTGTATGTCTTTCACCAATCAAATTACCAGCTCTTTAATTCACCCCTCCATCCCAGTTTCACCTATCAACTTGTGTTTCTTCCTCTCCTCCCCAAAATTCTAACTCTGACTCCTTGTCTTTTTTCACCAGTCCTGCTTAAGGGTCTTGGCCCAAAACATCGACTGTACTCTTTCTCATAGCTGCTGCCTGGCCTGCTAAGTTCTTTCAGCATTTTGTGTGTGATTTTTAATCAAACTATTTATTTACAATATTACTCAAATAGCAAACACGCTACAGCTTTGGATCTGTTGTTGTTGATTGTCTTGCACTGAACATTGTGGGTATGCCCAGAATGTGTGGGCTCTTGCAAGCTGCATCCAACACACCCTTGGGTTATGAGTTTGTGCTGGTTATTAACACAGATGATGCAGTTCACTGTATATTTTGATGAACTTATGATAAATAAATAGAGCTGAAATTCACCATCACTCTGTCAGTACTACAGAGATCTTTTTGTATTCACTTTCCCATATTAAGTTCCATTCACTTCAGTGGAATCTTATATCAGGTGAGCCCTACAACGGAGGACTGATGTCATCATGTTATTTAGTGCTGGAGACCAAGGATGAATTTCTATCCCTGGAGTTGCTTAGGATATGATCATCCAAGTGTTGGTGACACAGAGCTCATAAGTTAAACTGAGCAAGGAGAGATTTAACAGACACCTGAGTAGCAACTTTCTCCATCTAGAGGAGGGTTGCTCAGCCTATTTTCTGCCATGGAGTAATACCATTAAGTAAGGGATCAATGGTGCCCAGGTCAGGAATCCCTGATCGAGGAAGTGGTCCAAATATGGAATATTCTCGATATTTATTTTGTATTTATTTATGATTATTTTTTCTTTTTTCTTTCCTTTCATGTTTGCACATTGGCTGCTTGTCCATCCTGTTCAGTGTGGTCTTTCATTGATTCTATTGCGTGTTTTGTATTTACTATGAATACCTACAAGAAAATTAAATCTCAGGAAATCTCAGTATATGGTGACATATATATAACTTGAAAATAAATTTATTTTGAACTTAGAATATGGTACCAGATGAAGTGGTTGAAACAGGGTTACTGACAATCTTAATTGACAGTGGGCAAATATGTGGCATGGATAGGGAAGGCTTTTGAGCGATATGGGATAAACAGGACTAGCTTAGGTAAGTGCTTTGGTTTTCTTGACCCCATTGGGCTGAAGAGTCTGTTTTAGAGCTGTATTACTCTCTACTTATAAATGTTTTACATCGCATATCGAACACACAAACAGACCATTTGCAGGAAATGTGAACCATGCAATAATAATCTAATAACCTGCTTTAGTAATGCCAGTTCAGATATTGATATGTCAGACAAAGACTCTGATTGGATAGATTCACTGTCGATTAAATTTGGTGATCATACTGCTATAAATAATTATTTTATTGGCATCTTATATGCACATTTGTCTTCCACTTCCTGCATTTCTCTAGGGGAGAAAAAATATATGCTCTCATTATGAATTTAATTCTTTTCTGTTTCCTCTGCTTCTAAAGAAGTCTATTTTCTCAAGGGAATAAGTAAAACTATTGTGATACCAACGACTTGTTGCTGCAGGTCACACACAATACCCCAGCTTCAACTCAAGTTTGTCAGTAAATACTTTGGATTATTTGTGAGAAGTGAAACTGATGAACACTGGCCTTTAAGCCAAGAATAAATGAAGTCACATTTCAATTTCTGCTTTGTAATTCATGCCCATTAGATGTTGATCATCTTCCATAATCAAATATCAGACTCTTCATAATCAGACTTTATGTGTCTGCATCTACCCATAATAGGAGAAAATTTAAATAATTAGGCAAACAGTATACCAGGCTGTAATCTTACAGGTGATTAAACAGATAAATCGTGATGTGCAGCTCTCCTTAGGGTTCTCCGACTCTTCAACATCATTAGGAGGACTAATTAGAATTGTATTTCCTTCATTTAAACAAAAACAGCATAAACTCCTGCATTGACTGTTTGGGTTCAATGGACTGGTGCTACGTTTTACAACCTATGAACCTTGAGACAAAGCTAAATCTCATGAACAGAAGGACTCACACATGTTCATACAAAAATCTTCTTAAAAATGTTGGGTGGAAGGTTCATATTCCCAGGGGGCTGAAAGATATTCACTGAAACGTTGAAATGAATGAAATTAAGTATTGTGATAACAGAAATGAGGTGGAAGAACCTAGGCCAGGTCAAAAAAGACACAACAGAGAGAAGGTACAAATAAAATACTCTCCGAGCAAAATATTGCAAAATCTGGGAATATGAAATAGAGAATGCTGGAAATATTCAGCAGGTCGGATTTACCTATTTATGTATTTAATAATACAATGCAGTAGACCCTTCCAGCCCTTTACTCAACACCACCCCAGCAACCCTGACAAACCCCGAGTAACCCTAACCTAACCTCAGATCAATTCACCCTGACCAATTTGCCTACCCGGTATGTCTTTGGACAGTGGGGGAAAACATGAGCACCCAGGGAAAATGCAGGCATTCCTTGGGAAGGAGGTACAGAGACTCCTTACAGAACTGGAATCTGGAATGCTTTGCACTAATCACTATGCTACCGTTGCACCCTAGTAGCACCAGTGAAACAAGAAAGAGAGTTAATGTTTTACATTATCTTGTCTAGACAGATGCTGCCCGACTTTCTGAATATTTCTGAAATGTTCCGAATACTCATGGATTCCAGTAAACTACAAAAATGGAAGGTTAACCAGATGGCAATCTTTGCCATATTTACTGGGAGGCCTTTGCATTGGGGATGGAGGGAGAATGGAAAAGGGCTGGGTTATGGCTGAGAAGTACATAGATAAAAATATCTGTGATAGGGTGACTAAAAAATCCAGATGACCAATGATGCTGCTGTCACCTAGAGAGCTTGGTGAATGCCTGGTAGTCAGAAAGTGTCTGAGTTCAGGAGGTGTAAATAGAGAGAGACAAATCAACAAGGGAAAGAAAAACTAACAATGCTTAAACAGTAAGGTACAGAAAGCTACGGATGTTGGAAATGAGGAATAAACGAGAACGTGCAACAGATCAGCACCTGTGGAGAGAGAATATTGAGTTAATGCCACGTTCTATCAGACAAACAGATTTTAAATTGTTGACTTTGTTGTTGAATCCTAAGGGCTGCAATGCACCGAGACAGAAAATGAGGAGCTGCTTCCTTTGATTATGAGAACTTCTTTGGAACAGACAGAGAATGGGTGCATGATGGAGAATTAAATTGAAAGGCAAATAAGGACATGGTGAGAGCACTCTTGCGAACTGGACAGAGGTATTCTGCGAAGCGATCATCCAAACTGCATTTGGTATATACATCGTCAACAAAAGCCCACTGAGAACATAGTGGGCAAAATAATAACTTGGTAAAAGGGCGAGTAACGTGCTTCTGCACCTGTAAGTTCATTTGGGTCCCTGAATGGTAGGTTGAGAGTTGCATTGGCTTCTGCCATGAAAAGAGGAACATCTGCTGGTGTGAATAAGACAGGAATCTGGACAGCTGCAGAGGAAAAGGGCACTTTGCAATGTTGAGTGGGGAATCTAGCAGATAATTTATCTGGCTGAACCCACAGAAGGTGGATGGAATTGTAAAAGGTGATCCATTCAATATGAAGTCTGGTGAGGTGGAAGACCAGGACAAGGGGAAATCTATCCTTGTTCTAATTGCAAGTCTGAGGAGAAAGATCAGAGATGTGCTCAATGGCGCAAGCCAGCGTCAAGGACCCTATCATCTAAGCCATACTCTCTTCTCACTATCCCACACCGCTAGTTTCAGGAACAGTTAATACCCCATAACCATGAGGTTCCTGAACCAGCATCAATAACTTCACAATAAATGTCAGTGGATAAATTGTCTCCTGAGATGGAGACAGAGGCATCCAGAGATGGAAGAAAGGTACTAGTGCGACAAAATTTGACTACCGCAAGATTGATACGATACAAACAGGTGCAAGAGGCAGTAGCAATGTAGTCATTAATACAGTGAAGGAGGAGTTAGGGAGTGGGGGATAATCGGCATGTGTGTTCTCGTGTGTTGCCGTTTGCAAGATTTGTTTTGTTTGTGCATGGGGAGATGTTGATGTTTTTCTTTTAACAACTTCCATGGTTTTCCTTGTTTTGTGGTTATCTAGAGAAGACAAGCCTCAGAGTTGTAAACTGTATGCATACTTTGGTAATAAGTGAATCTCTGAAGTAGGGATTGTGCCTCTGTTTACTAACAGACTCTACTTACACTACTGTATTTGTTGCAACTTGACGGTCATTGTAATGAAAGGATAAATACCATCATGAAAGAGTTAATAAATTATTACCGAAATGTCTGAGGTGATTAAGTAACCAGTATTGTTGAAGCTTCTAAACAGAAGTAATTCCGTTTGTGATTAGCATCTCTGTATTTAGCCTTAAGATTAATACACGGGAGCTCATTGTCTTCAGACTCAAGATATACTAATGCACAATGCGTAAACAACTTGCTGAGTGAATTTGGCTGCATAATGTATTTAGCTGCTAGGCTTGTCTCTGCAGTGCTTCAGTTATGAATAAATCACAGGCTTAAGGCAGCTTGGGGAACCGCAGCTTATATTTCAATTATGCGAGCTTCTCTGCAACTCAATGCTAACTTACTTTATCTCTTTCTTGGTACCCCGAGAGTCTTTGAACTGAAACGTTAATACAGCTTCTCTTTCTGCAGATGCTGTCTCACCTGCTTAGAGTTTCTAGCATTTTCTATTTTTATTTCAGGTTTTCAGTTTTCACAATCCTTTTATCTTCAAACAAAACTACAGCTTGCACTAGATGTCAACAGGAGAAGCAGAATGCTTACATGAAACAACAACTAGTAGATATGGTGAATACTGGAAATTTCAGCAACATTTCTTGAAATACTGATTTTCTAGCACTGTTGAACTGAGTACTGGTTTTTTAATGCTGTGAAAAATATTAATCACTCTAGATATACGTACCTAAGACTTCTGCAAAGTACTGTTTTCATCAATGTGGAGCAGACAGCCAGTTTGTAAACTGGGGGAAGCAAAGGATGTAGAGTACGGCAAGGGTTGAGTGCCATGCGAGGGGTGTAGGAAAGGTGGCAGGAGTGCCGTGGTAGGGGGTGGCACAGGTGTAGGCACACCCCCCTCCAGAAACAGCAGGGGATCTCAAGGGTAAGTTTTTATGTTTGCACTGAGAGGGTTTGATATCTGGAACATGTTACCAGTTGAAGAGATGGAATCAGATAGAACAGGCAAATGGAATTAGCATATTGTACATGGCATAAAGGTCAGCATTGATGTAATGGATTGAAGGGATAGTTTCTATGCTGAATGACTGTGAATCTACTTTCCTTTTTGTTCTCAACTACTTTCCTTTATCTCTGGAATTTCACTTAGTTAAATTCCTCAGCAGAGCCATTCTTTAATGGAAAAGTATTGTCCTGAAATGGCTGAGAGGTAGTAAATTATTGGTAAAGAATTAAAACCTGGTTTGAGGCCAGCTGAAACAAAGATGCTTCACCTTGGGGTGATGGTCTTCTTTAGTTCTGGGGTGAAGATTACATATGTTAATAACACGCTTGCTCTAAATTTGAATCCCTGCTAAAGGTTCTCCCTCAGCCCAGAAACTGTTCTCTGCTGATCACTGGCATGGCCCAACAGTGATCTCTTCTCACTTCCTTTCCCAACCTCATCAATCACCACAATCTCCGATTTTCCCTTATCATTTTCTGCTTCCCAATCTCCCTTTTTACCATTCTGTCACGTTGGACCTCCACTTGCTCCCAGTCAGGTAGAGAGAACCTCATTCTGAACTTGCAGGAAATCCAGGTTATCCACATCTCACTAAATCACAACCACTCTCTTCTTAGATGTTAAATCCAATCACTTCCATTGTCTTATGAATATCAGGAGCTCCACGTCCTTTATCCTTGATATTTTGTTCAGATTCCAACTGCACATTCCTATAACATTTACTCAAGACTCCTGACTGCTGTTCATATTCTATGCACAGTTAACATCAGTGTGAGTTGCATTGCTGAATTAAAATGAAGCCAGTAAAATGTCAGTCAGCAATAAGAAAACAAAATTGTTAAAACACAGCTGAAGGACAGGTATAGCACTGCTTGGGTGATGTTGGCTGTGCTCTGTAATAAATCCTGAACTCTCAATGTTGTAATAAGCAAAGACAGCCATGAAAGAGAAAAAAAATTGGCTCCTATCCAAAGTTTCTTATGCCAGACGAGGATGTTACCGCAATCCAGATAACACAACAACAAAGAGCTCACCTCTAGCTTTTCACTGAACACTACCTGAACAATGGATGCAATGCAGAAAAAAATGGCTGCTAACTATTTGCTGCCATGCCACACTCAAGTAGTCAAGCACCAGAACTACCAGAGTGAAATGCGAATTCAAGCTCTCTCTTTGTTGTCTGGCACGCTGAGCATTTCCTGAATATTGCTTTTTTTTTGGTTTTCAGATTCACTGTATTTTGACTTTTGACCAAAAATGATTCATAAAGTATAGACACCACAGCACAGGAACAGCCCTTCTGGCCCACGATATCTGCATCAAACATGATGCCAAATTAAACTAATTTTGTTCTGTCTCTATATGATCCATATCCTTCTATTCCCCATGTCTATCTAAAAACCTCCCAAAAGCCACTATCATATCTGCTTCCACCCTTCACCTGGCAGCCAGTTCTAGGCACCTACCACTGTGTAAGAAAAATATGCCCCGGCTATCTCCTTTAAACTTATAAACTTATAAGTATATCCTCTAACATTTGACATTTCTTCCCTAATGAAATGATTCTGACCGTCTACCCTATCAGCGCTGCTCATAATTTTATAAATTTCCATTTGGTCTCCCCTCAGCATCCAATACCCAAGAGAAAATAATCCAATTCTGTCTAACATCCTCTTATAGTACAACCAGACACAACCTGGTAAACCTCATTTTCCCAAAGCTTCCACATCATTTCTGTAATGGGAGACCAGATTCTCTAAGTACAGCCTAACCAAAGTATTAGAGAGTTGAGGGTTATTCTTGGAGTCTGCACCAGAACTTGTGATGTGCAGAGAAGTAACTGCCAGAGGCCTTTCCATTTAGATTTTCCTTTATCACTGGCAATTGCATCTATGCTTAAGGATTTTTAAGTTTGTCACGTTTAACATTTTTTATGTCATTACTTAATTTGGAGGCAAACATAAACTTAATTTAGACTCATTGATCTGAGTGATCTAACAACATCAGCTACCTTCGATTATTCAAATCTTGAAACTATTTCTTTTCTATAATCCAATCCATAATATTGAATAAGATTCTAAAATGTTACAAAAACGTCAACATACTTACTTATTATGAATAAGTAATTTGGTTAATTACCTGAATTAACCAAATCAGGTAATTGGTTAATTATGTTTGTTAGGAAAAGTGCCCATGAAGTAACAGTAACCACATTCCAGAAATAATTAACTGGTTGTGAAGCACTTTTTGACATCTCTTGCTTATGAAAATATATATGTTATTTGGATCCTTTAAACATGGGTTTTTACTTTGGCTATTTTGAACTCTTGGTATTGTGAATCCAAAGTTCTCTCCGAAGCGAACAGGCATCTCCAGCTAAATAGCGACCAGAGAACACATATCATATCCTGTGGCTATTTCCTCCTTTCCCTCCCCCACTTACCTATCATCCATCTCACCTGGATCTACCTATTGCTTGCTAACTCTAATGCCACCCTTCCCCCGACCTCTCTATACAGTACTAGTTATCTTCCTTTTACTATTTCAGTCCACATGAAGGTTCTCTACCCAGAACGTCAATGTGCCCATTTTTATCTGCTCATCAATATCCTCTAGTTGTTTATTTCTTTGTTTATTGAGATCCAATGTGGAACAGGACCTTCTAGTCCTTTGGGACCCACTGCCCAGAAACTCCTGATTTAACTCTAGCCTTACCACGGGACAATTTACAATGACCAATTAACCTTGCAAAGTCTTTTGATTGTGGGAGGAAACCAGAGCACTCGGAAGAAATACCCACAATCCCAGGGAGAGCGTACAAACTCTTTACAGACAGAGGTGGGAATTGAACCCAGGTCACTGGTACTGTAAAGCATTGTGCTATCATGCTTGTTTTTTGTTTTGTTCCAGATTTGAACATCAGCAGTCCCTTGTATCAACACATATTCCTCAGAATTTAGAACAATGAAAGGATAGATATTTAACTAATGGTATGTATTAGAATGATTATTTTTTCCACTGCCTCAAAAAAGTACTTAAGCTACTAATTAGTAAAGAACTATTCGAACAGAAGTTCAGTGACAAAAGGAGCTTTGAAAAGAAGACCAGTATAAAAAGTTAAAACATTACACAGTGAGATGTAAATATGTCCCAAACACACAAGGAAGGAACATTGATTTTTCCTCCTCATTATGTGTCTTTAAATTATCAAATTTACTTTGCTAATTTGAATTAGTTTTCTCATGGAGATTTCAGGGTGGTGATATAACTTGATTGTATCTTGTGCATAACTTGATTACTGCCTCGATTATTCCACTTAATTTTGGAGATCCAAGATAGAAACTATGATACCTATGGATTTAAAAAAAACAGAAAATGCTAGAAACAAATAACATCTGTGAAAAAAGAAACACTTGACATTTTAGCTCTGGAGCCTTTGTCAGAATGATAAAGGTAGAAGACTAGCTTGAGATTAGCGGAAAAGGTGTTGCAGGGAAGGGATAGGGATGGTTAGAACAAAGGAAGTATCTCTGACAGTGTGAGACCAAATTACTTCATTTGGCAGTTAAATGGCTGTGAAGATTGCAATTAGGTTATTTATTAGCCTGCTTATGCTGTCTGAATGTCCTCACTAAGCTGGAGCCAGTACTTATTTCCGCACTGTCATGCAGTCTGTTGCACTTTGCTTCCAGCAGCTTGAAGAGCCTGGAGTGTTTGGTCGGATGGTGAGCGCTTGTACTCTGTGAGAGCTGCACGCTTGGCTTCGATGACAGGAGTCAGGATGTTGGACTTTGCCTCAAACCAGTCACTGCTCTTTGTGGACTTTCTTCCAAAGATCGAGAGTGCTGATTCGTGGATGACGTCACAAAGGTATGACCATTGTTCTGTTGCAGTGTCTCCTGGTGAGGAGGTAGTCATAGCACCCTGTACTGACTTGGCAAACTGGTCAACCTTTTCTGACCGTTTCATCTCTGTTGTTTTGATGCGAGGTTTTCCAGTTTGTTTGGAGTGTGGATTTTTTTCAAATCTTGCAGCATCCTAAAACATGATCCATATCACCGTCTGCACTGTGGTATGACTGGGTGATTAGTACAGAGTTGATGAAAGAGCACCTGGTGATGATCATGTCTAGTTGGTGCCAGTATTTAGACTGTGGATGTCACCATGAGACCTTGTACTGTGACTTTGTCTGAAAGTAGGGGTTAGTTACACACAGGCTGTTCAAACAGCAGCTGTGACAGGCAACATCAGATTGATGTATGATGGTATCAAGAAGGCCTTTGGCCCATTGCAGGGCAAGACAGCACCCCTGAAGTCATCCAGCAGTGAAATAATCACTGATAAAAGCAAGCAGATGGAAGGCTGGGTAGAACACTTCTCTGAGCTCTACTCGAGGGAAGATGGTGTTGTTAGCTCAGCAATTGATGCCATCGATTGTCTACCAGTCATGGATGAACTCGACTCCGAACCAACCACTGAGGACCTCAGAAGGCAATTGACAGTCTGGCCCCAGGGAAAGCTCCTGGCAATGATGGGATTCCTCCAGACCTGATCAAACTCTGCAAGAGCGCACTCCTCCAACCTTTACACAAGGTCCTCTGTCAATGCTGGAAGGAAGGAGCCATAACACAGGATATGCGTGACTCCAAAATTGTTGCTTTGTACAAGAACAAGGGTGATAGGAGAGACTGCAATAACTACAGGGGTATCTCCCTCCACAGTATTGTCGGCAAAGTCTCTGCTCGTGTAACTCTGGCACATCTACAAACTCTGGCAGAACGTGTCTACCCTGAGTCCCAATATGGTTTTTGTGCAAGGAAGTCAACTGTCAGCATGATTTTCTCACTCCGTCAACTCCAGGAGAAGTGCAGGGAACAACAAAAACCCCTTTATGTCACTTTCCTCGATTTGACCAAGGCATTCAACCTTGTCAGCAGGGATGGGCTCTTTCAGATTCTCCTCAAGATCGGCTGTCCCCGAAACTCCAAAGTATCATCAAGTCATTTCATGATGACATGAGGGCTACTGTTCAGTAAGATGGCAGCTTATCAGAACCCTTCGCTATTCATAGTGGAGTCAAACAAAGATGCGTGTTGGCCCCAATATTATTCGGCATCATCTTCCCTCTGCTATTGAAGCACGCGTTTGGGACGTTAACAGAAGGCATCTACATGCACACCAGGTCTGATGGGTGGCTGTTCAACCCTGCACCCCTGACAGCAAGAACAAAGGTACAAAAGATCTTAATATGTGACATGCTCTTTGCCAATAACACTGCTATAACCTCGCACACCAAACAGCAACTACGAACTCTCATGGACCGCTTCTCTAAGGCATGCAAGGGTTTCAGGCTTACCATCAGCCTAAAGAAAACAAATGTCCTTGCCCAGAAACCAGTCATTATCATTGACAATTACGATCTAGAAACGGTCCACGAGTTCACGTACTTGGGGTTGGCCATTAGTGACGCTCTCACCCTCGATGCTGAAACCAATAGGCGTATCTGCGAAGCAGCATCGATCCTTGCTCGACTCTCCTCACAGGTTTGGGAGAATCCGAAACTCACTACAAAGACCAAGACTGCTGTGTACAATGCAAGTGTTATCAGCACCCTCCTGTATGGTAATGGGACTTGGACCATCTACTCCAAGTAGGAGAGGAAACTCAATAGTTTTGAGCTGCACAGCCTTTGCTGCATCCTCGGCATCACCTGGAGAGACAAAGTCCCAAAGTCTGAGGTCCTCTCCCACGCTGGATTTCCCACAACATTCACGATTTTAAGAGAACGCAGACTGCGCTGGCTGGGCCCCGTCCGTCGTATGAAGGATGGTAGACTGCCAAAGGACATCCTCTATGGAGAACTAGCAACAGGCAAGAGGAATGTTGATGGACCCCAGCTTCACTTCAAGGACCTCTGCAGGCACGACATGAAAGCCTTAAAAATCAACACAGAGTGCTGGGAGGACACAGCAGATGACGACAACAAATGGCGAGGTACTCTTCAGCAACCCCTAGAGCAAGGCGAAAGAGTGATCCTGAGTCAGCTTGAGGAGCGGAGAGCTGATCAGAGAGCACAGCGGACAACAATTCGCCGACACCCTACACATGCAGCAACTGTGGCAGAGCCTGCCATTCCAGGATCGGCCTCAATAGCCACAGTCGACACTGTTTGACAAACCAGTGACTACCAGAGGCGCAGTACCCATGGTCGACCACGACCGACGGAAGCCACACCACACCACTAGCCTGCTTTTTCCAAGTCCAGGAGATTGTGAATATGGCAATAACCTGCTTACCTCAAATGTGGCCTTTAATGAAAATTCCCCCCCAATTTACAAGCTGTTGTGTTGCTTGCCCATGATCCTTTGCCCCAGTTTTCAATCTCTAGCATGCTCCAAATATGACCTCTTCACTTGCACCTCTTACTCAAACATTTTCCTACTGTGACCAATCACATTCTTACTCACTGCCACAGTTCACTTTCTCTGTCTCCCCCTTCACCAGCAATTCCTTACGTGTACAAAAAGTAGTCTGATTTTAATTGCCACATTAAGTTATCTGGTCCAGGCATATCTAAGATTATTCCACCCATTCCTCCCATGTCATCTCTGCTATGTAAAACCAATTTGTTTTCTCTTTTTTCCGAGTTCTGATGAAAGAACCCACCTGCAACACACACAATATGCTGGAGAATCTGAGCAGGCCAGACACCATCCAAGGAAATGAGTAAACAGTTGATGTAGTGGAGCGAAGCACTTCTTCAAGATTGGAAAGGAAGGGGGAAGATCCAGAATAAAAAGGTGGGGGTAGGGGAAGGAGGACTAGTTAGTGAGAGGTGAAGCCACGTTAGGGGAAAAGGTAAAGGACTGGAGAGGAAAGAATCTGATAGGAGAGGAGAGTGGACCATAGGAGAAAGGGGTTGAGAAGGAGCACTATTGATAAGTGATAAGAAGAGGTAGCAGGCCAGAATGGGGAATAGAAGAAGAGGGGAGTGAGTGAGGGAATTCTTTTTTACCAGAAGGAGAAATCGATATTCATGCCATCAGGTCGGAGGCTACCCAGAGGGAAAGGCTCATTATGGCACAAGTGGAGGTGATTGACCAACACGTTGGAATGGGAATGAGAATCAGAATTTAAATGTGCAACCAGGAAGTGACTCTTTTGGCAGATGGACCAGAGGTGCCATCTGATGTGTTACGTGTTTCTTTTTCCACAGATGCTGTCTGATCAGCTGTTACTTCATATTTCCAGTATCTGCAGATCTGTAATTTTTATTTACTATGCAACTCTGGTCTCACTCACAGATGATGGACTTTCCTTCCAAACTACTGGAAACCTTCTATTCTTCTAAGTATTCCCTTTGTGCCACTCTTATCAGCCAGTTTTGTTGGTGCTGAGGAACAATTTTTAAGATTCAAAGAAGTTTGATGGGAAATATTGTGGATAAGATGAATTCCTTTCCAACTATAAAACATGAGTAAATTGAGGTTTAATGTGTTAACTGGAGCATGTTTAGGAGGAAAGCAGTGGCTCTGCATTGCATAATAAATGTAATACCACAGCAGTATAATATAAGTCAAAGTAAATGCTGAACAATAACTTTTCATCACAAATTATTAACCATCTATGATTATATTCATTTCATCACAATGATTGAAGCTATTGCTTAAATAGTACATGGCTCAAGATTATTTTTACAATTCCCACACCAATTTCTTAAATGACTGCCATAATTCCAAAATATAATTGCTGGTATATCTTTTTCTTATGCTTGCTAATTTTTTCCCTTTAATTTTCCTTTCTGGTTTAAATTTCACCCTTTCAATGAATTTTATTACTTTGCATTCCAGACTTTTATCTTTCACTAGTAATTTATTTTACTTACCTCTGATTTTCTCTTTTGCTTTTGTCTTAGAGATCTTATTTCTTAGGCAACTCCTCATGACTAAGAATGGCTTGTTTCCATTCTGCTCCTCAGGGTTTGGAGATGGTTAGTGTTGCCAATGTAGGTGCCACACCACTGGAACAGGAAGTGCCTCGTGCTGTGGATGCATGGTTGACCTCTGAGGTGATTTCATCATCTGCCATTTTCATTAGGCTTTGCTATGCTCCTGATGCACAGACTTAAGACCTTAAGTGCGTTTCTGGCTGCTACTTCAGCACTGATACTAAGAAGGGGTTCCCACGAGTGAGAGGAGACTTTGCATTTTCTTTCCCCACAGAGACTTTCAGAACATTCTTTCCCTGAAGGAATACATCATTTATAGCATTTACCAAGTTCCAGTGGCATTACGGCAGTGTTATCAATTCGTTTCCCAAACATTTGTAACATAAGTACGGTGGAGTTTGATAAAGAGGGCAATCCGTGTTACTTATAATGAGCTTGAGCATCCTTGAGACGAAGGAGCTTAGACACAACATTTTGCCGATTAAAGCACCCATTAATCGCTGAATGAAGCTTCAAGAAAGATTGAAACACTGAGGCAAGTGAGGGTTCAGCGCTGACTGCCTGCCTTTTGACCACTGATGGGATGGATCTCTCTCTGCTACTGGAGAAGGCGACCATTGTTATGTGGTGTCTCACTATGGGCTGGAGTGTAGACCTCTGCATTTGACTGGCCCCTCTCTCTCTCTCTCTCCCCATGCACTTGCAGGATATTATGGAGGTTCTGTGTTTATGGATTGGACAATGAACTATGGACATATCCAGTCTTATGATCTCTATATTCTCTGTTTTCGCCCATTCTTTCTCGCTGCTCTTTTGTGCAAGGGCTGTGGTTTGGGGGGTGTCGATGTTTTTGTTGCGTTTTGTAAGTGGTTTCCTTTTGTGTGACAGAAGGGGTTTTGGGGCAACGTTCCTGTTGTGTTTTGTTAGTTATTTTGTGCTGGGAGGGGGTTTTGGGGATCGGTTGGGAGTTGATGATCCTGTTACTTTTTTTGTGTGGGGGTGCGTTTGATGTTTCTCTTTGAACAGCTTCCATGGTTTTCTTTGTTCTGTGGCTCTCTGGAGAAGAGTTCTATACTGCATACATACTTTGATAATAAACTTTGATATAATTTCTGTCAACATACAGGGTTATAATTCACATAACCAAAAAAATTATTCAAAAGTGATAGTGAGGGCAAACCACAATATTCAAAATGAGATGTACCAATACAGCTTCTGCAAACCCTCCACATTTATTGGATGAAAAATCAAATCACCATAAGCATTTCTCCGAGTCTTCCCAGTCTTGAAGCTCTGGTTACTCTCAGTTAACTCAGTTGGGCTGGCCATGTAATACACAGGCCCAACACGGGCATTCCATTCCAAGCTCTCTGAAGGGAGGAGATCACAGAGTATTGAGAACTTCAACTTCCATTGAGAACAATGGAAAAATTCAAAAGCTCTGCATATTGTGCAAGAAGCATATCACCTTACAAATACTTAAACACAAACCCTGTAAATCACCATCTCTTGAACAGTCTGCAGTTCCCATACCGGTCTCTTTAGCCACAAAAACAAAATAGAAGGAAGTCACCCTCTATTGGCAGGACAATGTGGGAACCCCAAAGGACAAAGAAGAATAAGGCGGCATCTCATCGTCTTCTCAGTTAGCAAGATTGGAGATGGAACGCATGGTGGCAAAACAACATTACAGGTTGCAGGAATATTAACAGCTAGAGCTGGGGTTCCTAACCTTTTTTTACGTTATGGATCCCTGCCATTAACCAAGGAGTCCACGAACTCCAAATTGGGAGCCCCCAATTTAGAAGAAAAACAGGGATGGTGGAAAAAATATATTTTTTAAATATTTAAAAAAAATATTTTTAACAAGTATAGAGGTCAACTTATATAAT